>NC_135167.1:5862453-7062453 GCF_041146795.1 Maylandia zebra
GGACACAAAAAAATAAATAAATAAAATAAAATTGAAAAAAAAAAATTTTGAAAAAAAATTGTATTGTTCGATACATATGCGTACCGAACCGAAAGCACTGTATCGAACGGTTCAATATCGATACGAATATCGTTGCACCCCTAATATATATATATATATATATATATATATATATATATATATATATATATATATATATATATATGTTGTGCTGTTGTAACATGAATTAAGTCAATGTCTATGACTAAATTAAACTTTATTGGATTTTTCAGGTCAGCCTGTTAATTGGGCTGACAGTGACTCAGTCCAGGCTCTTATGCATTCGGCTGACAACCGTGGCAATCGTGTGAATAGCTACAAGAGAAAAAAAGCCGACATTATGAAGTCATTTAGACATTCAAGTCACACATATACACTTCGCATGGCTACAAGACATATGAAGGCAGCTGTATTTAAAAGGGCAACTGTGTCCCTGTCATGACAAAAACATTTCCCTGCACTTAAACACTCAGAAACTCATGCATGCTTATCAGTTCTATGTTGCAAAGCTGCTTCTTTTTGTTGTCAGTTCTTCCTCTTTTTATGTAGTATTAGGAAAACTTGAGATTCAGTCAATGGCTTGAAAAAAATAGAAATAAAATACTGAAGGCGTTATCTAAGAATCTGTCGGCTAATTGGCTGTGGCTCCAATAGATGAAGATGATTATTATTATTATTTTAATTGAGTCAACCATTCTCTGAGGTGTGTGAAGCAAACAGCAAAACCTCTTTAAACATAAGATAAACTTGCTAAAGAATGGTCACCATGGGATCACTTCTGATTTATGGAGTAAACACATGACACTGTAAAGGATGAAAAGAAGATTAAATGAATAATCACAAAATTAATCACCTTCGCAAGTATCCCATTGTAACCATGCTACAGAACCAGCGTGGGGGCAGGTGTTTAACCGTCTGCAGGCTGAGTCAATCACTTGCCACATTGCTTGATTGTAGCATAGTAATAGAACAACGGCAGTAAATCTGTATTTTATGGAAGCGAAATAAAGGTTTAAAAGATCTAGTAAATCTTTACGTGTTCGAGGGATAATTAATGAGAGATTGCGTGTTTGTGGTGAAATACAACATTAACACTGGAAAATTGTCAAGCTTGTAATGACATGAACAGAGTGCTTTGCTAACAAAGAGATATGCACTGTGGGATCTGGGTCTACAGAATTATGTAGAATTATATTTGTCTGAGTGAGCAGCAATGGGGGACGTTTGCTGACTATCTTGGCAGCTTTCAGAGAAAAGAGCATGCCATCAGGAGGTGTTCCTTGTCTGGAGCATGTGGAGAGATAGTCTGTCCGTCTGGACTGTCAGCCTGACTGATGAGAGCAGTTATCAGCACATATGTGTGTGTGTGCACGAACAGAATGTGCGTACATAACTGTGCTGACAGCTACCTGGCAGCCAGCACTTTCAGGTGTTCAAAAAAAACGTAGAATACAAGGCCTTCAAGAATTACTTTCTGGCCCAAACTGCACCTCAGATTTGCACTGTGGAAGCAGCTGCGTGACAACATGAATCATTTTGTCGACTGTTTGCCTAGTTAATCTTATCGAAAGCATTAAAATAGAGGTGATGAATTAGATTAGGTTTTGCAAGTGTGTGCAAGTGTATGTATACCTTGGGCTGGTGCAGGAGCGCTCTCTGTACATGACACCTCCACCGCAAGTTCTGGAGCAGTCAGACCACTGAGACCAGGCTGACCACTGGCCGTGCACTGCTCTAGGACCATGCTCTCCATACTTAACACACTGACCCCTCCGACACCACTGAAGAAAAGAGTAGGAAGGAAATGAAAGAGAAGACGACAACAGAAATAGCATTCTTATCAGTACTTGAGTGTTGGCCCTGGCATCTCGCCTCTGTTTCCTGGTCTGGAGAAATGCCCAGCACCACACCTGGACATAGAGACTCTCTATCTACAGCCAAAATGCACACATACACATGCACATCTATTGTGCAGCAGACCTGGGTTGATCCAAGCCAAACCCTGCACTCACACACATCACCGCCTTTCACTCTTTCTAAATATCATGTTTCTGTGTGTACAAATCAACTCAATCCATTTGGGAGAGTAGTGTCCAAAATGTGCACCCATGCATGTACGAGGAGCATCGATGGTTACTTTGTCTGATTTATTTAATTATCTATGATCAAAGAAGTATTCAAATAAAATAAAAAAATGCAGTTTGACCTGTCATCAGTTTGAGCTTAAAGTAAATCCTTGCATCTTTTTAAAGCTCTTTTAGGATTTTTTTTCTAAGATGAAAGGATTTCGTTTGACTCAATAAAATGCTAATTATTAGGATGCTAAGCAGGAGAATAACATTCTGACTGCTGTGATCTTTCATATAAATAAGGAGACCATTCCTCACCATGTCAGGGCCACAAGTGGTACCTTCTGCAGCAGGCATGAACTTGGTCTCACACCGATGCCCTGTGCGATGACACCACAATGACTTGCAAATGTCCTGTCGAATGAGACACGCAAAGAATGAGACATCCATCAAACATGGTGTTTGCTGATGTTATTATCCGTGGCATCTTTTGGTTAAGAGTTCCTTTCCTTTTTCTCTTCCCTCTACCTGATTTTTGCCAGGACCACCATCACTTTGCTTGATAAGCCCCCACTGCCTCTGACAGACTTCTCCACAGTGCTTCTGTGTCGAGACTAATCATTGAACTTCTTTAATGAAACCGGCTATAATTGTATGTGTCATCTGACCCAACAATACAGAGACAGAGCAAGTGAGTGAGCACAGAGGGAGAGCTGGGGTCGAGAGACAGGCGGCAGAATCTGGCAACTGGCCCAACTGCAACTGGCAACGAGAATGGAATCAGAAAGGAGGGAGTGAGGAAGCAGGACAGACAGCTCCCTGGTGTGTTCAAGACTTAACCTTATGCAGATCTACTTCACTGACATAGAGCAGGTGGGTGACCGCTATGGCATCATGCTGAAAGTCCTTGTACATGATAATGTCAGGGTCAAGAAAAAAGAGTGAAAAGTGTGAATGGAACCCTCAAATCCACTGTTAATCAGCATGCAGGTTAATATACCACCTGCCAACTCCTACACAGGTCTAAGAAATGCAAATATAGTATTTGATCTTTTATTATGGAAACATAGGAGGAATCTGGGGAAGTCGTGAACAGCCAAGGCGTCGTCATGTGGGCTAATGCCATATATACGACTTGGCAAAGTCAATTTCCCAGCAATTACAGCCATGCAAGAAGAAAAGCTTGAGGCATTTTAAATAAAATTTACATGTGAATCAACATCACTGAATGCACCTAGCATAAAGCCTTATACCAAAACAACAAGGGTTTGATGCAGACTGGGGTGGTGGTATAGGGACCCATTCAAATGATGGAATGCATTTTAATGAAGGTCAAATGTGTGTGTGTGGGGGGGGTTAAGGTTGCTGATGTAAAGATTGTGCTAGTTAATAAAGTGCCAGTTTAGCACTGGATCATTAAGTCTGTAAAGCAGATAAATTCCAGCTCCTATATGGTCCAGGGGTGCCCCCTTCTCACTACAAGGAACTGTAGCGATTCTCAGTGTTGGCAAAGAAACATGTGAAAAGTAAATGATTAAGGACTGTTGGTCCATGTAGAAATACAACCATGGTTAACACTTCTTTCTTTAGTGTAAGGAACTGTTGTTTGTTTCCTGGTCTGGGCTGTTATCAAATGAAAGATATAATAAATCACAATCGTTAAAGCCAGAAAAAATATGTTGTTGTTTTTTAATTCCCCCAGTAACTCAGCATCGTGTGCACCGCATGTTACAACTGTTTTTGCAGTTGCAACATGTTGGGGGAAAAAAAGGAAATGGAGATCGAATAATTCTGACAAATTAGGTGATTACTTTACCTTGACGAAATCAAGACTGCATAGTTTGGCTTTGGAGCCAAACTGCCATTTGCACTGTGTGTCTGCTCCATAAAGCTGCCCGGGAAGCTCTTCGGGATACTTGTACTGACCGATCTGCTTGGGTTCATCCACTAAACAGGATGCCTGGGCTGTTCTGGTGAACACAGAACAGTACCTGTGTCAGTAAGGAGGAAAGCCAAATGCATGACTGGTAATTTTAACAATCTGCATTAACTGGGCTTACCCAAGAAAGCGGCTAAGGTACTGCCGACTGCAGGTGGACCAGGAAAAGACTCCATTGTTACCAGCGAGAGTAGGGGACATAATGTTACCCTCAGTCTTACGGCAAGGGTTTCCCTCCCCATCATGGATCATACCAAAACTACAGAAAATGAAGATAAGAGACTTCAGTCGCAATGAGATATACGGTAAATACATGGACTTGCATGTATTGTAAGCTGTTTGTGAGTAAAGGGGAAGTTTATGATAATGATAATTCACATTTTGATACTGAGACAAATTATAAAATGTTACAGGATTTTAAAGAAAATGAACATGAATTCTTTAAATTGGCTTGATTTCACTCATTCTGATAGATTTCTATGTAAAGACCCTGCTGATGTCATTCAATTTGTTGTAACAGTTTGCTTCATACATTGCAACATTTTCTCCCTTCTTTGATTCATTACCATGTCATATGTTTGACACTTATGCCGTTTTCAAATTGTCAGTGATTAATAGCTTTAGGATACTTATGTGTATGGATATTTTGACATATTATTACCCAGGTGAATACATTTAATTCATAGTTTGTTTTAAGAACATATGAGGCACACAGAAGAGTTTTACCGCAACATGACATCTACACATATCAAAAATAAACTGCCTCCAGTCCCACCGGTAACATATAAATATAAACACAGAGCTGCACTGCCTTGGGTAGTTTCCATTATTCTCCCATAAAATGTCATGGAGTGGATGAAGTAGGGGTCTAACGTAATGCTCTTATTTCAGAGTGTGTTTGTTTAAATCAGACCACATCTGTCACTTCAACACAAACTACATCCACAGACAGCATAAAGGCAATTAGGCTGCCCCTTCCAAAATGACATTACATTCTGAGACAGTCTGCTGCTCTTTCTTCTAAACATACTTATGTCCAGACTCATGTGCAATGGTGAAAGCCAAGCCAAGTCCTGTATCCTCATTGATCGTACAACTCCTGTACTTACTGCACATGCCACTGATGGGGGCAAAACCTGCAGATACAACAAGGAGAGAAAAGTTATTTGAAAATCTGGGCTACTTGAAAATTCAAAAACAAGCAAGATAAAACCCCAAATCTGTATCATATTCTTGTTCTCTTACACTGAGCGCACAATCTGTTCTGACAGTTTGTAAAGACAACAAATATGTGCCACACATGTATCTTCACACACGTGCTTGCCTGGAAGGGGAATCTCACAGAACTGCCAAATGTAACCTCAGATGTCCTGCCCAGTTTAGTTTAAATTAGTTCTTAGACTTTGTTAGCAATCAACACAGAGGACTACTGTTAACTGTGTAGCAGATAGCACCAGCACAGTGACTAACTACCCAGATGTGAGATTTTTCTGTAACTGATAAGCTGATGAGGAATCTTTACTTGGGGTTTCTAATTTTCAGGAAGCAATTTCTTCCAATGGGCCCAAAAATATAATAACCAACGTCAATATTTAGTTGTCAAACATAGCTTGTTAGTCTCAGTTTAGAGAACATTGGTTGGATACATGCAAATTATTACAACTGTGAGCAGCTGCCTTTAAAATGGTTGCTTCAAAAATGGGGAATTTCTGTTTAATTTCCCATTAAACAGAAATTCCCTTTGGTATTGTGCCAGGAAGGGAATCAAGCTACCTGCTATGTTGACCCCTTATAATAAAGGAGAGTCCAGCGAGAACCTTGAAGATTTGGAACATAAATTTAGGACAAATATTGAGGTTGAAGGTGAGTATGCTCAACCTCTGGGTGACCAGTTGGTGGTCATAACTATTTGTAACTAATTGTAAGGAAGTTGCTGTCCTATTGTTAGTCCAGGATGACTGAGCCATTAGAATAAAAGAGACAGATTTTAAACATTAACATTAATGGTTCAGCTTTGTTTTTCATTTAGTTAAAATATTTTTGGTTAGACCCTACCTTTTTTTGTTACAGACAGCTTTGGCAGGATATTTTTAATGAGCTGTTTTTGCCTGAAGTGACAGCTCAAGTTGGTGCTTATACTTCAATCTGTTGACTTTCTTGCATATCAACCCCCTTCTCCTTCTGCATGTGTCTGCATTCATACTGTCACTAGTTTTTTATGGCACGGCTTAATACTCTAGTAAAATATAGGGTTTGCTCATAGTGACAAATGACTGCCAGTCTATCTCTTGACAACTATTTTCGCTTCACCTGTCAGCCCTGTTATAATGTTTGCACCCACAGCATCGCATCTAGGCTGTTGTTAACCAAAATGTGACAACATTTAGCAATGCAAGGGGTTCTTAGTTGTCAGTGGTCCAGACAAAGTCACACTGTTGCTTTTCACATGCGTCTTTAAAAAAAGAAAAAAAAGATCTTTGGCTTGTTAAAGTGAGCTAAGCCCTATCTCACCCAGAGTGTCACAGGGCTCGTTCTTCCAGGAACAAATGTCCAGTCCAGTGAGGAGAACAGCATGATCGTGCCGTTTACCACCTTTCCCCACAAGGCCTGACTGCCATTGACAGAAACTGTTGAGGGACTGGTCAGCGTGATGATTTATGGTCAAGCCCAACTGGAATTGTAGAGAGAACAATTGAGATTTAGAACACAGCCATGGGTATTTTAATCAGTGTCAAGTTAAAAGCAGCACAGTCAGGCAAGGAGTTAGTGTAAATCTACTTACAGGGTCCTGCTCCAGCAGCAACAAGCTAACCACCACAATGTTGATATCATTCCCAATGGTGCCATCTTTGAAAAGGCTGGAAACCTGTAGATTAGTTGAAAATACTTATTGGTAACATTTTTGCAGAAAATATAGGGATAAAAGGATTATGTATGTGTGCAACAAAGTCTCTAAAGGTGGACCTGAACCACTGATAGTGTCATTACATAGGCATGCGTTGAAACCATTCTTCTTTGGGGAGAAACATAAAATGATTGAGTGAGGATTTGTGTCCACTAAGAGTTGTAGTCAGACGTTCACATTCAGTCACCATTGGTATGAGTGTCATGGTAATTTGTGACGGCATTCCAGAAGCTTAATCTTAACTTTCATTATCCAATCTAAAACCATTTCTGATGTGTGTTTGGGATCATTCTTCTGTTGAAACACCCAACTGTCTCCAAGTTTGAACCGTCCAGGTGATGATCTGATGATCTGAAGTGAATTTAAAGAATTTGGAAGTAGTCCTCCTTCATTTATTTTGACATATCCTAGTTCACACTTAAAATTAACTTGTTTATTTTTTAAACAGAGGAAAGTGGCAAAAAGTTGCATTCAAAGTTGCAATCAAACAAATATCACAAACATAAAGGGTTAGCAACGTTTTTGCACTTTTCTCTGGAGAAACGTTGCAAATTTGAATGCTTATAAAGTTAGCTTAGCACTTGTGTCTTGCCTCGCAGGAAATACTGATCTGCTGAGATCCTGCTATGTTAGGTAAATGAACAAGAGCTTTGAGAAACACAAAATTTCGACAGATTTCCTATGTGTAATTGAACGATTGCTACCTCATATGTTCTGTCACACCTTGTCTTTCCAACACTTCCACTCCCTTGTCTTTTTCAGCCCTACCATATTCATAACGGTGAGGACGTAGGTGGTGACATTCTCCCTGCCATGTTTCTCCAGCATCTTCCTGTCTGCCACAACCAGGGTCTCCACATTCAGACCTCCCACCCTGTTGGAAATGGGTGATCTTTTTTCCCTCCCTGGACCTTCCACCTCAGGTACCGCAAACTCATCAGGCATGATAAAGCGGTCCTCAGCAGGAGGCTTGGGTGCGTCTAGGAGGGCAAAAAGGGAGAGGCAAAAAGGAAGGGAGGAGAGACACAGAAAGAGGGAGACAGCATGAAGGAGACAGACAATGATACTCAGAGATAGAAAACTTGGCAGTGAGGGTCAAATGAATCAACTCTTTGTCCTGGCTCGTGCCAGGTGTTAAAAGTGCGTGCTCTGGTGTTGAAAGGACAGGAAATTCACTCCCCATGCTGCTTCCTATCATCACTAAAAAAACAATTGTTAAAAAGCCTAAGGGTTCAGTAGCTTCAGGCTAGTGTTGCACTTTTAGCTGGACACAACAACTTGAAATGCATGCTGATAAACATATAATGCACTGAAATTGAGTGTTCTCAAATATTTAATACAGACATAAATCATCATAATATATGTACAGTAAGATCAAAAAGTCTGAATACACCAGTGAATGCAGCATAACAATTTGAATGAAAAGCTGAATCCCTGGAAAACTGAATTACAGATGTGGTATGATTTCATCTTACTTTTAGGATAACATGCACACAGGCTTTTTTTAGGCTTTGGGGTCTGAACAAAGTCATTATTCTGCTACATTATGGAGCAGAATAATGATGGGTGTACAGCAACTTTGTCACAATATACTGCCAATATACTGCCAGACTGTGTTTCATGGTGGAGTCGATACTGTAGTATCATTTCTTCTTTATTTTTATCTTTATTTCTTTTTTATCCACAAATCTCAGACTTTATTAGAAAATTAAATCTTCTATAATCATTCATTGTGAAAGCTGCAAAGTTCTAGCCCACTTCAAGTCTTTGGCCTTATTTCCCATCCTGACATGCACTTTAGAGACCCTTTTAATCATTTGAGACTACGACTACATAGCTTTTCTTAGAACAATACTTTTGCTGACTGCAGTCTTGCTTTCTTTATTTAGCGAATTCTGCAACTATTATTAGATTTAGCTTTTCTATCTCCCAGTGAACAATGTTTGATGTATTAATGTAGTCACATTTGGTCTGCCTGATTGTGTTTTAGATACAACTGATCCAGTTTCCACGCAGCATTTTAGAGTGTAATGCGCTTCCCCCTCAGAAACCTTCAGTCTAGACACAATTTGACACTGGAAAAGAACCTCCTTGCTTGGAATAATTTGACTTGTGACAATTTCACATGGATCTGGTGCCGTGTTGTCCAGTCTCACAATGTTACTTAAAAAGCATTCAGTATAGCAGGTGAATGACGGCTGCAGGTTGATTTACTTACAAGCCTTTGCTGAGCAGATCAAATTCACCTTAGTAAATGCTGCTTCAGCGGAAAGATACAACTTCAGGAATTCTGATCTTTTCTTTTTGATTACTGACTTTAAAATAGAGCAGAATCAGAAATATCAGAATCAGACTTTCTGAACCCACAGCACATACACATACGTTAAAACCTGTTATTATAAAGTGTTATAAACCTCTATGGTGATGTTTTTTGTTTCAAAATGAGGTACTATATTAGATTATTATTTAGCATTCCATGTTGGTTTCACTTGTTTTATCAGAGCCTTCTTTATCCTGCCAGAGTAAACTCTGAACAGAATCAAACATAATGTTTAATTAAAGATGATAGTAATAAAACATAATCAGTTAGTTGAGCCAATGAGTTAGTGTGTAGTAACATGAAAGCTCAGAATAAATAACAGGAGATTAAGACACAGGTTCTTTACATGACAGTTCACATCTTGTATTTAACTGTTTAGTTTCAAAACTGGACAGTATGTGGCTGGCAGAAAGAATGGATATTTCCTTCACCTTGAACTGTACATTTTAAATACAACAGCAGTAATGTTTAAGAAGTTAAGACTGTAAAAGTGTCCTATTTAACATGCAGCACATAAATATTCTGTACATATGGAAGCCACGCAGTTTAATGGTAAGATGAAACTTGTGTTATGAAAACGTTGAATAGCTGAATAGATGTAAAGGATAGAAATGATTGTCTACCAGATGTTACACACCATATCTCTCTATCTCTATCTCTAGATAGAGAGATAGATATATACATATAATAAAGGAAAGGAATTAAAGGTTCCCTTACATACATTGCTTGCGGCGTCCACAGAAGTGTTGCCTCTGCAGCTTTCCATGCTGGTTGTCATGATGCTGCTGCTGTTGATGATAATCATGAAGGTAAGGGTTGCCAGGTCTAGAAGAACTGACGTCAGAGGGGCTTCTGGATCTTCTGTGGACAATGTGCTCTGCTGAGCGCTTGTACAGTACATGCGGGTGATGACCATTGGGGGCACTGTAGTTGTGTTGTCTGGCCAGATGTTGGGGTAGAGGGGCGATCAAATACTCCTCCTGAGACACACGGATCAACCCTGACTGCAAAACACACAAAAAAGTCGATCACAATAAGTAGAAAGGGTTACAAGAAAATTCTTCTAGATAAACTATATAATAAGAGTTAAGACAAAACATATTTGACAGATTTGAACTGTATTTTACAAAGTGTACACACAAATCACCTCTACAATGGTATTTGAGTCCACACTGCCAAGCTTTGTCAAAGCCTCAGTGTAGCTAAAGCAGCTGTTTCCAGAAATCCTTTCTACTGTATCACACATATCACCTCAAGATCCACCCACCACAACCTCACTCATTCTTCGAACCCAAACTCTATCCTAACATTAGGCAGATGTGCACTCTAAGAGTTTACAGATGTTAAGGAGAGAAAAGGTCTTATTTAATTGGAAGACAGAACACCGTGAAATTACTGGTGGGGGGATTTTTAAAAACTGGGATTTGTTTTTAATTGATTTCAACAAAATCTAAACTGTGTGCGCAACTAAAATGAGATCACTCATGGTTAGAGCCTTACTTCAAAATATAATTTACTGAAAACAGACTACATTGCAGCACTTCTTGCTGACATTGTCATATCACTGCCAGCATTTGATTTCTTCCTGGGTTTGTTTTTGATATATTATTTGTCCAGTGTACTGTGTGTTTTCTCAAAAGTTTATTGTTCATTCAATTCAAGTCTAACAGGAAATATTTTTGGAACTGATTAAGATAATGGAAGTCAAGTAAGAAAGAGAATAAATCCAAGAAAAAAAGAGATCTTTTAGTGCTGGAAATGTTTATCATCTTGGCTTTTAAATGGTAAGTAAAGTGCCTTTTTCTTTACTCTCCTGACACATACTTCTCACATTTTACTTGCGACATGGCGAACTAATGATTTATTTATGTCACCTCTACTTGAAAAGAATATAAAAACACAGGCATGCTTTGAATGGCTGGAGAAAAACTAAAAATGTTAGGATGCTTGACAGGCTTTGTTTGCAGGGTTCCTCCCGAAACACATTATGAACCCAATCCAATTGTCCTGCCTGCCATAATAATGTCAACGCAGTGTTTTGGCGTGCAGTTTTAATCGAGTAGTCTTAACCGGCCTCAGAACGAGAGATCAAGCTACTGAACCTTAAACATTCCGTCTGACCACGGTATTCTACCTAATTCACTCTGCAACTCTACAAATGTACACAGAATAGCTGTGCAATCAATCAGGCGCACACTCACTGCAATACACTCGCTGACCCAGTGACCTATGGCCTTTTTGTGTGTCATCTAACTCACCATGTGTGTGTGTGTGTGTGTGTGTGTGTGTGTGCGCGCGCGTGCGTGCGTGCGTGCGTGAGACAGAGAGACAGAGAGAACTAGCGAGAGAGAGAGTGACAGTGCCCTGCTCCTGTTGAACTGACCCCATTCCGCCCAGACTAGCAGGTGGCAAAATAAACAGAGGCTGGACAAAAGGGAAGCCATGGTGAGGCTCTTGTTGTGAAAACAGTGCCTGGATATGTGGCAGACTGCCATCATCAAGCCCATCTATTCATCCATCGAACCATCCATCTCTATAACCATCCAGCTCCCAGTTGATCGCCCAACTGTCCATAAATCTTCTACGTCTTCCATCAATCTTGGTGCAACGTGAAGTTTTACAGGAAGCTAACTGTCAAATTTTATTATCTTGACTATATGTAATGTCCACATGTCATGAATAAAATATATCAACTCAAAGAAATGAATTAAGAGAGAGAAAATGCCCTTGGCAAAAATTGACTGTGGCTTCCTAAAATAGTTTGGAATTCAAAACAGAGCTAGAGAAGGTCAAAGGAGGTGTGTCCAATCAGCACACACCGCTGTCGCCTCTCGTTTACCCATCTTTTCATCTGCCTGGCATTCAGCACATACCTGGCCTGCAAAAACATACACCTAATCAAATATTCCTCTTTAACGATGAAACACTTATTTATTTATTATTTATCTTTTTTTCTCCTTCAATTAAATGATAACAGTTTAATCATGAGTAAAACATAATTTCACATTTTCCCCCACTGAAGCATTCAGAATGCCATAATGTTACAGATGAAAGGTCTCTTTATAATAATGTAAAGCCCTTACCTTACAATGCAAAGCAATGTAAACCAATTCATGATATAAAGTCACCATTAGATGACAAGTAACTTTGTAACCATAAGAATCCTACATTAAAATTAAAGAAACACAAAGATCTGAACTTGATTAGTGCAAAACTCACATCCCTGCTTGTGCTCTGTTTCTCTCTCTCTATAGCTGCGTCACCAAATCTGCCAGCTCTCCACTTTCTTTTCCAGCAGATAGCAGATGGAAGAGTCTGTGATGATAATGACAGGAAACGAATTCCATCTGCAACAATGGTTAAAATATGGTTCTGTGTCTGCTTGTGTTTTTATCTCAATGTATAGATTGAACTTTCTTTTGTCAGCATGTTTTGTGTTTTAGTGAATACCAAAGTATGACGTTATAGTGGACTCTTAATGTTGGACACAGCTGCCAACACCGCATACACAAAGGAGTATGTTGCAAGGCGTGAGCACTAAGTAAGCAGAGCATAAATAGGCTTTTCAAGCGCAATGACAAGGTGAGAGGTCAGAGAAGATTACTGCGTGTTTACACACTGAAGCTGAGTGTGCTTTAATATGGTGGGATCATGCTCAAAGCTCATTTGCTCACACTCAAATTCCCATTTTCCTCTGCTCAACCTGCTTTTCTGCTAGCTCTCAGGTTTTTATTGAAAAGAATGTTCGATGGTGCTTTGGACGAGTAAGGACTTTGTTTTGCTAAATTACGGATGTTTGGCTAAGTTCGTAATACTGGGGAGAGTCTACCTCCCCTGACACCCCACAAACCTCTATTGGTGTAATAATGGATATATTAAAAAGCTGGATATAACACTGAAAGTCTGTTTTGTTGCCAAAATTTTCCCAGTTGTCTTTTTCTGCCCAAAACTCTTCTGCAGCTGAAAAAGAATTTTCCCATAGACCACAATAAGAAAAGACACCTCCAACTGTAACACAGGCCATTTTTTTCTCCCTTTCTATTATGAATTTTTGATCCGCGGTGGTTTCATATTTGTAAAGCTTTGCCAACGCCTACAAAATTTTTGCTTGGTGTTCTTGACATCATCACAAAATGCAAACTTTATGAGATTAGTTGGAATCTACAAGCAGGCCAGTGTATGAGCAGTGGGCAGAATAACACTGAAGCAAAGTCTTTTTTTGGTCCATTTTCCAGGTTACCAATTTTCACTCAAATGAGCATTTCTCATCTTTTAATCCGTAAACAATTCTAGGTATATGCATCAAGCATGTTTTATTTACTTTTTCATGTAGTTGTAAGAGTGACTATTTCAAGAATGTAACCTTTGCAGCTGTCATAAGGCCAAGTTAGACTAATCAGATTAGATAAAGATAAGCTTCCTGCCTTGTATGTAACATCAATCGATTAGTGTCAGATTTGAACCCTTCTGGATGTGTGAAAATGGCAACAGCTTAGTTATCTAGGATTACACATACAGTCATAAAATCAGAGCGTAATGCTTTCAAATCTTACTCGCCACCCAAAGCACTTGTGCTATAGTGTCTTATTCAGTAAAGTGATAAAGCATGAAAAACATGCTATGAAAAACTAAATCTAACCTATGATTGATCTTGCATTATTTGACCCAGTTCTTCTAGTTCTTCAGGCACAATAAAGACTAAAAGTTGCACTACCTCAGCATTTGTTGACTTGACCACTCTGACATCTTTATTGTGTTGAGGGAAACATAACATTACTCAAAATGCCAGTACCATTTGAGAAAAGCACACTACTCTTGTACTCATCTATAGATTTACAGATGAAATGATAGATAAGCTGATTCTTTTTCAGGCACAATCTTCAAAGACCACAGAAAGGCCACCTGTAAAGTTGATAGAGAAGACCTCTACTTATCTCTCTACATTAACACTTGTAAGACCTTACTAGATTAAAGGGATGAGCACTCTCTGCTAAACACCACTTTAGTTTTCACCCCACATTCACACATTTCTCATTACGTCACAGTCAGATTACAGGTTCAACAAAGTCACCTTCAGTCAGCAAAGTCGCTATTTCGTACATGAGAAAAACGTCTTCATTTCCTTGGATAAAGTCAGCACAAGCACAAGCACTGTTTCTTTAGCAGCACAACTGTCATGGTAGACGGCAACTTTAGCTTGTCTCTGTATAAACTGCAGCCTCTTTTAAAGTTCCCTACCATGATATTATAAGGCAAATGAGTAAGTGCTTACATGCTGTTTAAGACTTGGGACGAGCGGTGAGAAGCCCCAAGCCGGTGATTACTGAGCTCTAAAGCACATCTGCACGTGAACACAGTGTGTGTGGCGAAGAGGGGAAAAAAAATCACACAGGAGCAAAGGAGAGCCCTCAGGCATCTAACTAATTCAATAGAATCACAATCTGAGTAATTATAGTCTGCTTATGTGAATTATGTGTGTTTAAAATGGGGTAAGAAATGGGTAAAGAAGACATGTTAATTTCGGAACTGGGATCAAAAGAAGAAAAGAGCCAAGCAGCAATGACAGGGCGGAACATTGGTTGAATTTCTCTATGTTTACTTTCAAATGACTGTATTTCCCAGCACAGTGGAGTTTTCTTATTTAAAAAAATTACTATCACTGAATTGGACCTGGACTATTTACAAACACTCTTATTAGTGATAGCATATATGGATAACTCTCTTCATGTACAGCTCATTAGAATCACAATGTGTCAATAGCCTGAGGTCACGCAGCCCTTGTTTACCCACACTAATTGCCTCTGAGCATGTCTATGGAACAGAGAAGAGGTGGGCACACACAGAGTGAGAAACTGATGGTGTTGGTTGAGTCTTTTGTCGGTTGGAGCCCTTGGGCATGGGCTCGCTCAATTATCCCATGTAGACACAGCAGGGAACAGGAGGGCTACTCCCACACCAGTCCATAAAAATGGAAATGTCCTCTTTCAACGTGCCATTACTCTCTATAAGTGGGTTGCAGTGCAGCTTTAGCACTTTTACTAACTAATATAGCACTACTGTGTTGCAAATGAGGCAGGAGTGTAATTCAAATCGATTCAAAGACTCTGTATAAGTCCCAACAGCAACAGCATTTACAAATCACTTTTAGCATAGCGCAAGTTTGAACTGCATGCAGTTGTACGACCAGACAGGCATGCAAAAGATTACAACATGCTGACATCCAAACTCACAGGTATTACAAATATCACACCTATATCATAGCTCTCTCCATTAAAGGTGTATGTCATGAGTCTTAATGAAGTTTTGAGGAACATAAATGCAAAAGTGAGTCATGTTACTTTAACTGGTTTATCTGTGATGATATCTGAAAAGGGTTTTATTTACTGCTCATTACTCTATTAACGAGGCAGTTCTAAGTTTTCTGCAGATCTGGACTGTTTTACAGCAGCACCAGTCAATGTGCTGCAGTGGTGACAACAGTAGGTCAGATTTGATGTATGGCCTCTGTTTGTAGAAGTTGCAGCATCCACTTGAGCACTTCAACAGTGGCCATTAGTCTTGTGTGAGAAAGACCTTGCACAGCATAGAAAGGACGTACAAGCACACACACACCATCCCACACCCATGCTGAGAGCCTGACCCCCCTCTCCTGCTGGCATCTAACAGCGGGCACTACATCACTGTCAGCATCCAGACCACCAGGGAAAAAGCTCCGGGCCACTCTACTCGTGTAGCGCCAAGATCTGAGCTCCTCTTTGGCCCGGCCCAGTCGCTGAATTATGGCCAAGCCAGGGAAGTATGTTGTAGTGGGAAGATGTTCCAATTTGCTGGGCTTTACAGATAATGGACAGGTACAAATAGCCCAAAAGTTGTCCGGAAATCGGTCATTCAAGTGTCACTTTAACTCTCCAAAAGCCTAAGGGATTGGCAGCACACATCATATATTGTCTACATTCCAACCCTGTGGATGAGTAATCATATGCTGTCTCAGCCCCATTAGGAGTCTAACAGGATTACAATATGTTGAATATTCAGCGCAAGCAAGCACTTCAATGTCCTGTTTGGCTAAATAGTGTCATTTTCAGGTTTATTTTCCCACACAACATCTTTGGGTAGGACTAATTTTTAAATCATCACTATTCAATTAAAAAAAACAACCAACTCTTGACTGGAATTTGATGTCAGTAAAAATTTAGCAAGAGACGATGTCACATTTTCACAAAAAGAAATGAAGCTCAACCTCTCATATATTCACAGTGTGAAGTGTTCAACAACAACAAAGTACATCCAGCATCAATAACAACGCCTGGGAAAAGAGCAAGCATCTTCTTCACGCCACAGGGAGTCCCACGCCTGGTGGAGTTGAACAGAGGGTGTAAGTTCAGCTCTCCTCTTACAACAGTCACCGGTGCTTGCCACAAGCCTCAGAGCTGTGTCAACGATGGCTATCAAACACTGAGTTTGACCTTCCTGAAAGGATGAAAGTGAATGGAGGAAAGACAGAGGAGGTGTGTATTGACACTTTGTTTAATGTTTTTACTCTCACACTTGATTGTTCAAACACATCTTTAAGCTATAAATTGTGGTACCTGGGGGGTTGCTGGATCATTACGACCCTAATAAAGATCCAAGAGGTCTCATTCATGAGGTTAACAGACATGTTATGAGGAAATTACGGCTCAGTAGTGTGTGGACAGTCCATTGACAGCTGTGGGCAGCTCTGGACTGCCTCTCCACCTACAAAGTATCAGCTGTCAAAAGGGGTCAGTGTCAAAAATATGTAGTACTACTTGTCTGTGGTCTACTTATGGTTGTGCTGTTGTTTGTCCATCAACCAG
Organism: Maylandia zebra; assembly: GCF_041146795.1. Classification (NCBI taxonomy): domain Eukaryota; kingdom Metazoa; phylum Chordata; class Actinopteri; order Cichliformes; family Cichlidae; genus Maylandia; species Maylandia zebra. The sequence goes on from NC_135167.1 coordinate 5,879,564, forward strand.
CCGCAAAGAAGAGCAAAGTTATAACTTACAAAGTGTTTGCAGGACTGCTTGGGAGCATGTTTGTATTGGCTGAAAACCTTTGTCCATAGGGTCCATAGGCAATACTCCACAAATGGATACAACCACAGTAGCATAAATTGACTGACCAAGAATGTTCTTCAAGTCAGTGTGCAATGTGGTTTCACCCAAGTACTTGACCATTCAGAAATTCAACAGTGCATCGGTTATAGAGACAAAATGTCTTGGTTCCATGACAAAAATCCAAAGGTGCTTTTCCCATGAGACTTCAGGTTATTGCAGAAAATATACTCTGTGGGAAATGAAGGTATATGATATTTTCACGACTACCTACTTGTTAGCAAAAGGCTTCCCTGGGACACATATTAGCTTAGCCTGGGACACAGGCCTCATTTAAAGTATATCACTTTAAATAGTGGGGTACATGTGTTGATGGTCTTTATTTTAAAAACTGACAAAAAACGGACAGACGTAGCTCCACTTAAATGGTCCTATAATGGCCATCTACACTTTACCTCTTCTGCTTTAACTATCAAGTAGAAACAATAGGTCATTGGGTAGCATGTTTGCTGCATCAACTTATGAACTATAGAAATCCTAGAGAAGAAAAAATGGATTAGTTTATCTGGACCTAAGCCAATGAAGACCAGAGAGCTCAGGCTGACTCTGACCTGGCCTGTTGGGTCTTGGGAAAGGTTGTAGTAAAGGTCATGGTCAGCTATACCACTATCTGATATAACCAGCCTAATGGGGGGTGTATTTGACGCTCAAACATTTAAGTTCTGAACACTGCCAAGTCACAAACAATGCTATTTAGAGCAGTCACACTGCTCAAGTCGAAAATGTTTACAAATGTACCACAATATACTTCACAAGGTACTGCAAATTTACTACAAGGCAATGCATCTTAAACCACTTCAAACCACTTTAACTGTGGTTTAAGATGCATCATGTGTTAATGTTGTATTTCTAAGGGTTGGCAGAGAATAGTACAGGCCGGACAGAATTCAGATCTGCTGTGCTTACCCAGTAAGGAGTTTCCTATCCTGGGAAGGTGCTAGAAAGACAAAGGGGAGCTATAAATCATTTGTTTTCTGGACTCACACAGGTGGTGAGCAGCACTGAACTTGAACATTGTAAAGACCTGTTAAGAGTTCAGGTTAAGTCCCACCAACCCCCACATACACCAATGAATAGAAAATTTAGGTCAAGCAGCACAGTGACCTCAGACGAGAAACCTTCAAAAGAAGAAAGAGAGAAGACCCCTCCCCAACCCCCAACACCATCCACTTCTCTTACAAATCAGAGAGCATTACATCTAAAGAGGCATCCTTTCATCTCTCATGCAAAAGTGAGGCAGACAACTTTGGTTCATTCAAGAACAGAAGGTGCTTTTACAGGTCATGGAGAAAGTGATTAAACCCAACAAATAACACCATGTTCAATTAATAAGGATTTACAGTAGAAAATCCCACTATGCAAGTCATTCATCCAGCTATCCCACTCTGCTCTTAATACCACCCTGGTCTTCATTTTGACAGTTGAATCCCACTCCCATCTGTTTAAAAAAGAAAATGTCCCAGCCCTTATTTGGCCCGGGGTCTGGTGCTGAAACCTCTGCTTTTATTAAAACGCAAGGTCCACAGCTCTGTTTCAGACACTGTCTTTTCCCTTTTCTTCCATTTCCTTGTTTCTGTTGAAAGGAGACAATGAAACAAAGCACGAGAAAACGTTTTTCTTCCTATCTCCACCTCACTTCTTCTCACCTCATTTCTTCTCCAAAGCCCTTTGACATAAACAGAGCCCATCTCTCCAACTCTCTATAAAGAGACTATCCAGCCTCCCTGGGAGCTTGAACCACAGACAATAAATTCACATTACTCTTGCACAACACTTTCTCTCGTGTGCTGCCTCCCAACCTGACCCAGCTCACTTTTCATTCATTACTTTACCCTCTTTTCCATTTTCTCTCTTGTATCCTTGTCTTCCTCTTTTTTTCTTCCTTTCTTCCTTCAACCAATGTCTTTAATCCCACCTTAATCTTTTACTCAAGCCCATCAGTGCAGTCAGCACACTTGAATGACTCTTTCCTCATTTATACCTAATCCAAATTTTCTAAGCAGAGGGCTAGATGAAAAGAAGGGGTTAAATGTCTTTATTGTCCTAAAGCTCGTAGCAATTTAACACAGACAGACTGATTTTTACAAAGAGACAGAGTAAATGGTTGGTACCAGAGTATCTTTTCAGTGTACTTGTCATTGTGTCTTACTTAATTATTTTATTTTGGAGAAAACTCTGTTTATCTGCTAGAAATATAACGATAACAAAACATCCATCAGTGGCCCAGTGGTCGGACTTGAAGAGGAAAACAAAAACTTGCAAATGTTCAAGAAGAGTAAAAAATAGATCAAAGTGTTTGTACCAACTCATTCAAATGCAATCACAACCCAATCACACTGTGTCCTCGCAGCTCTTTTAAGCGAACGGGTCAGTGGTGTTTTATTGTTAGTGGGAGCTAGCCTAATGAAAGGGACAATGCAAAGATTAGCAGTGCCAGCCAGGCGGCTCAAACTTCACCCTGGCTTTAATTGCTGTGAACAAGAGGAGATGTAGAGGGAGGGCAAACAGAGGACAAAAGAGGAGGGCAAGCGCAGGAGGAGTAGGTAAGACGAGGTATGGAGCTTAGATGATAAATGTAAGTATGGCATTTATGGGGGTATAATATGTCCATCTGGTCCATGCTGGTATGGTATGTGTCAAACACTGAATGTGATCTTTTAAACATCTAATAAACCAAAGAAAATAGTGAAGCTTATAGATGACCAAAAGGCACAAAAGACACACACTGCATGCCACTAGTGGATGTATGCATATGCACATGGACAGATTTCATTGTTTTGACTTGGTGGTAATTAATGCTTTATGAAAAGATTTACATTGTTGCATCCAGCTGTGTTTGTGGAGTCCCTCCCTTGAGTTTATTACAGAGCTGTGGCATCACACAGCAGCAGGATCCATATGAGCATCTCCAAAGCAAATTTTTCCAGAGTGCTAAAGTAACTAGGCTATCTGAGCTATCCCTGTCCTGAATCTTCTTTAGTAAAACTCACAAGGACCGTGTTGATATTATCTTGTAATCTGTAATGCCTTTTCCTAAATGTTGACCTATACCATTACTTACAAGGTACACCACTGGGCGAGTGGTTGAAGAAAACTGCCCTGAGCAATGGCCAAAATTACACTGTAACACAGTGGTCAAGGAAAAAGTGATGACATCCCTGACTAAATTATGGCCTTTTCACTGTACTGTCCTGTAGCAGTGTAACTTTTCTCTCTTCTTCTGCTCTTTTCCTTTTATTCTTTCTCTTATGTCCTCTCCTCCCTGTGTTCAAAGCAGTTCCAGACAAAGCACCGAAACTGATGCATACACTCATGGGTAATGATGTCATGTTACAGTTCACCCATGATATGACCAAAGTCTGACAATGGTGCATCAAAACAGCTGGAATGCTAGAGGACACGAAGCATTCAAGGACAAATAAAGGCATGGAACTTGAGGTAGGGGTGGAGTGCAAAATCTGCTGTGTGACAGCCTTTTAGCTCCACAAACTTATCAGAAACTGAAAAAAAAAATTCCCATTAGGGTTGTGAAATCATCTAAATTGACTTAGAAGTGTTTTGTCAGCCTTTCTTGAACTAAGTAGAAGCATGTAATCAGTTTAAGAATAAAACCATATAATTGAGGTAAAACATAAAATGACTCAGTTTTTCATGTAACAAAAGCTCAGCCAGAGGTTACTGACACTTACCAGTCCAGAACATGTCGATATGGCTGCAGAGGAGGCCGACTGGTTACGGATAAATCCCTGATAAAGGCAGTTGTGAACCTTTGCATCATCCATTGCTGTGGTGATGCCATTTGAGCTGATCATCTGCACAGTGAACCCAGGGCCAACCACAGAAGATAGATGCAGGTGAAGGTGCATGTCATGCCCAAAGGCAGAGAGGCGATAGTGCAGAGAAGGAGGCAAGGACCTTTTGCCGCGATGGCTTCGCCTGGTCACATCATGGGTCAGGTACGCTCCCTGAGAGTCCACTTCCACAGGGGTTACAAATACGTAGTCTGATGATAAGGGATGATAAGGGATAGAAAGACTACATCAAAAAATTCTGATGTCAAATACTTTAGCACAAAGACATCATGTTTTAACTACAATTTTCAGTATAATTTAGAATATGCATAATTTGACCAAGTGGGAGTGCTGTCTTCTTCCTTGCTTATATGTGCCAGTGGAGTCACCAAGGTGTCATTTTCATTCAAACATCTATCTCTCTTTCATCATTGTTATTTTCAGCATCCAAACCTTTCTATAGTATACCTCTGGAAAAAGTGCTGGGAGTAAACAAAAGTATGTAAATCACATTCGGGAAAGCGGAGGACAGAAAAGGGAGTCTTTGAATAAGTACTGCACTCACTGGTTCATGTAAACAAGCATTTCTATCATTTCCATCCACATAAGCAGTAGTCATGTCACACTGTGTAACAAGTAATATTCTTCACTGTTTAACACTCTGGTCTAGTAACTGATTCAATGTTGGCATTTATCTCACTTTATTCACTTTCTCCCTATAAACATGGAATACAGCCAGCTGGAAGAAACATCCTCAGATGTGAAAAGACAAGCACTCACCATGATTTAATCCGTGGCTGTTGCTGGAAGAATAGCTGGCTGAAACGGTGTGGGAGGCCTGTGAGCAGTAAATGTGCAGCGTCTGAAAGAAAAAAATCATAAATGGACAGGTAGCAACAGGTTACAAGCAGCAGAAAACTGGGAGCCAAAAGGGGATATCGAGTTCCTCTACTGAAATATGAGTTGCACTTGAGATTAATTTGGGATCACTTTTCACCGCAATGAATGTGATTAGACAAGTTTGTCGCTGATTTAGTCTTGCTGATAAGAGACAACTGCTTGTTTGGTTTTTTTCTCGCAAACTACACGTGCATGTGCTGAATTTAAAAGTGCACACGTATATATTTTTCGTATGTAAGTGCAACATGCCTTGAAAATACTCCAGGACAAGAGGGTGGAGAGTAGCTTGACTGAGGTGCAGCCGACCAGCGGGATTGGTAAAGTCCATAACAGAAGAAAAAGGCAATCCATGGTGATGGCATGCAAGCTCACACCTCCTCCGTTACCTCCTAAATGAGCGCAAAAGTAGTAACCTGTGGTAGCGCATAGTGCAGTTGGCACGCATTGTTTAGTGGTTCTGTCCGCCTGCTTTGCTCGCTCAGGTGAAGTCGGAAAGTTGCAGAAGCCGGTGGTGCGCGCAGACGCGGTGCGCACACACGAGAGTGTGTATGTGTAAGCGTGTGAGCGTGTGTGGCGAGAAGCGGCGGCCAGCGGTGTCGGGGATCACCGGGAGGAGCGCTGACTGAGCATTCAGCTCGGCTCTGAGAGAGTGGGCCTGCGGGATGGAGCACAAGTCAGCGGCCGACAGCCAATCAGCGCGCGGCATCATTTACCACGCGTAGATAAAAGAAGAAAAAGAGATTCTCCTCTTGACAGCGGCTGGGCTGCTGGTGCCTTCAGAGGCCGCCGGGAAATTTAAGCTTTAAAAGTTGTGTGAGCCGATATTTAATCAAAAGTTGGCAACATCAAAGATCTGAGCGGCATTTCGAAAGGCAGATTTTCTTTGTAAGTACGAACTTTAAACTTACAATAACGCAGATTTATTTTCAAATACACCAACAAAGATGAAGCCAGATCCCACTGACGTTTTTGTTTGACCACGGAGAAAAAGAGAGACAGCGATAACTGAAGTAGTTTTACTTAAGAAAACATAAATTTAAAAGAAAATCACAATAAAGGGAGTGCAGAAAGAAAAGTGTGGAAGTTAGGAATTTACGGCAGAATCCAAGGCAATCAGAGAAAACCTCCTTATTGTGGCTGTACATAAACAACTGGCAACAAATATGAAAGATTCCCTGAATGCAGCTAAAGGCTCAAGGTTTCATTATTCTGCTTTGACATGAGAACTGCCCGGGGTCCCCGAAGTCTGTCAGACCATATTAGGTTCCATTTCATCTGCAAATGTGAAACTGTCAGCAAAGTGTTTCATCTTGTGGTTGCAAATGACATTGTGCTTTCATCACATTATACTAACATTCCAACAAAAATAGTACTAAGCGTCAATAAAGCCTGTGCCAAAACAAGAAATGGCCGAGTTAAGACAAATGCACAAGATATAAAAGAAATACAGAGCTTGGATTAAGAAAAGCAAGCATTAAAGAGGTTTTAAGAGCAAACTGGCTGAAAAGCAGTTTGTGCCAAATTGCCACACAAATTAGCACAAATTGATTCAAAACCGTGGACTCGTGAACCAAAATAATTCTGGCAGTATTTGAGGAAAATCGTGCTTTACTGATTTCCCCCTATTTGCGGCAGTGTTAATGACTATCCAATTACAGTAAATAAGGCAAAGTGGTTGCTAACTCTTTTGACATTTAAAGAGGAGGTTGTCACTTGCCTGCATCAATTTGCAGCAATTAATACAATGCATTAGTTATTGTGAATAGATGACAAACACCTTGATATTTTGCTGCACCAACAGAAACATAACTGAAGTATATTGTCAGATCTCTGCACAGATATCAACATCACAAAGCATATTAACACTTTGTACCACCTTGTGTGGATTGAATTATGAATCGCATTGTCTTAATAAAAGTACTAAATAACTGTGTGGGCTATTTAATCTTATGTTGCAAGTATGTAGGAAGTAACTACCAAATCATCTTACACTTGCTTCACTTGCTTTCCTTCAATAATGGTGCGATCCGGGCTCTGAGGAGGCAAATCCAGCACTGATAGAGTTCCACTGTGTGTTTTTCCATCTGGTATGCTTTTATTGTTTTGGCAGTGTGTTTAGGGTCATTGTCATGCTGATAAATAAAGCCATTCAGATGCTTTCCAAAAGGTATTGGATAGAGGATCAACTGAATGACTGTACCTTTCTGCATTTATAAGCAGAACCCCAAACCATGAGAGAACTTCCACTGTCTTTTACAGATGGCTCTAGACACTCGGTGTTGTATCTCGCTCTTGGCATTCTTCAAACATATTATTGGAAGTTTAAGCCAAAAAATTAAAATCATTCTTTGAGACCTGTTGTTACTGATTTTCAGTCAGATTCTTTTGTGTAATTTGATATATCTCAGCCTTTTCTCTCCCATGAGAATAGTTTCTTTACCGCCAGCCTTCCATTGAGACCATTTTTGATGAGACTTCAACAAATAACAGATCAATCAATGAAGAATCGTGTCAGGTCTTCACTGGATTTTTTTTCATGTTTCGTAAGGACATGACTTTCAGATAGTTTTTAATCTGCCGTAGATAGTTTTATGGCCTGCCATTTCTTCTTTTGTCCTCCACTTGTCCGGTTCCCTCGTATTTTTAAGGTCACACTGTGTCATCATTGTCATCTTTTTATTACATTCATAGGCATAGAAACAAATTATGTGGTCGTCTAATACATGTAGAGGTTAAGCTTTGCTATTTTATGCTCGAATGACAAATCTCAGTGTTAAGTCGCTTAAAAAAAAGAAAAAACATCTCTCTAAAAATGGTAAACAACAAGGACTAAAGAAATATTTCCATTAAAAAAACTTAAAAACCTTCAGGAAGGATGGAGAACTATTACTAAAGACCAGTTAAAAAAAAAAAAATCGAATGCATTTTTCTTGCATTAGGAAGAAAATTTTAAACACTTGTCTTCTGGACAGAACTGCATAATATTATGACAGCAATAATTTTTATAGAATTCTTTCTTGTCTACTGATGGAACTCAAACTATAGTCTATTTGCACAATTCTGATATATAACCCAAGAAACCTCAGACACTAAGTTCAGTAGCACATTTTGTTGTTCTTCGTGCTCTATACTTCTGTGCTTGTCTTGTTGAAACAACTGACAGCCGACAACGCCAGCCCTCCAGTTTTCCCCGCACCTTGGAACACCAGCTGTGCCAAGAAAAAGAAAAAAAACAACAATCAAACCAGACAGAGAATTCATGAACCTACGGCAGTGGAGGCTCTCCAGAAGGTAGAAGCAAAGAAAACGAGGGAAGAAAAAGAGTAAGATGACAAACAATCAGTTATACTTAAGTGATCCAGAACTACCAGCTTGTAAGCATATGGGGTATATTACCGTAGCAAATTAACCAGCCTCTGATTTGAAGGGACTCGCAGTCCCATCAATGTAACAGACAAACTGTTAATAGAAGCACATCTAACAGGATGTGCATTACAGACAATACAACAGAGTATTCAGGAAAACTGTCAGAGCATCCTGGACATTCTGGCAGAAGTAAAGATAAAGGCTTTTGCTTCTGGAAGACAGGTAGGTAAGGTAAGTTCTAAACAAGACCAATTAACAGTTGAAATAAAGAACATGTTGAGTAAGTGACGGGCAGGTGAGTAAGTGACGGACAAGGTAAGCGACTCATGTTGTAACTGACGTCAGACGCCGGAGATTTTGGCGGAAAATTAAAGCAAATGGTAGTTTAGATTTGAACAAATTCATTTAAGCTTCAGCATTACCAAATACACTTATCAATTGTCTTATAACTAACACTATTTGTCTAAATAATCTCCAACACCCTGGAGAACAACGAGGAGAGTTTAGAGACTCTCCAAGATTACATCGATCAGTGCTTTCAGGATCTCGTGATGAAGAAGACCCCGTGTGCAGCTTCCCCGGCCAAAGCTGAGACGCCGTCGTCGAAAAGACAACGCCCGGCAGATTCCCCCGGCTCAACATCGCCAGCCGGCAAAGATATTGCCGACATATTGGAGTCAGTCGACAAGCGATTGTCCAGTTTCGACGCAAGGCTGTCCTTGGTGGAGATTCTTCACCGAGAATTTAAATGCTTGCGAGAATCCCTGGAGTACAGCCAGCAGCAGGTGGAAACGCTTGCCACGCTAAGGGAGTCGGTGAAATGTCTCACAGAAAATGTTACCCAGCTCAATAGAGAAAATAAAAAAAATAAAAGAAACAGTTATCGATCTACAAGCTCGTAGCATGCGTGATAATCTGGTATTTTCTGGTATTCCAGAAGCCGCTGGAGAGGACGCGGAGACCACGGTAAAAAGCTTCATCAAAACCCACCTGAAGCTGCCGGAGGACACTGTGAAGAACATCGTCTTCGATCGGGTACATCGCCTCGGCCCCATTTGGGCTACGGCCGGGAGACCACGTCCTATCGTGGCCAAATTCTGCCACTTCAAACAAAAGCAACATGTGAAAAGCCGCGGCAGGGAATTAAAAGGAACGGACTTCAGCGTGAACGACCAGTTCCCCAAAGAGATCTTGGAACGACGCAGGGTCCTCTTCCCAATCCGACGCGGCTTCATCCAGAAGGGCTCCCGCGCTGTCATCGCTGTGGACCGGCTGTACGTGGACGGACAGCTCCACCGCGACCCCAACATCACTCCGTGGCTGTATTAACCTCACACCAGATAAGAATCAGCTACACCATTTCCCTATCCACTCACACTAACTTGCATTAACATCTGTTTAACTTACCAGTATCAAATCGCATCTTAAAGTGTGATTTCATAGCAGAATTAACACCGTCACTCTCCGTCAGTGATTTAATTGGAATGTTTACGTTTTGTTTCTGTTTTTTTTTTTTTTCTTCTCGTTTTTTTTTTCCCCTCCTCTCTTTTCCCCCTCTTGGTTTTATGCTGCTCACCCCTGTCCTTGGTTTCTTTCTTTATTCCTTTCACTGCCTCGATCACCTGCTTCGACACTCATCCACAAACAACACCCTTTATTTCGACACATACGCACCATGCGCTCAACGGCAGCACATTTACATCAGTCAGACAGCGCACACAGTCATATAAGATACACACACACACTTAAGCCAAGCCTACTCATATTAGTAACTATGCATACACAAAGTCAGACTCAGGGAGCATCTCGCCACACATTTTTTCTCTCTCTCCTTCTCTTTATTTATGAACAAGTGACGTATTCTCTCCACCTGTCTAAGCAACGCACACAGCATACATCCCTAGTTATACACAAACATCTATGGGTACACTGAGGTTCATTACATGGAATATAAATGGAGCTGGCTCCAGAGAAAAGAGGTTAAAAATATTTAACCAACTCAAAAAACTACAGGCAGATGTTGTCCTATTACAAGAGACCCACAGACCTCTTAGAGGTTCGAATGAACTTAAAACACCTGAGTTTCCTAATGTGTTCTCAGCTTGTTATAATTCTAGACAAAGGGGAGCAGCAATTTTAATACATAAAAATATTAATTTCACAGTACTCGATACAGTTATAGATCCAGAGGGCAGATTCTTAATCATTAAACTATCTATACGTGATAAAAAGCTATGTATTGCAAGTGTATATGGTCCAAATGTTGATGATCCCTCATTCTTTCACGGTTTTTTCAGTGCACTCTCTGAACACTTAGATGGCACACTTGTTCTTGGAGGTGACCTCAACCTTGGACTAAATGAAGACATGGATAGGCTCAATACAGCGGGAACTCAGCGTAATTGGCAGTCCACAAATATAATCAAACAGTATATGAGCGACTTTGGTCTTTGCGATGCATGGCGCTCCCTTCACCCCACCAGTAAGGAATATACTTTTTTCTCACATGTCCATCACTCCTACTCTCGTCTGGATTATTTTTTTGGTCAGCAGCTCACTGCTGAACGACATTTCAGACACTGAGATTCACCCTATAGCTGTCAGCGATCACGGTTTTGTATCTTTAACACTAATGCACAAGAATAATACTACGCCAAGAAAAAACTGGAGATTTAATATATCACTACTTAAAGATGAAGACTTTATTAAATATTTTAAAAAAGAGTGGACTTCATATTTGAACTATAATGACACTCCCGAAACATCAGCTTCTGTTCTATGGGAAGCAGAGAAAGCTGTGATGAGAGGTAAAATAATTTCTTTCTCATCACATAAAAAGAAAAAAGAAAACAAAAATATTCAGGAATTAGAAAAAAACATCAAATCACTAGAAGAAGCCTACGCGTCCCACCAAGATCAGGAAACATTGAACAAAATACGCAAAACAAAACTAGAATTAAATGAGATAATTGATTAAAAAAAACAAAATTCTTAGTACAAAGACTACGCCTACAAAATTATGAACATGGTAATAAATCCGGTCAATTTCTAGCAAACCAGCTAAAAATAAATAAAGAAAAAACAATTATATGTGCTGTTCAAGATTCATCTGGGAACACATTATATGAACCGATACAAATAAACAACATTTTCAGGGATTTCTATAAAACGTTGTATTCACCACAAATAAACCCGTCTAAAAAAGAAATTGATCAGTTTTTGGACAACATAACTCTTCCAAAATTATTGGACACTCAAGCAATGGCACTGGATTCACCACTGACACCAGGTGAACTCCAGGAAGCCCTGATAAGTATGCACAATAATAAGGCTCCAGGTCCAGATGGCTTTCCTGCAGAATTCTACAAAGAATTCTGGTCGATTCTAGCACCAGTTTTCTACAGAACGTTGTTGGAAATTAAAGAAAAGGGCAGACTTCCATCAAATATGAATTCTGCAAACATTAATCTCCTGCTAAAACCAGGCAAAGACCCTGTATATCCCTCAAGCTATCGTCCAATATCCCTTATAAATGTAGACCTTAAAATAATCTGCAAAGCTCTCTCAAAGAGACTGGAGAAAATAACCCCCCTCTTAATTCATCCTGACCAAACTGGTTTCATAAAAGGTAGGCACTCATCAACAAATACACGTAGATTACTTAATTTGATAGACTACTCATACAGTAAAAACCTAGAAACTACAATATTCTCTTTAGACGCAGAAAAAGCATTTGACAGAGTTAACTGGAAATTTCTATTTGCAACTTTACACAAATTTGGTTTTGGATCCTCTTTCATAAACTGGTTAAAAATATTATATAATTTCCCAACAGCTTGTGTTAGAACAAATGACCAGACATCCTCCAGCTTCTGTCTTTTGAGGGGCACCAGGCAGGGATGCCCACTCTCCCCTTCACTATTTGCAATTTTTATTGAACCACTAGCAGCAGCAATTAGACAGAATTCAGTAATTAAGGGCATAAAATGCAAGAACGTGGAACATAAAATCAGCCTTTACGCGGATGATGTGTTACTCTTTCTCCAAAATTCACAAACCAATATCTCTGGGGTGATTGAATTGATAAACTCTTTTGCAAGAATATCAGATTACTCAATTAACTGGTCAAAATCTACAGTCCTACCGATTAATTGCTCCTTCCATAATTCCTCTTCTACACCACTGCAATCGGGAAATATAAAATATTTAGGTATTAATGTTTCTCCCAAGCTTGCAGATCTAACTAAATTAAACCATATCCCACTTTTAAAGAAGGTAGAAGATGATCTGGCTAGATGGAAATGTCTACCCATATCACTCATGGGAAGGGTTGCCGCTATAAAAATGATGGTCTTACCAAAAATAAATTATTTATTCTCAATGATCCCAACTAAACCGCCACAAGATTGGTTCAGATCTCTAGATTCATGCATGTCCAAATTCCTTTGGAAAAATAAACCCCCACGTATAAGCTTAAAAACACTACAAAAGACCAAGGATAAAGGAGGACTAGAACTGCCTAACTTTCAGCACTACTTCTTAGCCAACAGGCTTCAGTTTATCTCAGGATGGCTAAAACACACCCTCTTAGATGAACCTTGGCTAGATGTAGAACAAGCACTCTGCAATAATCTAGAGATCTCAGACCTACCATTTATCAGCTCAAACATCCAACGACATGAATGCTTTAAAAGCATCAACATCAGCTCTTCTCTGACAGCATGGTGGGAGTTTCTAAAATTGACGGCGTCTTCATTAATCCCATGCAAACGTACACCTATCTGGAACAACCCTGACATATTACAAAACAATAATATGATAAACTTTTCAGATTGGAGTGATAAAGGAATCAAATATTTAGAACATATACTAGAAGGAACAGAATTTATTTCATTTGACGGACTAGTTACACAATATGGGATCAACAAGAAAAGATTTTTAGAATATCAACAAATTAAATCCATAGTAAAAAAGAAATTTAAACCGGGTCAAGTTGAACTACAAACACCACCAAGTGTGGTTCAATTTCTTACTCTTAAACCCCCCAAATTACTATCCAAAATATACAGAATGCTTTCTAAAACAGATGAATCAATATCACTTCCTATTGCAAAATGGGAAGCGGATTTATCAGTTAACTTAGACCAAAACTTCTGGTCTCAGATTTGCTTAAAAACCTTTCATCTAATTAGAAATCCCAGTCTTCAATTAATTCAATACAAAATATTACATAGAGTGCACTATACAGGTCATCGGATGTTCAAGATGGGCTTTACGTCTACCAGCAACTGCTCACACTACCAAACCAATTCACCGGACAATTACATCCACGCTCTTTGGTTCTGTCCACCAGTTCAGAAGTTTTGGCGCGAGATATGTGAAGACTTATCGAAGTGTCTGAAATGTAACATTCCAACTTCCCCCTTAGTGTGTTTGTTGGGCAGCTTAGATAATGTCACTTCAGAAAAGAATATCGCCCATATGGTTTTCACTGCCCTATGCATAGCCAAGAAAACAGTCCTCATGAACTGGAAAAATAAAAATAATCTTAATTCTAACCAATATAGAAATTATCTATTAGATTACATTAGTCTTGATACAGCCTCTGCCACCACATCAGATCAATTGCTCTGGGCTCCTTTGATCAGCTCCATCACCTAGTGGGGGTGGGGGGTCATAGTTTGGTCCCGCCTTCACTGTTGTGATTGGTGAGGGGGTAGGGACAGGCTTAGGGCGTCGGGGGGTTCCCCGGAGGCATCTTCCTTGGGGGGCTCAACCCGGGGTAGCGGTCATGTCCGGTTAGGGGCTCTGTTGGCTCTCCGGTGACTGTTTCCTCGCGGCTGCGTGCAGCGGGGCTAGGGGAGGGTCTGTGCTGACGGACGTGGGTTACTGACCTGGTAGCCTGGCTGCCCCTGGGTGGGTCCGGGATGGGCGTGAGGTTCTGGGGGCGCTCCGTCTCTGGGCTGGGACCCGGACCGGGCCTCGGGGGCTTGGGTCCTGGTTGGTGTGTTGCCGGGGTTGTGGGCGGGTGGGTGCATGGGGGCCCAGCCCTGGAGCAGGGTGCCGCCGGTGCGTCGAGCCACCTGGGGGGCTCTTCAACTGGTGGGGGGGATGGTCACATCTTGCAGGAGCTTTCCTCTCCTCAGGAGCTGCCTCTGCAGGAGGGGGAGATACAGGAGAGGTGGAGGAAGATCTCAGCCTGGGTGTTTATTGTCTTATGTAGTCTGGAAGATGAGTGGATGGTGGGGTGGGTGCAGTTTTCTCTGTGGTGGGGTTGGGTGGACTGTCCCGGGCTCTTTGGGCCGGGAGGCGCTGCTGCACTGGGCCCGGTCTGGATGGGCCTGGGCGGGTCGCGGAGTATGGGGGTGCCTACTGGGGTCAGCGGGGGAGCTGGCCCCAGGGAGGGGTCACTTGCCCCTCCCTTCCTTCCCTCCCCATCTCCAGCTGCCTCCCTCTTCCCGCTCCACCACAACCACCCACACATGCAGGGCCTTGGAGTAGGGGTATGTCACCAGGGTGCAGAGGAGGCTACCCCCCCTCTGTCCCCTTCTGGCTGCCTCTGCCTCAATTTTATCCCACAACTTAGACATTCACATTACTCACACTCTCATTACACATACATATAGGATCTTGGGGGTGGGCACGATACACGGAGTCCAAAGTACCATCAGGGTGTACACCCCACCCCTGGCGTCGTTGCCCACCTCTCAAGGTTAAATACACGTAGACATTGAGGGCTAGCAGGAGGGACCATGCGCTTACCTGCTGCTCTCTGGCAGGTAGCTCCAAGCCCTCCTGGGTTTTAAATGCACCTTAGAACACACATGCATCAACATTACAATGAGCGGGTGGAGGGAGGTTCGGAGTCTTCTCTCACCCCCGTTCTCTGCGACCTGCTGGAGCAGGGGGGCTAGGACTAGGAGGAGGAGTTGGCCGTCCGACTGCGGTCTGGAGTGTGGAGCCTTCCTGCTGCTGCGGAGTCGGGGCGGTCTGCCTCCCCCCACCGCAGGGAAAAGGGAAACACCACCTGGGTCTGGGTGCAGTTCCCCCCTCCAGGGGCGGGGGCACCTAGACCCGGTTTGTAGAGTACGCTTGGGGAGTGTGATCGTGTGTACAACGTCTCTTTATGTCTGTCTCCACGTTGGTTGAGTGTGGAGTAAGTGCATATGAGAGCATGAGGGTGGGAATGGATGTTTGTATCTGTGTGTGCCTGTATTTCTGTGTCTATATGTCAGGTTGGGTGTCAGGCGCCACCTCTCTGGGGACATCTCAGGCCCTCCAAGGTTTGGAGGCCTATCTCCCCCTACCCCCCCCCTATCCCCTGCCAGTGGCGGACCCCCTCAGACATCGGTGCGTTGGTGGTTCTTTGTGTCCGGGGATGGGCGTCCAGGTACACACCGGCTCACTCCTTGGCGGCCGCTTATCGGGGCCTGGAGCCTGGGGCTCGCTCGGGCCACTTCGGAGGTGGGGTGCCCCCGGCCTCTCGGCCTGGGGCTCGGTCACTCAGGCGCAGCTGGCTGCCGGCGGAGCTCACGGGCGCGTCACTGCAACTCTCCCTGGCTTCTGCTCCGCGGCTGCTGAGTGAGCCCTCATCTGGGACTCTCCTCAGCTCTTTCCGGGACAGTGGCGCGGCTGCCCCTCTGTTGGTCTTCCTTGGTCTCTTGTGTTCTGGGGGCCTCTGGATGTCTGGAGTTTTGATCTCCTCCATACCTGCTTCATGCCCTGGAGGACGGGGCTGTGGCCCCCCCACACCCTCTAGCAGATTATTACATGAAGGAACCTTTTAAAAAAACAAAAAACAAGCGCGTCCATGCTCACAGGTGTACACACGGGTGATCACACCCACAAACTACACCCTTTTTGGCTCCTACCTCAAAGCACACTGTGTTCTGTTGATCTTATGTGCTGCACAATAATGTTTAATATTTAGTATTTACTGTCATATTCCCATATATCATTGTGATGTTGTTTATTCTATTACTCTTGTTCTCTTCTGCTTGCTTTCTTTTTTCTTTCTCAGCAGGTGACCCAGGTGATTGATATATGCATTTTTTTTTCTCTGCCCGTTCTGTTGGTTTTTGTCTTTTGCCCTTCTCCCCCGTCCCTCTTCTCAGCTGTTTCTCTTTCCCTCTTTCTTTCTCCCCTTCTTTCCCCCAGTCAAGTCTGTCCCGTATTCAGTAAGTGAAAAGAAAATAAACAATAAAAGGTGAATCAAATGGACCATTACGGCAAGGCTGGGATGGTCAGTTTGGTAAAGTAAATCCGTTGGGCATCTTTCTTTGCTTTTAGACAACAATTCTGATGGCAAAAGAGCCAAACGGGACAGGCCAAAAAAAAAAAGAAAAAAAAGAAAAAAGAAAAAAAAGAAATAAAGAACATGTTAACTTAAAAAAAAAAAAAAAAAAGAAGTAAAGATAAAGCTAATAATCAGTTATTCATTAGCTGTTATTTATCTACAGTGAGCTACATCACTTGACTGTCTTTCAGTACAGCTCCAAAAACTGTCTCTCTGTCTCTAACATGTTGATTTTTATGTATTTAACACAAAAAGTGAAGCTTGAAGTAATTCTGGGTTGTGGGGATAGTGTGGGAGCAAGTGTACACCATGGTGCAAACTTGGGTAGGTTAGGAAGCAAGCCTTGATTACATGTAATTATCTTCTTGTAGTATTTCTTTTTCAACTGATTAAAACAAACAAAAGCACACACACACAGGAAAAGCAGATGTGGTTATGAGATTCCAAAGCCTACACTTGGTGAGGTTTCTGTTTTTCTGCGTCTTGAAATAGTATTAATAATTCAACATATTTTAGTTGAATAGTTTTTTATTGAAGCAGGATAGTAAAAGCTGAAGCTATCTTAAATATAGGAATGACTGAATTGTTGGATCCCATTAGAAGATCTAAAACATCTTCTAAAAAACCTTACTATCCCTAGCATTTTTTTTTTAATATACTTGGCTTTCAAGACCTTCCACCCAGTGTCCACAGAAATTGGGAATAAACTCTTAAGTTATATGATATAGGTTATTTCACTGGCTTATTACAGCTTATGTTTGTCATTACAATGTAAAATGCAGTTTTGGTGGCCCTAAGTGTCAGTGTAAGTGCCAGTGATTTGAGGTTGCTGGAAAATTTCCTGCACTATACTGCACTTCAGCAGGTAATTGCACTGTCATCCGCGCAGTCTGATGCAGAGTTCCTGAGGAAATAAAACCACAATGTTTCTCTGAGTTCTCAGGAAAGATTCTGAATGATTGTAGATGTAATTGCTCATTTGACACTACAGCGCACTTCTTAGTTTCCATTGCCAGAGCCATATAAAATGCAGAAAATTAGAAAGAGGAAAGATTTGTGGTCTGAGCGGCATGATGTGGTTCTCGTCCTTCGTTCCCCGCTATTTCTGCCTCAGTGTTAATCTTTTTCTCTTAACACGGACGCCTCACTTTCTCTTCCACTTAAAATGTTGTTTGCATTGTTGGTGGTGGCTACAGATGTTTTCAAATCTATAATCTGAGTACTGTTACACCCCAGCACACCGCAGCTTGTTGCACTCTGCCACTGTGTTGAAAGATGATGTGCTTATTTACAGCATACTAAACCCACTGTCTAAAGCCCTTAGCAGTCTCTTCCTTTCTCATCATGTCTCTGCCCCAGTTGGGTTGTTGAGTTACCAGGGTCTGTCAGGCCGGTCTGTTGTTTGTTTCCCAAAAGCGATACAACATATCCAGTTACAGCTGGAAATATAAGCAGTTAGATTTCCTGGCCAACCCAGCTGCCGGGGACCACATTGAGACCACATCTATCCTCTGAGCCTTCTGTACTGGGAACAAGATGTGGAAGGAACCAGAGTAAAGAAACTTTGACAATTTGATGGTATCTCAGAACTAGCAGACGTATTGTACTCAATCATACACAGAAATAATTGTACTTGCAGCAAAACATGCCTGAGAACAAATATTTGAAAGGTGGCTTTCAAAGTTCTTCATCATCACAGTGAAAATAGCCATATCTGCATGACCCAGATCCTCTGTCGAACCTACAATTGCACTGAGCTCAGTCTAATCTACCATAAAAGGGGCTAATTTGAATCTGTAATCTGTGTTAAATTAATTAAAACTAGTAAAAGGAAACAAGTCAGTTGTTAAAAATCAGAATTTTGTTTTATTTGCTGAAATTAAACCCCACTCTGATTTTTAATTTCATACCAGCTGGAACTGTAGTTTATCATTTTTTTTGCATCACCTCTTCTTTTATCAAAATCTTTTTTGGAAAAAAAACACTCAGCTCCACAGCTGTAAAGCTGTAAAGTGTTTAATCTCTGGGCTCTACCAATAGGAGACGCTTAGGAGATAGTTAGACAGTGGCTCTTTCTGTGCACTACATATAGGCAAATCTAGTCTCTTTTTCTCTACTTGTTGTCCAACACTAAAACTAAGTTAACATTTAGTCACAGTTGTAAACATCAGATGGTGTCGAAGCATGAAATTCTGTCCCAGTAGGTGGAATCACTGCACTTCAGGCCAATTTTTTAAAACAGTCTGTTGGTGGAACACAACATAAATTTAGTAAAAAATCACTAATAAGGTATCTAATTTGTCATTTATTTGTGAAATTATATTGAAATGAACATTGAATTGTTTAACCAAAGTCCAATATGTGGCTCAATTCTACAACACAACTTTGTGCTTTGAAAGTGAGCCTTTGGTTTAGGGCTTAGGCTCCACTGCATTGATGTCATTCATCACTGCTTAAGCTTTCTCATTATACTGTGCCATATAGTTACCCACAGGGAAGACCCATTTAGGATGGGTGCAGAGCTGGCCAGAAAAGCAGATGCATGCTGTTTCTAATCAGATGTAGAACCTATTTACTTAAAAGTCAAACACTTCAGTGAAGCCTTAAAAGGCCCAAGCTGTAGCCTCAGGAACATGTCAGCTTTTTTCCCCTGATTACGTCTCTTTTCACTTTTTGTTTGTTTGTTTTGCCTGTCACAAGGCACTGCTTTTTCCAGCACGGGCCCCAAAACGTACAATTCCAGTACCAGACGTTCCTCTTCTCTCCTCATCGGTCCTTTCCACCAGTATCTGGTCCTCATTTCAGACCTTGTAATTTCCCCTCCTGCTTGTATCTGCGGGACTTTTTGGGGTGAATTTCTGTCTGTTTGTCCTTCCAGGATTATTTTAAGCCATGTCAGCGGTTGCCACGGTGGCAGGCATTTCTTTCCCTGTCAGTCGCGTCTTGTCCTTTCCTGTCCTGTAAGAACTCTTCTTCCGTGTGGACAGAAATAGACAGAGCATGGGCTAATCACGTTCAGAACATGTGATAATGTTTCAGTTTGAAACTAATGTCATCAAATCACGTTCAATGATTTGAAATATGTTTAGATGATGTCTACACAAAAACGGATTAGAATGCAAGTTTATGATGAGCGCAGATGCAGCCTGTCCATGCACACACAGTATGTCTCTAAGAGTGTTTGTTGGCAGTATAAGTAGTCAGTGTCACTGATAGTCTCATTTTTTGCCGAATACTTCTTCTGCAGTCCACCTTCTGTTGTTTTTCTCTACCCCACACAGAAATGAAAGATGTGAAATGTTATAGTTTAGCTCACAGATGGTCCATCTAAGAATTCGGAAGCAGCATCTGGGATATCAGTCATCTGGAAGCAGAGAACCGTGCAGCTTATGGCTCTGCTCTGAATATCTGCCCTCAGATTACAGGCTTTTGGAAAGGATTTTAGACTTGTTTGTCTCTCCACATTACTCTTACAGAATCTTTTATGTCTAAACTGTGAATCATTATAATTGACTGTTCATTAAACCCCTCTGTCAAACAGAGATTTTGCATTCCAAGCTTAACCATTTTAAGTAGGCACGACAGGTCTGTCAAGCTTTGGATTTCTCAGTCTACACGCTTGAGTGTTTGGAGGGTTGTGTGTTTTCTGGAACCTCACCAACTGTAATCACAGCAGTGAAAGTGCAATGAGTGGATTAACGTATGTGTTTACATGCCCTACGTTATTTCCTAAAGTAATAAAGCCACATTTGTTTGTGACGTCACAACAAGTGATGCTAAAAATTGCATGTAGTAATGCGTCTGTTCTCTCCCTACTGTTTTTCTCCCAGTTCAATGTAGGATGACTAAAGGACAGTTCAGGTTAATATCAACCCGTCATATTTCCCAATAATGTCTCTACTGTTGGTCAGATGAACTTTTCACATTCACTGTAGCGTTTCAGAGAAAGAGCTGGGTACTGGGGAGTAAGTAAAACTGAAAAGATGAAGGGAGCTTACTCTAGTTGTGGAATCTCTACAACAGAGCTGGAGAGCCACAATCTATAGTAGCCTGCAGCAGAATAATAGTGTATCAGTACCATGAGGATCGTGCAGTACATGCAACGTTTTGTAGTTTTGAGCGCCTTAATTGTTAAACAGAATAACATACTATACAAAATAGAATAAAATACTGTAAAAATAGAATAAATTACTTGTTTAGTACACATAGTACACAAATCAGTTGGTAACATCACACAGGATATATCCTGTGTAATAAAACTTATAAATAAGTCAATAAACTTATTGATTAAATGCCATTGATATCCAGATGAAACACATCCATAACTTAAATTGACAATGCCACATTTACTGTGTTTGAAAATGTTTCTTTGATCTAATATCTGCTATTGAAATACTTTTTTTGCAATGCACACTACACTTAATCAAATTGGTTTATATTGGTACATGCTTTTTCTTATTTCTCTGGATTTTTCTTCTGGCTTCTCAGACTGAGTTTTGCTATAATCACACAAAATCCCGTGTTTTCTTAAAACCCTGTGTTTCAGCTTTAAACTGCTAAAGAATGCTCAGAAAGAGGAAATGGCAGCTCAGCTCAGCTCACAACTTGCCAATGGGGGGGATGAGATAAATACATGGTTTACATGCAACAGTGTGCATATCTGAGGTGGGATTCCCCTACTTTCACTTTGAAGTCAAAGGGATCATTACATGAAAAAGGAGATGTCATCAGTTGTCAGCCAGGTGCCCTGAGTCGCGAGCAGCCAAAGAGACCGTTTCTATCAAATCAGCACCCGGGGTTTCTGCCTTTGATGACATCAAGTGAGCCTGTGCAAGTGGAGGCGCTAACTGCCCACTGAGTGTGAGTTTGATGAGAGTTTGTAGTGAAACAGAGTGAAAGCCTGCTGCTCTGTGGCACTGGGACAGTTTATCTTTTTAGTTTTTAAATATAAGTTTCTATGCTTTAAATTCATTGTGCCTCTGTCATATATGTAGACATTCATCTGATTCATCTGTATACAACTACACAGTTTTCCTAGCTGGTTTTTATAAAGCAATATGCAGGACTGTAGGTACCATAGGACTGTAGATATGTTTTCATGAAAATGCATAAAAGCATTTATATTCATATAACACACTGGCTTTTTAACTCTTTACCCTCTTTGTGTGTCGTCAGTTTTTTCTACAAAATAAAAACAATTTGAAACACAAAGAACAGACTTTTTTAGTTATTTAAACCATACATCAATACTTGTTCATCTAAAAAATCAGGATACAAGAAGGTAGACTGAAATAGACTGGTAGACTAAAATGAGAACATAAGGAATATACCTATCGATCACTTATGGGTTTTTTTTTTGTTTGTTTGTTTGTTTTCTGTTCTAATGTGGATTCAGCCTGTTTCTGTTACTCGTCTAATGAAAGAGGCATCAGAAGAGCCAAGTGCAGTTACAGATACCTCATGGAGGAGTACTTCAACAAAAAGCTACACAGCCAGTTCCAGTGACAACACTCTGCTGGACACACTTAAGTTCTTTGCTGCTTTTGACCACCAGAACAATGAGGTCAGTGTATATCCTGCATATTCAGGGAAGAATGAGGTCAGATCTAAGCAAAAAGTAAGTAAAGCAGCTGGGCCAGAGCTACAAGTACTGAAGCCCTTTGCAAAGCAACTAACAGAGGCATTTGCAAAGACCTTTAACCTGAAGCAGGCTGCATTTTCCACCTGCCTCTAGTCAGCCATGACTGTCCCAATTCCTAAGAAAGCAGCAGCTGTAAGCAGTACCTGTGAGGATGTCATACATATGATATCCTCACAGGTTACAAAATTATACTTTGACCTCATAAACATGAAGCAAACATTTTGAATTTATTTATTCAAATAATTATTATTTATGCTTGGTATAAACTGAATCTGTACATATCAAATAAATTTCATTTGGCCAGATTCCTTTAAATGTAACATTTACACACTTGAATGAAAATGTACATAATCAAATTATTTACATTCAGCATTTTAGGCAAGAAAAAACAAACAGCACCTGGAACAGATAAACTAGAAAATACATGGATACATAAATCTTCTTCTAGAGAGTGTGTGTGTGAGAGAGAAAGAGAGAGAGAGAGTGTGTGTCTCTTTGTCACAAATGCGCTTGATAATAAGGGTGGGAAGCCACACTAACACCCACCAGGAGCCACAGGCAGCAGGTGAAGGAGGGAGGTGAAAGTCCCAGACGACCAGAGGAACCTCCCCTGATAAGGACGAGGTCCAAGCCAGGGAAAGCCACCAAGAGAGTGGGCCAACAACCACACCAGAACATCCAGCCACGTACCTCAGAACCAACAGGCACCCACATCTCAGGGAGGGGCAGAAGCGTCCAATGGGGAGCAAAACCATGTCCCACAGTGGCCAAGGCTCAGCAAGCCCCAGACCCAGGCCCAGCCATGCACCATAGATCATTCACTCTCACCCACCTAGTAATAATACACAAAGAGAAATATAGACACATACACACTTTAACCGCAAAATTCAAAGATGATGCCACCATAGTGGGACTCATAACCAATTACTTTGAGACAACCTATAGGAAGGAGGATCAATACTTGGTTAAGTGGCACTTCTAGTGTATAAAAACTTGGACTTTAACATGAAAAAAGCAAACAAGATGATAATTGATGATAACCAAGGCATACTGAGGACTCTGCTTAGGGCGCAAAAAGGTGGGGTATTTCAAAATCCTTCTAGTCAGCAGACCTCGCAAACATCTCCCATCAGGTGAAGAACCCTGCAGAGACTCTACTTCCTGAGGACATTCTCTGATGAAGGACAGTTTTGACAAGTGCTCAATAAATAAAGTTAATGTAATAAAGAGTGAACCAATGGCAAAGTAGCGGAAGTGCAAAAATACCATTAGCTCAGTTCAGAGTCAGGAGGCCTATTTTCATTTTAGCTTCCAGTGAGTGAATCTGCATTAGATGCAGGCAGGCGGGCAGGGGGGTGGCACACTAAGAAGACGTCATTCATTTGTGGCTTGAATGAAACAAATACATTTACTTTAATCATCGATTAACAAGTAGCTGACCCAAACTATCTGTATATAAACAGCATTAAATGAATCCTGACGTCAAAGAGTATTATTAAAGGGCTTTCATGTTTTAGCGTCTTTTAGCTCACTGTTTTGGTTTGGAAGCCTGACCTTTACTGTATTGGTTCACTTTCACCATTCTCAGCTAAATATTGAGATCAGAACAAGTATTAAAAATGAGCTAAAGCTAAAATGTAGATATATGTCCCAGAATTTTTCTATTTTAGGAATTTTTCTATTTTTCTATTGTAGCGTAGCAAGTTAGCATATGCATAAACACAAATCTCACCTTTACAGATCTTTTTTTTTTTTTTTTTTTTTTTTTTTTTAAATAAAACCAGTAATTGTGAGATCAGTGTTTTTACACTTTCTCCTCTGTGGACCATAAATGATTGTGTAAAATCACATTTCCATTTTAATAGTTTCAGCGAATAAGGTGGGTCTCACCAAAGCTATCAAGACTGACCCCAAGAGACCCATAAATATGTTTAATAATTTAAAGATCTGAAATAAGGACTCTAAATTAAATACTTATTACAGCCACACTTATGATATTATAGATCAGCTTACTCTAAAAACAAAACTTGAAATAGGCACATAAAAAAAGAAAGAAAACAATATCATTGTCTTTATATTAATGGAACTCTCATGTTTTTTGACAGTCACAACTTAAGTAAGCCTAAAATATTTTCATGGGAATTTGTCATCAGGGCAACACAGAAGCTGCCGTTTTGAAAAAACAAAACAAGCAACCATAAACAATCATCTTTCTGAACGTAATCTAGTATTTTTAATGCCTAAACTTAACAAAGAAAAAAAGACTCTATTCTTAAAATTCCTAAATTCCTAATGAAATATGAAAACATGCAGCATATATGACTCAAACCTGGTCCTCTAGTGAGAGCAGTGAAAGGGTTATTTAAACAACCAACTTGTCTAGGCTCCAAGTATGAAAGTTTCCAACATTTCAAAGTGGAAATTATAAATTTAAATCAGTACAGTGGCCAGACAGGCGAAAAATGTTGTTCGGGGACATGAAAAAAATATTGAGAAATTCATGTTCAGGAACACCAGAAAAAGTGGAAAATCTGTATCCAGAAACAGCAAGAGGTCATGACTGTTTCACTGCTTATTTAAACAGTTCAGTTCAACTGGACCTTCAAGATGGCCTTGGGAATATCAGCCCTTTAACACTGTTTGATCTGGGTTAATGATTGACCAATAGTGCCCTAACATCCCTTTTCAAAACATTTTTTTTGTGTAAATATAATGTAAAATAGCAATTTTTCTAATAGTAATTTCCTGTCCTGATCCACCAAATTACTGTTCTTGACATTCTTGGTTTTCATAGCAGCCTCAATCTAATTAATCTAGATGAGTGCAACAGAACGATGACTTCATCCAAAAGGTTAGGTGGAGTAAAAATGTAAGACATTTATTTTAAATTACAGTCATTTTTCTGGGGGAGAAACCTCAGACATCACTCCAAAAAGAAATTATTGGTAGGATCTCTCCAAGTTTTCTCCCAGTTTTTAAAACGTAACCAGGTGCCTGTGTTGTTGTGTTTCACTGGAAACATACGTAACCCTGCGAGGAAAAGATTTGTGAATAGTCACTGTACAATGAATTAACAGACTTGCCAATTATGCAAGCCTGCATAAAATATACTTACAATCATCACTGCACTGGAGTTTAAAAATTGAACAAGCTTTGAGGAAATAGCAGAAATACATGACATCAGTCCAAGACAAGTAGTAGTGTTGTATTTTACTCTATCAGCACAGTTTATAAATTATACTTGATGTTTGCAAGAAGAATGCATGCAAATTTGCGCATTTCTAGCACTTTGTAAAAGTTTTTTCTGCACACTACAGGTATTGGTGTCTTCTTCTGTCAATGAATTTATACAGTGCATGGTGTTGATAGTGCAAATAGTTCAGCAGACAAACATAGGAAGGTTCTAACTGTTGTGGCGGGGCTGGGCAAAGATGACTGGGCAATGTTTAAATACGCTGTTTAATTCTAATTAGGTACGGTCTGGTGGTGCCCTCGGGTCCCAGTGTATGTGCCAGTCTTCCCATACACACATACACACACTGTAATGTCTATTGCCTCCCTCAACAAACCCAATTCTATGTTCTTCATAAAAGTCTCCATAAACTACAACACAGGGACTATTTCTTGTAGAGTAACCCGCCCTAGAGTAAAAAAGTTGCAAGAAAGACAAGCTGGTTCATTTGCAGTTGCAGAAATGGCTCTTTCTAAGTTTTCTATAGTGTTTTTTTTTCCTGTATTTGCCATTGCAACGCACATTAATTTTGTTCTTCATGTAAATCAGATATTAACAATTTTTTGCTATTCTTCTATTCTCTTCAACCCAAGTGTAAGTGGTAGGAGAATACTGTCCGAGATAAGTAACACAGACATCTTCCAGTTCAACCACTTTCAAAATGTGTGCCCATAGCTTTGTTTGTAAGGGCTATTTGAGAGTCTCTAGACACAAAAAAGACAGAATTATAAAGTGAAATTTTGGGAGTACGGGCTTGTGGTGGGGCGTGGTTTGCGGTGCCGTGCGGACGCACCTGCACGGCATCCGCAATCACGCCCGCCGTGTTAAAACACGTGGACTCAGGGGTTGGGGTGGGTGTGTGGTGTGACGTGAATTAAATAAAGTTGGCTCTGAACGTTGCTCGGTGGTCCCGCCGTGCCTTATTCACGCCACAGGGCTGAATGACGCTATGGCATTCAGACATACAGCATCTAGACAACATAATGTATGGAGTAATTTGTTTTAAGCCTACTGAACCCCTACAGCTCATTGTCTCACTTAATGTTTCACAGTGTCAAATCGACAGGTGAAACAGTGCAAAACAGCAGAGGTATGAAACTTGTTTCATCCTTGAAGTGATGCTGGCTGCTTTGAAATGCAGCTTGAGCTTTCCTCCTAAATACTTTCAGGCCCACCCATCCACCCAGGATTAAAACACATCTGTCTTGGTAGAAATACCTTCTTATGAACCACTTTAATCTGTTCTCCTGTTACACCATTGTTGACAATAATATAGTATACAGTATGAAATGCATATATCAAATTTAAAAGGTTTGTGAGATTCTGCTCAGCCACAAAACCACCGACTGACTCACTGTTTTCATTTAGTGAGAAAAGCATTTCAGAAATGTTGTTTTGCCAAAAATATCATCTGTATTCTACTTACTCTAGTTTGCCTGTATTTAATTCACACCACCTTCCCCAACACACACGTTGCAGTTAACGCTATTATTTTTGGATGACATGAACATAAAACTGAAAATAAATGTTTCCCACTTGAACACTGTATTCCCAAAAGTGCTACAATAACTCCAGAAATTGGTTATAAGATAGCAGCTCGTGCTTATAAATTTCATGCTCCTTCACTAGATCACACAAGGACACAGATGTCAACACAAACAGGAATTTGGCAGAGGCCAGGACTGTCAAAAGATGACTTAATAGTGTATTTGGACTAGCATTGTGTCTGTGATAAGAGGGATGACGGTGAGGCTGAAAGGTATAAACTATGCCAAGCAGCTGTCAACCTCTCCCATCATCTGCTCTCCAGTGAAAATAAGAAGCTCTTAATAAACATTCATTTGACAAAAATATTTACAGGGCTGAATATGGGCGTAATCTTTGGATATCTTAATGCCAGTAAAGAAGAGGGCAAGCCTGAGCCAGGGATAAGAGGAGATGGATTTAGTGGAAGCAAAAGCAGCTGCAGGGAAGCCTCTGTTTCAGATTCAGTGAGAATATTTTCTCCTGGAAAGTAATAGTAGACATGGGATAGTTGACCTACTCTGTTTATCCATCAGACAGTAAAGGTTTATGATGCTATCTGCTTGTGCAGATAGTGTGTAAGTGGAGCAGCATTACCTCATTCTATTTCTCTCAGGAACTACAGGTAAAGAATAACAGAGGGGCATTTGTTTTGTGTCACATGGTGCCCCGTAGGCATCAGATACCTGCTTAATGGCTTTATGCAGACAAAGAATTGCAGGCGTCAGATGACAGGTAATAAAAAGAGCTGATGTTTGGCAAAACCTCATAGTCAGCTCTATTCCATTCATATTTAGGCCTTTTCAGGACCTCTGGAGCATACTCCTTTCTTATTATATCTGTTGATATGTGAGGCACCAGGGACAGCTGACAGTGGAAACCTTCAAGTTAGAAGTGCAGCACAGTTCCTGCCTGAGCACTGGATACGACTGTCCAGCACACGGGAACATTGAGCTCATGGAAACGTACAATTACCAAAAAGAAAAGACATATAAGCTGTTGCCCTGAGTCCAAAAAAGTGTCTTATTAATCTTTCAGTGTGGAAAGGCTTCACTGCTTCATCGTTTATCTCAATGAGATGTAAATTTGTTAAACTCTTCTTCAAATAATCCGCAGAATAGTGAGCATACAGATAGACAGCTGGGATTTGGATAGCAGGAGGTTTCAAGATATATCAGTGCAACATCAAACCTGCTGTTGTAAGTGAAAAGTGGGGCTACATCAGTCTTGTGCAACTTTATCATCTGGTGCAATGCAATTAGCAAATGGTAGCATTGTCACAGTCACAAAGGACTCCTTCACATAGGACATATGCATCATTGGCAAGCACTAAAGGATTTTTACACAAAAGTGTACACTTTGCGACTTTGTCTTGATTAGTAAATTAGGAGATATTTTTTTCATGCAGCAGTGACCAGATTTGTTGTCAGTTACATGCAGTAAAACTATAATTTAGCTTACAGTTAGGTTGGCCAGTTTTGTGTTTGGGTGAAAGCAGTTACTCTATTTGAAGTAGAGACTGTGTGTTGTTTCCACAAGTAAATGGACAATCAGGAGTCCACGGTGTCTGTTACAAGCTAGGATGACCCCTCACTGAGTCTAAGCAAGCGCAATCTGTCCAGACCACGTGGCAGATTTCACCTACAGCTCTCAGCATACAAGACTTGATGAGTCTGGAAGAATATGCTGTTAGGAAGTGTGTAGTCACTTAGGCTTAGCTAGTCCTTATTGGTCAGTAAACCAATGCAAATTAGAGGACATCTATTTATTTAACGACTCACAATGTTTCTGCTAATTACAAAAACTTTGATATCTAAAGAATGTAGAGTAGTTTATAGTCAAGTTTGAAAAAATTATCACTCATTCTAATAATTTATTAGAATTTCAAGACATTTGTCCCATCACGTGGAAGTGAAAATTACTTATATTTGTAACAAACTTCGCATCATTTAAGTTTTTTTTTTCAAATTCTGCTTAATACTTTAAATGGTTAAAAATCCAAAGTACAAGTCTGATACCAAGCTTGAATTTACAAACAAAGACGATGATGTGTGAAGATGCTGGGTCGGCTAAAACAAAGAACGAGTGAGAGGCTGGAGACAGGAGCTACAGAAAAAATTCTGCCTCACTGAGTCACTTCAGAGCTGATGGGATAATGAGGCCTGGCCAAGAGCAACAGCCTTGGAGGTCTGTGTTCTGTGCTCCACCACCATGCTACAAATACAACGTGACAACTAGCCGGACTCGTCTCTCTGTCAGGGATGCACCAACTGCCAGTGTCTTTCCTGTCTGTCCCCCCCTTCCATCCCAAAATCATCTCTCACATCACATGGCTGCGTGTTGGCTCACTCACAGTGCAAGTCCTCTGTTTTGCTCTACGCATCGGGATTTCCCATAATGAGCCCTGGGGTCTTCCATACTCCCTTATCCCCTTATCCTGCCTTCTTCCTGTTGGCCCAATCCCCATGCGGAGACGTGAGAAAGTGCAGGTCTGTAGTATTACTAAGATGACACCATTCACACTGGCTGATATGAATGGTGCTGAGGTCTTGGCTTAGATAAGTCCTGATTTGAACTTTGGGATTTGATAAGTACTGATGTAATGTTTCATAGTCGAGTAAATAATGGTGCTACACACCCTAATTCTAGCTCATTGCTAACAGTTTTCAAGTCAGACATTTAATGTGGATGAACAAAAGCAACATATGTCATTGGTTTCCCACACAAAACATTTGGAAGTTTGTTTTTTCAATGTGCACTGTAATCATTTGCAGAGTCTCAAATGAATAGTTGACAGGGTTCAACAATACATTTGAAAACCCTATGAAGTAGGACATGAAAATGTTTCTAATTCAGAATGCTGACAAGTGTTTGGATTGTGGGGGGAGAACCAAATCATCCAAAAGAGATACATGCAGATGTGTAGAAAAGTCTACACACAAGGGACCAAATCAATGGGTCAATGTGCCATCCATTTTTACTGGGTTAGACTCTGGATGAAAAGTTTGGATACACTTTCTAATTGAGGTATTTTTTTCTGCTTTTTTCACAGTTTCCTTCAATAATGAAGACAACCAAAGACATTAAAAACATGCAAAAACGTGAAATTAAGTAGTGAAGAAGAATATTAAATTCAGTATGTTTGGTCTGTAATGGCAGAAAGGCTAGAGAATTAAAAATAAAAAAACAGAATAAAAAAACAGCAAAATGAACAAGAAAGGTACTGAGAGAGTGGCTCACCTGCCATTATCGCTGCTACTGCCGATGCTCATGCCAGTTCTGTGCAGTATCTACAAAATGCGAGATCGCATACCTTTGCCTTGGCTCTTGAAACAATCTATAACCCACTGTTCATATAAACTGAATTGTCCCACCAAACTACAGAAGTAATGCAACTGTCGCACTAGGGAAAACAATGGTTGGAGACTGTGACACGACCAGAATTATGCAATAATGCGCAATGAACTTGCAACCTGTTGCCTTTGAAATGGCCTTTGAAATCTTCAAAGTGACTTTCGTGTGTCAAGGCAGCAATAAAACAGAGTCGGTCTGCTATTAGTTTGAAATTGAATCGGGTCAAGTTGGCAATTACAGGGAATCTGTTTGTGATAATGTGATTATTAACTGTGATAAATCAATAAAAACTGCAAAACGTTTGCCTTCTGCATAAACAGAAATTTGCATTAAACAGAAAATCACACTGACTACTTACATCGTCATTAAGTAGTCAGAACCTCATAGTTTTGAACAGAAGTTCAGAAATTCCTCCACAAATAAAATAAATTGCTGCAGCAATTAAACTGCAAAATCATATGAGTGCCCTGTAACCTTGCTTTTATATAGAAATATAACCAGAGTACAACCAGTCTGCAGACAGTCCCCTACTGCAAAGAGACGAATTGTGCTCATCAACGCAGACAGTGCTAGCCAAAACTAGCCTACTCATCTTCCAGACTCCTTTAACTAAAACATCTTCCCCAGTGTTGTCTTTTTTCATTATTTTTATGACAATAAGTGAAAACACATTACTTCACCAAGAAAAGATATGGAGTGATTACTAGAAGACCTGGCCTTCATTGCCACTAGGGCTGCCACAAACGATTATTTTGATAGTCGATTAGTCACCGAGTATTTATGCGATTAGTCGACTAATCAGATCATCATCCACTGGACGTAAAACTACAGCTTATTGCACCATGCAGCATATGCTCTTATATAACTATCATTAGCTTACAGCTTTAAGCTTTTAAGGTGCTAACTAAAAATAAAGACAAGATGATAGTTTATTCAATTTTAATGAAATTTGCAGATTGTTTCGGTGAAGTTTAATAAACTCCTTGCTATCTAAAATATAACAGGACAACGGAGTATATTCTCCAGCATCTCACACTTCTGATAATCAGCTGTCTGCTTGACGTTTATTCAGCTGTGTAAAAACTATAACTTTAATCTCAGACAAACCGATTTACTCAGGAACAAATAAAATACTAAAAAAAAAAAAAGCCAAACAACAACATTTTTAATTTATCTAAGTGACTCATATATATTTAACCTGAGTCGCGAAAGACGGCGGTGGGTTTGAAAACAATTTGCCGGGAGTCCGGTGTTCTCACCGCGCTAGTGACCTAGCCCCCGGCTAGCTATCGAGCTAGTGGGTAACAGACGTCTCCGAAAACGTCGGAGCGCTTTTGAAAATATGTGGTGTCCTGATAAACTGAGCCGATATTTGAGGTTTACACAGCTACATTCTCGCCTGAAAATATGTTAAACGTTTATTTTGTGACCCAGAAAGAATAATAAGAGTAATATTAAAACTAACTATCTGCCGCCATTGTTGGAAACTAAGCTGGGCCGCGCTATGAATTCTGGGACACAGCTGCTTCTTCTTCTTCTTCTTCGGGGTTTAACGGCAGCTGACATCCTTGTACATGCAGTGCTGCCATCTTCTGTTTCAGTCCGTTATTACACTCTTAAATCCTGCTACTTATTCCTGCGTCTTTTGGGATCTTACAAAGCTTCAAACGACGCGTCGACTATTAAATCAGTCGTCGACGATTTTGATAGTCGACGTAATCGTGACTAGTCGACAAATCGTGGCAGCCCTAATTGCCACCTAATGTTGGTTTGAATTTGACTGCACAGTGAAGGGAAAAACAGCTAACAAGTGCTAAGCATATGTGTGACCTCCATCAAGACAGTTTGCATTTTGTAAAATGGGAAAAGGGATGAAAACCCTTTGATGAGTAGATGTACAAAACTGGTACTGTATCTAACATTCTCAGAATTATGCCTTTCAAAGCAAGACTTTAAATGTAGCACATCTTTTCTTTTAACTACTCATTGACTAGATGGTGTGTCCTGAACACGTCTGAAATGGCACATATTACACGAGCGTTACTGTATTAGCCAGAGGAGAAGCTGCATGAGCAGTTCAGCCCCAGTCTGCGCTAGTGGTCAGCAACCACAGCCTCGCTCCTTCCCTGGAGAGCAACAGACAGACACGCAGACGAATGAACGACCAAAATTACAGCTCAACCAGCGTTTTGAGGATAAACATCCCTTGCAAAAATACACCGAGCAGCCAGGAGCAGAAAAACCAGCAGGTTCAGCAACCAGGGCACAGCACGAGGAAGGCACGTTGGCCTGCTGTATTTAGAACTTGTCTTTCTAAGGATAATCTCATCCCTGGACTTCTGCGCATGGATCTCAATTTGTGGCTTCTCTGACAGACCAAGGGTGGAAGGGCCATCCTTTGATGTATTTATAAATATGTATTGCTTGTTTGTAAAATGCACCCACAAAGTTGAAGGAAGTACGGTGCACACTAGAATTCTTGACCACAGAGGTCATTTATTTCATGCTAAATGATGCCTTATTGGCAAGAGCTTCTAACCTAAAGTAAAGCTATATTAGTTTTACCTGACATCTTTGGCAAAATTCAAGCTTGCGATCTCCATCTTCAGACCAAATTCAGTCACAAGGGATCGCTTTTTG
This sequence comes from Maylandia zebra, assembly GCF_041146795.1. Classification (NCBI taxonomy): domain Eukaryota; kingdom Metazoa; phylum Chordata; class Actinopteri; order Cichliformes; family Cichlidae; genus Maylandia; species Maylandia zebra. Next base: position 5,912,446 of record NC_135167.1, read on the forward strand.
ACAACCAGACCCAAAAGTTAAATAGCTGAGTCTAGTTAAATGACCTCTCTGAACCTTTCTATCTGAACCCAGCCGCTTGTTATACTTTGTCAGTCCTGGCCCCCTCCAAGGGCCCCATTGTCTGGGGGCAGAAGCTGTAAACCCTGCCCTGTTTCTGGCCTCAGAGGCTGGACAATGGGCAAAGACAAACCTCTGACATCCCGTCCTCCAAGGGTACAGCACTATTGACTTTTTCTATCTCCTCTTTTCTCACTGATGTTTGTGTGTGTGTGTGTCTGTGTGTATTTGTTGGAGGGTAAACGTATTTGCTTTTTCAATCAAAAGAAAAACACAGAAGGAAATACAGCGAGTGAAAGAAAAGGACAAAAGATGTAGGGCCTCAATGATGAAGTGACCTGAAGAGAGGTGAGATCATTTCAGATGGGATTACACCCCCACGCCCATACACCAGCTTCATTGTCCCCAACCCTACAGTAGAGAGCAGGATATTGCTGCACCGTGCAGTCTTTTCACTATGTGATCTCAAGCCTGCTGAGTAAGGTTTTTTTAGGGTCAGCAAGTTCTAAGGGTTCTCTTAAAGTCAGTGATGACTCGAAGTGAATTATGCTGGAAGTAGTAGACAGAGACTTGCCCCCCAAATAAATCAGTTTAAATCAATAAAAGTAATAATATTCTAAAAAACTGGCAATGTGTCTTCTTCACAATCTGCATGTAGCTAAAGGCACCACTGTGTTCTTCAAGTAAGTGTTCTTCATCTTCACCTCCCTGGCACAGGGAATCCCCCTCTGCCTTCTTGTTTTTATTTTTGTTTTAGTAAGACAATGGGATACAGTGTTGCAATATTTCTAAACCTCACTCACAGAATTGCTACATGAAAATATCATTTTGAATCCCAGAAATGTTGTCATCAGCTTTCACATCTAAAGATGTATCTATTTTCTCTAGACTTTGCCTATATATATATATTTATATATATATATATACAAAAATATATATATATTTATTTTTTTTTATTTTTTTTTTTTTTGAAGTTCAACTAATGCATATTTGATACATGACATGAATGGCCTCAGACAGCAAACTGATCCAGTGACTATGAAGAGTGACTAATTAGTACAGTACATCAAAGTTCAAAGGCAACTTCTCCACATGTCATCCTCCACAGCTTGTAGCTATACTACAATAATCTTCTGTGCTCTTGACACAATCAACTATAGAGCTTTGTGATTAGTTGAGATACCAACACACAGATACATTGTGAGCTGTGGTGCAGCAGTAGTAAATCAGCAGCACCTCTTTGGGTCATTGCTGTGCCTTCTTCAGCAGTGCCATGGAATTTGCAGTCACTGAGAAGTTCTCAGAGGTGTTGGTCCCCTGGAACCTGATGCTTGGTACATGCTTCATTCTTTGATGAAGACTGGAACATAATCCTCATCACATGATTTTCTGAAGTCAACGATAAGCTCCTTGGGCTTCCCTGTGTTAAGGGACACTGAGCATCATCTCACCATATTTGCACCTTCGCTCTGTAGGCTGATTCATTATTGTTGGAAATCAGCCTAATCACTGTCATCAGTGAATTTTATGATGGTATTGGTGGTGAATGCAGGAAGACAATCATGAGTAAAGAGGGAATAGGGAATCAATACAAACTCAATACACAGCCTCGCACGTCTTTGTGTTTAGTGTTATGGTGGAGAAGAAATAGGACTCTAGTCATGCCACCTGAGGATCCAGGTAAACTGTGGTAAGCTGAGATCCAGGTAATATGGTTTGTGAGTGAGCTGCCAGGGGACAGCAAAACTGAAGGCAGAGCTATAGTGAACAAATAGCACCCTAACATATGTTAGGATGCCTTGACTGATCTAGAGTGACTGATCTCTTTGATGAGCTAGCAAGTTGGCAGGCTCTGTAAACAAACTAATGTCCAGAGTCCAGAGAAGCAGGGATACTGGCCTTGATGTGGAAGGGGACCAATATTTTTAACCTGGTATTACTGTCATTGTGAGAACAATTAGTCAAGAATCATTCATGACGTGACGTGGACGTGACATTCTGAACTGAAGACTTGTACACCAAGAAAACAAAGTGCGAACTGTTAGTCTACTAATGTAATGTGATCTACTAATACATAAAGAATACTTTTATATATTTTCCATGTAACTCTGCTAGATCCAGATGGAACGATTACTCTGTTGACTTTACCACTTGGGAGCTGCAAAGAAATGAATTGAACTTTAACTTTCACTATTGGCTGCAATTATTGCACCCACAGTGATTTACCATCATACACACTTCCATATTTCATCCTCAGAAGGCTATTCCCAGAGTTTCAGCTAGTATCTAGGAAGTCTTTGATCATACATTTAACATTCAGCATTTTTTCTACCTTGCTAGTACACAGTATATGCCAGCAAAATCCAACAATAAGCTACTGTCAGAACAAGCCTTTTCCCAGTTGTCAAAGATAATTTCCTTGTATGGATCAAAGTACGTCAGTGAATTCTAAAAGGGTCTGACTTCCAACAGTAGTGAATAATTATTACCTTTAAAATAAATTATGGAATAGGTTGAATAGTCAAAAGGGTAATATTCAAGGAGCAATGAAGACCACTTTTTTTTCTTTTCTTTCCTTTTTTCATAAGAATAAATAAATTCTGGAACATGGAGCTCAAATTCCCCACAAATGGTTCTGTTTATTTACTAGAGCTAAGGAAATCTGTAACACAATCTGGTGGGTAAGGAAGTCTTAAAAATGAATTTCAATTTACCGTCAATCTCCGAGACCCACTTTTATTTCCAGGCTAATGTAGCGCAACATGTGACAACAAATTATTCTCTTTGTTTTTACTCTTCACCCACACAAGGCCTCGTTCAAAGTGCTGGGTCCACTGAGTTCAACAGGCAAGCATGTAAACAAAGTCACAAAAGCACAGATTAACCAGTTACCATTGGTTAACAATTTCAAATCACTGAACAGCTGATTATCATGCTACTGATTACCAACAACCCCCATTCACTTTTCAAATTAGGCTAGTCTTGGCATTGATTTTACAGATCTCTATGGGGATTGAGCACCATTCTTCCATGATTTTATTTTTTGTGTGATGGTAGTAGACGGGTATTCAAGTGAGCTGAGATCTGGTAGTCTAAGGAGGTTGAAAAGAAAGTGACTGTACTTCTTTAAGTCATGACCCATGCCTTTTTTCATACCTTGGCTCATGTGATGAGGCACATGATTAATACTGGGACAGCATCCTCTTAACAAAGAGGTAAAACATCTACACAAGCACATAAAGAAGTTCAGTTTTTCCTTACACTACCATGACCTGGATGACTGAGACCCTTCACAAACACATTCACATCCCGTAATTGTGAAGATCATGGGATATGATCATTTTCAGGCTGATAACAACTATGAAGTTAGGCCAATAGAGGAGGAGGCTTTATAATCATGGAAAAGGCCAATCCCTTCAGGATAGAAACATATGACCACAGGGAAAAGTTTTTTTTTTTTAAATTAGATATTAGTTTGCAGTGATTTATGCTTGAAAGGTGGAAAGTGGACCCAAAAATGCACATAACAGTACAACAGACTCTGGATTTCCTCAGTGCAACAGCTGGCGTTGAGATTTTTCTTTTAATCTGTCACTTATCTGCATGTATCATTTTGTAATGATGATGCTACAAGAACAGATAAGAACCCATATGGCCATACCATATGCAGTCACTGAACCCTACATTAAAAGCTGTACATGTCTTGACAGTACATAAAGGTCATACATCAAAAATGGGTTGATCCCCCCATTACTGGCTGGTGATACTATACATATACAGTGGCTTGCCATATGCAAGGCCAGGATGTTTACCAGAAAAGTTTCCCTCCTTCCTTATAATCGTCTAAACCACCATGAGTGTTGTGGAAACTGGTTAGCCTTCACTCTCATGGATCTGTAACGGAAGGCAGCTTTCACGGTTGATTTTTTATTGTCCAAACAGTGCCTCAAAATACACAGGGTGCTAAGCCTGATCCTTTATAAGATGATGATAATTATAATGCACATCTACATTGTGTATCTGAAACTGCTATTGTGGGGGGGGGGGGAAAGTGCTGTGTTTTCATTATGCTAAATCTTCAATGAGTGGTTTCCACTGTCAAAGCAAAGACATTCTGTCTATTATTGAGGCAGTTTGTCTCTCTGTTCATTCGTTTCTTAGAACAAGAGAAATGTGTCTTTTTCTCATGTGTAAATCACAGTAATGCTCTGAGCCGAGGCAGCTGTAAAAGCACACCTAACAGATGAGTTCTCAATTAAGATTCCACAGTCAGTTCACTCCCAGCACCAAAACACCAAAAGACTCATGAATATTGAAAAACTGTGTTAGAACATCATTTTGTCCCTTTTTCATCGCATCATTACTTTACTACTCGCCCTTGTCACTGTAAAGAACCTCGACATAAAACCTGACACATTTTAATTTAGATTTACTGGGAATTCAGAGGATGTTCATTGAGTTTCTATAGGACTGAAATCTTAAGGATTTACAGGTTTACTACATAGTGGGAGGTTTCATGTCTCCAGTGGTGTGGGCTTAAAGTGATTTAATATCTGTATCAAAGAGTCAGAGAACTGAAGCTCATTCATACACAGCAGCTAAGTCAGTTCCACTTTTCTTTATAATCCTTCACAAGGTTGACTAATGAAAGTAATACAGCCTTCACTGTGACAATGGCACATTATTACTCGTGCTATAGAAAACCCCTGACTGCAGGCAGGGAAAGAAAGTTGTAATCTAACAGCAAGCATGGAATGATGCAGGCAGCAATGAATATGTAATCCTGTCACATCCCAAAGTATTCTTTGGTCATAAATAGATATCATGTATGGATTAGACATAAATTATATACACGTTAAGCTAATATGCAACATTTCTTTTCATTTCAGGGAACTAAAAACAATTTTATTTGTTTCATTCATTAATCACAGCAAAAGTGTTTCTGCAAGATGAGAACAATAGGAGCTTCTTACTTATAAAAGATAAGATGAACGTGACTAGAACAGCTTCCAACAGCAACTTTTAATGTTTTCTGATCTGCACTTCTGTCCACAACAAAGCTGCATGCTATTATTTACTGCCGCGTCCGAACAATGATAACAAGAGCAACTGCCACACATGTGAGCTCATACTTTGATAAGCCCCGCCCACAGCAGCGCAGTGGCAGGGAGAATCAGAGTGGTCACATGGCTTCTCTAGTCATCTGTTACAATAGTGGCCTAACTTGGTCTGTCTGATCGTACCGACCGCTTTCAACTGCTGCCAGGGCCACAGGAAGCCAGTCATCATCACTGTGCAAGTGTGTGCGCATGTGTGTGTTAGGTGGAAGTCCTGGAGGGAAGGGATCTCTTGTCTCGCAATTTTCCGCCCTGATTGGAGTGAATGAGTGGTCATTCTGTTGCTCAGCTGAATCTCTCCACCTCCTTTTCACTTAAAGTTCGCAGCGTGGAGGCAAAATGACACACTCTTACAGCTCGAGATGTGACATCATCTCAGGCTTGATGCTTGTGCGTGCCAAGTTGCACACCCCTGCAGACTATGAGCCTTTTTCTATATATAAGAAAGTTAATGCAGCATTAGCACAAAAGATTATAAGGATACAGAGAAACAGGGTCGTCTGGTTTTCTGACAGCTAGATAGAGCTTTTAATGGCAGAAGGCCTTTCCTGGTGTTTTGACTTCTTGTAACAGCTGGGATGGGAATAACCCTTTGTTAGAAATTATTTGTCAAGTTAGTAGATCCTAAGGAGCTGATCTCACAAAACAAATTCCCAGGAGTCTAAAGTGACTGCGTTGTCTTAATATTTCTTAGTTAAATCTTTAGTGCTTAAATAAAGGTTGAAAAGGTTATAAAAGAGGGAAAAGAACAAAATAAACAAATAATACCCCCAGGAGTCATAATATTTTTTTACCCTTTAAGATGCAATAAGGTGCAAAAAACAATAAGTATAATGTCAATGCTAAAAAAAAAAAAAGATGAAGCAAATTTAATGCACCATTATCTCATGACATCCTTAAACATCTACACGATGTGACCTGTTTTTACAAGAGGCCATAAAGTGTGTTTGTGTAAATCATAAGCTCAAGTTTCATGTTTAACATGTAGCTCACAAACTCACTAATATAGTACATTTAACAGAATGAAGACTTTTCTCTTAGATCAGCACTCTTCCTTTCAACTAAGCTCCCGCCTGCAGCAACTCTTATTTAATTACTGTATACATCAAGGCATGTTGCGTCTTGGTGGTGAACGTTTTGTAGTGAGTTTGTGTGTCTGTGTGTGCATAGCATAGCGCTTATAAATTTTTACAGATTTGTTTTCACTGTAACCAAGGATTGACTTTAAATATGCCAGACTTCCACCTAATATCTCTTCAAATCCCTGTGAAAATTATGACTCAATCATTGCTTGAGGTAATGACTGTTTACACTCTGTTTTACAGCGTGGTGTTTTAATGATCAATCTGTTCAGCGGGAGTGTCAACGCCCAGACTCGCATCCCTTGCCCCGGGTCTTTTCACTAATTTTCTGCAGCGAAGAGCGGATACGGGTCTTTTCAGAGTTCTTGGCCTGAAAAGGTAGAAGCAGATATGTTTATGTAAAAGTTCTACTAAAGGTGGAGGCCAACAGTGAGAGGTTACGTGGATTGAGGGTGCTCTGGCAAACATGTTTGCTCACATCCTCCCACACACACAAGTGCCAAACATCAAATCATCCAATTTTCATCATCTCAGAAGGAAACATACAGACATACGCACATTTTCTTGGCTATAACACACAGGCAGATTTATGAGTATAAGAATTTCCAGTTTGCCATGTACTCTGTTGCTGCAGAAAATCATATAAAAAGCAGAACAGAAGCAGAAAAAAACATATTCCAGAAAACAATAGGGACCGTATTAAACAGGTTCTTTATAATGTGTTCAAATGTACACATTAATACATGAAGGCTGTTCCAGTTTCCTTGTCTGGAGGCACTGTTATGAGAAATGTGATCTGAGGAGCCAACACACTTAACTGTGAAGTTCTTTAGTGGTTCAAGTCCCCTTTAATAAAGAAAAATCCCCTCACCTGCCACAGCTGTCTGCATAAACATGTTGTGAGCCCATACACCCCCTCACACACACATACACACACACACACAGGGACAATTACCTGCTGTCAAACTAGAGAACAGTCATTTAAGGAAAATCAAACCAAACAAAAGGCAGCCAGTTCTCATCTTGGATTACAAATCAGAGGAGCCAGAGCTCTACTGCAACAAAACACAATGCCACTCTGTCTATGCCCTGACAGATGAGGAAACGAGAAAACATTAGTGGGAGGAAAGACTTTAAAATCAAAGAAAGTGTTACGCACATCTGACTTACACATTCTGTACTATAGTACTCTAAGTTCTAAAGACCAAACAAAGCTGCAGCATATGAAACTGTAACGAATGTGTGCGGTGAAGTCATAGTGGCCAGGGTCAGAATCACAGTTTAGATTTGAGCCTTTAATGGAGTATTTACATACAGCTGTCAAATGTTTTAGTCAAGTGTGTGTTTCAATTGAGGAACAGACCCTTAATTTAATAATTTGTAGGAGCCCTTTGTAGGAGCCCCTCTGGCAGGGATCATGGTTTTGAGTTTTGTTTGGTAAGTTTCTACAAGCCTCGGATGCCCTGGGGAGTTTTCCGATTCTGCCACACAGATCCTATTAAACTTTGCTGAATTGAATGGGGAGCATCTGTAAGAAGCCATCTTCAGGTTTCCTCCCAGATATTCTGTACTGTCTGTGCTTTAAAGGGCAGTCAAAGAACTGTTCTAAATCCATTCCTGGGTTGAACATTTTGGGAAAAAGCTAATCTATTGCATCAGTCTCTGTGCACTCTGAAACAGGGCTTTTGGCTGTCGTCTATTACTGCTGAGAAGCCCCCTCAGGTATGATGCTGCCACCTCCATGCTCCGTTATAGGATAAGCAGCACCTGTTGTTTCTTAGACATGGCACGTGACGTTCAGCCCAAGTAGTTCGACTTATACAAGGGTTTTATTCAAAAAGCTTCCATATAATCTTTCTAAACTAAAGGCCTAATTAATAAAGTGCTGCAGAGAACCATCTTCTCAGCAGCTTTGCTCAGCTTTTGCAGAAAATCTGAAGTCCTCTTATAGAGACATGACAAGAGATGAGATGATATGACATGATAGAGTAACTTTGTGTCCATTCACTTCAAATTGCCATATGTGAAACCTTAAAACTGAACAACTTCATAATTTAAGAAAAAAGTAAATTTAAAAAGAAGTTTTTTATTTTTTTCAAAAATAAATGACTAATTAGGTCAACTTGATTCTAATTGTCAGCTCTGGACAGACAAAAGATGTTCACTGTGAGGGTGTTTGGTAGTTTCTGTACTTTTGTTTCATTCAGGAGCTTCATCATTTAGGCAGCTGTACACCCCAAGTGTAAACACGATTCATTAATCAGTTATTCGTAGCAGTCCCACTGCCTCAAGGCAACCTTTGTTGGCAAACACTGTTTTGTAAACCTCTGAATTTGCACTGCAAAGATCCAGTGTAAAATGGAGCCGTTATTAGAGCAGCAGCTATGCTTCTAATACACTCTAAAGAACCAATTAGCAGCATACTATTCTCAGGGTGCACAAAAGCAGGAAATTAAAGCATTTAAAATTTTCAGGGGAGCACGAGATGCAAATGTGGCTCTGTTTCTCACTCTCTGGTATTAACTTCAGAGGGAAGTGGGGGTTGAAAAATAATTGATAACACACTTTAGTTTAAAAAAAAGAAAGAAAGAAATCTGTTTTCTTTTTCAAGTTCACTTCCAAACATATTGCACACATACACCGCTGCAGGAGAAAAGGACAACATGTAAAATAACTCCTCAAAACTAAGAGCTGAGGCTCATTTCATTTTTAATGTATTAAAAAACAGTCTTTGGTTTGCATTTAATGTTGATGTTGAAATGGAGAACAGGTCCTTTCTCTCATCCCCACCCCTGCTTCCTGTTCTGCACCTTACTAAACCTTAAAATTAGAGATTCATCTACTTAGTATTAGATTTCAGAGAGTTCCAGTATTTAATTTTTACCTGCATGCATGTTACTCACATACTGTTCCAGAGACCAAGTCAACATCCATTCCAAAAGCACTGAGACCTCAAATCGTTTCATATCTATTCATATCCAATAAAACATTAGTCAAAAACATCTGAAAGTACAGTGCTGTGAAAAACCTTGGACTACCTTTAATTTCTTTATGTGAAATGTTGCTTCCAAGGAACCACACTTTTGCTATTTCTTTTATTTAGAGTGGCCTTGAGCAAAGGTTCTCTAGCCTTTCTAGAGGTCTTTCAATTCATTAATTTGGACACTGGCTGCTTTTTTGTTGCTAATTTTCTTAGTTCGGTTTTTATATGTGACCATTTTCAGAGGGATGTTTTTTTCTGTGTTTGATGAACCACTTCAATCATTCAAACGTAAAATAGCACACAACCACAGAGATGAACCAGATTTGTGTCAGCACATAACAGACAACTTAGGGTTTGTAGGGTTTGGTTGGGTACAGTATGGTGTGCTTTTGGAAGAAGTGGCATGAATAAAAAAAATATGTACAGATGAATGGTGTCTGAAAGTTATGCCCTTAAGAAATAGTGGGGGAAAAGCAAAACTACTGGCACAGGACCTGAGAGATGCTGATACATGGTGAAGCCTCACCAAAAATGGTGTCTTGGTTGAACCTTGGATTCAGTAGGAGCAATGCAGATTCAGGCTGTGGAACAGTGAACCACAAGTTTTCTGGAGAGATTGTGAGAGTTCGACTATCCACTTTATCCTCTTTACATATGTTTTGTGGACTTGGTGAATTCTTATAATCAGGTTCCCCTGGGACACCTGTGGGGTGTACTGTGAATGTATGGGGTTCAAGAGTTGCTGCTACAGGCCGTCAGGTGGGAACTGTGTCTGGTCCTTGGCACAAAGTCAAGCACATCTTCAGAGTATGTTGGACTCTGCCATCTATGTCCAAGCCCTCGACTATGGTCATGAAATATGTTTAATGCTTAATAGAGTAAGGTCACAGTCACAAGCAGCTGAATTAAGTTTACTATGTAGGGTGCTGGGCTCAGCCTTAGAGATAGAGTGAGGCTCTTGGACAACCAGAGGGACCAAAAAAAGAGATAGTTGAGATGGTTCACCTCCATTTTGAGGTGTTCCAGGAATGCCCAACTGGGAGGAGACTCTATGAAACCCGTTAGAGAGAATGTATATATCTCATCTGGCTTGATCCCAGATGATCCCCCATGAGAAATTGATGTGGCTGGGGAGGACATGTAAAATATCCTGCTTAGGCTGGATGCAGTACCATCAGGAAAGCGATTAAGTGGCAATAGATACATTTTGCAGCATGTATCTATTGCAACATAATCCGAAACACACTGTCAATGCAGTAAAAGCATACTTGGGTAGAAAAACACACAATGAAGCAGTATCAGTCGTGGACTGGTCTCGCCAGAGCCTGACCTCAACATTACTAAAAAAGTGTGGGATCATCTTGAACAGTGAACAGAACAAAAACGCAATGTTCACAATGAACACACCCGAAACTCTGGCTGATTGGGACCCACACCCAGTTTCACACCTTGGCTCAGGCGATTAGAAGATCATCAGGGGGTCCTTTTGTCCCTCTGTGGGGGGTTACTCCCACTAGGTTTATATCTGGGACTCTCCACCTTAGAACTGAAGAAGCTTCTCGGATGAGAGGTGAAACGTCTTCAAGTAACTTAAAGAAGTCCAGACGCTTTTCTTTGCAAGCTCCTTTGATTACGATGACCTGGATGACTGAGAACCTTCACAGACAACAGAACAAAAAGTAAAAGAAGAAGAGCTTTAAATTTCCTGCAGTTCTTAAGTATTTTAAAAAGAAAAAAGAAAAACCAACAACCAAAAACCGTTTTGTTACACTTACCACAAACCTACACAGTAAATGTGAAGAAAGTTCTAAAATTGGACGATTTCTGTTCAAGTAGGGATTTAGCTTTGCAGTTTGCTTTGTTAATTGCATGAAAGTGGAGCTTACAGAATCTGAAATTCTCTCTTATAAGGTAACACATGTGGATATTTACATATCATAGTTTGTTCATTCTTGCATAAAAATGACAAAATCACCATGCGTGCTTAAAACAAGTACCCGCACACGTTCTTGGAGGATTTGGATAGGAAAAGTCATCAGTATCATCTGAAGACAATTTAAAATGATCCTCTCAGTATGCTGAGACCTTTCATCTGACAAACAGAACCAGTAGTGTATGCGTAGTCAACCAGAATCAAACATTTTATATTTATTTAAACACATGAGTTTTGAGTTTTGAAAGCTGAATTGGCATTTTTTGTCCTAGCTGTCTCCTCAAAGTTATGATGTAATTACTGCAGTGTGTGTCCCTGAGAAGACAAAAGAGGATAGAGGACCCTGTCCCCTATGACCTTGGTCCAGACCGCCTCCTTCTTTGCCATTCTTATCTGATCTTATTTAAGGCTGTCATTTATATGTGAAAGGTTTTTTTCCCCATGTTTATGTATTTTTCTATACTGTTTAGTATATTAACTCCTACTTATGCCATCGTTTAAGAGGTACAGCCCAACATCAAGCCTCCGCAGTATAAGGTAGGACTTACCATGTTTGTTTATTTTGTTGCTGTGTATTGCCATCTTGTGGGCTTCTATGGTACTACTGGAAAGAATGTTTATAAGAACAAGACCATTTCATTGTCCTGGTTCTTCCCTAATATCTGGTAGCCTTTATTGAAGGTATCAGAGGTCATAACAGCAGAAACAAAAGCATGAACAACACATAAAAGAATCATTTACATAATCATGAATTTGGCTACATTCTTCCTTTTTTGCCACTGTCTCTTTTGGCACTGCTCGTCTCCGTTTCCCTAAAAAGATGTGTAAAATGTTTAATATCTTATCTTAAAGAGAAATATATGAGTCTGAAACAAAAGGAGTCAGATAGGAGAGAAGAAAGATGGTAAGATGGTCCAGAAAGTCAAACAGGCTGAGATAAAGACAATATGTAAGCGAAGGGAGGAGAAAGTAAAAGAGCTATGATCAGCTGACAGCACTGGTCAAGCACCAACAAGACATCAGCAGATGTGACGCTATTTGAAGTAGCATGAGTGCTGTGGAAAACAGATAGCTTAGCGGACAAGCAATCCAGCCCCAGCATGGCTGATTTATGGGTAGGCTTACAGTAGAGTAGCCTTACCAGGCTGGAGTTCCTTGTTTCAGCACCACTCACACTGGTGTGCACAGTGAAGCTGACTCTGCCTGCAGGACACTCCAGACTCTGTTGAAAAACACAACAATTTTAGTTCAGTCTAAGTTCTTTTATTCATGTAAAAAAAAAACTGAAAATCATACGATGGAAATAACATCCTGTTTTCTTGTTGCCCCATTGCTCTATTTTCTTTAATTTAAAAAATCTATATTTACTACTGTTGTAGAAACTCACAGGGACTTTGACCCAATGTTGCCCTATTGTTTTTCTTACTCCCTAGCATACTGCATGCTCAACCCTGTGTTGGACGACCAAGGTTAGAGGCTAAGTTTAAGTAGTTTAGCTCTGAAAAAGGTGGAAGGTCTGCTGCCCTTTCACAGCTGCATTCCACAGCAAGTAAAAACACCTGCAGTGTACCTTTTGCAGCAGTAGTTCAACATAGCTTATACAGAACACAAAGCCCACCGAGGGAAGCAAAGGTTAAGCTATGCGTTTATTGTTCGCATTTGATATGTCAGTTTTATACTACTAATAGGAAAGACCTTTTCTTTATGAAATACTGTGTCTAATTTTAAACATCTATATTTTATGCAGATGGAAGATTTGTATGAGTTTTATGGCCACATAGAAACAACAGAAAGCCAATAAAACTGATTTGGGTAAAATGTTTCAACATTTTCATTTGAGACACTGTCAAGTAACAATTTAAGGATAATTCCATAGTCTCAACCTGACATGTTTCCCATTAGTGTGACTGTTGTTCCTCCTTGGGTCATGCAAACGTTTTTTACTAGTTTTTCTCCCTGCAGCTTCCCAATATGAACACATACGATTTCTACATGAATCATTTTAAATGTTTGCTTTTGAGTCTGATCCAAAACAAACACAGAAATTAGCCATCTGGAGGAGCTACAGAACCTACAGAAGAATTGTAATGGGACTTTAAAATTTACTGTGGTGCTTCAATATGTTACCACATCCTCCCTGACTCAGAGAAGAGAGGACTAGGTGTATTTCCAGGCTTCTGTCTGCTCTGTTTTCTCCTGTCCCAAACTCCTTTTTTCTCTTGCTGTGAGGAGTTTCTCTCTGACAAGGTCAGGGGATGTGGTACTTCCCCAAGTCTCCTCACAGGTTTCCCATCATTTCCAGTCTGGACCAACTGCTGCTGCAGAGATAAACACACCACATGTGGTCAGATGTGACTGTCCTTCACATTCTCTTTCTTCTCCTTTTCTTCATTCTTGCTCCTAATCTTTCAATTGTCTAATCAGCCCGCGTTGTGCTTCTGTCACACTGCATCTCAGCTCTCTTCTTTTGCGTTTCCTCCTTCTTCCAGGTCCTCCTCCCAATCCATCTCCACTTTCCTTCCTCACCTCCTCTTGTCCTCCTCTGTCAGCAAGCAGAAAGCATTAACTCTCGTTTTGGTTGGGTTCTGGAGAGAGGAGAGGATTAAATTTCCCACGAAGGGTAATTCTTATCTGGAAAGTGTCCAGACTGAAAGATGGTGCTGAGGATGTTTATATTAATCTCACCTACATCTGCCTACAGCTACCTCACTGTAGACACAGACAGGGAGTGCGTCTGTGGGAGGATTAGTTCACCCTGTCGTTAATCTCGCACACTCCCCAAACAGAATTAGGTAGTAAGGTTTGACATAAAAAGCTTTTAGTCAAACTACACATATGGGAAAATACAGTAAAACAATGTTTTAAGACATATGGTCCACTACAATTTACTGGCCACTCATGCAGAATTGCTATAAAAAGATAAGGTATTAATCAAGTAAAAATGAGTATGAGAAACACAAAGTAGTCAATTTCATGAGATGGCCCTCAGTTGTAGTATGAGACTAAGTCTTGTGAGTTTAAGATTGGATGCATTACAAAAAAATACATATTTGCAGTACATCGTCCTATCCTGACAGGAATCACATGTTGCAGTGCACTGGTATCCTGTCTACTGTTCTCATACTAATACCAGGTTTCACGTGCTAAAACATATTTAAGTGAAAACCAGTGTGTACAGACAACAGAACAGAAACAGAGATTCATAACTGCATGGATTAACAGATTTGCTTGTTTTAAACTAAGACCCCGAATATGTCGATCATACAATATACCTCCATTATACAAACCCTCCATTAAAACAAAAAGCTTACTCAGGCAATATATTTGTTAAAAACCATGACCTAGGTAACATTTTGAGGTAAAGGTGCTTTTATTTCTTTAGGAAAAGATTTTAAAGCATATTTCAAGTTCTCCAATGGCCCTCTGGTGGCTACAGGACCCATAAACAAGTCAGGCTAACAGAGATGCACCCATGGCTTCACATCAGAACGGGCAAATAAAGGTGTCCAATGGATAGCTCTGCAAAACGCACCACTCGGGGGGGGGGGGGGTTTCTTTTCTTCTTCTTTTTTAATCTAAGACATTGAATTATTAATTATGCTGTGATGCTTATCACTACTAAAGAGGAGTAAAATGTCTGGAAATCATGTCTTAATTTAAGTAATCAGCTGCAGTCATAAAGATTTAAAATACTATCTGGAATGTGTAAATGAATGCGTAATAACACATTCAATGAATATGGGAAAACTATATTGCTGACATGCTGTAGTACTTAGTAATTTTCTCAGACTGTTCACCATCTGTTTTGTAAATGAACTGCAAAGATAATTCAACAAGAAATGATCATTTCTGTTTTTGGCTTTTTTTAATTATTTTTTTTATAAAATCTTGGCTATGGTCATTTTTTTTTTTAAATGTAAGTTGTTACACCGTGCTTTCGCTGATCTGGACCACTTCAGATTAAATTAGGATATATGTGGCCCTGTCACAGTCCACTAGTCCTCCTCTGCCAACTTGCCCTCTATCTTTCTCTCCTGTCTGTGTGTGGGTGTGTGTTCACTCTGGCTTCTTTGCTTCTCGACCAGCACACCTGGAAGCAATCTGGTGATAACTCACCTGTGTGCAAGCCTGTGATTACTCATCTCCTACTTACGGCTGAAGATTCCTTTCAGCTAATGCCTGATTGTTGCATCAGCAGTGGTAGTGTAGCTCAAGCTTGCTTTGGACCCACCTGATTCTCCTTGCGTGCAGATGCTTCCTGCTTGCTTTCATTCTGTAGTGCAAAATTTGTGGAGAAAAAGGAACCTGAAAAAAAAAACAAGTTATCTGGAAGTTATCTACCTGCTCCCTTTGTTTACACCACATGAAAGAAAGACAAAGCATTTCTCAGTTTCTGCTTTATTGACTGTTCTGACTTGCATATTTACAATAAACCTATTACAATTTTACTCTGGAGACCTGCATTTGAGTACAGATCTGGTTTGTTTTTTGACAGGTACAGAAACTTTAGATTTTTGTTTCCACACTCTTGATTACACAAAACAGCTTAACTGAGGTCTCTGTTGAGTCTATTAGCTGGATCTCCGTATGTAACTTGTCTTTACATTTGCTTTTGCACATGAATACTGTTACGTCCCCAGCTAGGGCCGTAACAATACACTGAGAGCCACTGAAAATCAAATTCCTTTTATAAGTACATCCATGTGCAGGCAATAATGTTCACTTGCAGTTCAGATTTTAATTCATTTTAGTTCATTCTTCAGGCGATGAACACAAACTTTTCATTAACATGGACAAATCATATTAGCATAGAAACGTTTTCAACAACAAAAAAAGAGGCAGATACTTGCAGCCATTGGTTATAGCCGTAGGTTTAAGGTGGTCATAAAGGACGTTTGGGGGTCATTTTAAAAGTATATGTTTAAAGAAAAATTAATATTAACCTGTGCAGAGGATAATATATATGTTGATCATAAATGTCACCATTATTATTACTATTGTTATAAAATATAAAAGAAATAATATCTCTACCAGCTTACTTGTTGTCAGAAAGCTGGTAGAGATATTCAGTCCAATTACTGTGGAGACAAAATCAATGGAAACTATGCTTGTTTGAGAGAAAATACCTTCACGTTGAATTGCTATAGGTCAAGCTGTTATTTGTATAGTGTCATTGACAGCTTAACCCGTGTGTTGTGAATTATTTTCAGCAGTGAAATTGAGCTTGTTTCCTTTTAATTAAGCAATGGATTGGTGCCAAAATTGCCACTAAACATGTTTGTCATGGATCAAAAACCACACGAGTGCTAATTGATTATGGAGTCTCCATAGAGCAAATAACCTCCCTGAGGTTAGACTCATTTGAAACTTGGCCAGATAATAACTGTGCCTGTTTAGTATCCACAATGATTTTAGCATTAGTTGAATTGCTGAAATCAGTGTAGACATGTTCTTCACTTAATGAAGGAGGACAGAGTCAACACAATGTCACCCTCTGGTTTGTGGACACCTGAATCTGACTGAGAGACTGATAATACTGTAGTGATGGCCTAAAAGATACTCTGTCTTGTTCTCTCTAGGTAATAAAATAAACATACTGTAAACAGCAGACTCATTAGGAAAATGTTTATTAAGGTGACAGATCAAATGTGCAGTTCAGCCATTTTCTCAAAGGTTTCTACAGCCTACAGTCTGATATGTTTTTGAAATTAAAGGAGTCATCCTATCCCAGTCATTACAAAAAACACAGGTTTATAGTGCTTCCACAATTGCTTCACTTTTGAGACATTTCAAAGTACTCTTTGAATAAAAAAAAATCTAATCTGCACACATGCTGAAACAATCTTTCATCTCTGAGCTACATGTAGCAGTAGGAGTAGGAGTGCAGACGGATCTCCTGTGAATGTCCAACTTTCCAAATGAGTTCAGCTTTGCTTAGACACTACCACTTTAAGCAGGTCGTCTAGACAGAGTCACGATGACCTGCTGAAAATATGAAGAAAAATGTGAAGAAAATGTGGCTACATGTAAATCTGGAGCAATAACGTTTCCACAATGCAGAAAGAACATTGCTGGAGATTCAAATTTAAGGCAGACTCATTTACTCTGTTTACTTGGTACAAAAGAGAAAAGGTTAACCGCATGTCTCACCTCAATTCTAAGGCTATTTCTTCACTGGGAATAATTTTATATTTCAAATATTCTAATCATTCTTTCATTCGGGCAAGGTACCTTCTAATCTTTTGTCTACAGTTCAGCAGAGATCTTGTGTAAAAGTCCCTCTCAGTGCCAGTGCTGTTCTCTGTGTGTGTCTAGGCTCGCTGCCAGCCCTAATATGAAATATTGATAGATATGTGTCACCTTGGCGTTATTGATGACAGATGCTGAGTTATGAGACTGCAGCAGCATCAGTGTGTCATAACGCGAGCAAACAGCTTCAGAAAAAGAACCCTGATACACTGCTGTCCCCTGCCTTACGGGGAACATACTCACTGCCTACTTTATTATGTATAGCTGTTCAATTGCTTGTTAATCTAATCTCAGCCAATCACATGGCAGGAAAATCTGTGCATTTAGTCATGTAGACATGGTTACAATGACCCGCTGAAGTATCTGAAACATCAGAATGGTCTTTTAAGTGACTTTGAACATGTGCGCATGATTTCTTGTGTGGGATGGGTCGGTCCGAGTATTTCAGAAACTGCTGATCTACTGTGATTTTCACTCACAGCCATCTCTAGGACTTAAAGAGAATAGTCCAGAAAAGAGCAACTATCCACTGAGTATCAATGCCTTTCTGATGACAGATATCAGAGCAATGTGACCAGACAATTCTTCAAGACCCATAAAAGCCCTCTTTACAACAAGGGTATGCAGAAAAGTATCTGCAAATGCACAACATATTAATCCTTGAAGCAGATGTGCTACAGCAACAGAAGATCACACCAGGTGACACTCCAGTCAACTAAAAACAGGAAATTGAGGCTGATTGTCACAGGATCACCAACATTAGACAACAGAAGATTAGAAACATGTTGCCTGGTCAGATGTGTCTTGATGCTCAAATAATATCAAAATGGTTTCTTGAACATGGACATGACTGAGTTCACTGTGCTCGACAATCACTAGGTCTCAATCCAACTGAGCACCTTTGGGATGTGGCAAAATGACAGATTCGTATCATGTAGGTGCAGCACAGAAATCTGCAGCAACTATGTGATACTGTCATGTCAATATGGACCAAAATCTTAAAACCTTGCTGAATCTATAGTTTTATGAATTAGGGCAGTTCTGAAAGTAAAAGGGGATCAACATATAACTGCTTTAAATTTCTCAATCCACAGTCCTCCTCCCTGATCCCAGTATTGAGCGCATTCTTTCTGACAATTTCTGTAATTTTCTGAAAACAGCGATAGAAATATAAAAATCCACTTACTGTACAGGAACTAAGCAAAGTTTCAGTAGCTCTCGCTTTTATAGTCTTTACAGAGTGGGGGGGTTTTTTGCACCATAAAGTGCAGCTTTATGAAAGCCTCCCAGGGAAGACTGACTGACAGTGTGTGCAGGTATTTCCAAATTTTAATCATCATTGCATCTTACCCTTTTCCACCACTTCTGGTTCTTCATTCTTCCATTCGAACATTTTTTCCCCTAGAGTCTCAGGCAGGCAAATTTTGCACAAACTGAAAAGTGGATTCAAACCACTCACTCAAATGAAATGTTTTCATTTGGTGCATAAGCCTTAAAAATGATTTTCTAGATATCAGCTTGAAGGCCCATTGTATGTGTCCATTGACATTTCTCATGCAAATACCTTATCTACAATGTTGCTTGGCACATAGGTATAAAAAAAATCACTTTTCTACACTCTGGGAAAGTCTTCCCCTTGCATAGATAAAAAAAAATGTAATACAAAGAGTCAAAACTGACCTTGCTTGCCATTGTAGGATTCTCTTTAATGTTTCTATTGGAAAATACCATCTGAGCCAGAGGGGATTTTTGATACAATACTGCAGGCGGTCAGAATACAAATGCATTTATACATGAGGCCTTATGGGTATACCGGGACTTTGAGATGAATGCTGTTAGCATATGGTTTATTTAACTTTAGTTATTTTTAGAGTAAAGGATGTAACAGGAACAAATGCAACATACCACAGCATATATACCCTAGACAAACTCGCAGAAAATCAGATGAGAGGTTATTCCTTGAAACCTATTCCAGCTTGACCCAAATGAAGATCTGCAAGAGGGCATTGTGCAGTTTTCACTGGATGCTCACTCTTATTACTAAACTGTCCTGAAACCAACTCACAGAGCACCCCAGTTGCCTGGCAATGCAGAAATATATCAACGATGTTGATATATTTGATATATATAAACACAGCCTGGGTGTTTATTGTCTTATGTAGTCTGGAAGATGAGTGGATGGTGGGGTGGGTGCAGTTTTCTCTGTGGTGGGGTTGGGTGGACTGTCCTGGGCTCTGTGGGGCCGGGAGGCGCTGCTGCGCTGGGCCCCGGTCTGGATGGGCCTGGGCCCCCTCTCCCTGGTGGGTCGCGGGGTATGGGGGTGCCTACTGGGGTCAGCGGGGGAGCTGGCCCCAGGGAGGGGTCACTTGCCCCTCCCTTCCTTCCCTCCCCATCTCCAGCTGCCTCCCTCTTCCCGCTCCACCACAACCACCCACACATGCAGGACCTTGGAGTAGGGGTATGTCACCAGGGTGCAGGGGAGGCTACCCCCCCCCCGTCCCCTTCTGGCTGCCTCTGCCTCAATTTTATCCCACAACTTAGACATTCACATTACTCACACTCTCATTACACATACATATAGGATCTTGGGGGTGGGCACGATACACGGAATCCAAAGTACCATCAGGGTGTACACCCCACCCCTGGCGTCGTTGCCCACCTCTCAATGTTAAATACACGTAGACATTGAGGGCTAGCAGGAGGGACCATGCGCTTACCTGCTGCTCTCTGGCAGGTAGCTCCATGCCCTCCTGGGTTTTAAATGCACCTTAGAACACACATGCATCAACACTACAATGAGCGGGTGGAGGGAGGTTTGGAGTCTTCTCTCACCCCCGTTCTCTGCGACCTGCTGGAGCGGGGGGGCTAGGAGGAGGAGTTGGCCGTCCGACTGCGGTCTGGAGTGTGGAGCCTCCCTGCTGCTGCAGAGTCGGGGCGGTCTTCCTCCCCCCACCGCAGGGAAAAGGGTAACACCACCTGGGTCTGGGGGCAGTTCCCCCCCTCCAGGGGCAAGGGTACCTAGACCCGGGGCTTAGAGTACGCTTGGGGAGTGTGATCGTGTGTACAGCGTCTCTTTATGTCTGTCTCCACGTTGGTTGAGTGTGGAGTAAGTGCATATGAGAGCATGAGGGTGGGAATGGATGTTTGTATATGTGTGTGCCTGTATTTCTGTGTCTATATGTCAGGTTGGGTGTCAGGCGCCACCTCTCTGGGGACATCTCAGGCCCTCCAAGGTATGGAGGCCTATCTCCCCCTACCACCACTTCCCCTGCCAGTGGCGGACCCCCTCAGACATCGGTGCGTTGGTGGTTCTTTGTGTCCGGGGGTGGGCGTCCAGGTACACACCGGCTCACTCCTTGGCGGCCGCTTATCGGGGCCTGGAGCCTGGGGCTCGCTCGGGCCACTTCGGAGGTGGGGTGCCCCCGGCCTCTCGGCCTGGGGCTCGGTCACTCAGGCACGGCTGGCTGCCGGCGGAGCTCACAGGCGCGTCACTGCAACCCCCCAGGCTTCTGCTCCGCGGCTGCTGAGTGAGCCCTCATCTGGGACTCTCCTCAGCTCTTTCTGGGACAGTGGCGCGGCTGCCCCTCTGTTGGTCTTCCTTGGTCTCTTGTGTTCTGGGGGCCTCTGGATGTCTGGAGTTTTGATCTCCTCCATACCTGCTTCATGCCCTGGAGGACGGGGCTGTGGCCCCCCCACACCCTCTAGCAGATCATTACATGAAGGAACCTTTAAAAAAACAAAAAACAAGCGCGTCCATGCTCACAGGTGTACACACGGGTGATCACACCCACAAACTACACCCTTTTTGGCTCCTACCTCAAAGCACACTGTGTTCTGTTGATCTTATGTGCTGCACAATAATGTTTAATATTTAGTATTTACTGTCATATTCCCATATATCATTGTGATGTTGTTTATTCTATTACTCTTGTTCTCTTCTGCTTGCTTTCTGTTTTCTTTCTCAGCAGGTGACCCAGGTGATTGATATATGCATTTTTTTTCTTCTTTTTTTTCTTTTTCTGCTCATTCTGTTGGTTTTTGGTTTTTGCCCTTCTCCCCCGTCCCTCTTCTCAGCTGTTTCTCTTTCCTCCTTTCTTTCTCCCCTTCTTTCCCCCAGTCAAGTCTGTCCCATATTCAGTAAGTGAAAATAAAATAAACAATAAAAGGTGAATCAAATGGACCATTATGGCAAGGCTGAGATGGTCAATTTGGTAAAGTAAATCCGTTGGGCATCTTTCTTTGCTTTTAGACAACAATTCTGATGGCAAAAGAGCCAAACGGGACAGGCAAAAAAAAAAAAAAAAAAAAAAAAAAAGAGGGCATTGTGCAGTTTTCACTGGATGCTCACTCTTATTACTAAACTGTCCTGAAACCAACTCACAGAGCACCCGAGTTGCCTGGCAATGCAGAAATATATCAACGATGTTTTATTATTTCTGGTGAGCATGACACCTGGGTATCTACAGCAGTTGTGGACACTGCTTTTAACCAAGAGGTCACATAATGAACTGAGTTGTGAAAAGATCAGATCTACACATTTCTATGACACTCTGCAATGAAAACAGTCTCGTGCAAAGTGACAACACACTTCACCACACCACAAAAACTGCTCAGAAACAGGATGAGGAGGAAATTGCAGACATTCACCCCAAATCCAAACCCAAAGAGACAAGGATACAAGCCCATTCCATGGAGGCCTTACCCCGTAACCTACAGGAACCAAAGAAATCCATTTTATCATCCCAATGCCAGACTTCACGGGAAACTGGATCAGAGATGTTTGGGTAGCATGAGGGTACCTACACAATATTAAGGCAGTTTTGTTGATGTGGTGTAGATTATATATGGATGACAACCACCTGTGGGAACAGCTGTATAAATTCTCCTGTAGTTGGCTGCCTGCAGACTAAACACATCATAGCAGCATTTTATCTACAGTCAGGCTTTCGCTCACATATCAAACCAGATAGCAGCAAGGGAGAAGGCAGGCAGATGTCCTGCTGTATTATAGCAGGAGGTGTGATAGAGATATAGATGTGGGAATGTTGTGCTCACCGCTATGGGATGAAGTTCCTCTGTTTCAACAGTCAGTCAGAGCACACCACATGGGTTTGTCATCTGCGATTATGCTCACCATGATGACAACACATTTCCAGAGAAATGTATGGCTGCTGTTCTGTGGGATGTGTGTGGATATAATGACATGAATATGACTGGAGAGATATATTTATGATGAAATGCCTCCTCATATGCACTTCATTTATCTACCAGCAAAACGCTCTTCTTTCCCTCAAAGAATCCCTGCATGACCACACTGTAATTTATAAGTGGTGTTTCAAATTCACACCAGTTCGTAATTATTCATTTATTCTAATCTAATAATCAGTTGAAACACTCTTTTGATTTCATTTGCTTTAGTTCTGGCATGAAAAGCCCCTCATATTTGGATTGCTCACTGTTGGTTGCTAATGTCCCATCTTGTTTGTTTCCATTCAGCCAAACACTAGGGAACTCGCCAGTTCCCACTTTTTTGCATTTCCCCCCTAGTGGACAAGTTAAAAGGCCCTCTGACTGCTCTCACCATGTGTACCCTTTGATCAGAGAGCAAAAAAAGCAAAAGCAAAAGAACGAACACAAAAGCTCCTTGATTCAAAGGTTTTTATGTAGGAGACATTTAATGGAGTCCACAATGTGATTTGAAAACACAAATTAATATTAAATATAATGTAAAACAAAGTGCTGCATAACAGCTCCTTGCTTCATGGACTTGTTTGGATCATTAATATATTTTGACATTACTTTGGTAAGTTGGTAAGAAAGTTACACCTTTGAAATATAACTGAAACTATATGAATTGCATTTCTTGGACTCTGCTGCATTCTAGTGGACCGATGGTGCATCAGTTTGAGACTTCAGCGGTACATCTGTACAATATTACTGAGCTGCATCTCAATGCTCTCTAATATGATTTAGTTTTCAATACAAGAAAGGCTTTTTTTTCTCAATATCATCTTATTTATGATTCAGGCCATGAGAAAATAGGACATAATGCCTGAATGGTAATCTATTTATGAGTGGCGTTCCCTGGTGTTTGAAAGCAGAGCTCCTTTCTCAATGAAAGCACGGCTCTTTATCATACATCCCAAAGTGTTTAACTAATTGGGAAGAAATGAAAAGCCTTCTTGAGGTTACTTGTTTAAATTAATGCTTAGGGATTCCTTTTGGATTTGCCTCGATGTGGAAAACATTCATTCAACAAGACAGGCAAAAGCTCTTCTCACCAGAGTCGACTTGAATATATCGAGTATGAGGCAGAGCTCATTTATCTTCTCTGGCTTTTTCCACCCTGTCTGCCTGTCAGTCAGTGTTGCAAGACAGCAGCTCACGCAGACTCAGTGCTGAGATGCAGATTGATAAGGGGTTCAGTCAACATGAGGGGGTGTAACTGGTAGGATGCAGCACAATGCCAAACACACCCCCTCGGGGATATCAGTTACACTCCATTTCTGCTGCAGTTTTATAAGAAACATGAGATTTTAGCTTCATGTAAAGTAATTATATATTTAGAATCAAAGGGGTTGGAAGTGACATTTGGCCTCTTTACTCATTCACAAGCACAATTCACAACAGGAAGTCACAGAGAGAAAAATGTTTGTAGTTTTTGTGATAACTTTATTCTTTCAAACCACAGTTTGGAGTTAAAAATACTCCTTTTGAATGACAGAGGCAAAGAACACACACCGACACACTCAAACAGACCATGACGAGGTTGGGCAGATTCATCACAGTGATGATATTCAAAGAGGCACGCTTTAAAATAAGTCAAAGGGAGCCTTATCATTTCTAGTTAAGGATGGCAGAAATCTTTTCTGTTTCCCACGTTTAACAAAACATCAGTTTCTTAGGGAGGCTCAGTCCCAGACTTTGGATGAGCAGTACTCATTGTCAAAAAGAGGACTATTGTGGAGAAAAAAGGCCTCGCAAAAGCTCTGTTTTGTGACCTGTAATACTGAGAGAAACCCTCACAATTGTTATGCTAACAGTACCTATTGTCATGCGTATTCTCTGCATGCACAAAAATAAGAGGACACAGAGTTCCTTTAAGAGTACAGCAAACACCTAACTTTGTTCGTATTTTTAATTCTACATTTCTAAATTTTATGTAATTCACTAAATTAAAAAGAAAGACATTTTAGAATGTGTGCACACATTTCTAATGTGTTTCTAATGCCAAAGAGCCAGAGCCAGCCTGTTAACAAGGCCATGCTGCATTTTGATTGAGACTGCTACATTTTGGATGAACCATATATGAAATAAAGACAGAAGTTACTGCCCTCTGCTTTGCATGATAAGTCACATGATGTCCAGGGAATCAAATTCACCAGTGTAAGAACCACCTTTCTCCTGATATAGTATGACCTTGAAACTTCTATGTAACATCTACAAGTTATTGCTGGTGACCTACAATGTATTGCACAGCTGTTACTTAGCACAGCTCACTGAAGTATAATTTCTGACATAGCTGACAGCTAGAATGCAGAGAATTTAAAACCAATTTCTCAGCACCAACAACAAAAATCATAAAGCAATAGTTCAACAAACAGTTCAAGCTTTGTGATAAACAATTTCTCTCTTGCAGACCAGAATGTAGATGCTGAGTTAAGCTAAGTCTCCTGGATGTACAGTATATGAATTGCAAAACAAAGTGCAGATATGCTAATCAAAAACATTCAGATAGCAGGGAAAAAGAGCTAGCTAGTTGTGTGGTGACATTAGCTAGTTATGAGTAAAATGTAAAGATATAAGATAAATAATCTCTGGATAAACACTTCTGTTCTGGACAAGTAACACACAAATTTGTATCGCTAAAACAAAGTGAACACATGATCTACTTTAGAATTATCCCTAATGATTACAATTTTATTTTTATAGCTATTTTTATTTCCTTGAGCAAACTGCAGACATGCTAATCTCTGAAAAAAATAGCTTGCTAAAGTGGTACTGCTGAAGACTGAAGTTATGCATATAATGCATTATAATGCATATCAAGAATGGGGGACAGTCCACTGTTTTCAACTGGTATTGGGCTAAAAAAGCTCATAATTTAACTAACAGTGCATGGGTCATCCTTGCAGGGCTTAACATCCCCCTGCAGCAACTGGATCACAACAGCCTTGGTCAAGTAGCTGGAGGTGCCTCTCTTTCCCACTGGTGGTGTGTTGTAGAATTCCTCCATGTCATCCTGGGACAAGTAAAGTCAGGGTCAGATGATAAAATATGTCTTTAAAAAGTACCTAAACCAACGAGCTGCAAGTACGAAGAGGCTGTTCATGAATTAGATGCAATAAAGGAGGAAAAAAATCAACAGGATTAAATCTGACAAATGTAATAAGACTCTAATGAATTGGAAAATGTCAGTGTTAACCCTTCAACAATTTAATTAAATTGAACCCACCTTAATATAACTGGAACAGAAGATAAAAGATTTTAGAGGATCAATTTAAGAAGGTGATGTTACAATTTTGTGGTAGACACTAAGGTCACGTTTAAAGAGGAAAAAGAAAGTATATTACAGGTCACCCTAAGGTTGAGACACATTACCTGTTTCTCCATTCCTTCAAAGCGGCTGCGATCTCTCTGGAAATCCCTGAAGGCTTCCTTCACCAGATTGTCCAGATCCACCTTTTCACTGAATTCCAACTCCGGGTTCCTCTCCAGAACTATGGACACCACCATCAGCAACTATGGGCAACCGGAGCGAGGGCAAGACGTTAATATTAATAACAATGAAGACAGTCTCAAAATTACTGAAATCTAATCATTGTAAACCACAGGAACAGTCGATACCAGGATGAGTAAAATCCTTCAATACTTTGATTCTATTTGTTGGTGCTGATGAACGGGCCTGTTTACCTCCACTATGATTTGTCTGTACTCGGGCAGAACAATGTTCTTCAGCGTGTCCTCCACCAGCAGGGAGAAATTCATCTCATACATGGTCATGTCAGACAACGTGGGTTGCTGCAAAGAGATGAGGATATAGGAGATGAGATAAATGTGATTAATGGGAGAAAAAAAATGTAATGGAACATGTCTTTGCATGTTTGCGACCAGCAAAATATGGTCATGCTGCAGTGCTACAGTATACATGAGACCTACTGTAGACATCAAAAAAGTTTGTGTTGCTTGTTAAAGCTTTACTCTTCCATGTATTTCAACAAATTAAGCTAGAAACACTTCACAATAACATGAACCTGTTGTATTTTAAATAATGTTAAAACACTGTGAGCAGAAATAGCTAATCAAGTCACACTAACTGAATCTACTGACCAAACAACCAGCAGTTATAAATAATTCTTCACAGAAAATCGGTGAATGACTCCAGAAGTCCAGACATCACCATATTTATGAAGGTTCTAGTCCATAATTACTGATATTAGTGCTAATTCACATTTCGTAAAGTATGCATGCGAACTGCATGGATTCTGCTTGTGTACAGACTTTACAGGTCTTTACTCCCAAACAAGCAGCAGCTAAAGGTGGCTGCAATAAAATGCCTGCCATAAAATGTCTGTCAATGCATCTCAGGGGAGCAAACTCCATATGTGGTGGTGTCTACGTGCTTTAGATTTCAGGCCACAGTGGAGCCAAAGGGCTATAACCTGCAGTGAAGCCTGTTAGGAGGCAAGGCACATTTTCACAAATGGAGTAAAAACTACTAACTACTACATGTCAAGCAGAACATTTGTGCAGAAAGCCATCTTCATTTCCAGTGTTTCCACATTTTAGCAGAGCAACTATCCATGTGGCGGTCATATGAGCATTATCGAGACTTTAAAAGTAGTTACTTTACCAACAGTTAAAGTTGGTTTAGTCAATTAAGGGTTTCATTAAAAGGCTTATGCACAAGTACTTATTCTGTATTTCTTCATGGGAGTCATGCCTGCATATGCAAACATATTAATGATTTACCAAAAAAGAATTTCTGGCCTACAGAAATTTTCCACACAGATTAAAAAAAAGTGATTCTTTTACAGCACACAACACACAGTGTCATCATTAATCAGCATGGGTCAGAGTAATTATCTAGCAGCAAAGTGGGGGTAGGCGGGTACCTGTGGTAGGTGGTTCCCAGCTACCACAATACCATTTGGGGTCCTCTCCAGGATCTGCCACACACGATCATAAAAGCCCAAAGGGGTCCTGTTCAGAGAGCCATCGATCTGACGCTTGTTCAGCCAAGACCTGAGGCGAAACGAGGAAGAAACTGCTGAACACATCTTAGTAACAGGCAAAATATGAGGATGCCAGCCTTTGTGCCAAAGGAAAATTGTCTGTGAGCTGGTGTGTATTAGATCAGATGAGATAAGATAAGATTTTCATAATTGCCAAGGGGAAATTGGGTTGTGGCAGCCGCAGATAATAAGATATGAATGTAGACAAGAAAGAAGATAAAATAATTAAAGTCAAAAAGATTATACAAAAAGTAGAGGCATTAAGATAAAGACACAGCATCTTCAAAGGCAGATCTGTGAGTTAATGTAAGGAGAAAGCATGGATGACGCTCTTGATAAAGTGCGATAATGTGTGTTTGTACGATGCGTGTTCGTGTGTGAGTGAAAGAGAGAGAATACCTGCCAGTGTGCTGCGGCTGCAGCACGTCCAGCAGAAGCTGCTTGATGTCGCTGGGGGAGAGCTGGTAGATGTCCTGGGGTGGCATGTCTCCTGCCACGATCTTCAGTTCATGTTTCATAGCCTGGACAATCCATCTGGAAGTCCACATAATACACATGTGCTGTTATCAATGGTGGCACTGAGCCCTGCACAGCTCACATCAATATGATCACTTAGGGATAAATTGATTCACACGTATATAACTGATAAAATAAGTTCTAATCCATCACTGTTTAGTGTAACTGCAGACAATAGTCAAGTGCACAGGTAAAAAACTGCCTTTTTAGTCTGCTGGGATTACACCTTCACAGGGTTTTATTCATGCTCACACACAGGATGCAGATAATTCAAAGGTTTAAAAAAACAAAACAAAACAAGGATGAAGTCAAATCTGCCACAGGTACATGTGCTTTTTCATTTTAATGAGCTGGAAAACAACGCATAATTTCTGACTGTGCCCCTTGTGAGAAGCCATTTTTTACAGCTTGCTTAACTTATTTACAATGCCACCTTCTTGTGCTCTCCAGTGTTTTTGTAAAGTTTTTATATGTCACAGCCTTGGTCTGAGAAAGAATGGATATGTCCAAAAATAACTAATATTAAGTAATTTCTTGATCAAACGTGTCACCTTGTGCTGCTATTACTGCTTTGATTAGCTAACATGAGGGCTTCTTTCTATAGTTTGTACTAGAATGAACAGCAGGGAGGGAAGAATTACAGCTGCCCCATCCTGCTCAAATTCATCTAGCTTCACTAAATACACTTGGGTTACCCGACTCTGATCTTGATCATGCCACTGAACAGCTCAGGGTTGTTGGAGATAATGCATCCGATGTGGATGACCATCTCTTGCTGCAGAACAGCCTCCCGCTCCCCACCATAAGGGGAGCATTTGCTGTAGATGATGCCCTGGATCACCCCTGGAGACAGTGGGTTAGAGATCACCTCTTCCTCGTGTCCAAATAGACCAAGGGTCACCTGGTAATCACAGGAAACACCACAGACACATACATATGTACACACAGACACACACAGACAGCAAACATCACGTTGGTTAGAAAGTTTTGCAGTCCGGCAAATCTGCAAAAGTGTGTATGTGCAGAGGCGAGCATGAGCGCAGTACTTCTCTAAGGTGTAATTCTTACAAGTATCCTTTTTCCATCAATCTAAAATTGGCCTCCTCTCTCAGAGTCACATAAAAGTGAGTAGGAAAAATTACAGATCTCAAGATTCCACTTTTGTATTTGTTTCTTCTGAAGCCATCTCAAGAAAATTACACCTCAGCAGTCTAACTGATGAGAGGACACGCTTTTACTCTCGTCTTCAGCTGATGAAATCTAGCACTGAGATGTATCTTTCATCTATACATCTAAATGGATTCGAACTGAGTACAAAGAAGACAAGCTGGAAATAAAGTTTGGGTACAGCCGAGTTTAAATTCAAGGGGAATGCTTTGTTGGATTTCAATAACGACGAGAAATTTAATCAAAACTCAAGTCAGAATTGACTTAAATGGGGTGGTGCCTCTTATTTTTTCCAACTGAGCTGTTATTGTAAGCAGAGGAACACAGGCGTCTCAAATTTTAAATCAGCTTTTCCAATCATGTTGAGAGGAGCATTCCCTCCGGTAGGCAATCTATATGCAGATTCACACCTTGAGCTACTTGAGCATAATGAAATGCCTAAAACTGCTCAGAAGGGTAAAAATGAGGCAAGATAACTGACACTCTTGAGAGGAGGCTAATCTCTGAATAACACTTGACAGAAAATGATGTGCCGAAACTCATCCAGCGTGAGGGAGTGGCATCAGGCAAATTCACGGGTCACAATATATCAATTGGCATATGGAGTGTGTCTAGACACGGTGCAGATTAGGACTCTATGGTAGTCACACCAGCAGCGCTACTATAACTACAGCTTATATGGACACACAATGGAGGCGAGCTGTGATGATTGATATGAGCATGCAGCTGGCCTAAGCAATTCCCACAGGACGACAGCTTGAGGAGCTTTAAACCAAATATTTCAACTTTAATTTTTTTCCTAATCAGTGAACATTAAAATTATTATCCCAACATGCCACCAACATTTTTTCAGACATAATTTGCCGAAAGGATTGTCACTAATCAGGCCCTGCAGTCTGTGTGTCCACTTACCTGCTTGCCATGCACTAAAACACTAGTAATACTGGGGGCAAGGCTGTCCACTAGCTTAGATAACAGACTGGCAGCAAGACGGACAACAGACCTAGTGGGCGAAAAGACACAAGAACATTCTTTACACCACGACAGATAATGACTAACAGCTAAGACTGCAGCCTCATTTAATTAAAGTTTAAAAAAATAAATTTATAATCATTGCAATTCTTCCAATATTTGATTAAATACTCTTTAAAGTATTAAATCAGAATCAGAATCGCGTTCATTGGCCATGTATATGCACAGACACATACAAGGAATTTGGTTCTGGTAGATGGTGACTCTCAAGCACAGCAATGTATATTTCAACAATGTAAGCAACACAATTCACACACACACACACACACACACACACACACACACACACACACACACACACATATATATATACAGATATATACAGCTACACATACATACACAAGCTGTGTAAACCAACCATAAATCACCAATCTAAATCTAAAAGTCAAACACATGACTAGAAAATGTGTCCCTATAAATAACATCTAAAAGTTTGTCATCTCCTAAAATATTTTAATGTTCACTAATTTCTGATTGCATTGTTCAGGATTCAGCGCAACCTTCAAACTGCCTCCTCGGGCCTGCAGGAATCCTATGAGGAAAAAATCAGCACACAAACTGTTCACAAATCTTCACATGGTAGCCCACAACCAAGCCTGCTATCGACACACATCCACAACACAGAAGCAGGGAACACATGGAATACTTAATTAATGGGGGGCATGGATATAATCAGCTGAAACACAACCTCCTCTTATTATATGCTGCGAATATCTTTTTTGTGTGTGTTTCTGTGTGAAAGCGTGTGTGTGTGTGTGTGTGTGTGTGTGTGTGTATCTGTAGAGTTATTCAGTGCTTAAACCTGCAGAAATACAAGGGCACATCTTGAATACAATGAATAAAAAAGGTAACAAAGCTTTAACGTTTAGAAGGCATGATGTGGTGTCAATCCACCGATGCTTTGTTGGGGAACCTATTTCAAGCTTCACTTCCTGGCCCATGTTAGGTAAATGAGAAAGTAAATTGAACTGAGTATTGATGCCATTTGCCAGCAAGCTGAAAACCTGCCTGCAGACAATTTTTTTTTAACTTGACAGCATAATCAAATTTCTTTATGCTAAAATCCTATTAATTAACAAAAAACAGCATACAATAAAAGTTGTCATTTCAGGCAACTGGATACAAAATCAAATAAAAACACCGAGGGGAACAAAAGCTCACAAGTTGTGACAACCATTTGTAGTATTTGGTCAGTTTTTTGTGAGACAGGCCAGCAGTACACCACAAACAAAAAGGAATTTTGGCAGTTTTATAGACAAAGATCAAAAAGAGAAATGCAGAGATTTCTTGACAACATAAAACACTGTACCCTGATTTGATGTTTTCATTTACCCATATCATTGCCTTAGAAGACCCGTATATTATTTCAAAAATTACTGAATGCCTTCTGTGCATCTGTTGTGCAAGATCTAACAACAGACACAGAAAAAGGCAGTCAATTTGGCTCAGTTATGTATTCCACAAATTTTATACCACATTTGTTCTAATATTACATCATGTTTGCTAGATGAAGCACTTTCATCTAGCAAACAAATAAATTGGACCTGTGGCTGCAAGTCAAATTCTGTTTCATTTGCAGTATACAGCCAGCCTTAGAGAAACATGTGATGCTAAAAAATAAATTATATATGTATATCAAAACAGCAGAAGTGAAGGGCGAGCCACTGTGATGGTTAATGGAGAGAGAAAGCCCGTACAGATCTGTGTCAAGGCGCCTGCTAGCTTGGCAAAGCTGCCTCATCCAAACTGACGACTGTGTGAGAGTTAGCTATGTTCTATATTTCTAACCCCAGTGGTTTCACTAGGAATACGTTTATCTCCTTGATATGCTAAGATATTAGCCTATTCGTGTTTTTCCAACACCTGCTAGTCAATTAAATAACACTAAGATGCTAAATCTTATTCTTTTAAACACATCTCTAATAGCTAGATAACTCTAGGGGCATTAAGTGGCCACTGCTTATGTTCACATATTGTAAGCATTGTATAAGTTTTATGCATATTTATTGAACTTGTTTAAAAAAGAATGAACTCCAAATTCAGTTTAATGTTTTCTTTCACACCTCTAAATGACCTGCCTAAGAAGAATCCAAAGTGTGGATGGGCTGAACCTCACACAGCTCTAGGAAAGCTTTTTCGACAGCAAGCTAGCCAACTAACCGGTGCTACTCATGCACGGACTTGACTCCATCTCTGCCTGAACATTACCTGTTTCCCATGCACCAGAATTGTGGTGATGTGAGGAGCTATAGAGCTGGCAAACTTCTTGGTAATAGCTGCAGCATGGCGCACTGCCAGCCTACAGTTCAGCCAGATTAAATGACAGTTATTTTGAAGTGTTTATGAAGATTACACAACAGGTCTATATACAAGCAACTGCTTAAAAGAACCCTCGCTAAAGTACAGAGAAAAATCCTCATATAGTTCACATCTCATTCAATTTTCAAACTCCATTCCAAGTTCTTTTATTACACACACGAAGAATGTTAGCAAAGGCAAAAACCGAAAATCAAATCAGGACAAATATAATGTAATCCAAAGAAATGTAGGAACAGAAGGCTGAACTGCTGCAAAAAGGTCTATGAACAGATTTTAATAGTGCATGTGTGTGTGTGTGAGAATATCAGACCAAAGTTTTCGGCTGCCAGCTCTTCTGTAGATTCTCTCCAATTCTTCCATCATGTTCTCTATAATTACAACAAAACGTTCAGACGTTAAAAAAAACTTCAAAGAGAAATAGAGTTGTATTTAAATTAATAAGATGTAACTGATGAATGCATCAATTTTTAAGGTAGAAAACAGTTTAGATGATGTCAGGCAAAACTGGGAAGTGGAAATTACAGCTTTTAGTTGCTCTCTAGCTCACAATGCGAGTGCTTACCATCTTTGGCAAGGAAGTCAGATCCTTCTCTCCTCAGAAGGATGCTAGCAAGCTGAGCCTGACTTGCCAAGCAGTCACAGTCCTTTACAATGATACACAATGATACACATTCAGATGAAAGGGATGATGAGCCTTCCATACAAAAACAGTATAGTTAAACATTTCAGCCAAGATCATTTCTGTTTGACAGTAGGGCTCTGTTCTGGGAAAGCAGAGGCAAAGACCCCGGGGGGAACAAAGCTGAGCATGCATCAGTGACAACAGGCACGACACTGATTAAGTCAGACATGGCATAGAAGGAAGAGCTGGAGGGGCTTCTGCCAGTCTTGGTAATGCTGTTCGGATAAAAGATTACCATTTAATTAGCAGCTATAGCGACAACAGTGAGGAAAAGTTTATGCCCTGCCCATTTTATTCACAGTTCTCTTTAGTTAAGAGAATGTGTTATTTTTGGGTACTTTTTGAACAACTCACATGGAACTTCTGAATGATCTCATTGGTGGATTTGTTCTGCCACTCCTCCACATTAATCTCAGGCTGCTGCTCCAGGTCGGAGACGTTGGGCGTGCTTGTTTGTCTTTTCACCTTGGAGTGCTTAGGCAGCTCCAGCTCCTCAAAGCTTTTAAACTCTGGGATCCTGTTCACACACACACACAGATACAGATACAGACAAATTATATTTTTTGTGTTATCCGCAGCTTTGCTTTCACATTTAAAGCAGTAAATGAAAATAAAGCTGGTACCACTTAGACACTTTGATTTATGCAGTAATTATGGCAAAAACACTGACATCTGTCAAAGGGAGCATAAACACTAGAGGGACTCTTACTCTGCTTCGTTGATACGCAGGAAGTCCAGTTGCTCCACAAATGCCCCAGATATCAGGGTCTAAATGATTGATAAGGACAGTGCACATCAAAGAAATTGTCAAGTGACTTTTTTTTTTTTGGTGAATTTAGCATTCAAGAGATTCTGCAGTACTGCACTGACAAAGTACTTCTAAAAGCCTACTCAGGAGCTGCATAGATCCCAGAGGGGAAGTTTGTCGGGTTACTCGGTTTACAAAACAACTGTTTAAATAATGCAGTTTGTACCAGATAACAAATGGAGTAGTAAGGTGTGCAATAAGTTCACGCTTACAATTTTTACAAATGTGTACTGTTGCAGTGACAAGTGAGTGTCTTACACGGTAATGCGATGATAAAAGTTTGAGCATTTTAAAAGCATAGCTGTGTAGGAGTGCAGTTCGGTTTGCCTTTCTCCTGTGGTCTAAATGTGATATTAGCCATTCCAACTGAAGTTAACTCCAAAACAAAAATAAGAGGCGTAGGAGAGGAGCCATCCTGCTCCCCATAACAATGAGATGATGAAGAGCAAATGTTTCAAAGCTGTAGGAGTTAGCTGTGTTGCGAATGGCAAATAGGCAAAGGGAAGGAAAAACTTGAAAGCAAAAAAAGAAAAAGAAAGGATCATATGAGGAAGTCTCTGCTGAACACCACAAACACACTGGAAGTGAAGTTTAAGTTAGAAAACTGTCATAAACTTTGCAAAGTTACCAGTGTGCAAATAATCCTGGTTCTACCTTGGCCTAATTTTCTGGGTTTTTGAAATCATGAATACTGTGTTCAAAATCATTCAATGTAGACATATTTGAACCATGCAGTTAAAACTGAGGATGATCTACAGGTTAGCTTTAAGGTTAACTGTAAATTTGGGAATAGCCCTACGAAGATTTCCATGATGCACCAAATTGAGATATAATATGGACAAGGCACCAGCAAAATAAAGCAGCTTTTTTCTATCCCTTTATAACAATCGCACATACACATCTGCACTTTGACGGATGCATAAGGGCTAATTAAGCATTCACTATCTTGTCCAATGACGCCAAGGGTTGGACCAATAACCATCCAATTAGTGGACAAGCTGCTCTACCTCCTGAGCTACCAGAAGTACTCAAAATCTAGCAAATAAGAAAAAATATAATCTGATTTTACTTTGAATATGCTTTATGGTCCTGACTCTTCTTCGGATTGTAGGCACTGCAACATCTACTGAACACTGACTAATGAACCATATAGGCAGAGGTTATTTCATAGCATTTGTAACACTTGTTTCATCCATTTCATAACGCCAATAAGCCACATTTATTTATTCATTTATGCACTTAGACTTAATTTTATTTACCTCTGAGTAGGTCAAAACCCACACAGAAGGAAAAGACTTGTCTTCTATAAATATAACATTTAATTCCATGCTGTCATCCAAATTCAAGCCATAAAAAACCTTCACTCACACAGTCCCAGTCACCTTTTTTAACATTCAGAGCTCAAAGCAGCTTTAGCCTTCTCAAGCCAACAATGATAGTTTTCATACTGAATTTCACAGACCAAGGTCACACACAGATGAACACTGGTGCTGCTATTAAAATAAAGGGGAACACCAGCTTAAAGGCTGAGAAATTTTTGTTTGTACTGTAAGGCAGAGGGGAAGCCCTGGACAACTATTTATTATTAAAACATTTGCTATATTACACCAGTGCATTTATTTTAGAGTTTATTTGTAATATCTGTTGAGCTAAAAGAAGGGAGCAGCCTGTATACTTCTGTCTCTACGGCTGCTTTTATAAAAGCCCCCACAATAAGCAAACAATCAAAAGTGGAGGAAAAGTAGTGGTGATATTGATTCTGTGCTTGCTTGGAAATGTAAGAATATGTGAATCTAAGAGCATGATTGATCAGTTAAATGTAGGATTGACCCATTCTGATGATCACACAAGAAAGAGAGGTTCTAGTTGTAGAAATATATGATATGATATGAAATATATTCAACGTGTTCAACACATAAGAAGAACCAAACCTAACCAAATACATGCCCAGTGGCCTCTCTTAAGTATTCAGATATAATCCTATGAAATAAAATCATAATAAAGTCAAGCTATCAACTGCAATAGCCTTTTATGTTCACTGGTGTCTAGCACTAAATCTACCATCCTGTTTCAGTATCATGTCAGCTTACGATGTGCTGCTGTATCTGTCTATTTTTGTTACATTTCATATTTTGACAAGAATTATTTTGAATAACTACAAAATGCAGTCAAAGCAATTACATTAAACTAGATAGTAGGGCTATGTTAGCCCTACGACAGACTGGCAACCTGTCCAGGGTGTACCCCGCTCCTCGCCCTATGCCAGCTGGGATAAGCTCCAGCAACCCCCGCGACCCTGAAAAGGATAAGCGGAAGCAAATGGATGGATGGAGAGATAGTAGCTAGTATCTCAGTGTCAAACAAACTTGCCTCACATTGCTTTTGCTGTTTCACACATAAAATCCAGGCCATGTTGGAAAACCATTTCAGGTCATTGTTCACAGTGCCTCAAGTGGACATAGTCCATTTCAGGTTTCAAGTGGAAAGACTCCATTAGGTTTAGGTGAGCAAGCTACCTGATTAGTGTGTGCAGGATGCAGAACACACGATACCCACTGGCCTCACTGTGAATTCACCAGACAGTTACCTGCTATAGTCTCTAATGGGCACAGACAGAGATCGCCCTCGCTTTGCAATGAGAGTTGCCAGGATTAAATCTGTTTGATCTAACTGGATCCAACTACTGTAGAAAGCTTCGGTGCTGCAGGTCATGTTCGACTTTTGTGTGGGTTTTTTCATTTAGTTGACCAGTTTGATTGTTTAAGTGTTGATTAAAGCATATCTTTGACATTTGCACTGCAAACAAAAACATAATTAACCGGATCCACAAACCTGAAGTCTGTCAACATGAACTTTGACTTCTCCGATGCTGCCCTTCTTGAATGAGGCCAGCATGTCCAAGACTGGGTTAAAGCGGCTTCCTCTGATGAGACAGAAGTTAAAATATTGTGATAAGCTCTCTCTCCTTTTATCACAAGTATCACTGATTTTATTCCAGACATAATATCTGTATTAAACACACTAATAGTATGCAACTGAAGCTTCAGATCAAATGAGTATACTCAGTGCTTTATCTGGTATGTTGTTGACCCCTAGACAGCTCATAATCCCAATCAATAGCAAACTAAAGACTATTGAATTGTTTCTATGAGAGCCCACTGACTCATTCCAGATGCTGTAGCGTGGCTGCTTAAACGTTTGTAGCACATTTAACATATGGCTCCCTGGATAACGGTCAATACTACTGTAATCAGCCCACCAGCCAGGTTATAGTGATACAAATGAGAAACATTATCACCCAATCAGCAAGCAAATGTGCAGTAGCACCTTTCTGCTATAAAGACAGATAGTACATACTGAAGGGAAAAAATGGAGGGGAGGAGGAGAAACAGAAACATGATTGATGGGGAAAAAAAGCGAAATAAATTCTCTGTCAAGACATTTTGTTGCAAGCTTGAGTCGGATGTTAGACAGAAGATGAGATAGTGAGTGATGTATGACGAGATTGGAGAAGGGAGAGTGCTTTGAGAAAGCGATCATACAGCAGGAAGACCACAAAAAAACGACAAAAGGACTATTATAGAGTGTAAATATTACTTGATGTTATCCTCACGGATGAGAACGAGGAAGAGAGGACGCCCTGGCATCTTCCAGCACTGTTTGATGAACTGCAGGGTGTTCTGGACACACAGACACACACAAACACACAGACACCATTTCATACGTCCAGAACAAAGATTCAACTTTCAGCTTGAATCTGTGGTATTTCTAAAGTTCACTCTGGGTTTAAATTCTTTGACAGTTGTTACATATTAAAAAGTACAACAGCGGCTTAATGACCACATAGGAAACTTAGGTATAGACTGCCTGATAATTTCCTTTAATTAATATTTCAGTCTTGGTATATGCCAATTCCTGCAGTCATACGCTCCTACCGTTTTTCAGTGGCAGGTGCCAATTAATGCTGATAAGCCATTCTTAGCTGGCAATCAGTGTCAGACACTGATGTATGTAGTGCATATATAGAGCAGTCCTGAAAGTATGCAACCATATTAATATCATTAGTCTTTTTATGGAAATATGGAAATAATCAGAAAGTCTGACATTTTTAAAGTAATTAAAAAAGAACAACAAGTTCTGAACCTTCCATGAATTACCACCATGGCTGAGAGATCTGAGTATACAAATGATAACAGTTGAATGTGCTAAATATTTTGGCTACCTGCACTTTGTACATCTCCTGATTCAAAAATGTTCAGTGGTAAGAGGCTACTTTGCACCAACTATTGAAGATTAGCTATTATCAAGCCTAAACAGTTATCACTGGAAAAGCCAGTGATAACTGTAGCCACTATCAGTCCTAGCATTAAGCAGTCTATGACAGCGTGTGCCTTTTCTATTGGGCCAAGTGAAAGCAGTAAGAAATCACATTAAATTACAGATTTCTTGCCTTTTTTGAAAAACAGACTCTTTAAACCAGACAAGCTGAATATATCTCAGTTATTTAAGTTGTGTAAGCACATAAAATCTTGTAAGTTGTGGACTCGTGACATTGGTAAGCTCCATAATGTGACTCTGACTTACCTTAATGTCATCAATCAGCAGCATAACATCTTGGGACAAGTAGAAGTCACTTAGATCAAACACTATTGGGTAACACACCACCGTCTTGCCCAGGATACGATAAATCTAGAGGGAAACGAGCACGCGCGCACACACACGCGCGCACACACACACGCAAACAAACAGCTGCATTAGAAGACGGATAGCTCACAAGAAGCCACATATACATTATTCTGGATAGCGTATAAAACATGCCATCAATCCTAAGACAGAGGGGGCACACAGGAGTTACACAATCACTCTTGATAACACACACTGATGCAGCACATTCACACAACTGGTAGAAAGCTCCTTTTCACACATACAGATTTTCATAGGGGCACACACACATATAATGATAATGTCCTCTGGCAGTCAGCCATCTTCCCCATAAATGTTCCATTATTATATTGTCTTAGCAATGCGTTGGGAGACATGATTCATTTGTTTGGCAATGCTTTTGTTTGAGGAGGCTGTTATAGCTCAACTTATTTAGTTGTACTATGTTCTTCATTTGCAAGAAACCGCAAACAACACCAGCAAGAAACATTAACGCCACGCAAACATGGACATTAGAAATGCTAATATGTAACAGCTACACAACATGCACATACCCGGACAAAGCACACAGGCTGCTGGACAGCAACTTAGCACATTAAAATGCAATAACGCCTGAGACTACGCAAAACCTCAGCGTTCACTGATGCATAGTGTATGAATAAAGAAGGAAAGCACTCGTGGAGCTGAATAATTTTTGCCATATTGCGAAGCTCTGGAATATTTATGTGGATCAATATGTGGGAGGTTTGTTAGGTTAGTGGTCACCCATGACCTGTGCAAAGTCTCATGGAGCACATATGTACAGTAAGCACATGTATTGAGATGTACTTACATGACTGTGGGTACGTGTGTGCATATTCAAATACCTTACAGGTCCCAATGCAGCCCACTGGCCTCTCTGGGCGTCCACTCAACCCCAGCTTTTTATTGAAGGCAAGGAAACGGTATGCCTGCAGAAAGACAAACACACACACATTATACAGAGACATAAACTAACACCTTATCAGTAAACTAAACTCTGGAAAAATCTTCCTGCTCTCTGATTTCACATAAGCTACAACCTACATCTTTATCTGCAGTCCCTGCGATCAAATTGGTGACTGAAAATACCACATTTGATTTAAAATGTCATGCAGCACAGTTCTATT
This sequence comes from Maylandia zebra, assembly GCF_041146795.1. Classification (NCBI taxonomy): domain Eukaryota; kingdom Metazoa; phylum Chordata; class Actinopteri; order Cichliformes; family Cichlidae; genus Maylandia; species Maylandia zebra. The sequence goes on from NC_135167.1 coordinate 5,952,436, forward strand.
CACCATTTAAATGAAAGCGTGGGTCCAATATCTGTCTGTCCCACTGGGACATTTTTTGTTGTTGCAACTCATAAGCTGAAATTACCTCCATATGGCAGAACCACCTACTGATAGCAGCTCTGTGTAAAGCTATGAGACGTGGCGATAATGAAAGGTCCCCGTGCCACCATCAGCAGCATGCTTAGCGGACCCAAGTATACCCATGGGAGCGAGAGCTGATAACACCGTTGTAATGCAGTGCAGGGGCCCACGAGAAGAGACACTGACATCACGCTGAGTTCTCAACAACATCTTTTGGTGTGATAGTTCCCAAAAATGATTTCTTCTCGTATTTGGTGATCTGAGTTGCAAAGCCTGTCAATCGCTCTGTTGTTACGTGACACATATACAAGTTATGATGTTAACAGCGGCAGATCTATCCAAAGCTTTGATTAATTTTTATAACAGTTGGTCTTCAATTTCACACTGTTGGGATTTGTTGGCTGACATGACAGCAACCAAAAGATTTTATCAGTTGTAGATAGCTAGCTAATTAGCACTGGCTCTCGACCGGTTGAAGGATTCCTCTGCCATAATCTGCCTTTCTAAAAAATAATTAAGTTAGCGAGTGATGTGGCTTTGGAAATATTGCCTGTTGCTGGGAGCAGTTTGGTTCTTGAAGTTGCGAGAAAGTTCAGTGCCACTGCCATAGGAGAATTGTGCTGTTGGTGGGTATATAATTTATTTATTTTACCCATCACTAGTTTTAATGTTGTGGCTCAATGTTACAAAGGCCTTTTTGAAGAGTTGTATTTAGCCCATGAAAACAGTAACTTCTTAGAATGAAGATTGTGTTACAAACCAGGCGAATACTTGAATGGGATGGACACTTTGTTTATGCTATGGGATATGTAGGATTAAGCATTATTGAAGACTACACATAAAACAGGAAAAATTAGAATCTTCACTGCTTAGATTTTGACCATTCTCCATCTCATGAAATACCATAACATATCACTGATTGAATTGAAACATCTATCAGCTTTTTTTCTTTGCACTGAACTACAAAATATGACCTTGTTTCTTTACAAATTAAACTAAAGTGAAAATATTTAAAATTATTCTTTTAAAAGACATTCAAAACTTCTTCTTGGATAGATGTTTTTCCCCCTTTGGGTAAATCATCACAGCTCCACTCAATAAAATGATCCAGTTCTATGTTCACATCCAAGATTGATATAGATTGGAGAATGAAAGGGGTCCTTTTTTTTGAGAGTAGGTGTTTTCTGTCTGGTCAATGTGTAATCTCTTCACACTGTAATTCCATCTCTTCCAGCTCTACAGAAGAAGTACTGTGCTGACTTTAATCAAGTCACAAGTCAAGTTTCAAGCCTCAGTCTGGTCCTTCAGTCGCAAGGTGAAAATCCTGAGTCAGTTCTTTAGTACAGAACAAATTTATGAGATGAAAAATGTTAACATCAGCAGTGCGAGTATGTCTGGTGCACAGAGGCCGGAAGAGAGCTTGATATTAATTCTCAATTCCAACATGGTTTGGCTGATGAAGACAGGCAGAGGTCAAATATCACATTTAATTGGTGAACTGATTAAGACTTGTAAGTCAAGTCTGAAGATATAATATACACATAGGCATTATTACGCATTTTGCACTAATTATGGAACTGGAAAACCCAGATCTATAAACAACTAGCAAGTAAAACCAAGATGGATGAGTAAGTTTGCAGGTAATAACTTATTATTATATCCAAAAGGCTCTACAGTTTGTCAAAACAGAACTGAGGAAAAAGGTCACGGCCTCCCCCTCAGCCATCTCTGAAATGCATTTACACACGACAGGAGAGAGAATACAGGAGCTCCAGCCTTTCAGCTTCCCAAGCATTTCTTTGGTGTTTTAGATAAAAGCTTCTTACCACTGAGTTGCCTGCTGACAAAATCCACTGATGCAAAGATGCAAAGAAAAAGAAGGTGGACATTGATTTCTTGCCGCTGCTGGATCGAAGCCCAGTGGTGTGACACAGTCACCACAACTTATCATTTATGTGTGAGGGAGAGAGAGAAATCTGTGTTTGCAGTATTACATTTCTCTTTTGTACGTGGCTGAGTATGAAACCAGTATGAACAACATATGAGCGTGAAATTTAAACACGTTCTGAGTTCTATCATCATGCAGCATCAGTACACAAAGACTCAAATATCAGAGCAGGAAATCTGCCTATCAAGCTTTCCCTGCCGCATTACAACACATCCTAATTGCAATACACAACATCCTCCAAAAGGTGGTGCTCTGCCACTCCTATGTGGTTCCTCACTGCTCTGAAACGCTGGCATTTAATACTAAATGATACAACATTATGTTAAAAAGAGGGAAAAAGTAAAGTTTCATACATATATGCTTATTTATAAAGTAGAAAAATGTTAATTAAAGATTGACTGACTTTGCAAACTATTGCCATAACAGGCAAAGATAAGACCTGGAGGAGAAAACCCAAAGGAGGGTGGAGGAACCTCTGCACCCAGTTCTTCCTGTGTGCAGAATACCAATGACGAACAACAACACGCAGGCAGCCTATCAAAGCATCCTTTCATTCTCTCGCATTTCCACTGACCGAAGCGCAAACAGCAAGACTGACATGTGGAAAATGTAACAAAAAGCTGTATTTCGCATTTCTTCTGTGGGTAAGTGTGAGGATGAGCAATTATTTGCTTACAAAACTTTTTCTTCGGCATAGATATACTCCTCATTTCGACAGGTGCTCAGACAGGAGTTTTTCTGCATATTTTACTATTGCTGGTTTGGTGCCCTGCACAGTGTACATTTAATTGCTGAAGTCAATGCTCACAAAAGATTTAGTTTTGCTGTAGTTGCTGACAACCAGAGAGACTTAAATTAAGCTTACAGGTTGCAGAACAGCTCGAAATAATGTCCGCGATGACATGGGTAGTTTCCACATCTTGCCCAAAAGTCCCTTGGAAATATTATTTTTCACTGAGTTATGGTCGAAGTAATGACACAAAATTGATTACAATTACAATAAAGAAAACAAAAAAACCCTCTTTACATTGACCAACACTTTTTCAGTGTAGATTTACAAAGAGAAATGGATAAGCTATCACAAGCTGATTCTCGATTTTATATTTTTGTCCATTATGACTGTTTAATAGTATTTTACTCACTCGCCGGAGAGTTTTGGTCTTCTAGATCATAGATTACAGAGCCTTCATAAAGACAACAGGTCAAAGCTACTGGGGAATGCATACAGCAGCTTATGATTCAATGCCTTTTTTTCCTCCACTGCATTTCCGTACATGCTGTAAAAGGAGGAGTAACTGTGGGAAGAAGGTTGCTTTCTATAGGCTTTAAAACTGAACAAGCATGAGCACACTGCAGTTTAGTTTTTAGGTCTCTATCGAGACATGTGTTTGACGCAAAGTGTCATCCCCACCCCCAAAACAACAAAATGTATTTTTAATGACCTTTAAGAGCCTCATTGGGATCTTATTTGGAAGGCTTCACAAGCTGGAAAAAATTCAAGAGTAGTCTCATCAAACAAATTGCCATCCTTAGTGAAATCGGCGATGACAATCAGATATGAAACGGCTAAAAGGAAGGCTATTTTTGGAGAAAGCAGTGACATGAAAGAGGATCAGCTTAAGGGTGCATGGGTGGGAATAACACATTTCAAATGTAATTGCCACTCTCCCATCGACAGGCAGCTGTTGTCAACACAATCAAATGGCTGCAAGAAACGAGGTGAGGTGAGCAAATGCAGCCCGCAGCACCAGAGATGGTGATGACTCGGAGATAAACAGATTCTGTCGAGGAAGAAATGTCTGTCTGGGCTTCAGATTTAATATTCAGCACAGTGCCCGCTCTGACTCACAATTGCATATCCATCTGAGAGGCTGAGCGGTGCAGCAGAATGAGGCAGAAGGGAGAGAAGGAAAAAGTAACAGGTATGACAGTTCAAAGGCAGATGATAGACCTGGAGGGGAGAGTTGTTTGGTGTAACGGACATAATGGGGGGCGGGGCAGGATATGGGCCTAGGGTGGAGACTCGGGTTACGGATTCAAATGTGACGAATATTGTGATGGAGGGACAGAAAGCAAAAAGGCCCATGACTACAGAGCTCAAAGAGATGACATGATAGGAGAAAATGGCTGTTTACAGAATGTGGCGTGGAGGATAAACGCCAAGTAACCGACATGACAGATGAGCACCAGCAACTAGGGAGTGACTGAGTGATGGATATGACAGAGGAAAGACAGACAACACAGAGTTGGTAGACTTCAAACAACAGACATGCAGATGAGGAACAGTATCCAGTGGAGAGACAAGGATTTGAGTGATGGATATTATGGGACTGAAGCACAAGTTGCTAGGGAGGTAGTGCTTGGTGTCATAAATATGACAGTACAAATAGTGTAATCTGCAAAAGATGAAAGGAGCAGAGTGGACGGAATGAAAATAGCAGCTTGTGCTAAACTTGCTACTCAAGCAAGTGACAACGGCTTCACTTTCCTTCCATCTCATCTTTATCTTACAGGAATATTTCCATGTAAAGGGCTCAGTTCCTTGTTCTGAATAACAATCTGCTACTTGCTTTTCTTCTGTGTTTAAAAATATATAAATAAATAAAAAATCTAGACACTGAGCATAAGCTAGACCATCTCACAATCAGTATATTAATTTTGCTCTTTAAATAGCAAGAGTTTTATGACTTTTGTTGCTTAAAGTTATGAAAGTTAAGGTTTGAAGGGATTTAGATTTGCTGAGCAGATTCACTGGTGAATTCAGATTTAATTAAAAGCCATTGAACCTCAACCCCTTTTGTAGTAAAAGCTGATTTATACTGAAGATGACATCAGGGAGTTTTTACATCACACAGGATTTGGACTTTCATTTTCACAACATGCTTGTTTGATTCATAAGAGCAGGATTACTGCTGAAATCAAAGTTACCTTTTTTTTTTTAAAACAATCCTTTTACACAGAAAGATTCATTATCATTTTATTCTATAAAATATCACTTTGCATTGAGAATGTACCTTAGATCAGATAAGAATTACACTGAGGTAAACCGAAGAAAGGAATAGTTCTAGTGGCTTATAATTAAAAAAATGTAGCTGAACCACTAACTGACCTATTATTATTGGAGGTTTTATCGTTCATCACTCGACCTAGTCTCATAATGCTGATGAAAAGGCTTTTTAAGGGTTGTGTTTATCTTTAAATATTTAAATGCGAGATTGAAACAGCTTATAGTGAAACCAATTCAAAATTTTTGACCCATCTAACATACTGTTCTGAAACCAAATTTGGAGACAGCTCTGCTAAATGCATCTCTAGTTTGCCACAGTGAAAGCTACACCATTATGCTGATCAATCAATGTGAACAATGACTGCTCAACTAATAAGTCACTTCAACTACTCTGCAGCCCCGCTGTGACTGATGGGACAATCGAGAGGAAAATCTTAAGAGCAGGAAATCCTGGACTGACAAGCAGATGGACTGACTGAGCCAAGACGTATTGGGGTATTGATAGATGACTGCTGAAATGTAATCTGGCTCACTGCAAGATTGATCTGTGTAGTTGTGTTGGTGGTGGGGTGGCTTCAATAGTCTATCACAGTTTTCCTCCCTCACATTTTCTTCCAATCATTCAAAGCAAACAGGGCTGGGCTTTCTTATTTGAAGATAAGGAAAAGCCCGTAACTCAAGGACAAGTCACTGGCGCTAACTGTGCTAACCGCTAACCTCCAAAGGATCTGCAGTTACATTTCAAGTTTAACGTTGGTAAAATCCATCACTCAAACAGCAACTGTCTAATCATAAAGAATTGCAAATGTACATGGCTAGACTGTAGAATTTTAGACTCATTGTGGATTATAGTTAATTAGTTACTTCTGTGGGCAGTAGTTAGTTTGTCTTCAACCAACTGCCTCATAATGAAGGAGGGAAAAACAAATCACGTTATGAAGAGCCCACTTCTGGACTGACATATGCCCCATGTGAGTGCTGAATTACCACTAATACCACATGATATTAAATACCACATCCAAGTTTGTGTTAAGGAACCTTTTTTTGGTTTCTAATAGTTTAGTTGTAATAGTTTCCCTGACATCATCACTACACAACTAGACAAAAAACCAACAGGAAGCCTCACTGAAAAAGTGTATTTTCAAGTACCGGTATGTTGTTTTCAGTTTGTTACTTGATTAGTTGTTAAAACCTCTTTTCTGACTGTTGTCATTTTTCCAGTGGACATCTAATAGGAATGAGAACACCTCAAACATTCTGAACTACACAAGAGGAGAACATAAACACAGGTCATGATTTTAAAACGCTTCTAACCAACATGTGACCAACAAGCTTTACCTTGACCAGTTCCTTTTGGGGCCAGATCTGGATGGGCTCCACTTGCTGGGGTGTCTGGGTCTGAATACCATAGGTATTCAAAAACACTTGCAGTCTACAACCACATAGAGAAAAAAACATACAATATTATTTTCATGCCATCTCCATCAGCTCCCACAGACCTTTTGTTGAAAAATACATATGAAAAACCCTGATATGCTGAGAGACACAAAAAGCTGGAAATCTAACTGGACAGCAGGATATCTATTCAAATATATGGTTAAAAGACTATGACTAAACAAAAAAATGGAACTCGTTTCTCCTTCAAAAGAAGAAAAAAACTATACCCATGATTCACCTTATTATTATCATTTTTCTTATTTTAAGAATAGATGGAGAGATGCTGTAATCTAATCCTGTCCTCACTTCACTTAAACTGTTGGAGGCCATCTAGCACAGTGCCATTCAACTGAAATTCACCACTGTAAGTTTTTTTAAAAAACGGTTGGACGGTCATAACTAGCATCGTCATTTATATTCCTTGCTCTCTAAGCTGCTGAGATATGCTGACTATAATGGGCCTGCTTCAATTTGTGTGGTCATGGGTAACTGTTGAATGATTTATTAATCATTAATGGGATCGTGTCTGCATGTCTTTTGTTCTCAAAATGAGTAACAAGTAACTACATCCTTGGTCTCAGAAGCCTGCATTACCTCCTTTAGCAGAAGTAACTTGGTGACTTGTTCTACATAAGCGTTTGTCCACCAGCCTCCGACACAAGCTTGTTGGCATTGCTGACCACTTTTTCAAGCAAAGGTTTTGTTACATAGGGTTCGGGGTTTTTCATGGATGTACTGCCTCCTTCAAACCAAAAAATTTCCATCGCCATCCTTCACAGCTGGTATGATGGTTTTCTCCAGAAAGCTGTGTTTAATCGCTGCCAAATGTGTCTACTGTTCACTATGCTTCATTCAGGCCAAAGTAAATTATTCTAAAAGGTCTGGTCTACAGCAAAACTGCTGTTTTGCTCTAATTTTCTTTTTTGGACTGTGAAGCCCTACTGTACAATATTAAGTGCCTTGAGGCGACTGCTGTTGTGATTTGGCGCTATATAGATAAAATTGAATTGAATTGAAATCTGTTGCCAGACTCCAAGCGCATCTTACACACACACACACACACACACACACACACACACACACACACACACACACACACACACACACACACACACACACACACACACACACTATTTAAAAGCTGAATATGTTTTACGGCTCTGCAGCTATAAAATCATGTTGAAAATCTGTTGACCTGCAAAACTTTCCCAACAGATTGATGTTTTAAAATCTACAGCCTTGTGAATTTATAGGTGTTAAAGCTGTGGCTGAGTCAAGTGAAATCTAATGAATGGTAATAAATATTATGTCTCTAGATTCATTCTCTTTAAATTAGAACAAATGTAGAATGACTGTTGTAAATATAAAACTAGACGCAAATTATTCATGTATCGAAATGTTACTAATGAGCTTTACTGAGACACAGTATATACAGGAGACATGTTGAAGATGATGCAGGAGACCTGATGGGGACTTGCAAGCAGCAGTAATTGGAGCTACAGGTTAACAAGCTTCACAGAGTCACTTGACCCTGTTTAACACACATACCCACATGCCACACATGTATTTAAGTGTGCTTACACAGGCACATGTGTACTCACACAGACACACACACACACACACACACACACACAGACAATGAGAAGAATGACAGATGAGGCAAAGGTCAGCCTGAGCTCCAGCTTTATGAGCTCACCACAATTACGGCACTGACAGAGTTGACTAGGAGTGAGCAGCGGAAAATAACCTCCCTTTATGGTCTGCAACACATTAAGAGAGAGACACACACACACACATATATACACACACAGACACACTCACACACAAAAATTACCTCTGGCTCTCAGCTATCAGGGCCACGTGAATCACAATGTCATTCTCTATGGGGCCCTGTGAAAGAGAAAAACAGAGAGATTTACGTGAAGACTACTTTTGCCTACAGGTTGCTAATGAATAACCAGACACAAACGTGAAAAAAAATGTCCTGTCTGACAAATCCAACTATGAAATACGAATTCAGGGAGAACAGGGACCATCCAGTTTGTCGCTCACATTTTTTTAAAGATATATATGTATTTAGCTTTTAGAACTACAACAACTGGTCTTCAGAGTTGACTAAAGACTGTCGTGACACAATGGAAATTGTCGGCAAATATTTACACAGACAGTAAATAACTGGATCAAGATTCTTATCACGTTTTAGAATCACTGTTAACATGGACTTTATTGTGTTTTTTTTCCATGATATAGTAGAAATTTGTTCTTTACTGTTTAAGATATTTTTTAAATTTACTTTCTGGCATTGGTGAGCCTTGCAATTTAACATCAATCAACAAAGAAGAAAACTGGAAAACTGAGTGGAAAGTGGCTATAATCGAAATTTACCTCAGTTGCATAGAAGAAAAACAATAACCTGTGTTATTGCTACTTCTAATCTCAAACAATTCAACTGAAAAAGAAAACAACTGATACAGGGGTACCTGTCTGAGAGGAAAGTGCAATGTAATTAGGAAGGTTGAGAGCGACATAGATGGGGGGGGAAAGGGAGTAAAGATTAGAGAAATGTAATGTTATTACACTAATGTTTTCTCTGCTTAAGTACCCATATGGTGAAATGAAATTACATTAAATGGACACAGTAGTGGAACAGAGGCATTCGATTTTCTCACTGCACAAACACCATCAAGTTTTGTCCCATCCCACGTGCCACTGCCTGCTGTAAGACTCACTAATGTACGCAGATGTGAATTAATCCACAGCTGAATCCACAGCACCAGAATCATACATACTAACATCTGTCAAAAACTATAATCCAAAGTTTGTTTTAGGAAACATTTTTATGTTAAATATCAAACTGAGGGTTTTGGGGGAATATACATAAAAGAAAAACAAAACATATCCTAAACCACTAATACAAATCAGTTCATCAGCAAAGTTAACAGCATCGTAGTATTCTTCATCTCCATTATATTAATCCTTTTCATAGACAGCATGAAGATACACACTGCCAACCTGACCAGAACACAGAAACGTGTCAGTCATGTTGACATCAACAACAATAATAAAAGAAAAAAAGTGACTGAAGAGACGTACAAATTGTCTTTTGTGGAGAACTTATATACTACAAAAAAGGCATAAAGGCACAAAAAATGTTGACAGTTTAAATCTGCACTCATTATCTTCCACAGCACAAGAAGAGACTTTTGAAAGGCTTTTGTAACTTTGCTTTGCATTTGCCAGTAATTTTATTTAAATTTATTATGCATTTACAGGTCTTCGTGACAGTATTCTTTCATATCAAAGTTCACCTTTACATGTCTTTTCCAGTACTTTAACACATGACGGGTTTCTATGTATTCATATGTTTGCAAATCAGTTTTTCTCCATTGCTTTATTTTATCCAATAGTTGACTGTATGCATCTTCATCTGTATATAGGCTTCTCTCTCTGTGTATCCTTCAGTGTCTTTCATCTTTTCATTCTTTAAGATAAGATAAGATAGAACTTTATTAATCCCTCGGGTGGGTTCCTCTGGGAAATTCGACTTCCAAAAAGCACAGCAACGACCGAAGTTACAGTTACAGAATTGAGATATATATCTCTCTATCTCTATCTCATATATATATATATATATATATATATATATATATATATATATATATATATATATACACACATATACACACATACACACACACACACACACACACACACACACATATATAAATACAGAGACAAATATAAATAAAATATACAAAGGGGATAAATAGAATAAATAGGAATAAAAAATAAAAATACAAGTGAATTGCACATTTCAAGTATTGAGTCTATTGCACTGTTGACTATTTACAAAAAGTATTGCACAAGGTATTGCACAGTGAGGTGAAGAGGCACTACAGCTTAGTTGTTCCCCCCTCCTTTGTCCTCCTGTTTCCCCTCCCTCTCCCCTCCAGAGAGGAGTTAAACAGTTTGATGGCGTGTGGGACAAAGGAGTTTTTAAGTCTGTTAGTTCTTGTCTTGGGGAGAAGCAACCTGTCACTGAACAGACTCTTCTGATTGTTTATGGCCGTGTGCAGAGGATGCCCAGCATTGTTCATAATGTCCATCAGTTTCTTTAATGTCCTTTTCTCTGCCACTGTCACCAGAGTGTCCAGCTTCATGCCGACCACAGAGCTAGCCCTCCTGATCAGTTTCTCCAGCCTGGATGAGTCCCTCTTTGCTGTGCTGCTCCCCCAGCACACCACAGCATAGAAATTTATTTGCAGAATTCATTTTCACGATTGTAATTTCGATGTGCACAAACCAAATGTAAGTGGAGCTGATCATCTTTATTGTACATCGACTATTCGGGGCCATTTAGGAAGCAGGCAGCATCTTGTGACTCACAGACGAACCGGCCTTTCATCTCGTTCTCATTGTGATGATACTCGCACTAAAACGGTTACACACTAATACACACATGTAGCAGAACATGGCAGCATGAGCACCGTGCCAGTATGTGTTGATGCTCAGAATCATCGTCAGGGAGAGAATGCAGAGCCAGGGAAACCAACACACAAGTAGGCATTCTCTCACACACACTCACACACACACACACACACACACACACACACGGCTGGGAGCCATTTTGTTTTGTCGATAAGAGCTGGTTTTAGCCAACCATCTCGTTATCGTCAATCAGAGAGCAGAGGGAGAGATGGGGGCGGCTGAGTAGAAAAAAAAAAATAAATACGCCTGAACACAAATCTCTCCAGATTAATAGGGGAGCAATGGGTTCTAAAATGCTGCAATGCAACTCTCTCATTAGCGCTGCTCTCTGAGCTGACAAAGGACTCATTTGGCAAAGGAGACGATGTTGAAATGTATAATGGAGACGCAGCAGATATGTACTCCCGCTCGCTTTCTTTCATAGTCGACACACGACTATGCAACTGCAGCGAGGAAAATGAGATGAGTCTTCAAATGTTTCTTTAAACAACCTTTCAGAGGAACCCTGAAAACATCAATGTAGTGTGACCGGAATGCTTTCAAGGCTGAGGCGAGTGTGGGGGGGGGAAAGACGTGTGGTTTCTCCACAGGGGCTCTAGAAGGTAGTTAACAAACCATACTGGACTGTGGGTATACCCAGTGGTTAGACCAGCGCAGATCTAAGAGTCCAAAGTCCTTTACGATACTTCAGGGAATTTGATTTTAGATAAATAAATGGAAAAAGAAGACGGAAGAAAAAGAATGGGCTGCATTTAAACCTATGAGCAAATAAATTCTCAAACTTTAACTACTCAGTACAATAAGAAGTTCAGAGACGATATTTCAGAATGTATTTACTGAGGCAGATTTGATGAAAACAGGTAGGCTGCCTTAATCCAGCCTCACATTGTTTTTAGACACGCATTTGAATATAATTTTGCTTGATTGGAAAAAAGAACCCTTTCTTGTACCACAGTGCCTCCAATTACACAATTAAACCCACATATTACATACCCACAAATACCACAAGTTCACTTAGCTTCTCCCAGGTAACTCTACTGGAAATCGGAAAGGGGACATGAAACGTGAGCTGCATTGCTTCAACATAAAATAACTGCTGGAACTACTCAGCATGAGTATAGTACAGTGCACTGTATCCAAGCGGACACTCCTCCGTTGTGCCAGCATTAAGGATTCAGCTGTTAACAGCTTAAGGATTGCATATAATCAATCAAACTGAGGTAAATTTACTCCGACAAAGCAACCAGAAAATAGAATTACCATGCATAAGACAATTTGCCCTACCATGTCCTCCAGTGAGAGATGTTTGGATAACTCAGAAACTTCAAATTTATACTTCCAAAAACTCAGTGTGGCCTATATGCTATAATAAAATAAAGACCAATGACTACAACAAATATTTTCATTTTAAAGCAAAAATATTGGAAACTAACTAGTATAGGCTCCAGCACCTCACTACTCCAGATTATGAAGCAGACTGCCCAATAAAATCTCTTCACTTTGTTCATGGTTGCTCTAAGCTGTGGTAAGGTTTTTGGTGCTGGTTGCAGTCTTTGGTGCTGATTGTACTGGTTAGTAGAAACACGTTGTTGCGCCCACAATTTGCCTAGGGATCTCTTGCCGATAAAAAAAAAAAAAAAAAAAAAAAAAAGGTAAAATCAGCTGCTTTGTTTGACTCAAGTAGGGTTTGGCAAGGGCAAACAACTTAAGCACTTAAGTGCTCTGTCATTATTCTTAGTGGAAAATCAAGCATATTTTCAGTGGATGTTGCGATTCAGCAAATTTGTTTGTGATTCCCATGGATAGTATCTTAATATGGAGCTAAGGGTTTGTGGGAGACTGCCCAGTAGAAAGCCCTGCAAGTTGCTTATGAGTTCTTTTTTACTTTATGTGGTATTGTTGGTTTACACCTCAGCAGATCCGTAGTAGTAGAAGCTTAGTAGAAACTGGCTTGGGTACCTTGTTGTTAATGTTGAGGAGTTGTAGAGCTAATGTTACAGAAGGTGAAATTTATTACCTTCAGGAAGGGCCAGGCTAGATATTTGCCATTGCTCCCAATCTTTAAATTAAGATGACAAAACGTTTTGATCCACTATCATTACTTTCAACATAATGGTTCTAAGATGCAGGTAGGTCCTTATTGTGGCAGGGTAATTAATTTAAATTAGCACACAACAAAATTATTAGCTGATGTTAGCTGTTGAGTCTAGTAGCAGCTTAAGAGCTGCGCGCTAGTGGCAAATAAATCTAAATAGGAGAGTTAAGTTCAAATGCACTTTGATGAGGCAAATTCAAACAGTGCCCCAAGTAAATAGTTAATATCATTTTATCAACTGGATGCATAAACAAATTGCTAAGAATGCAAGAGCAGTGTAAAGGTAGACTTGTATTAATTCTTAAACACTAAGATATTTTAAAGTTATAAACTGCTGTGACTTTATGAAAACTTATTTACAAAGAGAGCAGCAGAGAGCAGCAGGATCTGCACATGCCCTCTAGTTCACAGCAGTATACGTTTCCCATGCCAAATTTAAGCACTCTTATAATATTGCTGTATTCTTATAAATGCATAACAACACGATGTCAAACATGTTGTGCCAGAGGGAAATCCAGCTCAGCAGGCCAGATCACAGAATACTTAAATACTGTTTACAAGAGGGCAAGTGGGCAGTGGCAGAAAACTCTGAGTTACCACTGGAGAAGTCATGGACTAAGATTTAGGAGCAAATAGAAATGGAAACCAAGAATATATCATCAGCGGAGGCATCTGGATAGCAATGATTAATTAAATCATTTGAATACCGCTGGAGTGCCTCCAAGTTCCTCAACTGAATTGATATGGAAATGTGATTATTTTATTCATGAATTAAGTAGATGAAAGCTAAAACAATGCAGTGAAGTCCTCAATATTAACTCGAGATGCCTTAGAGGTGGATCCAGAGTGCTTAAAAAAAGGCAATTTAGACCATCAGTGATGTCTGTTGTTACCAAAGAAACTTTACAGCATTCTAGTTGGACAGTAATTACAAACACTGGCCGACCACTTCTAAATATAGAAACGAATGTTCCCATTTGGAGAACTCAGCTCAATTTGGTTGGGCTTAATCGAGTTGCATTTATTGAGGCTTAATAAACAGTCAATCAAAAAAATCACTAAACTCACAAGAATTACTGTGTAGTGCACACTTTTGCTACACTAGCTAAATGAACCTAGTATTTAGGTTTTCGGGGTGTATTTCCCTTCAACCCCAAAAAACCTCAAGTAAGTAGTGTTTCAAATAATGGTTTCCAAAATGAGATAAACAAGAAGTAATGCATTCATAGTCTAATTTCTCGACCTATTTGAACTGCAGATGCTCGCGCTTCAGAAAAATTGGACTGCTTCTACAGAGGAAGCATACTATTGGGGAAAAAAGGTAAAACAAACAGGGAACTGGAATATAAAAGTGCTTAAAAAACTCCCGGAGAGGAGGGACACAGTCAGGGAGCTTGTTTGTTTTGTTTCTGTCTAATAATACTGTCTATTTCAAATGTGTGTATAGAATGAATAGAACAACCTCAGGCACTTCGCTGTGACAGAAAGAACACACAGTTTTGTTTACCTGTGTGTGGACTGATAAACACACAATCACTAATGAAAGAGGCGCATTAGTAAATAGAGATGGCACACATCTGTCACACAAACCAAACAAATTAGAATAAATAACTCCACAAAAGAGTAGACACAGAATCCTAGAAAGACTGAGGAGAGATACATATACTGCATGGGAAGGATTTTCAGAAATACTCTACATAAGCTGCTTGAAAGTGGCTACAGCCTACACTGCTGTTGGATACTTGTGATTATAAAATACAGATGAAAAGTTACAGATTACGATACTGAGGTGGATTCCAGAAAAATGCACAACCTGGCTGCTAAAGACAGCATGAAACCACAATGCACGCAGACAAGGAAGTGGTAAAAGGAAAATAAAGAAGTGCTGAAATGGAACATGCTGTTAAGTGCTATAGTATATCTTCAGCTGCCGGGTGGACTGGCAGTAGTCTGCAGCAGGCCTGGATGCTGCGTGCTGCCCCTCAGAGATACGGCCTCGCTAAATTTGACAAAGTGAAAAGCCATTTGCCAGAGAGCGCTGCTGTGAGTCCCCGCAGAATAGAAATGAATTTCAGCTCCGCTTCATTTGACTTTCCCCCCAAAATTAAAAGCACTGAGTTGTGACACAAGATGAAAAGTGCATCTCAGATCTTTCACTTTTTACTTCTTTTTTTTTACTTCTTTCCCATCTTTTCATTTTTTCTTTGGTACTTTTCAGTCTTTTATTTCATCCTGCTTATATATTTCTACTTTATTTCATTTTTTTGTATCATTCTACTTTTCCTTACTTCTAGTCTTTTTTTTTTTATTTCCGTATTTTTCTTCTGCTTCTGTTCTTCCTTCCTTCTGTCTTTACATCCATTTGCCTTTTTTTGCGTCCTCCATTCAAATCTTTCTTCCTCTCTTTAGTTTTTTTTTTTTCCTATTTCCACTGATTTTTACCTTCCATAATTCAATCTCGATGTTTTGCTCTCCATCTGTTTTTCCTTTCTTTGGAGCTCTGTTTTTCCCATCCTTCCAGTGTTCCGTATCTTATTCCTTTGGAATAAGATAGTAAAGAAGAAAAGAAAGGTCAAGGAAGGCTCCTTGACCTTTCTTTTCTTCCTTCCATTTATTCGTGGCTCGTGGGTGATCGTGGCACAAGAGTTGGGAGTTCGCCTTGTAATCGGAAGGTTGCCGGTTCGAGCCCCGGCTTGGACAGTCTCGGTCGTTCTGTCCTTGGGCAAGACACTTCACCCGTTGCCTACTGGTGGTGGTCAGAGGGCCCGGTGGCGCCAGTGTCCGGCAGCCTCGCCTCTGTCAGTGCGCCCCAGGGTGGCTGTGGCTACATTGTAGCTTGCCATCACCAGTGTGTGAATGTGTGTGTGAATGGGTGGATGACAGGTTGTGTAAAGCGCTTTGGGGTCCTTAGGGACTAGAAAAGCGCTATACAAATACAGGCCATTTACCATTTACCATTCCATCTTCCTCATATAGCTCCTCCATTTCTGCTGTTAGCCTTCCAATTCCCCATTCTTTCTTTTCCAACTCTTCCTTCCTTCTGATTCACTGTTGTGGCTCAAGAGTTGGCAGTTCGCCTTGTAATCAGAAGGTTGCCGGTTCGAGCCCCGGCTCTGACAGTCTCGGTAGTTGTGTCCTTGGGCAAGACACTTCACCAGTTGCCTACTGGTGGTGGTCAGAGGGCCCGGTGGCGCCAGTGTCCGGCAGCCTCGCCTCTGTCAGTGCGCCCCAGGGCAGCTACAATGTAGCTGCCATCATCAGTGTGTGAATGTGTGTGTGGATGGGTGGATGATTGTGTATAGTGTAAAGCGCTTTGGGGTCCTTAGGACCAAGCAAAGCGCTATACAAATACAGACCAATAACCATTTACCATTTCTTCTCTCCTTCATTATTGTAACTTTTTTTGTCGCTGCTTCTTTCTGTTCCTTGTTTTTTCTGCCACCTCTGTGGATTCTGACATTCTCACTACTGGTTTTCATTCCTCTCACTCTCTCAGTCTTGCTGTCACTCAGGTTGTCTCACAAGCCAGAAGTGAATCGGCTACAAACAAACAGCTTTTCACAAATCTCAGAGGTTTCTGTCAACACACTCCTGTCAGTAACACAATCAAAACTCAGCTACTTTCAAACACTGGAAATAACTTGAAGCAGTAGCAGATTTACTTGCACAGCTGCAAATCGGGTTGTCACAAAGCATCACTATTTCTGATTAATGTTGTGTGCTGAACTTCCACTCCTATTCTTCCCTTTAATTTCTCTTCCTACTTAGAGAAGCTGGCTGCCCAATTTCACCAAAAGAGTCAGTTTATTATGACAGGGCTACAGTTTAGTCGCTGGTTGGGCATATTTGAAACCAAAAGATATTAGTTGTGGTCAGGAGATGGACTGAAAAGAGAAAAAAAATGTTCTGGTGATGTAAACCTAGAATTTATAGCTGTTTTCATTTGCCTATAACATACAGTGACTTATGAGGATATTTATTGATTGACACGATGTTTTCCTCGAGCCTCAGTCTATATAAAATTTATATAAAACTTTAAGAGTAAAAAAAAAAAAAACACCTCTGCTGAACCAAATGATGTGACGCTATTTCAAGGTCAGATCCCTCCCAGTGTGTCGGCTGGCAAAGCGCAGCACGAGGGAGGCAGCCTCAAGCGAGCATCACATCACAAAGGAACAAAACATTCAAAGGCTTCCATAAAGTTAAAAAGCAAGCAATGGAATTTATCCACCACCCCAAAAAAAAGAAAGAAAAACTATCTGAATGGAATATAATCCCTTCTTTTCATGCCCCTACACAGACGAATGACTCCAGGCTCTGTATCGTCCTCGGGAAGTTGGTCTCTGTGCAGCTCTGAGATTCATATTTTGATGAGAGAATTTCAAAGTGTCAGGGGTTTTAGCAGAAATATGTGGGGCGGGGTGGGGGCATAAAAGTAATGCTAAGTCATTTTCAATCCAGCGTCTGGGAAAGAGAAATGTCTCCTGTGTACATTTTTAAAGTTGGATCATTTCAAAAGGTCATCTAGTGGTAATAACGATGAGACCATGACAAGAATGTGAGGTGAACACAAGAGAAGGAAGAGGAGTTGATGAGGCGAGAGTTTGATTTAGGGAAATGTTTTTTAGTCTGACAATGTGGCGGAAAAAGAAACCAGCAGGCCTGTAGAGAGAAAGACTGACAAAAAGAGAGAGGGAGGAAAACAGATGGAGTGAAGGAGGGTGGAGTCACCTCCACAGAGGAGAACCAAGTGAAGAATTCAATTGCATGCTGCTGGCCACTATAATTGCAAAGGCGCCCTGACTGAGAAAGCGATACATTGTTCCTCAGCTCAGAAATATTATCCTCCGCCGGAGGAATCCTTATGAGTGAAGGAAAAAAAATCTATTGATATTAAAGGTGAGCCGTGGTGTGAGCTACAGGAGCCTCTGCTTGTCATAGCAGCCCCGTTTGATATCATGCCTGAAGAGCCAGGGAGGCTGGGGAAGATAAGTGGCCTGATTACCACTGCCTGTACGTGTGCAGAGGAGCATAATGAAATGAGTGCCGCATTGAATAAAGAAATATACATGCAGCCACATATGAAGATCAAACTCCTGTCGGTGACACGTTGTCTCAGAGTTAAGCGCGCAATGTTTGTCTTTCTCCATTTCGTGTGAATGCAATTCTAGATAATGCCTTAACCTTCCATCCCCTTTGCAAGTCATTAAAAGAAAGCAAAAAACAAAACGTGAACACAAACTAGCAAATCCTGCCAGCATGCGTTATTCTAAATGAGTTCTAATGCACACACGCAGGCCGACAATGACCCTGGAAACACAAATATGTTCCCAGTCGCTGTGCCAGGCTCCACTCAGATGTCCACACAAAAGACAGACAACAGCGTACACGCATAATTACAAACTTTGGGAACAGATGGGCATTTTGGTTTCTAATGTGTGCTGTTTTTAATCGCTTCCACACACACACACACACACACACACACACACACACACACACACACACACAAGCTCTAAAATGCTTGACAAACAGAATACACTGCTGTGCCTGTCACCAGATGAGCAGAGCATAAATGCAAACAAGATAAATATAAACTAGATCCAATCATTTAGACATATGCGAGAGCCAAGGTGAAGTCAGAGGAATCTGCAATCATTAAAAATCTTAAAGCATGCACAGCTGTTCTTATGCATGCCAGCAAAGGTAAAGTGCCAAGGTCACTACGGGAGCTGCAGTCTGTGTTCTGTGTACCTTCAAATGCGTACACAGGATGCCGCTGTCACAGATGACAAACTGTAAACATCCAGTCACATTCCTAATATCATGTTATACTGGTACAACGTCTGTAGGCATTCATAAAGAATTAATGCTGCTTTTCAAAAATTATGATACCAGTGTCCTCTAGGGAATTGCTTTTAAAGGAAACCCACAGGTTAGGATAAAAGACAGTCTGATGATTTACTGAATATATTTCTACATTATAAAAGAAAAATGTGACAGTGATTTTAAGTAAAACTGAGCTTCTAAAGTTTAAACTTCTTCAGCAGGCGTGTTACTAATGAACTGTTTAGGTGACATTTCTTGGTCTCAAAGGATATTCAATACACTTTTAGGAGTTTATCTGGTAGTGGCAACAGATGCAATGTGGCTGTGTTTTAATTGCTTGCATCTCTTTATCTGTATTTATTAAACAGTGTACCTGTTCTCCTACTATAATCTTGTTTCCCTTTCATTTTCTCTCTACACTTCCTGGGAAAATGCTACTGTCAGGACCACAGCAGTCTCTAACTTCTAGTTTCTATTGCTGGGGAGCAAATAGGGAGCTCCCTGGGTGATCTGTCTCTCCTCCGCCCACATGAGAGGGAAGGCTTTCATCAGTGGGAATTTCCGTCCAAAAGATTACTATGTTTAATCAGTAATTTGTCTTCTTTCCCAACATATAATTACAGACCTCGTGCTGTTCTCTGGTGGCTGAGTCTTGCATGTATCAGTTATGTTAGTTCTGTTTGGTCGTTTCAGACTGACAGACAAGCCAAAAGATAGGGAAGACTTGGCGGTAGTATTTTTGTTCGCTCAGATAACTTCCTAAGCACGTTTTCTGTCTCCTGCCTGTACTTTTGTTCCTCTCTCCAGACGTACGCGTGTTAGCCAAAATACACTTGCCAAGCCGAGATAGCAAACTTTAGGGGGGAAAAAAGCCACTACTGAGCCACTTTTCTCACTCACACCTTGCATTTTAGCACACTGATACTATACATAAAATGAATGTTGTAGTCAACAGCCACATTGGAAAAATAACAAAACATGGTCTATGAATAACTCAGCAGGAACCTTTTGAATGTTCTTTTTCTTATAAATATTCTTACAATGGTGGATGTTCATATTAAAGATGGCAAAAGAGTATTTTATAAGGTAAAATAAGGTAAACGTATATGTAAGTGATTCCTATGAGCCAGACGTTCAGGCTTCAGATTACTCCTTTTTCTACCCGGATCACAGCTCTGACTATAAGCACAGAAGTACCACCCACCTGCTGTTCAACCCTTCTGTTTACAAAAGGCAGCGGATCAGATGTGCCAAATTAGGTCATTGGTTCTCAAACTGTGGGGCATCAGTCCACTGCAGGTGGGCAGTCTTTCATAAACTGCATGATTGGAAAGTAAGTGCCAGGGACCAGTTCCTATACTATCTGATAGACATAGTTTTCTTCAGGTGTAAAGTTTTCCAGAAGAAAACTATGAGTGACCTTAAGTTTTCTTGAAGTCATAGATGAGTGGATTGCATCAGCAACCAACAAAACACATTCTCACCAGACGGTGAGTGGCTGGTGCATTCAAATGTTTCATGCACAAATCAGTGCCTGAATTTGCTCATACTTTGTACTAAAGCATTTCACTACTAGTACTACAAATTTCATGGCACTAGTCTACAGATGCTGGAAAATCTGGATTTGTTTTTTCACTTGTATTTAGTTTCTTATCTTGGAATGACAGACTAGCTGCACCAGGTCACTGTGCTGTTCTCTTGTTTTTCTTATAGTCTCTCTGGTGGAAACATTTACCTTTCCTGGCTTTCTCTTTGGAGACAATTGTTTCAGTTTCTTCAGACTTGGATTTTGTCCTGGTTTCTCACCTGATTGTTAACATGCTTCTTTATATTTAGATAGCATGCAAATAGTGTAGAAGCTATACATTTTGTGCTAGTCTATTGAGTCAGAATGATTCTGACATATGCACAGTGGTAAGAACCAAATGGGCCAGTGGGCATGTTTCATAAATCTGATGGTAAATTAATATAATTTATGCAGGGTAAGAATGTTTCCATACACATATTAACAATTAGTATTTTTTTTTTAGTAATAAAAAAAATACTAAAAAAATTAGTATTTTTTTAGTGCACAAAGCATATGACATTTAAAGAAAAAAAATGCCAAAAGACTTATTTTAAATGAGAAAAGTTGTGCAAATTGTTTAATCTAAAAAAATGGGCATCTTTTGTTTGCTGTCAGAATTCTTTGGGTTTAAAGCAGAATTTGAGTACTGGGAAAAGTGCGTCTATTGTAAAGCCTGGGCTTGTACACTGTCAAGAATAACTATGAACAAACAGAGAATAGATGCCAAGATGCCTCTTCTGAGTACATGTTGCTGCAAACACAAATCCCACACTCACCTAACACTCTGAATGCAGCAGCAGCAGGAAGTGTTGATATACCTTGATATACAAGGGATGAGACAGTCTTTTGTTAAATTGAGGGCTTGGATGAACTGAGCACCACAGGTTCAAATATTTGATCTCTAGTTGGATTTTTTTCTTCTACTCCACCCAAGGTTGTTTAGCCTCCCAGTCTGCTTTTTCTTTGGTGTTATTAGCAACCTGTAACACGAAGACACTGTACAACAGAGTTGGCCAACAACACTGACAGTTAGACAAAGAAACGACAGGCCAAACCAATCAGACATTGCTAATGGGGCCCCTGGCACAGAGAACGGCTTGTAACCCAGAAGAAGAAGTAGAGGTGTGTCAAAGGAAGACAGATACACAGAGACACCCACATTGTGAGAATACATAAAAGCAGCGCACATATTGGCATGAGCATGAGGACGCATCCGAGTACGGGTGATGTGTCAAGTGTTAATGCATGCAAAGTGCATGAGTGTGTGTGAGTGATGTCCATTTCCCTGCAGGTTAAGGTCAGTAGCTATCCCTCCAGGGCTTTTACTGTCACAGACCACTGAGCTCGACATTTCCTGCCCACTACCAGGCCATTTGGCAAACAGCAGGGTTTAGCACACTTTCAATCTGTGTCTTTGTGTGTGTGAATGTTTCAGGGTGCGAGTGAGGCAAAAGATACAGAAGGAAGTGTTTGCATGTTGGCGTGAAAAATGTGTGATTCTGTTTGTGTGTAATAGTATGAAGTGAAGGATGCACATGTTGGAAAATATTGTGACTGGGTGTGTGTGGATGTGTGTACACTCTTGGGTCAGAAGGATTCTAACACCCATCTGTTTCATGCTGCTTAAGGTGTCACTTTGCTCCTCTGAAAGAGCCAATCTGTAGATTATTGAACAGTGTCCTACTACTGACCTCTGAATCCACTGAATCTAGAGGCACATACCTATTTCAATGATCTCATCAGGCGTCTGTGTTATAATCTTGCAGCACAGCTATTGAAATGAGTATTACAGCTCCACGAGTTGATGCCACTGCCACATATTGTAGCCTTTCTGTCTCAGCAAAGGGACTAATACACATCATGCTTTCAATAAAATGTGTGCTTGAAGGCAGGCATGCATTTAAACACAAAACAGCCACCTGATGCAAACTGACTGATACAAATAAGGCCATTTTCTCCTCTCCACCCTGTGCTGTGCTCCAATGGAAAATACACAGATTCATGAAGAAGTAATGAGAATGATACTTCAGTTATTCTTTTTGTATTAAATCTGTTATACTAAAAACAGCTGTTCTGAAATAATTCAGCCTGTAGCCAATTTCTTGCTCAAAAGAAAATTGTGTGCTTCATCTGGAATAAAAAGAACTGCATAGTGACTATGCAATGACAAATAGAGCCAGTTATTTTGTAAACTAGAGGCTCTTGGATTGACATGATCACTACAAAAGAGAATGTTTGCTCTGGTATCTTCTCATCCAAAGTGCAAATAAAAAAGTAAATGGAAGGAATTCCGTTTTACCTCATTAGCATGCAAATGTATGCAACAAGGCATGCAAAAATAATCAGTATTTAATCATCAACTCCATATGGTATATTGGTTATTTATGCCTCAACTATATATTGTTCTTGAGTCATTATAAAGAATTACATTACCCTATAACTTCATTATCCAGTTGGATTTTCCATAACAATATTTTTCTTTTGGATTCAACATATCTGGAGGTGCTTTGAACTTGTTAGCCTTGAAGTATTAAGGAGTTAGCAATTTCTTGAAAATATGGGTTTTCTTATTACTATGCAAATCTATGCAGACTGGCATTACAAAATTTAATGAAATCATCTACTCCATATGGCGCTCCTGTTGTGTTAGTATGATTTTTCTTTTTCTTTTTTACTACGTGTTCTTCTTGGCTATCATGTTGTGATACCAGAATGACTTTATAATGTCCCACAAACCATATACCAAAGTGGGGGGAAGGGAGGGGGGGTCATCTATTATTCCACTACTTTTATTTTTCATTATCTGCACAAAATCTATTCATAGAAATGCTACATGCACACTGTGTAGAAATAAAAATGAATTTAAACAGAGCTGTATTAAATATATTGTCTTAATATTTAAATGGCACTCATTTATTTATTTTGTATTTAAGATGGGTATAGATTCAGATTCCAGTATGGACTCGTTCACTATATTCGGTCACGTTTACAGATTATGTGATAGATATAGCCCTATCTATCATGCGTATACATTTAATGTAAGATCTAAGAGCAGGCATGTAAATAGTGTGTATATAACATCTAAACATCATCAATGGAAACAATATCTGACCAAAGTGATGCTAAAAAAAACAAAAAACAAATGTGGTTGCTTGTGTATTTCTTATTCATCTAAGAGTTGATTACCCAACTCCATCTCACTTTTGGATCCCATCGTTAATGCGTGCATTAATGCCCTATATTTTATGTTCCAACAGCTTTGTAAAGGAGGGCAAATTCTTATTAGCTTTATAAAATTATTACCAAAAAACTCCAGAAACGACACATTTCCAAAGGTTTTCATTTTGATATAAATCATTTTTTGCAACCTTGGAAAGATTTCAGTCAGCTGGTATTATAAACAAACCTGCCTAAAGTTTTATATCACAGAGGTTAGCTTGAATTTTGGGCCTCCACCAGATGCAGCATATATTGAGCTGAAAGCTGCTACACATTGCATCAAGCTACACTGTGGTTGTTAATTCTCAGCGGGACTTACGCTACAGAGAGAGCAACTTAAGTCTGTCTTGGTGTTGTGTTAATGAAGCTTTATGTTTGGACCCTGGAAGTTATTGATTTACATTTCCCAGATTTTCCAATTAGATTTAACAAGTTGGTTTTCAGCCAACTACCTTATTTCATTCTATATATTAAGCATGAAATCTTTTTGTTGCTTTTTACCTCCATACCTCTTTCAGACTCACTCCCTCGCCTCTCTCTGACCCCTCTAACCTTACCCATTCTCTACTTTTCTACCTCCTTTCGTTCTGCCTCTAAGGAGGCATGTTTGTTGCTGTAGTATCCAATTGGGGGCCCCTCTTGACCCACGCCTTATCTCTGATTGATGACTGACAGCCTCCACAGTGTGGACCACAAATGCAATTTTTCCATTAACCTCATTCTCACATAGGGCCAAGCGTGTGTGTGTGTGTGAGTTTGTTTGTGTGTGTGTGTGTGTGTTTGTGTGTGTGTGTCAAAAAGTGAATGGATCTATATGCAAAAGAGAAGCCTAACAAAAGCTAAAGGATCCCTGAGTTTTATAACAGAGCTGCTATTTTTGATGGCTACATGCTCTTTTTGCATGTGCTTAAGAAATGTATGTAATTTGCGTGTTTAGTTGAACACACTGCAAATTGAACAAAATTCAAAGCGACAGATGAAACGAGTGATACAGACAGAGTAAGAATAAAAAAGACTAAGAGAATGCCACAGTGGTAAGGATGCCTGAGTAGCTGAGCACATTAGGGACACAACATTAATAGCAAGTGTGTGACACAAGCAACATAAGCAGCTAATTCACTTTCACAGCCATTCATGACTTCTTGGATCCCCAAATTGCTATGCCTGCTGCGTATTATTGCACGTTTGTCAGAGGGATGTCACCCCACGCTCCCCAGGGTGTGCTTGATCTGACTCACCCCCACAGCCCTGGGAGCGCCTTTTCTCTCATGCAAAAAATCAGCACACAGTCGACCGATGAACTTTTGTAAGCTGCTACATATCAAGGGAAGCTGTGCTTATCCACTGACTCCAGCTAAGAAAATAATCTTGGTAATTTATTTGCAACTATTATTAGCGCACCAAGAGGCCAGCAGCACTGTAATAATGCGCTTTTGCTGATTTCTCTCCTCTTGCCACATGGCTTACATACATATTTAAGCTGTGTAGTTTGATTTTACAGCTTCATACGCTATTTAACAGGCTTCTAGTTTACTACAATAGTAAAAGGTTCCTGCACATCAACAATGCATTAAAGCTGCATATAGGAATATCCCGATCACCAACTAAAATCAAAGCTCCACCATCCAAAAGCTTATTGTTTGGAGTGAAATCCACGTTCCACTTCCTGCTCAGGTGCACACATAATGCAGATTTAATGCATCATTCTTTACCTATGCATAATACAGGAATCTATGATATAATATTTCTTAGATTCAGGTTGATGATAAAAAAAAAACAGATGCTTTGTAGTGCCCACTATTGAAGCAAGATGCATGAATATAAGTGCAAGTGGCATGTAAGCGCCAACACATCCAAGTTCCTCCAGGGTAGTGGATTCAAGCCAGGGTTTCTGTAGGAACTGGATTAAAAAGCTGTGACAATAAACCTCATAAAGAAAATAAGTATGTTCATTTGTATTCAGGGGAAACTGTTAAAATTACATTACAACTATATCTCCCTCTGCACTTAATTCAAAGGAGCTAAATGTAGCTTCTAACATCCTGCTGTTTAGAATAGCTTCTAAATTGAGTCTCTCAAAATTGACTATTCCTGATATTTTGGTGGAAATGACTCAAAAGATGCATTAATTCCTCATGCAGGTATTTTTATATGATTTTGTACGAGGGAGTGCAACCCAGTTCTTTTGCAAATAATTTTCTTTTCTAAACCTTTACTGAATGTCAGAGCTGATGTCAAAAAGCCCTGCGGTAACTCATATCATAAGCTTATATGTGGAACCAACAGCACAACATTGCAGGCTATTCATGGGTGCAGCATCTCATTCTCCCCAGTGAAATGAATTGATGCAGGGACTTTAAGTGTTAGCGTAACATTTGCAGGAAAGGCACGATGAATAATACACACGTACGCCAACACGCAATCCTGTAAATAACTGCACCCACAGAAAAACACACACATTTCATATAGAGACTGAGATGTCATGCAAAGACATATGTAGAGGCTGTATGTATGTATATGTGTATGTATGTATGCATAGAACAGGTATTCTGTTTTTGGACACATTATGAGAACCGAATTATATACACACAGAAGAGAAAATAGGAGTGCACAAATCAGGCCTTAACTGCATGTGAAAGCTCAGCATGCCCATGTGTCTTTTCTGCCTGCAGACCAAACACAAGACGCTGGTGATGCAGAAGCAACTGGACAGCTGATACATGTATACACACACACAACTCTCTGTCTCACTCACACACACACACACACACACACACACACACACACACACACACACAGTATACACTACATTTCTTATTCTTTCTTTTCCTCTCCCCTCACTCATATTTTTTTCCTCTTCCCATCTTGGGCCTCTTTACTGACACAACATGATACTTAAGCTTCATACTGAGGAAACAAAGGTGTGAGTGAGAGAAAGCTGGTAAGTTGGCGGAAAAAAAGAAAAAAGAGATTTTTTAAAAAGGGGGGGGGGGGGGGGGGGGGGGGGGCAAAACGAACACAAGATTATGATCCAGCAAGACTTATTACAAAGCAATAAGAAAGAAAAAGTAAAGATGAGAGGCAGTGGAGGATGAATGGTAATAGAGGATGAAGTCTACAAATTCTGTGGCCATTTGACCCCAAGAAACGCTAAGCTTAGCACCAGCTGCATGAATAAACAACCCTGGCATTCCTGTCTTACAGGAAAATAAAATCCTCTTCACATAAGCTTTCAGGTGGTACTGCTTGAAAAGATTTCTCATATTTACTGATATGCAGACAGAAGAGCAAAACACCTGCTTCACCTGCAACACCCCTGTTTGAAATGCTGTCTCCTTTCAAATCTTTATCACAGCTTTGTAAATGGCATTCACAGTGCAAGTACACCTAAAATGTTCAGTGTGTAGCTGCAAAAGTAACCAACTATTTTCTACCAGGCTTGTCACATTAGCTTAAATCTGTGACTTTTTTTTTTATCTAAAAATTCTGCGAATTTCTAAGTCTGAAAACATTTGCCCAAATGTTATGTTCTCAACAAAAGGGTGGGGAGGAGGGAGGGAGGAATACTTATCATAAAGTATCTGACTAAAGAAAAAGTCAAACAAAGCAGATTCACAAATAAAACAGTATTTTAATTAGGGCTGCCACAAACGATTATTTTGATAGTCGACTAGTCACCGATTATTTATGCGATTAGTCGACTAATCAGATCATCATCCACTGGACATAAAACTACAGCTTATTGCACCAGCAGCATCTGCTCTTATATAACTATCATTAGCTTACAGCTTTAAGCTTTTAAGGTGCTAACTAAAAATAAAGACAAGATGATAGTTTATTAAATTTTAATGAAATTTGCAGATTGTTTCGGTGAAGTTTAATAAACTCCTTGCTATCTAAAATATAACAGGACAACGGAGTATATTCTCCAGCATCTCACACTTCTGATAATCAGCTGTCTGCTTGACGTTTATTCAGCTGTGTAAAAACTATAACTTTAATCTCAGACAAACCGATTTACTCAGGAACAAATAAAATACAAAAAAAAAAAAAAAAAGCCAAACAACAACATTTTTAATTTATCTAAGTGACTCATATATTTAACCTGAGTAGCGAAAGACGGCGGTGGGTTTGAAAACAATTTGCCGGGAATCCGGTGTTCTCACCGCGCTAGTGACCTAGCCCCCGGCTAGCTATCGAGCTAGTGGGTAACAGACGTCTCCGAAAACGTCGGAGCGCTTTTGAAAATATGTGGTGTCCTGATAAACTGAGCCGATATTTGAGGTTTACACAGCTACATTCTCGCCTGAAAATATGTTAAACGTTTATTTTGTGACCCAGAAAGAATAATAAGAGTAATATTAAAACTAACTAGCTGCCGCCATTGTTGGAAACTAAGCTGGGCCGCGCTATGAATTCTGGGACACAGCTGCTTCTTCTTCTTCTTCTTCTTCTTCTTCGGGGTTTAACGGCAGCTGGCATCCTTGTACATGCAGTGCTGCCATCTTCTGTTTCAGTCCGTTATTACACTCTTAAATCCTGCTACTTATTCCTGCGTCTTTTGGGATCTTACAAAGCTTCAAACGACGCGTCGACTATTAAATCAGTCGTCGACGATTTTGATAGTCGACGTAATCGTGACTAGTCGACAAATCGTGGCAGCCCTAATTTTAATAAATGGGAAATAGCTAGGCTATGCCAATCAAAGGCCTAAAACAAAAGCACAAAAAGGAAAAACATCTTGAAATGAAAAATTCTAAAAAGAAAAATACAAAAACGCTTCTTGCTTACAAGAGGACAAAGCCACTCACTGGTAGCTCAACACTGGCCCACACTTTGAGCTGGCAAACTTCTCACACCAGTTTTAAGCCAGTGCTGATTACTAAGTGGAAATTGGCTCCACAGGAAACAAGGGCTGGCACACGACTTAGAGAGAGTGCTGGATAACCCACACAGCCTGCTTGGGCTGTAACAGTGATTATATGTCAGTCATGCTTCCTTTCATAACCCCCAATGGGCCAAGTATAAACATTAATATCATTATTTCACGTTTTAAGCAAAATTAGTTTTAATATTCATCACAAGCCAGCCTTCAAGAGTCCATTATATCTGTCTTTGAAATGTATATATCACAACTTATGGCTACTTTAGACCAGATAAGACGAGGTATTTTTGATGATAACGACAGCAAAACCATAAAAAATATCAGATGAAAAACATTAATGTCCAAGGAGTGATGAAGTACTCTGTGTACCTAGTTGTGTGTTAAATAGCTGCTGTTAGGCAGGCACTCAGTAAACTTTTCGGAAATGTCCATATTCCACCACTTCCATCAGTTGGATCCAGGTCGACGCGAGCACACACAGGGAAATGGAAACTATGACACTTGGAGACTATACCCATGCTATAGCCTTTTTAAAAGCTAATTCTTCTTGAAAATTTACATGATCTAAAGAAAGAGTTCCTATTTGACCTTCAGATACAGATGTACAGACAGCAATCATCATTTTATGACGATTGCTGTATGATGACACTGCAATATTGTCTATTATTATATTACCTTTTATAAATTCCTATGTGACTACTCACAGGTGAGGTCATGTATTTCTCACCTATGGAAGCAGTTCTATGATGAAAATTAGCACATTGAATTAAACGGTTACGTTAAGGTAGGAAGCTGTCAGCTATTGAATGACCTTACTGTGCAAAACTCGAACCTCTCTTTCAACCATAAAAGGATTTAATGAGTGTGTCATCATTGTCACAAAACACCAGAATTTCCTTCAGGTTTCTCAGAACTAAAGTTGAAGTAAGACCATTCACACATTTATTTGGACTGCGTGAGACTGAAAACATCAAACTCAATACGATAGGCTTTTGTTGATGGGTTTCACACAGAGCCGTGCCTGCTACCATCAGAGGCCAGGTTCACAGCAAGCTTTCACACTGCCTACAAATCAACTTTCAAGAGTATTATTGTTAGAACATTTCTGAGCATTACTCCTACTCCTAACAGGAGTCTAGCACACAAGGCACACTTCTTTAAACACTGAATTCATAAAAGCAGTGCTGCCAGCTAAACATACTCATACTGATTTCCTTTTGAGAACGATCCCTCTGCATCCAAGATGCTGATATGTAGATATCCTATTAACAAATACAAACACACATATTTAAAATCCTCTGTTTGATCCCAGCTAAAAATCAACGGTTGTTCCAAAATGCAAAGATCATAGAGAGCTTAGTAAGTAATCTGCTTTCAGTCGTTCAGCAACGCTCAAGACTTAGATCAATGACTCCGAGTAGCTATGCTGTTGCTTGAAGGTGTGTTTGAAAAGAGTGAAAATAACATACATTTTATACACCTGTGTTGTCACCCACAGTACTTGAATGCCCTGTGCTGGAACTAATGCCTGAATTCCATTGGGAGAACGCCTTTGGGCTCCTGATATAATAGCTGGTGAAACTGATTCGACTTGATCCTAATTGCTAAAGCCAATGCTTGCTATCATACCACTGCCTAATTTTTTGGATACCTGCTAAAAGCAGTACCTGAGTTTGGGTTGTGGGTTCAGGGCTGAGAAGCCCAGACTTCCCACCTCTTTAACCTGATGAAGTCAACAGAACGACACAACGACACAGCATAAAGCATCAGGTCAGTTTTCATAATAAAAGAACACATGTAGACCAAACCCTTATCTTCTGAACTGCACTCAGTTGCTAGCTGACAAGACAAGTTGTAAACAAAAACTGTAACGGAGTATAATGGGCGTGGGAGCTTCCTTCTTTAACAATTATTCAGAATTAAGAGAGATGAGTTACGTCTTCACAGAGCTTGCAAATGTCCAAAACTTTCAGTAAGTGTGGCCCTCCTTGAGTTGAAGAATGTTTGTGAGCCTCACAAAGTTAAAAATATACGTGTTCGTCTCAGAACCAAATATTTCTCTCTAAAATTTTCTCACTTCACAAATGATTTTCTGCTGATTTTTTCTGACATGATCTTTTCCATTTCTGGCTCGCTGTTTGTTTCTCTCTGTCTGTTCTGTCTGCTGATCTTTTTCCAGGCAACCTATTTGATCCCGTCTAGTGTTCATCATACCTCTGAGGATATGTCCTCTCTTGTGTGCCTTGTTCTAGTACTGTCTTATAGACCTAGCTTCAAAAACACAATTCATCATACAGCAACAGAATAGGATGCTGTACAACAAAGAAAATGAAAATCATTCCAGTGTGTATGTATCTCTACCCTTCATCTGTGTGATCCACAGAGCTGCCGGCCATCTCAGATACAGAATTAAACCTCAGACATGATTGCTATTCAGGGAGGTAGTTTGTGGAGAAAATTGACTGGGTTTAATCCTCGTCTGCAAGCCTGGCCTTTGGCAAGGTAAAATAAGATGAGAGTTTCTGCTTGTTTAGATGTTGATGGATGAATAGTAATTAAAACCTTACCACACATGAATAACAAACAGTGGTAAGCAGGACTGAGTAGTGTGAATGGTTTAAGGTAGGATGCGGGAATTGCCTTGCGGGAGTAAGGGTGGGTGTATAGTTGGCATTGAGAGGTTACTGTACATCTTTGAGGCTGACACATGCAACTGCACAATAGGTGAGGTCATAGCTTATGTAATCCTCCTGAAATATGAAACTTAACATCAGCAAGTGAAGATCTGTAGAACTCTGATAAGTTATGGTTCTCCCACAATTTCCTGGTTATTTCTAAGATCGCTGATACTGAAACAGTGTGGCTCAGTTTAGATATCTCATTTTCAGTAACACATGTGACTAGGCAAACTCCAGAGCACGAACAGTATATCTGCATTTTGAAACCATGTCAAAAAAAAAGACTCTAAACACTGTGCGGTGAAGAACTGTGTTTCTAGCTAGTCTGAGTTACACTCAATAGTTTTGTTCAGTATCATCAATTGTCATTGTTTTGGAAAAAATATATATAAATCCAGCCAGATTTGAAAAGTGAATACGTGGGCATGGAACAAGAGTGGCTTTAGTGAGGACCTCGCCTTTTTAAATACCACCTCCACCCACCTACCACCTTTTTGTTTATGTACCTCTGATGCAGGTGTTTGTTGATCTAAAATGCCAGGAATAACCCTGGAGCAGCTTATATAAAGAATCCAGATATAAGCCTGATAAGAATCATAAAATCGAAATATCTGTTTTAAATTTGAATAAATGTAGACTTTTAAACAAGAGGAGAAGCTGCTAGCAGAGAACACCATCACCACTGGAGACATTCTTATTATTATATATAGTGTATTCCAATCAGCAATCAGCTTTTGATTTTTCATTACAACTGCTAACATTTCCACTCCTTTTACTCCCCTCCCAGTTGATAGAAATTACAAATATAGAAGTCCTTTTCTTTCTTTCTTTTTTTTAATGCAGAGTGAGCAATCCACTTGCTGCCCACTTTCTGCATCTACAGCAAAATTCCACTTACAGCTACTTGACATCTAGAATAAACTAACAATTAGGATTGTCATCATGTGTAAGATGCAATTACTTCATAGGCTAAAAGCTCTTAAATGCTTTGATTTCAGCCATATTTACAGGGGGGTAGTATAAGTTTACAACACTTCAGCACTTGAATCCGATGTTGTACTGATAATAAACGCCTGTAGATGACAGATGATCGTCAGATAGAGTTACATCAGAGCTTACCTGGTTGGAGTACCGCATACTGACATTGCGCTGGTCCTGTCGTGGCACATAGCGATGAATTGGATCAATATCTTTGGGACTGATCAGCTCATCCACTGAAAAGTGAATGTACACAAACATACCACAAAAGGTAGATATGAATACCATTAAAATGTAGGGAATACTGTGGGATACTGACGCACGACTATTGACAAGTAACTAAGTGTAAACGCATAAAGACTTAATGAAAACAAACCCCACATAAACACTTGGTCCTTGGATTATTGTGAGACACGTATTAAGCTACAGTTACAAAAAATAATTCATAATGAAAAACTATTGAAAACATATTAGTTTTAAGTTAATCGTGAACTTGCA
Organism: Maylandia zebra; assembly: GCF_041146795.1. Lineage (NCBI taxonomy): Eukaryota > Metazoa > Chordata > Actinopteri > Cichliformes > Cichlidae > Maylandia > Maylandia zebra. The sequence continues at coordinate 5,985,143 of NC_135167.1, forward strand.
GATTAATGTCAGAGTACAGTGAATGAATGCATCAATTCAAGTCGACATACTAAGCACACAGACGCACAGACATACCCAGTAGCTTGGCAATGTTGTACAGGGCCTGACCCCACAGGAAGACTTTCCCATCACGGCCAGAGTTGCTAGGGAAACGCTTCTGGCTCCCATGCTTGTTCTGCTCCGCCTCCACAAAGTCAGCCGGTACATAGTAGTACTTGGGGATTATAGCGTGGCCTGGCACGAGAAACGAGAAGTGTAAGCTCTATGTGCATAAGACTAAGCAAAAATAATCTTTACTTCTTACATAGTACAAAAACTATGTACTTCAGTAACTTTGCACTGGTGGCACACAGGGATAATAGCAACAAATCATACAGCAGTACAGATGCTGAGTTTAACCTTTGAACCACTGCTGTACTTAAGATCACCTTTACATCTTAGCATGTTTAAACACATGACTCTTATGCAGTTTCTACTGAAGCCTTTGTGTGTACCTGGACTTTAATAAAAAAAAAACCTGGTATTTGAATTTAGATGGACTAGAAACAATTTGGGGTTCATTATCTTCCCTGTGGACACTTTGCAGACTGGAGGAGCCTGGATTTAAACTACCAACCTTCCAACTGGTGGACAACCAGTAACTCCTGAGGCACAGCTGCGATATAGGCAAATAACTTTAAAGCGTATTTTTCAATTTGTTCCCAAACTAAGTTTTATTTTATTTTGTTATTATTAAAAAACAAATAAATAAATAAAATCAGATAATTATAAATGGCTACGTGAGACACCCCTGTACTTTTAGCTTAATTCAAAAACTTGGCTAATGCTACTAAAAATTCTCTTTAGCAGTATGGGGCTTACCATGTTAACCATCTAAGTTTAGCACTTTAGCAGGATATTTCACACATAGTGGTTGTAACTGGACCTACAGATAAGAACACTAAATCTTTTTGTGCCCACTCTTAGGCTACGTTCACACTGCAGGCGAAAGCGCATCAAATCCGATTTTTTTGACCCTATGCGACCCATATCCGATCATGCTATGACAGTGTGAACGGCGCAAATCCGATATTTTCAAATCCGATCTGGGTCACTTTCGTATGTGGTACTGAATCCGATACATATCCGATGTTTTAGAAAGCGACTGCTGTTTGAACGGTCAAGTCGCATTAAATCCGCCTTTTACGTCACCGACACAAGACTGAAGCCAATTATCAGCGCCCGAGAAGACATCGCGAACGCTTCCTAGCCATCCAGTGTAGATGTCAGTGAAACTGTTGGGAAGACAACGTAAACATTTCATTTGTACTGTATAATCTGCAGATTCTGACAGAAATCTGCAGCTATCCTTTGAAGCACCGCTCCTCTCTTAAACGGCAATAAGGATCATTATTAGGTTATTTACATTATTATGTAAATAACAAAATAACTTAAAGCAAAAATTGGGAAACGTAAAGTCCGAAGTCTTTATATTAACGGCCATCAGTCAAACAATACTGTTGCTCTGGGTCTAAACAGAGCGCGTTGTGTGTGACATCTTCTTTTGCGCATGCGGGCCGCTTTGAGCGTTCACACTAGAGCGCGTTTGCTGTCGCATTTTATTTGTAGTGTGAACGAGGAGACAAAAAAATCGGATTTGATCAAAAAATCGGAATTGAGCATTAAGACCTGCAGTGTGAACGTAGCCTAAGGCTACGTTCACACTGCAGGTGAAAGCGCATCAAATCCGACTTTTCTGACCCTATGCGGCCCATATCCGATCATGGTATGACAGTGTGAACGGCACAAATCCGATATTTTCAAATCCAACCTGGGTCACTCTAGTATGTGGTCCTGAATCCGATACATATCTGATGTTTTAGAAAGCGACTGCTGTTTGAATGGTCATGTCGCATTAAATCCGTCTTTTACGTCACTGACACAAGACAGACGCCAATTATCAGCGCCGGAGAAGACATCGTGAATGCTTCCTGGTCATCCAATGTAGATGTTAGTGAAACTGTTGGGAAGACAGCGTTGGAGAAACGTGAACATTTTATTTGTACTGTATAATCTGCAGATTCTGACAGAAATCTGCAACTATCCTTTGAAGCACTGCTCCTCTCTAAAACAGCAATAAGGATCATTATTAGGCCATATCTAAATAACAAAATAACCTTATAACTTTAAGCAAAATTGGGAAACGTAAAGTCCGAAACAAGTCTTTATATTAACGGCCATCAGTCAAACAATACTGTCTGGTCTGGGTCTAAACAGAGCGCGTTGTGTGTGACGTCTTCTTTTGCGCATGCGGGCCGCTTTGAGGGTTCACACTAGAGCACGTTTGCTGTCACATTTTATTTGTAGTGTGAACAATCAGACAAAAAAAAAATCAGATTTGATCAAAAAAATCAGAATTGAGCATTAAGACCTGCAGTGTATAATATAAATACTAATACTAAATAAATAATATAAATGCTTACTTCAAGGCTAGCACAACTGTAGTTGAGGACCCCACCACCGTCCTCACTCACTCATCACAATATATTAGCATGTCTTCAATAGCTGAACCCTGCATGTGCTTTATGTATTATCAAAACAATAGGAGCCCCTGACTCCTGGGAGGTCAGGCAAACCAGCAAAAGAAGATACAATAGCAGCTTCTGACAGTACAAAATCCATTGGTGGATTTACACTTTTAATAAGTATTTAACAGTAAAACAGAAAACACTCCCTTTGTGTTCTCCTCTAAAACCCAGCCAATTAACTTCAGGAGTTTTGTTAATTTATACAGAACCAGTACAAAGAGCTCTGCAGAGACATTCAGGGTAACTTAAGTCAGCTCTGTTTCACATCATTATCCTTTCTGCACTCCAATTATTTCAATTTCTTTTATGAATAGATGAATAGAAACACCCAGCTCTTGACATCCTCATCATTTAACTGTGTCCTCTCACATCAATGTGTACCGGTGAATGCATGAGCCAGGCTCTTTAGCTCACAGGGAAGGTTGAGTTCACTTGGATGCATCACTCTTGTGAACCTTGGTATGTGGTGTATGAATATGTAAAACTGATTTAATAAGAGAAAGTTTGTCGCTGCCGGAAGGGGAGAGAACAGAATCAAAAGTATTAAAAAGAACTATATTGACAGGCCAGATGAGATAATATCATATATGTTTGTGTTCAGGAGTTCACGGTTTTCCTCATTCAGCGGTCACTGCATGTGTGTGGGTGCATGTTGGCTTTTATGTGGTTACTCACCGTCATACGACTGAAAGATGATGGGTTCAAGGAGTTCCTGGTATTCTTTGACCTGGGCCTTATTTCCTCTGAAGACCCCTACAACACACACACACACACACACACACACACACACACACACACACACACACACACACACACACTATAAAACATTGAAAATGCTTTTTCACATCTAACTGTTAACTGCATCAGTCAGGCAAAGTTACCCTAATAAAATAGTTTTACAATACTGAAAAATGGTGAGGCACTGTCAATAAAAATCTTCCTAGGTATACAAGATTTTTTAAGAGCATTTCATTGTAGAGGCTTGTTGGTTATTGATGTATCCGTCTGGATCAGTTTAACTGCCTTTTTTCTTTTGAGCAGAGCCAATAAAGATGAATAGCTTCATATAGAGCAACAGGCCCTGCAGGTTGTCTGTTAGTCTTAAGAAAAACCTGTGGCATATAGAGAGGCAAAGGGGCTATTAGATTTTTTTTTTTTTTTTTTTTAAAAAAGGAAGAAAGAAATGCTTAGGAAAAACTAGAGTCTTTCATTTATTTCTGACCATTTACTTTGGGTCACTAACAAATTTAAAAAAAAGAAAAAAAGTGTGTATCCATGTCCTCTAAAACCAGAGAAAAATGTAATTTCCTGTAAAACGCTATAAGTCTGTCTTATACCATGGCAATGACCCACTTGAGGCACCATAACAGCAGCAATGGATAGAACAAGGCTTACCGTCAATCATCATGTAGATGAAAAATATGGGAAACTCGCACTCGATCCCATCAAAAAGCTGGAGAAAGACAGAGAGAGGAAGAGAGGGGAGGAATTATTGCTTTTTTCATTTCACAAAGAGAAGAGAGGCGCAGGAGCTTTAAAGCTGAATTTGAGCAGCACTGAGTATGGAACAGTATGGCACAGAGAAAAAATATAAAGGATGTGACATTCTGAATGAAACCTGTCAGTATAGAGAGAAATATTACTGATCCTTTACAAGGTCTTTTTTTTTCTAATTCAAAAACTTGGCTGTTTGTTTTGAGGAGGACATCTAGAGGTGTGAAAGTTTAGTATGTTTACAATAGACAGACACATAGATGGAAAAACACAGAGAAAGTCGGAGTTTAGTTTTACTGAGGACTCAGTGTCACTTCTCTATCACTGAATAATCAAAATCTTGGCTTTCAGTCTTTTACAACCTAACATGAAATAAGGTATTATTTGTAACCTAGCAACAACAAACACTTAAGAGCAGCGCTCAGAAAATGACACTGTGGCAAAAAACACTGCCATGTTGCCTGTGAACTCAGACCTTCAATATCAAAGATTTGTCAGATTTCACTCAGTATAACAAAGACAAGAGAATTACAATGTATGTTTAACAATATAAATACCTACTCGCTGTGTGCTTAAGTTAAAAAAAAAAGACATTGTTTGCTTAGGCTGCTGCCCCCGCGACCCGGCCTCGGATAAAGCGGATGAGGATGGATGGATGTTGCCTTTTAGTTCTGGTCGAGTTCTTCTTGACATTTTAGAATGTGAGGTTCACAGTAGTTTTATATAACCTAAAGTTGAAAGTATAAAGTCCAAACAAAAATCCAATCAATAAACTATACCATGTGTTACAAATGGGACTGCAAGCTATCATACATATTTAGTCAGGCCACAAATAAGCTTCAATATACCCTTTAAGGTTTTTATTCAAGTTTCTGAAAGCTTGTTAGAGGCATGTTCTTCCAAAACATTTTTGTTTTTGGATGTTTTAATGATGGTGGTGGAGACTGATCTGGTGACTGTGAAGGCCATAACGCGTGATACTCAAATTCATTGTAGTTCAATGACCACTCCCATCATGACAGAACCGCTCCATCACAGAAGAAAGGTGATTTTGCGGTGACCCTTCCCTCTAAAAGGTCAAGTGAAGCCAAAATGCATCAGCACAATGTCACCATAGCATAACTGAGCCACCTGATCCCACCACAATAGTTGACCGAGTGTTAAGGGTTTTGCCTCTAATCCTATAATTTCTTTTAATTCAAACTATTTATAAATATGGGAGCTTTGGCTCACATTAAATACATGTATTTCATAGTAGATAGTTCTGCTTGTGTATTCATACTAAATCACAAATCAGAATCCTTTGACTGATTCACTTTCTCACGCCAGACATGCAGCAGATTGCTTGGTTGTGGTCCAGCTGTTTAGTGTGCAACAAAGTTTGACTGACAGCTCTCATGTTGCCTGGAACAGACCAACCCAAGTCATTTCAGTAAGATGTTCGGCTTCCTTTAGCCTCCAAAACAACTTCAAAACCCTCGGCACACATTTGTCTAATTTAAGATGAACATAATTTTTTCTAAAAGATTAACTCAGTTGCTGTTTTGACAAATCCACTGCAAAATGTAACCCATGCCTCTTCCCACAAGTAAGAACTAGTGACTTTGTAGGCCATGGCATATGATTTCTATCATTTTTTATACTTGTCAAACCATTCAGTGTTTTTCCCTCCTTGCTTCCTCTTATTTGGCCAATTTATTCAGTTTTTTATTTTATTTATTTAATTAAACCTGTCAGCTCATAAACACATTGCTGTCAAATGAATGTGAATAAATCAAAAGCACCAAGTGGCAGCAGCTAGACAAAAGTTCCCTAAATAAACACTTGAATTCACACCATCACTTCCTGGATTTTTCTCTGAATCTTGCACACTTCATCTACTGTATTTGCACTGTATCTTACACAAGCACCCATGCACAAACAAACGAACAAAAATCTTAAGCCATTCAATTACAAGTCACATTTACAATAGACAATAAAGCTAAGCAGACAATTATTCACTTTAGCAATTCAGTGCTTAATTAAAGAGGATCAACTCAAAACACTGTCCCTACACAATAACCCACCTTTAGTTACCGAATTTGGAAAAACACTAAAAATAATAAAAGGTCAGTTTGTAAAAAGATCAAATAGTCTGCAGAATTTTATTAGCCTCTTAAAAAAAATCCATCGATACAAAATGCATGTGTGCATATGTCCGTGTGTGTCTGCATTTTAGTCCCTCTATCTATAAAAGTAATTAGTTCTGACTATCTTTGTACCTTATCTTTTTCAATAATCTCTGCGCTGATGGAAGATAACAGAGACATCCTAATGCAATAACAAATGCCTGGCTGAGCTGGCACACATGCTCGTACAAACACACTTAGAAGGTGCTTTTCACTGAGCGGATACTCATGTCTGTATTAATGTGCTTCTTTAAATGTCGGCACTCTGTGATTATGTAGATCTGCAGGTCTCGAGGTGTATATTTCACCAAAGACGGGAAGCAATAGCAGCTATCAGGTGGGTTATAGAGAGGAAGGAAAAAAGAAAGGCAAGTGCATAAAGAGATAGAGAAGCAGGGGAGGGGTGTATTTGGTGGCGGGGGGGAGAGAGTACGAGAGAACAGGAGAGCTGAGGCAGTCACCCAGTGAGGCCTGTGCCTTTTGGCCCGTTGAGGCTGTAAACAGACAGGGATCCCTGGTGTTTTGTGCTTGAGCAGCTCGACTGATTGGTAAAACTGTCTATCACACAGGCTGCTGCCGCTGCTCTCTGTCAATGGTAAACAGACAGGGAGCACAGACGCCTGCCCTGCTGTGAATTCTCTCTTAAACACCAACAACAACTTTAGTCAATGTCTTCTGCAGGGGAACCCGGCCTACCTGTGATTTCTTTCCTCCAGATAAAACGCAAACTGTGTCAGACACACTCAAAGCATTTCATTTTGTTGTGAGGTGGCTTATGACTCAAAAGAGGTAACATTTTACTCACGGTATTGCTTTTCGACTATATTTGTAACACTATTAATCAGCGAGGATTCTGAAACTGGCAAATCACTTTTTTTAATTCATTAATAAAAAAAATTAATGAATGAAAAAATTAATTGGGTTTTTACATTATGAAACGTTAACTGGCCAGAGTGTCTTCCACAACAAATCTGACTGCCTGCTGGTTGAACTAAGGGCAGGACGGAGCCTGAAGGAACTGAGGCATTAAACATTGTTTGATAATTCTTAGAGTCTTTGTATCCTATTAACCGCAGGATTAAACAAAGCTCATTTCAAAGTGGTTCAGAGTTGGAGCCCCATGAGTGCCCACTCTGACATATCAAGCAAGCACTTCCATCATCAGTGCCTTTTTAAATCTTTTTTTCTCAGCCTCACCTTTCAGACAGAAAAGTCACCTTTTGTCACTACAAAGTGATGACTATCCTTTTTAATGAATCATGAATGTAATTAAGGAATCAAATTACTGTCAGGTGACTCTTTGATTACATACATCCCTACTAGGTACAACTGATTAGGCCTTTTGAAACAGTTGGTTAGTGTTTCACTGCCAAACAGAAACTCCAGCATCTGTCTAAACTCACAGATCTCTGCTTTCTTACCTAACGCCTCTCTGAGCTCATTAATTCTAGCAGGCTAGCTCTCCAGGTAAAGTAATGATTTGTTTAGTATTAAGAGTCCAGCCTGCGATTCACTCATGGTATGCTTCTAAAGTGACTGCACTGTCATTTGGCCAGGATCACAGGGAATTCACTAAAGGACAATGAATGCCCGGTCATTCACATAGGTGTATATGCATGAGCATACACACTGATAAGGAACAACTCAGCTGCATACCCAGCGCACCCACACACATGCACGCTAAGATTTAGGGTGAAATACCTGGGGGATTAGGATGCGTGGAATGGGAGAGGCTAAGTCGCAGGCAGATCTCTTAGCATTATCATAAAAGGATGAAACCTTTGGAGGATTATGAATTTCGAAAACTTTTGAAATGTCAAGCACTTTCAAGCTGAACTTTTCCACATGTTATGCATTGCTAGCTGTGCTTGTGGTTACTGGCAATTGAGTTCAACTCAGTTATATTAAACCTATATTTTACACGCACACACACACACACATACACTCGTCATTTTGTTCAGCTGCTAAATTGCTCACTAATGAAAATAGCTAATCAGCCAATCACATGGCAGTAATGCAACACACTTAGGCATCCTGCAGCTCAAACTGAGCATCTGTATGGGGAAGAATGGTGATTTAAGTGATTCTGAACATGGCATGGTTTTTGGTGCCAGATGGGCTGGCCTAAGACTTTCAGAAACTGCTGATCTACATCTCCGTGACTTACAAAGAGTGTTCCAAAAAGAGAAGGGGGGGGGGGGGGGGGGGGGGGTGAATGAAGTCTGAGGTGAATGACCAAACTAATTAGAGCTAACAATAAGACAACAGTAACTCAATTGTTTGTTATAGTCAAGGTATGCACCTTAAGGTTCAATTCAAACTGGACTGGCTCACCAAGATGTTTCCAGCACTTTACCAACAAAGAGGTAAGATAGTTCTGAAGCAGCAAAGTGTACCTAATAAAGTATCATCCTTTAATTCTGTGAATAATTAGCTGCTATGGAACATGTGAGGCAGATTAAACAGAGGTGATAAGAACAGCGCAGACAATTTTAAAAGAGATAAAAATAATAGAAAGGAGGTAAAACGAAAAAAGAAAAAGCAAAAACAGATTAGGAATAACAAAAGAGAAAATTACTAAAGAAAATACTCAACAAGAATCACAAACCATGACAAAAGGACTAGAAGTGTAGCTGTCAGCACACTGGACCACAATATATTTATTCGATGTCTAAAAATTCTAAAATGTCACTGCTCGTAAATCTCTAACTGATCATTTTCTTTAATGGAAAGTCGGGTTAATTTTTTAAAAATCCATTTACTAGATTTGAAGCATATTATTCACAGATATAATTTTTATTTCAACTGCTACGCTAATGACCATCTTATTAAAACCTGGAACAACAAGAAACATTTTGGATCACATTATCTTCGTTAGGAATATACCCCATAATTTCTTCTTTGCATTGGCAAAATACAAATGAGCTATTTAAAATGAAACAAAAACTGTGGCTTTAATCCAAAGAAGAACAGAATATAGAGAAAAAACACGAGTACAAACCTTCATTTCAGCAGGTTTGTAGTAGCGGCGATTCTTGTCTTCGTTTGCGGTGCGGTAGCCATCACGGAGGAAACGTTTGAAGCCATATTTGCCACGGAGCTTGCGGACAATCTTGTCAAGTGTCTGAGTGTAAAGAGCATCATCATCAACAGCAAACGCAGGATAGCTGATGGTTGGAAGTAAAGCTGCATCTGTGTTCTGCCGGAGACAAACAAAAAGATTTACAACAATTATGAACTACGTGAAATGTTTTTGCCACATTTGCTATATATAATATATATTTCCAGGCTGATATTTTTACTTCATTTTTTTAAAATATATATATATATTTTAGCTACATTTAGTGTTTGTGTAAAAATCCACTGGCATTTTAGGTCAGAGAAATATTTTGAAAATTCCACAAGGACCAAAACTTTTCCCAATGACTGCATCTCACAGTCACTTTGCATAATTTCTGAGTATAAAATGAGGGAAGCCAATAAGATAATTTATTGTACATCTATATATTCTACAGAAAGAATTATTAAACATGCGTGAATGCCCATAAGCGGTTTAGGAGTGAAAGTGTCGGTTTATAAATAAAACACTACAGCACTGACTACATTTACATACAGGCTATGGTTAGGAATGAATCTTGTTATCAGGCTTGACAAACCACTGTGACTGAGCATCTAATAGTCCCATTTTATTGTTTGGTTTACTCTATTAAGCAAGGGAAATGAAATCTATCAGGGCATAGCTTCACTGCAAACAGCTATGAATATTTAAAGTTTATTAATAGACGGCAGATTCCAAAAATCAAAGCCTTTCCATATCCTGTCTGAGCACTGGAATCTATAAAATAACTGCAGGGACAAGCGCTCTGACATGGACGTGGCTATGAACGCTTAAGGACCAGATTTCTGTTCTGTTTTGATTTCTGCTGCTCTCCTTTGTAGCGCGTTTCTTTTTTATACTTTGCACATATCTCTGCAGCTCACAGAGGAGCCAGGTGTAGCTCTTTCTAGTCCTATTCATTTATATTCTTCAAATTCTTGTTACAACCCTAATCTACATGGTAACATCCTCAGCAGCTACAGCTGAGAAATCATATCAGCTTGCAACACACTCTGTGCAGGTATTGAATGTGTCTAGAATTGAATACTGGATTTCAATCTTTTGACATATTACATGACATAGTGATAATATATTGATGTTTTGCATATCTTGACACAATCCTGACAATTGTTGGCGTCTCCTGCACTCCTTCAGACTTCTTAATGTCAGTCTCCTATGTCTATAATGCCATTGCTGATCGTCTAATTACACTAATTTCCTCCCAGGCTGTTGGTGACTAGACAATTCTGGCTTACAAGTTCGACACACACACACACACACACAGCTGTAATAATTTAAGTGCCTGCGAGTGTTGGCGAGTAGGAAAGATTTTCCTCACGCTTTCTTCTTTGAGCTTTACCTCCCTGCATCTCTATATCCAGCTCTTACTTTTGCCATTTCTTGTCAGTGGTGTACGATCAAGAGCTCAGGTACGGGCAGTGTAATGACTGCACCGTGAGGAACATACATTGTTGAATTGATATCTACTGACACACTGACATGAGTGCGTGGTCTGTTTGATGTGTGTAATTAACCTTATCTGACATATGCGTGACAGGCTACTATTTTGTAGAGACTATGCATACAGCTGCTTCTCTACACCGTAAAAGAGCGTTGGGGGAAACGTTTGCGTCATGCTGTGAAACTGTGGATATTTTTCTAAGAACAAAGAGATCAGCTCACAGACAAAATGCAACATTTAAACAATATTTTAATATTTATTCTAGTTCTAATATGATCAATTTAGACAAAATAACAAAAAGGAAATAAAAATAAGATTCTTGATTTTTGAATAAACTATTTTAAAAGATTGTTGCATTTTAGAGCAAAACGAAAGGTTACTTGATCACTGTTTTAACGATCACTGCAAGGCGGATATCATAAAAATACTGTGGGAGTTTTTTTGCTCTGACTGCACATTCCTGTATGCTGGTTCAACATTTCTCTACAATAGTTAATAGTTTAAATATTTTAAAAATTGAGCAAATGCAAAGTGCTCACTGTGCTGGACTGACATTGTCATCCCAAGACCATGTACCAATTTGTCATAAGCCTTCAGTGAAATTCAGTTTACTGAGTTTGATTCAATTTGCAAGAACAGACACCTCAGAGCACTTCATATTGTAAGGTAAAAACTAATTAGAGTGAGAACTACAACAATCAGACGATCCCCTATGAAGCAAGCAATGGTGGGAAGAAAGAACCCCCCTCTTTCTCTGGAAGAGACTTTCAGCAGAACCAGGGTAAGGGTTTAGGGGTGAGGTAAAAGAGAAGAGAAAAAAGGAGAGAAAAGAGAAACAAGAATAAAATGCATAATGAAGAAGAAATGGTTACCAGAGAGAGTCCTGACTACAACCCCAAGCTTTATCAAACAGAAATGTTTTAAGCCTAATTGTAGAAGTATGAGGGTGCCAGTATCTCAACTCCAAACTGTGAGCTGGTTCCACAGAAGCGGGGATTGATAGTTGAAAGCACTGACTTAAGTTCATTCTACGTTTGGAAACTCTAGGAACCACGGAAAAGCCTGCACTCTGAGAGTGAATGGCTCTACAAGATGTTTAAGATATGAAGCTGATAATATTTTGCAAATTTTAGAAGTGCTCTATTGCACATATTGCTTTGTGTCGTTTCTGCCTTTTGTTACTTGTAAAATCTGTATGCTTTTCTTTGTTTTATTAAAATTATTTAGAAGATGTACACAGTCAATAAATTGATTGATGTACTCACATGGGAGCGAGACTCTCTGGGTAGTAGAGAGCAAAGGGTTTGCCTGTTCCTGTTGTGAGCATCCAGATCCACAAATATCACAGACCATGAGCAGCCCTGCAGCATAAAAGAAAAGCATTCAATTTACAGCTAAACAATTTGTGCTTCACAGTAACATATAGCTCTATACGTGCAAAACGACAAACATACACAAAGTCCTCCATTTGTCCAAAGAAATAAAAATAAATAAATAAATATGGAAATGCTTAAAATTATTTGGCTTCAAAGCCTCCGGTATTACACCTCCACACATCAAAACACTGTTTTGCTGTAAAACCAGGCAGATATATTTGGATTGCTCATGTTATTGAAGTGCAGTGTGGGAGTGCTTAAACAACAGCTAGTCATCCGATCACTTTAAAAGTCTCCCTGTACAAAAATGAAGCACTACTACCACGATGCAGTTTGTCCATCCAGAGCACTTAAACACTTCCATGAGAGGAAGGGGGGGAACATTTTGTGCTTTTTACTCAGTAAGGGAAGCAATCAAACCATTTTTCAGGAAAAAAAAAAACAGTCCACTGCACTTCATCCATCCATCCATCAGCAGTGCTTATATGAAACCAAGTGGGCAATTCCCCCAAACTGCTAAGCAGTTTCTAACGCAAGTCAGATGCATTATGTATGAATATTGCCAATGTCGCGTTTTTTATTTCTAAAAAAAAAAAAAAAAAAAAAAAAAAAAAAGAAAGAAAGAAAAAAAAACATCTGGCCAAGGCTTTTAGTCAAATCAGCAAGCTTTCCTCTAGAAATTTACATAGTGCATACATAGTGAATTGCTAGCCACCAGTGTAGACAGCTGTGTGGCAAGTTAGTGAAAAAACCCACATAAGAAAACAAGAGTGTTAGAAAAGCAACGTATAAAAACACTAACCCACAAAGCAAGCATGTAAAATGAGTGTTTTTGCCTTTTAGATTTGAGCCATTTTGTCTTCTTTTATTTAGTCACATTTTTTAAGCAGAAGCAGACAGTCCAACCAGCTTATCATGATTTAACTACTACATTTTTCTATTTACCTCTTTTACAAAAAATAAAAAATAAGTTTGAATATTCACTGTATATTTGTAGCATAATATCTCTTCCAACAGAACTAAGCAATAAAAAAAAAACAAAAAAAAAAACTAGGCAATGAGTTAAGATAAGACATAATCTGTAGAATACTTTCAGTGCAACAGCTCAACCCTTTTTGAGCAGTGGATGCTGTTTTAAGGTTTTCTTCAAACCAACTTTGATTTTAGAAAACTAAGAACTGCTTGTTCCTTGTGCATCTATCACTATGCATCCTCATGAGTGATCTGAAGTAAAAAAAAAAAAAGTTGACTATAACCTGCAGTCTTTGATAGTCTTTGAAGGCAAATATCTGTCAATATAAATTATTTTCAGGTTTTTCTCAATACAACCATCCTTCCACCTACTGTGAGGATTTGGCTCACGCCTCTCAAAAAAAACCACTGATGTCATTGGGTTTTTTTATGGTCTGCTATGAACATTGATTGAATGTCAATTATTTAAAGCCCATTTTTTAAAGACACTATAATGATTTACTTTGAACTTTAACTTGGCACCACTTTCTATGCACTGATATATGTATGAAATACATTTAATTTACAGAAATATATTAAACTGGACTTTGTTAAGCATGTGCTTGGCTCTGCTTTATCCCTGCTCTTGACACGGTGTGAATTAGGTGACAGTCCCTTGAGAGAAACTAGAATGTGTTGGGATTTGATTGTAGAGCCGTGTGTAAACAGCACTGTGAATTTAAAGACCGGCTTTAAAGTTGAAGGATCCTCCTCATGTGAGATCAATTTTATCCGCCCAGTTCAATTTGTCACACCGAGAGGCTTCTATCATGCGTTCAGTGTGACTTTGAGGGGGCTGTGGTGAGGGGTTGGGTGTGACTTTTCCAAAACTGAAGGATGCGTGTCTGTCCATGTAATACAAAGGCTAACTGTGATATACAGCCACAAGAGTGTGCAAAAGTATGATAGAAGAGTTAAGAGTGTACTGAATGTTCCGGTTTAGGGCATCGAGGGGAAGGAGCTACATTTGGTGCTTGAGCGTCAGCTGGGACATCAAGATTGATAGAGACCATTAATAAGCAACTGGAAAGCTTGTAGCATTCCCACAAAGGGGCACGAGACCGGCAGAGACAGGCACACTCATTCTCTCACATGTACAGAAGCCCCATACAGCATGGACCATAAAGCAGCCACCTCTATAAATTGATTCTTTCAACAAGCTTGAGCTCAATGACAAAATCCATTTTCAGGCACAGTTAAATCCTTTATTTTGCAGATGTTCAGAAGAGAAACACAAACAGCAACTTTACGGTCATACCCGACAGCCATACGATGAGAAGATAAAGAGTCTAAGCTTAAATGGAGAGAACTGCCACACAAACCATTCTGGGCAAATACCCGAGTGAAGAAAATAAGAAGAAAAGATAATAAGAGAGGAAGCTTGCTAAGTGGAAGGCTTCATTTTCCAATCCATTAGCAGGTATAATGAATGTCTCTGTTTTCTTCTCCTAAAAAAATTAAATAAATAAATAAGAAACATATCCACTAATGGACTTTGCACACAGAAAAACAGCCTCTGAAATTTGGAGGGAAACCTGATTCAACTGTGGCCATCGATCACAGTCTGTAGAAGCACAAACAATTTGCTGAGACAAACACAAACATGCACAAACATACTTTCCTGATCAATCGTCCACTCAGAGAAGCAATCTTGCTACAGTGACAGCGGCACTAATTACACTGATGCTGTCTACCTGTAAATAAACTGCAGTTTTCTACTATTCAGGCTGGTCATCGGGGTGACATTGCACCCAGCTAGGATACCTTCTTGATGTACAGAGGAGATTTGAATGGGCTATAATGCAGTCTACTACCTGGTGGCACAGTTAAACAGGAGACAAATCAATGTGAGTTCGGAAGAGGTGGCAAAGTATAAGAAGTCAGGGAATCAAATACCTGGTTTCCAAACAGGTTGAATCCATTGATGGCCTCCAGTGCAGCTTTAGCAAGGCCCACAGAGCTGAAAAGAAAAGAAACTGCAAACTTTCACCAAAACATACAATAAGCAAGTATAATTCAATCTAACATTGATCAGTTTAAGAATATATTATTTTTCATTCTTAAGAAAGCAGAAAAAATGATGCAACGTGAACCAAATGTGTTTTGAAAATGTCAAAAGTCCCCAAAGTTCACCAGAAAGCCTTCTGAATCACATTTGAATCTTAAATGGCTATCTGTTAGGATTCAATAAAGCTGAAGGCTCCTGAGATTGTGGTCTACTTTCGATAATGGATGATGGAGAGGAGAGAAAAAAAAAAAACATAATGCATTTCACAGTGGCTGGCTACTGTGATTGCAATGCAGCCTAAATGTGAATCAATTTTACTGTCATTTTGTTTCCCTTTCTACCCTACCAAGATTTCCCTAGAAAAGAACAGAGAGGAGAAAGGGAAAAAATGCAGGAAACTTGCCACTGACTGGTGGTAGATGTGCTGACATATTAAAAAGCATTAGTACAGATGATGGGAGGCTAATTTAGCCTCTAAAAGAGTTCTGCTGAAAGTAGTTTTGTGTAACACACAGAGATACACAAACACGCGCAAACTGACAGCAGTGGTCAGAAATCCTGACAGTACCTCACATGTACATAGAATGCTTTAAAGCTTTGTGGAAACCCAGGGTGTTAAAAAAAGTGATGCTTGGAATCAGGACCAGAGTAAAATGATGATGCAACCATGTCGGTTGACAGGTGGAGATAAGGATTCGCATGATGAAAATATTGCTGCAGACTGTACAACAGTCTTCTGCTACTCTGAGAGTAGGTGTGTTTACATACAGTGGTTCAGTATTGATCCACACACACCAACTTTTCTTTACTTGATTAAAAATGGACAAACTCATTGTGATTGTGATTCTGCAGTTGACAGAACCACCGACTGCTCAGGAATGATCCATTGTGAATCCTGTGAGCTTAGAGCCATATTCGTGTTTCGAAGCCGGACGTGACAGATGAGGAATGGTTCTAATATGGAGTTTGATTATTATACAGATCGTGTTTCCATGGAGCCATTCTGAATTGTTTCGTTTTTGGATACGCCATGGTAATTAATACAAAAGTACATATATAAGCCAACTCATTAACTGGGGGAATCCAAAAGCATGGCATGGAGAGATAGAAACACGAAAAGACACAGCACTCCTCAATACACTGAATTTGTTATCTTTTCTTGAGGACATCTTGACAGGCTGGTGCCAATAGCTCTGGATTGTTGGAGAAAGAAAAAAAGACATGCTTTTCAGAGATAAGCAATAGCAGAAATTGAGGATCTTTATCAAGAAACCGAGCGAGGAGAGGAAGGCCGGTTTGACCTTGGATGATAAATCAGTTAGGGAAAACGTAACAAAAAGTCAACACAGGCTAAGAACAGTGCTGGTGTTTGAACAGGTTGTTCCAAATCCTTATCTGCATGGTGGTTAACCATTCAGATGGCTGGTCCATTACATTTTCTTTTAATATAGGTTATTTACTTGCTGACTGACATTTTTTTTTAGCTACCAACTTGTGCTGATTTGACATTTCCATCAGTACACACTGACCCGACAAACACCTCACTAGATCAAATAGACTTGATTATAAAGAAAAGCATTACATGTTCCCACATTTCTGCTGCTTCCTGCAGGAAATACAGTGTTTTTACATTTATTGTTTGGCGCTGATCTATTTATATGGACAGGAAAGAAAAAGAAGATTGAATAGATAAGAGTCCTTCTTGCTATAGTTACTGTTGTTTTCTCTATAAGCAAAAACCAATGACTGTTTTCTACAGTCATTGGCAAAAACCATTAGAATTTCACAATCTAGTGAATTAAAATACATAGATATTACAAATAAACTTAACTCAGAGCCCTATTACTAAAAATCTGAAATAATTAGGGGTTTTGTAGTTAATTTCAAGAAGATGGAACACTCTACATCATTGTTGTTTTTCCAAGTGCTGCACTCACCGACAGTGAGACAGAAACAAATATGGGCCCAGGCAAATATGATTTGCAGTTGCGTAAGAAGAAAACCAAAGTAATACTTTAGTAAAACTAAAAGATCTGTTTTAACGGGTGTATTTATAAAACTAGAAGAGTATCAAGGTATAGTTTCTCTTGGCCCATGGAGCATTTAAGCACTGTTGCATTTTTAAAAAACGATTGTTTCTCTCTTGTGACTCATCAGTAGGCACCTCAGTTTACTGCTACACCCACTGCTCAATCCCCAATTTAAAGCAACAGCTGCTAAGATTTAAAAAAAAAAAAAAAAAGGGGGGGAAAGAAAAAAAACATGAGCAGCTAAGGTGAGCACAGTGAAGAATTTACCAGCTAAAGAGTGACGCATTTCCCTCAGGTGTGGGTGGACAAGGTGGTGGAAGGTGACTCGATATTGGTCTACTCATCAGATACATACAAAAAATGACTCCAAATGCATCCTAATGCATTAGACGAGTGGATGTGTAAAATGGCAACTCTTAAGTGACACATTTAGCATATTAAATATATGTAAAATATATCCATCCATTCTCTTCCCTTTGTCCATTTCAGGGCTGCAGGTGGCGCTGGAGCCTATCCCAGCCGTCTTAAGCGAGATCCAGGGTAGAACCTGGACAAGTTGCCAGACTGTCGCAGGGCTAACACATAGAGACAGACAACAATTCACACCGAAGGGCAATTTAGAATCACCAGTTAACCTAACCCCACAAACTGCATGTCTTCGGACTGTTGGAGGACGGTGAAGTACCTGGAGAGAACCCACGCAACACAGGGAGAACATGCAAACTCCACTCAGAAAGACCCCGGCCTGATGGTGGAAGTGAACTCAGGACCTTCTTGCTGTGAGACAACCATGCTAACCATGTAAAATATAGTGGGTTTGCAAACCCATGAAGTATGGGTTTGCTCTAAAAACATTTATTTTGAATCTTTGATACATTCTCACATCTTTTTTCTGGTGTTACAACTTTCCCACAGACCTTATTTCAGGTATGTAACTTAAGAGTTTTAGGACTTTTGCAGCACCCTGCATACAGGACATATTCTGGCCAGTACTACAAAAGTGGTAAAAGTATAGAGAAAAGCAAAAGTAAGGTTTAAAAAAAAAACAAAAAAAAAAACGAGAGTGTGGAGAGAATGTTTTTGTGTGTTTTCTTTTTACTGACCTGGAATGCAGTTCAGTGCTGCCATTATTGTACTTGCTGCCTCTCTCCCACATGCCAAAGTCAGGTACCCTATATGCTCTTTCCACACAGAAAACCAGGTTCTGGATGAAGGAAACCTGCATGTAGAAAACAAACATACATGGGACACTCGGAAAAAATGCAACATACTGTGTTTATGCAACCTGCATACACAGAGTATACTGACACACACGCCCATGTATGCATAAACGGGGCTAGAGACAGAAGATGTGTCCAAAAAGAAAGTGGAATCGCAGTACATAACGTAAAATGCAGCCCCACACACACACACGCACACGCACACACACACACACACACACACACACACACACACAAATGAACGTCTGGATCCATTGATAGATGACCTTTGATACTGATCTGGGGTGATGAGTATAACTCTCTCATTACAAAGGTTACTACGGTGAAAAAGAAAGCTGATTTCTAATCCATGCTCAAGGTGAAACTGACCCTATGGCTAGACTGTAATTAAAAAGAATAGAGCACCAGTACGTGAAGCTAGAGCTTCATTGCCTTGTCAGCTACCCATAACTATAAAGACACTAAATCAACACACTTTACAAATTCCAGCTAAAACAAATGCCACCCTTTAGATGCTCTAAAAACTCATCAGTAGTGTTGTTGATTCCACCAAACATTACAGCGGCATCGAAATGTTTAAAATTGCAGTTAGCCGATTTCAAATGTTTCTTATAACTAGCATCTGGCACACGCAGATTCCTGCAAAATTATACAGTATACATATAGGAAAAAATTAACTAAAAAGTGAAACATATAATGTGCCAGCACACTGGTGTATGTGCTTGAGTGATGGTAGATTTAATCTAAAATGACAAAGTGGTGGAGGGGAATTGAGAGATGAGAGTAAAACAGCTGAAAGAGAAAGACAGAACCTGTGCAGGTCTTAAATAGGCCAGGCAGTGAGGATGGGCAGAGAAAGAGGGGGCAAAGCAGATGAGGCTGGGAAAGAGGGAAAGGTGTTTGCCGGGTCTCTTATTGGGGGGTTTTATGAGCAGAGTGATTAACGAGGGGAACTTTTTAGTATCTTAATGGTATCTTAATGAATGTTACTGCCCGTCGGCCAAATGAGTCCCTCTGTCTCCCCTCCCTGCTGCTAGAAAACCATCCTGGCCAGTTCTGCTTTTTTTTCCTTTTTTTGTGGGGGGCGGGGGGCTGACTATTTGGGAACGTGGGCACATTGGCAAAAGCACACTACATGTGCTTCTGCTTTTACCATGTGCCAGCAGCTCTCACGTATACTCCTGTGTGAAAAAAAAGCACCCCAGACATACAAACTGGCTAATGAGTCGCTCCATTTCATGCTGCATGAAACTGAAAATGGCATCTGGGAGGAGGTCGATAGTGTATCTTCTCAGAGGACATGCATCAGCCTTTCTATGCCACTCTAAGAAAAAAAAAAATATACTGCAATGCAGCTTCCAGCTCAGTCAAGTGGACACCGATGGACTTCACAAGTAGTGACAGCCAACAACAAACTAATAAACACTCTAATAATGTGATTAGTCCAAATGAAACACATTTCAAACAGTGTTCAGTGAGAAAGCTAATCTCAAACCCTTATGCTCAGTGCATCTGATGTTTGTTAATGTGAGATTGGGGGAGGCGTGCTTCGGTTTGTATTACACAACCTAATAAGCACTGTTTAACCATGCAAATTAAGGTTGCTGCACAAACAGGACTGCCCTCATAAAAAACTTACATTGTCAATTTGCTTTGTTCAGAGTAAGAAATGGAGAAAAATGAGAGATGACTGGGTTGGGAGGTGTGTGTACGCTCACTAATTGGTTAGTGGTATAACGTTTCACCATGTCCTTACTTTCTTAAGATAAGCTCAATTTAGTAAACAAATGGATTCCTTTACCAGGGGCACAAATTTCACTGCTCTGTGGCGGTAAGTAAAGCTGAGCAGGCTGTAAAAACTAACAGAATTAATGACGTTCCAAATACTCCTGCGGGCCACATAATAAACAGCACAGTGTGTAAACTTAACAGCCAAGTTGCCTTCTTGTTTTATTTAGAGCCAAACATAAAAAAGGCAAAAAAAATGACACCAACAGATAAATCAAACTACAAGAGACCGTTCAGCTTTACAGTAATAGAGGGCTGGTGTGTTGCCAAACACAACGTTACCGGTTCGATTCTCAGGAGGCTATTTAAGCTTCCACAATGAAATCATCTAAACGTTTCTCTGCTGAAAGTCAACTGAGCGGCTCAGCAAGAGCATAAATGTGAGCCAAGCTATAAAAGTGAGATACTGTCCCCTGATCCTGCATTTGTGTCAGCTCTAGGATATCTGTAGGGGATTTAGGATATATCTAACTGGCTTTAGAGACCCTTTGGTCTTACTTTACAGCAGCTAGCTCAACCTTCAGAAGGTAGCATCAGATTACTTAGATCATTTAAACTATATCGTGGTGTATTTTAGAATAAATACAGAATTTCAAAAAAAAAAATTCCAAAGATTAGAGAAGCTGTGAGATGTTTTAAAATACAACATTGCCATAAATGCACAGCACCATGGAAAATCCACAAAGTGATAAAATGTAACAACTCCGTAGTTATTTTTCATGCAGTTTATAATCATATCAGTACATTTAACCTTGACAGTAAGTGAGACCAGAGATTGACACTATTTGCCTCTGCTTCACAGTTTAGAAAATGTAGCGATAAACAGGCCGACATTTACATCCTAATATTGAAAACCGCAGTCATTTTAACGCCTTGTTTACCTCGTCGGTGTTGAAAATGATCTGCAGACCAGAGCAGATCATCTCCACCAAGTACAGCAGGAATAAAGAAACGGCATCGATCTGTAGAGGTGACAGAGGGAAGTAGGGTGGATAAGATGCCATCAAAGCAATTACTATCATTTGCACATACACCGTATAATAACTTCATACTTATAAATTAGTCTTCAATTTCTCGCACAGTGCAGAGAATGAGACAGACTTTACAGTAGCTATTAAACTTTTGACATTGGAAATCATCAACAATGGTGAAGTTGCTGGAAAAAATAGAATAATCAATAAATAAGTTACCTCTTTTACATTTTTGAATGTCTTTTTCTCCCCTCACAGGCAACTAACCTTGCAGCTTTATTTCGATTTCTCTCTCTCTCTCTCTCTAGCTCTCTTGATGTATTGGCCACCCTTCACTAGAAATGCATTCTCCATTCAAATGCTACACACCAAACTGACCTCTGTTAATACCACTGACAAAGGAACAAGCCGTTTTAGTGCCAATTTAGTGCACAAGCACTTCTCGGAGAAAGTCATTTTTCTGAGCGTCTATGCATGCCAGGCAGAGGGGCTGAGGAAATGAGACATTTTAATGGAATCCCCCCCCCCACTCAAAACACTTGAAACAAAACCTGTCACAAAGAGATTGATTGTCTATTTTATTCATCCTGTTGTTCATTCATCTTTAGCAAGGTTCACTTACTACAGACCTTCTTCTCTGACCTCATTTTTTCCTAAAGTTATATTAAATATGTGACACAAAATAAAATACCAGGGTGGCAAATTTTACTCTACATTTTTTACAATATACAGTAAAACCCCTAGGTAACACACACACATCAAACACACAGGTGTATGCACGAAGAATTCAATTTAAACGCTCTTTTTTCATTTGGTAGTTGCCCCATTTTTTCACTTGTCTGCTTGCTGGCTGACCTGCAGGTGGTGGTAGTCGCCGTGCAAGTAAACCTCATCTCCGGTGTCCACATGGAATACAGAGTGCAGACACTTTGAGGGGCTAGGATCCTGTTTAAACTCCTCCACCTAACAGAGATGCACAGAGAGAGAGAAAGAGAGAGAGATGAAAGGAGGAAAAAAAAGGTCCAGGGTAAAGGGAGGGAGAGAGAAAATCAAAGGGAGAGACATCCATGGCCCCACAGAGGTTACTAGAAGAAACTAGCTATACTAGAGTAGCCTTCAACAAATTCAAAAACATATCAACCGAAACCTTTTGTATTGAGTCAAACATGGTGATGAACTTTCTTTACACACTGTAATGTCTGTCATGTCTCTTATGGTTGCACTGCTTAAGGCAGAGATGGCACCTCTGCTCTAATTCTATATATGTCAATTCTAACGAATCAAATTCAATGCTGCTTCTTGTTTCTCTATCCTCCTCTGTCCATTCTTCTCTTTCCCCCATGTCAACTTGTCACGACAGATTCCCACATCCCCGGGATTTCTTTTCTATAATTTTCTCAGGCAACTTGAGATAACTGCTGTGAATGGAAAAAAAATTAAATTACACTTCACTTCCTTTCAGCATGTTCTCTTGAGCTAAAGCTGTTTGTTTTTTATATTTAAACTGTCAAACTGAACTTCTTTTACTGCATTCACTTTTGCTGACCCATCAACGTCCAGAGTTTTTTCCTGGCTCCAAAGGCTGGGGTGAAGGGTGATCAGAATGTAAGCATAATTGGTCTGAATATAGTTAAGGCAAAAACTTGAGTCTTACTTAACAGAAGTCAGTGGATTTCCACATCTGGCTCCTTTGTCTTAGGCCATTTAAATGTTTGTCTTTGTTTGTTTGCCTTTTTGGCTCCTCCATTTCAATTGCCACTTCAGCTTATTCTAGCTTTCTTTGCAGCTTTTTCACTTCAGTTAGTCTTGCTGCTTAAATTTAATCAGCTACTTAAATCTTAACCACCATCTGCCTGCACTGTTTTTTCAATCTATTATACCCATACAAATATGATTCAAAAGGTTTAAAAGGAACTAACATTTCTTTAACATTTTTAAGCCGTTTCAAAAAAATTAAATGTTTACAATCCTGGCTGCAAGAGTTCATCCCCACTACAATCATACATGCTGCACATAATCTGTTCTTTTGTTTTGGTTTTTAATAAAATAACCTGATAAAGAGTGAAGAGTTTAATCAGGGAACAACACCACACGCTACACGTTACAGTACAAACATCTCTGCTCGGGACCACATAAGGGCCAGATTATGGCAACCAAAATGATAACACTGTTTAAAACAAGACATGTACAACATTTTAGTTGTGCTTTATCCTCGGTGGTTTGTTGATGGCTTCGCATGTGTTTGCTTCATCGACTACACTACACACCAAATCACAGATGGGCCGCCTGTCCTGTCGCACAGTTATAAATAATTGGCCCTTTGTCCCATTTTCACCTCCTTCGTTTCTTTTCTCTACTTCTCTCACTGCTCTCTCTATCATTAAATCCCTCGTTGTTGTCTCCATTGTTTTTCTTACTTCCTACCTTCTTTCTTGCTTCTAGCTCTCTATCTCCTGTACTTTACGCTATGAGCTCTTTTATTTGGGTTCTTTTGTCGTCGTCCCCCCTCACACCTATTTTGCTATATAGTCAGGTCATAGTGGAGACCCGCTGTCCCACTTTCACTGAAACTGCTCCATTTCTTGCCATCCCATAGTGAGTAATGCTTATGTGCGTATGTGTACAGAATAAGAGGGGTACCTCTGTCAGCAGCTAACGCTGTTGTTTATGTTTCTATAAAACTTGCTTTTGTGTAGTGGTCTCACAGTGTCAAGTGGCTCCACTCTTGGGATATTTGAAGAGGCCCCTGATCTTGCTTATTGTTTCAAGTGCTGCAATGCGCCAATATGGGCTTCAATTTAGCAAACTACTTCAACGCCTGCTGTTTTAACAGTCCACTTTCATGCACTTATTTTCCATCTTTAGCTACGCACAAAACTCTTGCATCTCATCAAGTCAATTAACTGCAATTCCTTATCATTTCTCACTGAAAAGGAAATGACTTTCATTTTCAAAACAAAGTTATGTTAAAGGGATACAGTGAGCTCAATAACTGTTTAGATCATCACGACTAAATGATCAGCTCACGTTTTTACGCTTAGATCTGTGACCATATCCCTGAATTGATCAATGTTTTGGTCTCTTCAGGCAGTGTAACAAGCCGTATACAAAAACACTGACTTATTGGCCTATTTAGTGTTCCAGCAGCCACTGGCACATAATTAGCATTTGGAGCACAGTAAAAAAAAATTACAAAAAACAAAAGTAAAGTTGCAGAGTCCTGAACTGACAAAAAATGACTTAAAATATGCTAAAGAAATAGATGTTGGATTAGCAATAATGGTAAGTGGGCCAAAATTCCTCCACAGCATTGACAGTTATTGCAAATCCTTGAATAGCTGTTGTTGCTGCTGCTAAGGGTGGCCCAACCAGTCATCAGGTTTAGGGGGCAATCACTTTTTCCACACAGGGCCATCTAGAGTTTTTTATTTCTTAATCATAAAGAACTTCATTTACACCACTGTATGTATGTATTAAGGATAGGGATGTCACAGTAACACAAGAAGGCCGGTGTTAGTTAACTATAGAAATGGAAAAGAGTGTTGTTTGCAGCCTTAATAAGCCCGGACAGTGAGTTCCTCTGTTGCATATATAAAAATTTGTATTAACAAATATTGTTCTGGATGATAACGCTGCCTGAATTTCAATGCAAATCAGCATAAAAGCAGAGCATCTATATAGCATGTTGTATCTGTTGTTCACTAGCTCTGTTTCATGAGTTTCTCCTGCAGTATTGTCCAATTCCTTGAGGAAAACACACAAGTATTATATTTATTTATTTGTTATAATTAAGTTTAAGCACCTCAGGACATTGTTTAAAGATACAGGAATTGATTATTTGAAGGAAGAGAAAAGATCTGGTGAAATTTTAAACAATGTATTTTAAGCATTAATATTTTTATTATCATTGTTATCATCAGTAATCTCTAAATGTTTCGGTATACCTTTGTATTCAGTACGAACAGAGCTGCTTTAAATAAACATAAACAGCCACCTCATTTGTTTATCAATGGCAAAGGTAGAATCTTTTCCTTTAAGAAAAGTGTAATTGTTAAATAAAAGATATCCTTTCTTCCTCATACACTATCTTATCTAATCAGTGGGGCACAGCTGCTGTATTTGCTCTGTGATATTTGCCCTGCAGTGCCCCCATGTCACAGTTTCCATAAAAAATGCCATGTACTTCGTAAGCGTTGGTGACGGGGCCATAACGAAAGCTGTTCTGTGTAATTAACTGTGTAAACGCAGCTTTGTAATTAAGACAGAGAAACTCTCTCCCCTAAATTGGATCGTCAAGGTCGAGGCAAGATGAAAGAGGATGCCTTTCAACGGTGCACACCATATACGTGCAGATACACAGGGACGCAGCAGGCTGCTCTATTAAAAAAATATGCTCAACGAGGGAAAAAAAAAAAATATTCAGGAGACATATCTGGCTTTTCTTTGAATACATAACATGGTTTGCCATTTTTTTCCTCATTCACAGCCTACTCTACACATTCATCAGTTTTCAGTAGAGGTGGCGTGAAATTTTCCTCCTTCGGAGCAAAAGTCATTGGAAATTAGGAGACTGCTGGTTATTAAGCCCTCAGGACTATATCAACTGGCTCCTTTTGTTATTTGTTGTGATATGAAAGAGGAACCAGATGTGTCCAAGGCTGTAGCACTAAGAGGCTTTGATGAGCAGGAATATACCTTTGATCTGCAACGCAGTGTGTAATTTCGGGGGTGTTTTTATGCAAACATGCAGAAGCTGTACTGAGCCAGGATGAAACACTCACCTTATCGGCCTGTCTCATGTAACAGTAGAGAATTCCTCTCATGCACTTGATGGCAGAATGCTCCAACTCGTGAGTTCGTCCCATGTCATCATCAATGCGTCTGAAGGGCAGGGAACAAAGGCCGAACACATGAAGACAAACTGTCACCTACAGCAACTCCTTTTGTTTTAAAAATGGCAAATATTACTAACTGGAGTCACAGTTGGTCTTTTGGTCAGTATTCTTACTCCTTAAATGTCCGAAAATAACAGCAGAGATCTCACAACTTAATATGAAGGACAAGTTTTCCGAGGGAAAAAAAAGTCCAAGTAGTCAGAAGATCAGACACATTGTAGAACTGTCTAAACTGTTATTTTATTCAAATAAAATATGAGTGAAAGAGAAGCAGAA
Organism: Maylandia zebra; assembly: GCF_041146795.1. Taxonomy (NCBI): domain Eukaryota; kingdom Metazoa; phylum Chordata; class Actinopteri; order Cichliformes; family Cichlidae; genus Maylandia; species Maylandia zebra. The sequence continues at coordinate 6,011,506 of NC_135167.1, forward strand.
CATCAGAACCAGCTTAATAAATAATAAATAAATAATGCTAAATATTAAGTCTTTAATTCCTTACTACCTTTTGGTCAAGCCATTTTGTTCCCAGGTTTAAGCAAATAACAAATAATAAATAACCTGCTGAACCCTTTTTGGGGTAAGAAAGATAAAAAATAAAAAAATGAATCAGGTTTAGGTTGACATAACCCAGATCAAGCCAAACTTTTGCATTCATAAAGCTAGAAATGTTTGCCTAGCCCATATTTCATCAATAGGATTGTGGATCCATCCTAAATATTATTGTGATACAGAGAACTACCATGTGATTTTGACATGGACAACACAAATCCTGATCTGATGAGGACTGGAAGAGTAGTAATGGTCAATCATTTGTTCCGTTAAAGCTGTCAGTTGGCCAGGACTGCTGTGAAGATCAAACTGCTTAACCCAAGACTAAATACAATGGTTCTCTGGCTGTTTCAGTTACCCATAGCTATGAAATAATGATCATACTGTGATTTTTTTTTGCTCTTTAGACTTTCCCACACGTAGTACTGACTTTGAAGTATATTAGTCATCAGTGCTGATAAACCAACAGAAGCTCTTAACAATTTACACAATTTACATTTAATAGTGAATGCAAATTAACTAAAACATGAATGAATGCACTATAGAAAAATGCATTCAAATTGTGGGGAAACAAATCAGCTTTAAATTAAATCTGTTAGGTATAGAAAAGAAAAGTTTTGAAAGTCCTGAAATGAATACTGGTAGTAAAATGCCACTTTGTTCCTTGGTTGCAGCGACCACAGTGCGAATCAGCTCATTCTTTCTGAGGCTGGCAGATGTCAGATGTGTTTGACAAAGGTCAAGCTAGTAATGACTCTGGCTAACAACAAAGGAAAGCTAAGCCACTGATGTTATACTTGTTTAAAATTTACAAGGTACACAATGCATTAATGACTGCCTTCAAGACATGACCCCGTGCATCAAAACTGACTGCATGGACTTGTTAGTGAGAGGAAATTTTCACTAGAGCTACCCAGTGTCATTAACAAGAAAATGTATATAACAAATAGAAAAGTGAGTAGGCAAAGCTGCAGATAAAAGCTATCATGTTTCCTTAAAATAGAAGTTTGTGGTAACTCCAACTGCCAGTCTTGTCATTGAATCTCACACACACATACTCAAACACACACAGCATCTGGGTGTGAAGTAAGTAATGGCACTATCCAAGCCTGTCAGATGAGAATCATCTTAATTAAATCCCAGTGACAATTCTAATAGGAGGCAGCCATGACTGATGACTGGGATCTGCCTCTGGTCACATCACTGCAGTACACTCTATTTTTACCCCGCTCTTTCCCTCCGTCTTCCCCCTCCATCTAGTTTCCTCTCTGCCTCTCTCGCCATCTTCCACTTATTCTTCTCTATTGCGAACCCTGACCAGCTTAAATCTCCCCTCTACCACTCCCGCATCTCCACTTTCACTCTTTCTTCTCGTATACCTCCCCTTTCCAATTCTGCCTCCTTCCTCTTTATCTTTTTGCCCCCCACCCTTCTTCTGTGCCCTGTTACAAGCTCATTTTGTGGAAGTGCTCTTTCCTTAAGAGGAATTTGGGCATCAACACAGGGGAACATTGATAAAGGGGTTTGGTGGCCCCAGTGAAATTTTGAAATGTTCTTCTAGAAGTAATAACCCCTATGTGGTTAAAAAGCAAAGCCTCCAAATGACAGAGGCAGATTAAAGATGAGGATCAGTAAGCATGAAAACGAAGAGAGCAGGGAAAAAAACCTGTGAAACTAACTGGGGCTTTTTGGTCAGCTTTCATATAATGCCCAACAAACTGAGCTGTCCATCTATTTTAGTATTTCTTTTACACCAGCGTTGCTGTGATGCTGAAAAAAGGCAATACATAGGACTGGTTTTTCAGCTACTCCTGAGTTTATGGGTCAGTGGCATATTCAGAAGCACAACATGCTGCAACCATCTATCACTATATAACAGCAAGAAAGACCTCTGCCCACAAGAAACTGGACTCACTGCAATAACCATCTGTGTTTATGACCTCCGCCTCCACTACTCACCATGAATTTAGATTTCAGTCTGAGATACTCTCACAACAGTAATCGAAGAGTTCTTTAAAAAGTCTAACTGAACATAAACATGAGTTCTAAGTTTTTAACTTGTACAGATCACTAGCTGTTTACCCATATTCTATGATTGCACCAATTACAGACCCTGCAACCTCTAGCTTGTTGGGTTGGGTGTGTGAAAAGACATATTTTCAAATAATTTCAAGGATTGTGTGCACTTGTTAGTACAACTGGGCTTATCTTGGAGCCACACTCACCCACAAACACGTACATGTTGGTAATCTGCCAAACAGCTTTGGTCAAGTTGAGCTTTCTATGAGTTTTGTAACTCAATTTTAGGTAAAAAGCACTATCTTTAGCACACAGCTAAGGTGCCAGCTTCCTAAGTCCACACAAATTTTGGAAAAAGACATATTGCATACTTATAAACAAACATATATTACACAGTTTATTTTGCATGCGTGTGCATTTTGCATACTAACCGATATGCCATTGCCAAGGCCCAGGCACTGGCAGCACAGTACAGAGAGTCCCGGACCTTTGCCTCTTTGCAGGTAGAGCATGTTTTTACTGGGAACAGACCAGTGGTGGGACTCTGGTAGTTCAAAATAGTTGTCTTGACTAAAAAGACACAAAAAAGATAGAGACAGACAGAAGAAGTGGTGGGTTAATAGTTGCAAAACTGGAAATGTCATCTGCTCACAGCTAAGTAGTTGAAAGGCCAGTGAAGAAAGCGCCTGTTTTCTAGGCTGTAAAGTATTCTCCTGCAGCTCTTTGTTACGAATATCAAAAGCATCTCGTTCTAACTGATGAATTAGGTGGTAAATCAAGAATCAACAGAGTAAAATTACCAGTTGGAAAATACAAAAATGAAATTTAAAAAAACAAAAACAAACCCCCCCCCCCCATAAGATTCTGTTTAAAGCGCAATAAACAAATCAGATAAATGTAATAAATAAGTATAAGATGAGAGAGAGAGCACTATGCGCCTCACAGCTTCAATGTCAGGGGCGGGGGAATAGTGGACCTCCCAGCTTCAGCGTCATATAGAGGAGCCCAGAGCAAACCCAGCAGCAAGCCTTAAAAAAAGGCTATAAATTTATATATAAAAAAATCCAAAATAGCTGCAGCAATCTAAGGAGAGTGGGCAACCAGAGTTTTACAACTTAAAGAAATTCTGCACTTGTGAGCAATTGTTGCAGAGAATCACCACGTTACCAATGACTGTGACACTTTTCATATGTTTTACTGTTAATGAATAAGTACTTTTTAAGATTGTAATGCACTTCAATAGATTCTTACAATATTAAAATACAACTGAATAAAAAAAAACTATAATACACAAAAATATTATTCAAATGCCTGATAGATCTGGATAGATGCATTTTCAGCTGGTTTTTTTTTTTTTTTTTTTTTAAAAGAAGACACAGAGTCAAGGGTGCAAAGAGAGAGAGGTAAACTGCTCCATAGTTTTGGCACAAATGTTTGAAAGGCAAAATCCCATTTATTTTTTAGATCGGTACGTGGAATCACCAGAAGACCACTATCAGCAGATCGAAGGAAGAAGCATGATGTAGAAGATGATGTAAGTGGGGGCCTCTCCACATCAGGCCATGAAAGTAAGAGTCAAGATTTTAAATTGAGATCTGAAACTAAATGGAAGCTGGCGCAGATTCTTTAACAATGGGGTGATATGTGAGAATTTGTGAGTGTGAGTTAAAAGCCTTGCAGCAGCATTTTGGACAGCTTGAAGGCAATTTAAAGAAGCCTTCAATATTATAATCATGAGGCAATGAAGGCATAAAAAAGCATCTCCAATTTACCTTTAGAGACAACAGTCCTGAGTTTAGCGATATTTCTTAAGTAAAGAAAGCAATAGAAGGTCATAGACTTGATGTAAACATGAAAAGTCAAAAATTGATTAAAAATTAACCCAAGATTTGAAGCTGTAGTTTTTACAGTGGATGAGAAAGATCCCAAATGATGTCTAGTCTGGGGCTTAATGCTCTCTGGAGCAAAAATTTAACACTCATCCAACCATTAATTTCCTTAAGAAGTTCCATTAGAATGGATAGTTTATCTAACTATAAGGTTTGGAATAACGGTACAGTTGAATATCATCTGCATACAGATGATAGGAAATGGATTTCAAACTAATTATAATATGGCCTTGTGGCACAATATACCAGTTAAACAACAAGGGACTTAAGATAGATCCTTGCGGAACGCTGCATGATAATCTAGCTACAGCTGACCAAAAGTTTCCCACTGACATCAAAAGTGTTCTACTCGCAGAAATGAACTGAACAACCCCAAGATGGAGCTAGACATCCCTATCATGTGATTTAAGCGGTGGATTAAGATTTGATTATCAACGGTACTGAAGGCTGAACTAAGGTTAAACAGAACAAGAACTGAGCAATCACCCCTATCTGCAGCCACCAGAAAGTCATTTGTCCATGAAACCATAAAGCTGCACTTTCTTTTTGCCTTATAGTCTGATTTGTCATAACTTTTCCGTTTTGTGGTAAACTTTTCTTTGGCTGTCACTTCTTCACCCTGACCTGTCTTATTTGGCTCAGCAGAACTAAAATATATATCCTGCTACTTTTACACACACACACACACACACACACACACACACACACACACACACACACACACACACACACACACACACAACGGTAAGCGATTCTCTGCGCGATCAACCTCTCACATGTTTAAGCTTGCTGCTGGAGATTTCACTTGTCATGTTTGCATAGTAAGCCAACGATTGATAAAACGATGTCAGAGGAATTGGTGCGCAAATTATCATCACTCACCAATCAGTGCTGTCGCTCTCTATACACAGTTTGCGCGATTGCAAAGTGAAAGCAAACAACAAGCGCAAATTCAAACGCGATTTCAACATGTCACATATTGACAGTGGCTCATCGATGCCAATGACATAATTATCCAGCTACATTTCCGAAAGAATGCAAAAGCATTGACATATATTTTTCCTTCCTACAATCCGGTTGTTCAGTGATGACGCAACGAATCCTACTTCCGGGTCTAAAGTAGTCTGCGTTTAATATGGCTTTTGTGTTGTTAACATGTTTAATGTTATGTATTTTCTTCTATTTGATCTCAAAAAGCTTCTAAAACAGTCAGTGATCACTGTTGACCTCCCTCGGCTTTTATTACCGCTAATCATTTATTTAAGCTCAGTTTTTAAAACCTTAGGATGTAACTACAGCCCAGCCCATGCAGCAGTATATGAATGACTAACCTCGTATTGTGGATGGATTATCTCAGTTGTTCTCCTGGCTGAAGTTTGGTCCTTTTACAGCATCCTGCCATGCGATTACATTTGTTCCTGACCACCGAGAACACTCACGTTAACTTTTATCGAGTGGGAAAAAAGTTAGCTTGTTTATATTATGCTAACATAGCCGTCTCTCTAGCGGTCATGTAGCACATCATTAAATACCAGCTAGCCAAACTTCAGTAACCCTACAAACGTCACTGCTGTTTAGTTTTCTGTCTTCATTTATGCTGGAAGTGATAGCAGAGCTGTATGTTTTAATTTGTTTCCAAAACCCTGCAGTCAGGACATGCTATATTGTATTTAGATAGAAGCTAGCGAGCAAACTCCCTGCTAACTTCTAACTCCGTTTTCATGGATGCCTGGATGTTAAACTCAATTGTTACACCTGGTAGAGCAGAACGCTGATCATTTTATTAAAGATGAAAGACTTTAGACAGTTTTTCAACTCTCAGTAATGCCATAGTGATCGTTTGATATATGGACCTGCAGCAGAGTTTAGGTCCAGACACGGCTAGTGACGTCAGACTGAACAATCGGATAGCCCGATGCAGGGCAGAGATAGATTTTGGTAGCCTGACTGGAAAAATCGCTAGCCCCGGGACGTCGGGCTAGTGATATTGCAAGCCCTGTATCTGGATTGAGGAATCACTCATCTTTGGAAAAGAGAGTTTATTACAGAGAAATGGCTCTTTCCCAAATAAAAGCTATACTATACGCTTCTTCTGGGCTATATTCTCAGCAGCATATTGTAGCGGGTCAGGGCTGTTCTGTTTGTACAGTTATGTTTTGTTTATGTTGCCATAGTGACGGGTGACGCCCTCTCGCTGCAACGGTGTGTCCTTCCTGGGTCAGAGGGCGCCCTGTGTGTTGTTGTTGCTGCTGTGCGGTTGCTGCGCTGAGCAGTTAGCTAGCGACAGTGTTCTTCTGCAGATGTCAATAAACGGCTGTGCTCCCTGGCTAGCTCACGGGAAGCAAGACCAAACGACACCTCCGTCTCCTCCTTGTCTGAGCTCGCCACAATATTAAACATATCAGGTCCCCATAAGGAGAATCATGTGCTAATGGCTGTCTAAATGACTCGGGTAAAGTTTGTAGCATGCATGCTTGTTGTTTTTGTCTGCTTCCACTTGTCTTTGTACTAGGATGATGTCGGCATAAATGTGCAGTCATATTCGTTGTGTTCCCACTAGTGCTGTCAGCGTTAATCTCGTTGAAATGACGTTAACGCCACAACATGGCAAATGTCCGTTAACGAGCTACCCCTGATCACCCGGTGCATGGGGCTAGACGGCCAACACGTTAACGAGCTAACTGTGCTAACACACTAGCTCCCACCCATGTAATTGAGCATTGCGTGGCACATCCAACATACTGTTTCACTTTAGTCCATGACGCGCTTACCTTCAGGGTCATACGTCACATGAAAACCAAAATAATTCCAAACGCCAGATCTGAATGAGGGTGGGGGAGGTTAAATTTTCCATGTTGCAAGGAGAGCTTAACTTCTGTCTTGCTAGCTTGCCCTGCGCTCTTCCTTCTTGATGCTGTCTGTGTTGAGCGCTCAGTGGATCTGCGCTCGACAGTGCAGCCTAGGCAGAGTAGTCGAACACAGATTCACTGAGCGCTCAACACAGACAGCATCGTCAGAAGGAAAGTTGATAAAATAAATTACAAATTTTGTATTGTTCATACATGTGCGTACCGAACGTAAAAAGCACTGTTCAATATCGATACGAGTATCGTTTCGTTGCACTCATGAAGGCACCTGGGCATTTGCAGGACTTTGTGTGGGGTAATGGGGTCGTCGGGACGACTGACCCCTTAGTTGGGGGCTATGTATAGCGGGTCAGGGCTGTTCGGGGTTCTGTTTGTACAGTTATGTTTTGTTTATGTTGCCATAGTGACGGGTGACGCCCTCTCGCTGCCACGGTGTGTCCTTCCGGGGTCAGAGGGCGCCCTGTGTGTTGTTGTTGCTGTACGGTTTCCGCACTGAGCAGTTAGCGATTGATAAGACGTCGTTGGATGTGCCACGCAATGCTCAATTACATGGGTGGGAACTAGTGTGTTAGCGCAGTTAGCTCATTAACGTGTTGGCCGTCTAGCCTCATGCACGGGGTGATCAGGGGTAGCTCGTTAACGGACATTTGCCGTGTTGTGGCGTTAACGTCATTTCAACGAGATTAACGCTGACAGCACTAGTGGGAACACAACGAATATGACTGCACATTTGACATCATCCTGGTTCAAAGACAAGTGGAAGCAGACAAAAACAACAAGCATGTGTAACCGGTTTCTGCTTCATCCCGCTGCAACAGTTCGGCCCAAACAGACTCCTCGACTCTGCGTTGTGTAGTGTTTTTAAAAAGACAAGGAGTCTCTGATCAATCGTTGCCACTTTATTTCCTGAATGGAAACAACAGTGTATTATCAGTGCACAGGCTCGCCACACACCACTCCGCACAGCACACTCTCGTTTGGCTACGGCAGACTGGCAGCGATTACTGCAGCAATATTACAATTTCTAATATACAATAAAATAACAGCAACAACAAATGATGTACCTGAATGGAAACAACGGTGTATTATCAGTACACAGGCTCGCCATACACCACTCCGCACAGCACACTACGGCAGAACATCTCATTAGCATTCCGCTTTAGTACATAAGACAAAAGTACATAAAACTGGTGTTGGACATGTGTCCACTAAGCACTTATTACACTCGGTGCTCGTCAGCTAATCAAACATGTTTTATGTGTCTGTACTACTTAGCTATATTGTGTGCGGAACAATACAACTCACCTCTCATATGGCTACGGCAGACTGGCAGCGATTACTGCAGCCAGCCTCACCTAAGCAGCCACACCGAGAGGGGGGCGCTGTTTCCCCATTACACTGATATTTGCGGCAAGTGGAATAATACCACATAAAGACTGTTACACATGCATGCTACAAACTTTACCCGAGTCATTTAGACAGCCGTTAGCACATGATTCTCCTGATATGTTTAATATTGTGGCGAGCTCAGACAAGGAGGAGACGGAGGTGTCGTTTGGTCTTGCTTCCCGTGAGGTAGCCAGGGAGCACAGCCGTTTATTGACATCTGCAGAAGAACACTGCCGCTAGCTAACTGCTCAGCACGGCAACCACACAGCAACCACAACACACAGGGCGCCCTCTGACCCAGGAAGGACACACCGTTGCAGCGAGAGGGCGTCACCCGTCACTATGGCAACATAAACAAAACATAACTGTACAAACAGAACAGCCCTGACCCGCTACAATATGCTGCTGAGAATATAGCCCAGAAGAAGCGTATAGTATAGCTTTTATTTGGGAAAGAGCCATTTCTCTGTAATAAACTCTCTTTTCCAAAGATGAGTGATTCCTCAATCCAGATACAGGGCTTGCAATATCACTAGCCCGACGTCCCGGGGCTAGCGATTTTGGGCTACCAAAATCTATCTCTGCCCTGCGTCGGGCTATCCGATTGTTCAGTCTGACGTCACTAGCCGTGTCTGGACCTAAACTCTGCTGCAGGTCCATATATCAAACGATCACTATGGCATTACTGGGAGTTGAAAAACTGTCTAAAGTCTTTCATCTTTAATAAAATGATCAGCGTTCTGCTCTACCAGGTGTAACAATTGAGTTTAACATCCAGGCATCCATGAAAACGGAATTTATGACATTTAACGGAGTTAGAAGTTAGCAGGGAGTTAGCTCGCTAGCTTCTATCTAAATACAATATAGCATGTCCTGACTGCAGGGTTTTGGAAACAAATTAAAACATACAGCTCTGCTATCACTTCCAGCATAAATGAAGACAGAAAACTAAACAGTGACGTTTGTAGGGTTACTGAAGTTGGGCTAGCTGGTATATAATGATGTGCTACATGACCGCTAGAGAGACGGCTATGTTAGCATAATATAAACAAGCTAACTTTTTTCCCACTCGATAAAAGTTAACGTGAGTGTTCTCGGTGGTCAGGAACAAATGTAATCGCATGGCAGGATGCTGTAAAAGGACCAAACTTCAGCCAGGAGAACAACTGAGATAATCCATCCACAATACGAGGTTAGTCATTCATATACTGCTGCATGGGCTGGGCTGTAGTTACATCCTAAGGTTTTAAAAACTGAGCTTAAATAAATGATTAGTGGTAATAAAAGCCGAGGGAGGTCAACAGTGATCACTGACTGTTTTAGGAGCTTTTTGAGATCAAATAGAAGAAAATACATAACATTAAACATGTTAACAACACAAAAGCCATATTAAACGCAGACTACTTTAGACCCGGAAGTAGGATTCGTTGCGTCATCACTGAACAACCGGATTGTAGGAAGGAAAAATATATGTCAATGCTTTTGCATTCTTTCGGAAATGTAGCTGGATAATTATGTCATTGGCATCGATGAGCCACTGTCAATATGTGACATGTTGAAATCGCGTTTGAATTTGCGCTTGTTGTTTGCTTTCACTTTGCAATCGCGCAAACTGTGTATAGAGAGCGACAGTACTGATTGGTGAGTGATGATAATTTGCGCACCAATTCCTCTGACATCGTTTTATCAATCGTTAGCTTACTATGCAAACATGACAAGTGAAATCTCCCGCAGCAAGCTTAAACATGTGAGAGGTTGATCGGGCAGAGAATAGCTGACCATTATGTATGTGTGTGTGTGTGTGTGTGTGTGTGTGTGTGTGTGTGTGTGTAAAAGTAGCAGGATATATATTTTAGTTCTGCTGAGCCAAATAAGACAGGTCAGGGTGAAGAAGTGACCGCCAAAGAAAAGTTTACCACAAAACGGAAAAGTTATGACAAATCAGACTATAAGGCAAAAAGAAAGTGCAGCTTTATGGTTTCATGGACAAAAGAATTTCTGTGGCTGCAAGACGAGCTATATAACCGGGGCTGCACATAAGTGGTCCGCAGGTGCGCATTTGCTGTCAAAATAAAATAAAATAAAAAACGCGCACAAGATATGAAGTTGCAACGCGTGTTTGCATACATAAGATTTTCTGGAGGAGGACAGACATTTGTTTAGAACTCTTAAAGATGTCGAAGAAGCAAGCTCCTTTAAGCAATTATTTTGGTGTTCCTCCACCTCCAAACAAATGTCAGAAGGAGTCCGAACCACAAAAGAAGCACTTATTCTCGGAAAAGTGTTTGCAGGAGGTGAGCTGGCTTCAAACAAATGATGAACGCACAGAGATGTGGTGCGGAATGTGCCGTGAAAATCCCACTCTAGCGGACAAAAACAGTGCTTTTTATATGGACGCAAATGCGCGTTGCAACTTCTTATCTGGTGCGCGTCTTTTCTTTTGACAGCGAATGCGCACATGCGGACCACTTATGTGCACCCGTGTAAATAAATAACATAATGTTCTGCTGGGTGTGTTGTTGGTTTTCTCTCGATTTCTGAGTCGACAAGCGCCTTTGTTACTGGGACCAGTCATTTTAAGAAAGGCCCCCATTAGAACCCATGAGAAATGCAAGAAATGCATTATTGCTCAGTCTGCAATATCTTTCCCAGAACAAACACCAATTGCAAATAACATACTAAAATAAACCTGAAAAAATCTGTTTAGAACAGCGTACTATGTTGTAAGGAGTGAACTACCACTGGCAAAATTTAGCAGTCTTTGCAAACTTCAAAAAGCAAATGGCCTAGATCTTGGTTCCACTTGTCTCTTACCCGTGACTTCAGTGGAAATTTCAAATTCAGGATCTGACACAGACTGATTCATGTCCTACACAGTTCTTACAAGTTCATAGAAATTTCTGTTCAATTAGAACCAAGTATTTGAGTTGATGATTGTAATTTTTATACAATGTTGTAATTTGTTTTTCAACAATTTTTTGATTAATGTTTTGTTTCCTTTACAATATTATACTTTAATGTATAATATTGTAAAGGAAACAAAACATCAATCAAAAAATTGCTCTCTTTTTTATTTGGGCTACTTAAATTTATTTTGGGCTACCAAAAACTGAAGAGTCCCTGCCCGAAGGGGTACCAGGGATTTTGAAATTTTGAGAGCCCAGAGATATATTTATTTTTTAAATTACTTTTGTTTCAGCAACATTAAATTTAAAAACTGTACTTTTGAGTTAAAATATATATTTATAAGTTTAATAAATGATAAATTAAAAAGGTATGAACATTTTTTTTGTATCGAAAAAATATTGAACCGTGACACCAAAGTATCGAACCGAACCGTGAATTTTGTGTATCGTTGCACCCCTAATATATATATATAAAAAACTAAAAACAGACAGCATGAACAACATGAAATGTACCAGATATGATAAATATTGGTAACAAACAGTTCAGTTATTCATTTGACCAACATGCATACATAACTTTAGCTTGTGTATTTTAACTAATGCATTCGGTAACACAGTGACACCCTCCTCGCCATTTCGTTCTATATCGCTATGTAAACTGGGAGCCAGAGTCAGACACAAGCTATCCAGTAATGCACTGTCAGCACATACTTTCTCTGCTTTAGGGTTCACAAGCTAGTCCTCATTTGTGACATGTGAAATATATTTAACTAGCTCTAGAGCAAGGTTACACCTCTCTTGTGCTGTAATGGTTGACCTGTAAAATTCCTCAGGGTGTGCAGCTGTGTCACTGCCTCATCCATTTCTCTGGATCTGTTTGTATGCAAATTCAGGCATAAATTCACTCGGGTAAAATTAGATTATGTTAAATTCCATTTAGAAGAAGATTGGGCAAAGATATTTGACATGCATTTTTTTTCTTCTTTGATCAAAGATGACAAAAACTGATCTAATAAACTTACTTGGCACACTCCTCTTTTAGTTTTAGGCAGAGTGACAACAGATGGCTTCTTGGCAACAGTTTAGAAAAAGCAACCGGTCCTGGAGGAATATGACTTTGACTAAAGATGTTTGTTTTTTTTCCTTTTCATTCAAACAAAAAAAAAAAAATGGCATTTTGCTGCATAAGGTGACAAGAGCCAGTTTATGTTAATGTTTTATAGGGCACATTGCTTGAGAGTGTCAGCTTGCTCATGTTTAAATACTTTACAGACTTAACCATGTTTTCTATGAGGGTAAGGAAACTTGGTCATCATTTTAATTTAGGTTTTCTTTAGCACAGTAAAATTCTACACTGCTTGAGTGAGCTGGGGAAAAAAGTGGGTGAGAATGAGTGAGTGAATGGTCTGTATGTGGGTGTGTGTGTGCGTGGCTGGGCTTGGGTCTGGGGCTTGTTGAGCCTTGACCCTGTGGAACATGGTCACCACTCCCTGCTCCTACCCCTCCCTGGGATGTGGTTGCTTGTTTATGTGACTGGATGTTCTGGTGTGTTCATTGGCCACTTTGGCTCAGGGTAGCTTGGACCTCCTCCTTGTCAGGGGGCCTCTGCTAGGTGCCCCCTAGCCCTGTGACCTTGTTCTCGACTTGTACCATGGTGGCTGGCCTCTAGCGGGGTTGACTGCCCGTCGCCTCTGGTCCTCTCACCCTTGTTCCATAACCTCAGACTACAATCTGACATGTTCTCATATATTGCTAAAGCAATTATAAACTATATAATTTCATGAATTAAGTATTTTTAACCTCTTTTGCAGCCACATTAGAATCAAGATGCTATGAAAAAGGAAACACTACTCCAGGAAATAATTAATTGCACATTTTTGGCTCAACAAACAAACAAACAAAAAGTAACCCAACTTATTGATTTTTGAAAGTAATTTAAGAAAAGCAAGCATTGCTTTATCAATATTAGACTTGGAAATAAAAAAACAAAACAAAAAAATGCCTATAGATGTATGCCTTTGCAACCACAGAAGTCCCAATTTCTGTCCTTAAAAGTTGTAGTGTGTACTGTGTCCAGAAAAGTGTTTGTGAACAATACTACATACGAATACATACTACATATAAATCCCATCACACAGGTTATCTGGGTATGACATATTAAATTCACATGTGAATTTATTCTTCCTGAAACACTTGAATTGTTTTTTTTAAATGCAAAATGCACCATCAGCCTTGAAACGCCACAAGCTCTTCTAGTTTTGACTGTAGGAATCGAAAATGTGATCCCGACTGCGTGTCTAAATCAGCAAAGCCGATTCTTTTTAAATACGACACATCACTCTTTGTACTTTTTTAATTCATTCACCTGCTCTGCTGTAACTGCACCAGTGTGAAGTCTTTATCGTGTACATAAATTCTTACAAAAAGCAGATTAGAAAGCCACTTATGGTATGCACAGCAAAGACACCAGTAAGATGTAAGATTTATCTAATCCCCCATCTCCCATTACAGAAACCAGGATTCTTGTTTACAGCATGTCGATCTCCTCTAGCGCTATCATGAGATTCACATTTCATATTTCACTCAGATCCCAAAAATTGGTACAGACATTCATGACCCCCTTTGGGTGAATTTTAATAACTTTAATCATCCTCTGACATTTAATTTGTGTAATCAGATCCAAGGTTTTACTTTTCCATTGATTTATGACCAAACACCTGTATAACTATTAAGACTGAATACCGCTGTCACTGCAAGCACGCCAGCACACATTTACCATTTAGCTCAAAAACACCACTGTGCCTAAGTACAGCCTAACAAAGCTGTTGGCAGTACTGTGGACTTTCAGTCTTGTTAATAATTTAGATGTTTACTCTGCTTGCCCCCTTCTTTTCTTTTAATTATATAGAGTCTTTTAAAATTGCAAAAACAGAATTAAATGTCTAACACTTGGTTCCTGATTTACAATTGAAACTTTTTTCATTTTTCCAGTTAGAAAATGTCTGCAACTAATTTTCACAGGATTTTTAGATATATGGGATAAAAACCAGGCTTCCCAAATGATTGCCATAAAGGCTATACATGTTATGATATAACCCAGACAACTAAAAGCATGTTTGCAACAGAATTGAATCCAGCAGTAGGCATTTTCTAAACATATTAATAAGCAACACTTACTGTGATGTTGGTGTAAGAGAAACAAAAATCCCTTGAATTCCGACTCTACAGTGCCAGGATGAGCTAGTATAAAGAGAGAGTGCCCCCATCTATTAATTGCTTTGGTGTCACCAGAGTGGGACGTACTACAGCAGGTAATGACCAAGGTCATTTCATAAGGAAAAAAGGGACATTTTTCAGCTGGAGTCCTGACTGTGAAAGTCTGTCTGCACTACATGGATGAGCAAAGATAAACTAGGATGGTTCAAGTTCATCAAGGTTCATGCTCAGCATTAGTTATTGAGGACTGAACAACGGTTCAAAGATCTTAATACAAAAACAGATCGTAGCTCTCCAATAATATATGCTGAAATATTGCATAGTCAAACAGAAGGGCTCCGGGAGAGTAATTTATGTCTCTCACACACACGCACATGCCCACACACCTCTCCTGCAGAGGTCCCCTCGCTGATGACTAATCTGTCTGGAGGGATCACTTCATTTTTCATCAGAACATTATGCCGACACAAATGAAGGGGACATCCATTCTGCACTGTCGTTTGTTTCAGAGCAAAAGAGAGACGGACAGGAAGGAGAGTGATATCGAGAGAGACGGAAGGAGACACAGATGAAGGAAAACCAGATCAAGAAGAGATGTGTCTGTGTGAAGGAGAAAAAAATATATGTGTGTATGAATAAAAAGTGAAGGCTACTGAAAGCGGGACGAGAGGGTGGGAATGTCATCTGTGTGTGTGCATGCATATGTGTTCAGTCAACTGAAAATGGAAGTCACATTGGCAGTCAGATAAAGAGGCTGATGGGGTGAATTAGCATTAAACAGAAGGACATTCAGAGGATGCGGTCTTTTGCCAAGGCCAATACTGTAGGTAACAATTTTTTAAAAAGTGAAACGGGTGTACTAAATTCATAGGGCTACTTCTTTGCTTGCGCTCCACCCTTCCATCAGGTTTGATGATATTCAGCCAAGCGTTTTAGCGCAACCTTGCAGACAGTAAACCAAACAGACAACACTGGGTTTCGTTCACCTGCCCACAGTCTGCATATTAGAAAATACACAAAGTCCCTGGCGCAGAAAAGAAGAGAGAAGCCAATGTCAAGGTGCTGTAATCCAATATATTTTCTAATGGCCAGCAAAGGGCAAAACCTTTAATTGCAAGAACATGTGCAGTTGTAGTAAAAAAAAGTCTCTGATAAACAGAGACACTACTGCTCATTTCACTATAACATGATGGGGGTTTTTGTGAGTTGTGGACCTATTAAGAGTAAAACAGGCAATAAGAAACACACATGCTTCAGGGCAACAGGCAAAAAGCTCAAGTCTAGCTTAAAAAAACAGGACTTCATGGGTGATGGACAAAGCAACTTTGTGCATCACCTTTCCCTCCTTTTTGACCTTTTAAACAATGGATAGAAACAATGTTTTATAATACATCTGTTAAAGAATCGACTTCAACTGCATCAAACAATCATAAAGTCAAGCAGGATAAAACGAGTGGAGATGCTTTGCTATTGCTCAATTTGAAACTGGTAAGGTCTCGAGTTTCCTCTGCTGTGAAACGGTGCAGTGGAAGTCCTCAATAGATGTAGAACATAAACAAGAGAGAGCTTAACATTGTTCAGTCTCAAGCTGCAAGTTTCTCTGGATGCAAATCAACTGTTGTTAGGAGTTTTCTGCCTAGCCATCCATCAAGCTAATGTCCCACTAAATCAGCAGCTAATGTCTCAGACGCACACAGTCTGCTCTTTTACAATGGGCCATTTCACTGCACCGACAGTGTGGAGAAAATGAGAGAAGATGATGAGAAAGGAAAAAAAAACAGCAATAGATTGAAAAGCAAAAAAAAAACAAGAGCAAAAAGATGGAAGAAGTCAGATGGTATCCGAATAGTTCCACAGCAGATGCTACAAGAGAAAATACACAAACGTTGATATTCATCATTCATACCAGTCTTAACAATAACTTCTCTACTCCTGCTGACGCTGAGATAATGGTTGCTGCAATTCCACATCTGTGACACGAGCTGTTGGATGAAAAACAAATGCACACACAAAGCCACAAAAGGACCTGCTTGCATCTCAATGCTAACAGAGTAACCACAGTTAACAGCACTTCTATAATGTACAATACCTTTTATAAAATATGTAGTAAATATACAGTTGTAAGAAAGGATTGTATAAACTCTTGGAATGTTCTATAGTTCTACATTACATTCAGTACAGAAATACAAGAAACAATTATGAACTAAATTGTGTTTTAGGTTACATTTATGTAGAAGTTTAGAAAAAGGCTTCACATTCTTTTCCTATAAATTTTATTGAAGCGTGAGATGGGAAAGATAGACTGATATCAATGATACTTGTAGGATGATAAATTCATGAGGTGACCTAACCATAAATTCAAGAGGCATGAGGGAAGAGCTCCATTGGATCCCCAAATAAAGAATTACAGCATGTAACACAAACCCTGTACGGATCAACCAATGAGATATGTGTTAATTTGTCATAAATAGTGAACAATGAAATACTGAATATGGGATGCTGATCATTTTTAACGCAGATTTTGTTAAATCCTGAAAGCCTTTTTCTTGCCAAGAGAATGAAAGAAATAAGGCAGATGACAAAGACAGATAACATAATTGGAAAAGCAAGATATAAGAGAGCAAGACAATCTAAATTTGTAGTCAAAGATAAAAGACTGCAATAATTGAAAAAAAAGAGGCGTATTCTTATTCTCTCTTCTGTAATCAGTATGAGGCAGAAGGCAGAGCGATAGTAGCCATACCTTCTGCTTCCTGTTTTATCAGGGAACTGGCTGAATCAGTGAAGTGTGTGCTCAATGCCACATAAACAAGAAACCATAGAGCGGTTCCAAGTTTAAAAAAATAAAAATAAAAAAGTGGAGGGAGAGAGGAGATTGAGTGATGAACCATGAGAGATGGAGGTAAACCTTCCCTGGTATTCTTTTCTTGATAACGCGAAAACAAGCCCCCAATCACAGCAGCGTAAGCTTAATACTGCTGCCTTTGACTGAGCTAGGGGTGGCAACAAAACAACAAACAAACAAAGAGAAGGAAGGAAAAATGTAACTGGTTTGTTTGTCATTGTCACCCCAGCCTCACCCCTCTCCACCCCTTTTCCTCCCTAAAACTGAAAGAAAGCAGGTATATTGGCAAGCGGGTCTGGGTACAGGCGATAACAATGTTGGCTTTGTTCCCTGCTAGAATTGGACAAGCGCTTCCAATCGGCCCCCAACACAACAATTAAACAAGCTCAATGTTCAGCGCTGCGTTTTCGACATACCGCTATCTGGCAGGGGCTTTTTTCTGTAAATCTATGGGGTCTCAAAAGAAGCTGATGCTGGAGGCACTACTGCCTTAGCTGATAGCAGCAAATCGGTTCCAACTGAGAGCTACACCTGTTGCACACTAAGCACCGTTTATTGTCTTCAGTCATTTTCCAAACACACATAAACATGCCGCCTAAGGAAAAGCCACCAAGGGCACATTAATGCGCACGCAAACTGCCACAGGAGCACACACATGCACACAGAAGCTGCCCCGTCTTCATCAGGGCTGACCAATGGGCTGTGTCATATCTGCCACGAGTTTGTTCATGTGAGAAAATGGTGCACCCAGCCTTTAACAGATGCTTTCACACAAGACATTAACAATCAGCACCTGGTTCAGGGGCAGTTACCTTTCCTTTTCCTTGTTTTTCAACTGTGGAATGAAACAACGAGACAAATAAAAATGCATTAGCTTACTTCAAATGCTGCAGTTTCTAAAGCCTTAAATAAATCCGACGCCTGAGCTAAATCCTCACCCAAAGCTGTGATTTGCCTCAGTAAATGTTCGCATTTTTTACGGCTATTCTTCTTTGCCCTTTAACTTTGGTATTATTTAACATTTACAATGTGATCATCTAAATGTAAATGACACATATGTCATTTTACTGTGTGTTTAAAATACTATAAAACACAGAAATGTTTGTTGTGCTACCTTTGAGTTAAGTACCTGTAGTAAACACCAACCTGTTGCCAACATCTGATCCACTTCCACATGCTTAGTAGCGCTGAGCTTGTCTGTGAGTGACTTGACTTAATTTAGATTCATTTAACAACTTGTTTGTAGTTGTCAGCTGTGCAACTGTTTAATATCAAGAAATCGGTTGCAACCAGTCCAGTCAATGCAAGCTGGAGTAAACAAGAGGCAGCAGAGGAAACTAATGAAGTCAAGGTTGTGTAGCTGCAAACAATGCACAAAAGGTTTGGGGAGATTTGTAGGCGAGGCTGGAACTACAGAGAAAAAGAATGAACGCTTGTTATACCTTTCAATCATGCATTATAACAAGGTGTGAAAATTGCCTCTTTGTTTTGCTGCACTGTGATGCTTGGGTCCATGGGGAGAAGCTGAGCTCTTCTTTAATTTAGAGCTGTGTATGATCGCAGTTATTGATGCAAACAGCATGAATCCATGAGACAAGCTATTCAAAATCATAAACAATGACTCAAGGCTAGGAGGAAAGGCAGGAGTTTGCAGCTTTTTAATAATTAGCATGTATTACCTTTGACCTGACTTGACATCAAAAGTGTGGTTTGAAATTCACTGGGCTGAACTCAGACCCATCAGAGATGTCATACAGTCTGCAAGTGCAAGTGCACTTTACTCAAAAAAAGGTCCTAATGGACAAAGAAAATTATTTTAAGTGATATTAAGCAAAACTGGCAGCAGTGCTCAAGAACAACTTGAGAAACAGTGCAAAGTCTCTAGATCCCAGTGTGAATATCTGAGGGATGCACTTGTACAAGCCCAGTTGCCAGAGACTCCACGCCTATAAGCTACAGGCCCCAAAGAATCCACTGCTAATGTCCTGGTGCCAGACACGACAGCTTGCCCTGATGAGTCAAGAGCGGTTTTGGCAGCCCAAGGCATGCCTACACAATATAAGGCAGGTGGGTTTAATATGCAGACTGATCAGTGTATATATTTCATTAAAGTGTAATACTGTCTTCTGGCATTTGCAGATGTGCTCCTTATTTTTAGGAGAGGCTTCCACTAGAAAAATCCTGCAGGAGATCCTGTAGCCTAGTTTTCACTTTTTGCAATTCCAGGTGAAAAAAAGAAAAGAAAAGAAAGAAATGCTAATGTAGGTCACCCTGTTTTTAGATCTTTGTTCACGGTCACTGCCAGGAGAAGGCCACAATTTTTGTATATTCTGTAATCCCTTAAATGTCATGAGCAGAGGAGCACCGACATCATTTACACAACATCAGTATTTCTACTTCTACCCAGGAAATCTGCGCACAGCCAGTCGAAGTTGCCTGGTTGCACTCTGCAAAACAAACCAACAGAATAAAAATATGAAAAACACCAACTGCACTGACATTCCTTCTGAGATGACGTGTCCATTTAGCTGCTGTACATTAGGTTTTTGTTATTTTCAAAAGAGCAACGGAGAAAAGTCCACCATGTTTCAACAGTGGCAGCATCAGCACTGATCCTTAGGGACAGCATCCTGAGCTGCATTACCAGAATCCAATAGCCTTACACAGCCAGAGGCAACACACGATGCTGCCTCCTGCACCCACCTCTTTCTGCTCAGATGAAGCAGTGTGTTTGGCTCTCTGGCTCTACTTGTATTGATTTTACTGTAAAATAAAAAGAAAGGCGAATCCAGTTTATCATCAGAAGGCAAAACAAACATAAAGAGACAGTTTTCTGTTGTTTCATATTTCGCTTAGATTACTACAATACGTGTTGACCAGCTAATAAC
This sequence comes from Maylandia zebra, assembly GCF_041146795.1. NCBI lineage: Eukaryota > Metazoa > Chordata > Actinopteri > Cichliformes > Cichlidae > Maylandia > Maylandia zebra. The sequence goes on from NC_135167.1 coordinate 6,031,639, forward strand.
GGCAAATTGCCACCTTATTACCCATTTTGTTTAACTGTCCTCACATTCTCATTAAGGCCGCCAAACACAGAACAGTCTCACGGCAGACATTCTGACAGTCTACGAGATTAATAACAGATGCATTCAGTCTAAGTGTTGCAGTGCCTGAACTCTGCAATAGTGTACAATGGCTCAGAAGTAATATTCACAGGCACATCTAAGTAGAGCAGAACCAACATTAATGCTATTAGTTACACCTCAGCAATTTATTAAATAAGCCAAAAGCTGTGTCAGGAAAAAGGTTATCGCTAGACACACCGATATCCATTTGTGAGGAGCACAGCAGCTTTACAGTCCCACATTTGACTGCAATTTGCTGTTTAGCCTTCTGCCAGCTTATTGTCCCTGTCACACAAACATTTATGAAACCAATAAATGAAAGCAATAAAAAGTCTAATCTTAACTTTTATAGAACAGCGGGCTAGAATACATACAAACGGGTGATCTGAATGAATTCTGAAATTGAGGATGCTAAAGCTGTGTGGCATTGTGGGGAGGTGCCTGTGTGGACTGGGAGGTAAGGCTGGCAGCCACAGTGCTGCACTAACAGCTGCAGGTAATTCTGTAATCAGCACTAATGCGTATTTATCTCTCCTGCAGTGAGGCTGGTGCCTCCTTATTGATTACACATTCTAGAATTATCACCTGGACCAAGCCACACAGGCTATCCATAACCAAATTTGTGTGTCTGTAGCTCACAGTTAGTTTCAAACTAATGAGACAAGCTTCTGCTAATGTAGGCATGATTTTGCGTATATGTTCAATATGTTGGGATTTTATCTATTAACATCTTCGACTTCCTAAGATGTTAACAGCTTTCGCCAATAAGTTTAGCACATACATATGCTAGGCATGATTTCCTTTCCCAACCACCACTCACCCCCCCCTCACCCGCTGGCTACCGTTTAATGTTCCAGGTCTGAGTACATTTCAGTTATTCTCTTTTTCTGTGTAAATTTTACCCCATTACTCTGTCTTTTCTTTATTCTGAACTTAAAGGCCTTTCATTCCTCTCGCCCGCTCGCTCTCTCATGCACACGCATCCTTTTGAAGACAAACGCTCTCGCAGACCACAATGAGGTTCATGATTTTATGTATTTTGTGGCTGTTTTTTTTTTTTTGAAAGCACAGAGACACTGCCCTCTCACACGCCTTATAGATTGTGAAGCTCGGCTGAAAATTATTCACCAGAGGCAGTTGTCTGCAAGGAAGGGTTGGAGTTCTGTGCTTTTCTTTTTCAATCATACCAGATCAGTACCAGGGCATGGTACACTGCAATCACACAGGTCAAAAGAACTTGACATCAGCGGTGAAATGTGCTCATGTATCAGTATCTGTACTGCCCAAACCCTAAAAGGCTCTGAAGCAGTAATACACACTGGAAAGTCATTTAATTGTCCTTACTCAGATAATACCAACCGAGTGATGAGTATCTAACATTTATAAAATGTACTCTGCAGCTTCAGGTATTAGTTACCAGGATTTGTTTATTAGCTTTTGGATTATTTTGATTTTAATATGACTATTATATTCTAAGAGGCTATAGTATATAGCAGCGGTCCCCAACCTTTTTTGGGCCACGGACCGGTTTATGTCCAACAATATTTTCACAGACTGGCCTTTAAGGGGTCGCAGATAAAAACAACAAAATAAAATCAGTACCAGTACCTAAAAACAGAAGATTTATTCATAACACACAGGGAAAGACCCAGGGAAACCGAGTTAACCATAAAAAGCAATGAAAACCCTGAAAACCATAAATTTCACACCCAAGCCTCACCTCTCGCAGCCCAGTACCAAAAGACTCATGGGCTGGTACCGGTCCGTGGCCCGGGGGTTGGGGAACGCTGGTATATAGTATTGTCACAGAGTATGTAAAGAACACTGCACTATAGGCTTTTTTCTTAATGAGTACTTTTACTTCTGGTGCTATAATTGCATTTTGGTGCCAGTACTTCTTCTTAGCTCTGTCCAATATTGAGATTTGCTAAAGTGGGATCGTTACTTGTTGCACATTATTTCAAACCGCTCTTGCTGCTTTTACTTAAGTAACAGATCCAAACACTGTTCTCACCACTGCAGCTCAATGCATGCTGCGGTAAATGCTCCTGCATCTTTAACATCGGTGAACTCCCATGTCTGGCCTTTATCCTGCCAGCTGAGTCTCTCTCCAAACAATAATGTATGTCTGCAAGATGTAATCACTATACCCAAGGCTGCAATTTAAGAATATTGGCAATGACAAAACAAATGCAGCCTTTACTGCCGTATACAATAGCTCAGCAGTGTTGCCAGTGGGCCACAGGTTTATGGAGAGGAAAGGATATCCAGTTATAGAACACTGTAGGTTCTTCCAGTCCAACATCACAGTAAAACCAGCATTTAAACTGAATAAACCTTAAAATAAAACTCAGACGAATATATGACACCTTGTAAATTAGGAAAATATAGTTTGAAACAGGTACACAAGACAGAGATGAGGACACATTTTGGATAATATATAAAAAGAATGCCTAGGCTATAAAACCTTTCTTTCCAGGTATTTTGGAACTTTCTACATCATCTTCTGTGACATTTAACAGGGGAGCTACACACTGAAAGCACTGTTGTTGGTTGGAGACTGTTAAAGCTGAGGTTAGAGAGATTATGTTTAAATTCCATCATGATCATGCCTTAACACATGCAACCTGATGCTCTGTTGAGATTACAGAAACAGTGAAAGGCATTATCTAAGACAGTGGTCCCCAAACTTTTTTTTTTTTTTTTGCTGGGCCCTCTTTGTTTTACAAGAAAAATGTTTGCGCCCCCCCATCACCTAACCCCCCACCCCCTCGCACAAACACATCCTCCAACCACACACACCCATATTGTTTCCAAACTCCATTGCGCTTTATTTCACACCTCAAACATTTAGTAAACAATTAAGCAAATACAAGTAAACTGCAATAAATTACAGGTAGTAGTAAAATCCACTACTAACTCTGTTACGCTGTGTCCACACCTACATGGGTATTTTTGAAAACGCAGCTGTTTCTATGCGTTTGGGCCTTTCCTCCACATGTAATCGAATCACAGAAAACTGAGATTTGTTAAAACTCCTTTTCTGCGTTTACGTGTGGACGAGGAATACAGAGTTCATCACGCAACGTCAAAGGTATGTGCCTTTTTTCACGTCACGCTGTGCGCCATGTAATTGTTTACATGAGATGAATTGCAGAATGGCAGATAGAGACAAAATACTGTTAATCTGACTATCTGCAGGTTTTACACACTTACATATACCCACGCAGTTACTGTCCCTCTATTTAGAAAGGCAGAGGCGTCACGGTGTGATTATTTTACTTGTTGTTTCTGTTGTTTCCTGTGTAATAATATTCAACATTGCTATCAAAACATTTTTTCAAAAAATGCCTCTTTGTGCAAAATGGGTTCAAAAACACAAAAAACTGTGGGACACTGTTTGTCTGTGATTTGAACCGGGGAACAAATCATGGCAGGATCAGGCTGATGTTATTTGTATCCCGCTGTAACTTTACTGTATAAAGAGCTAACATCTCCAAAATGTCAGGAGTAGTTAGTCATTACAGCAAGCGTTTGTGAACTAAAAAATCAAGAATGTAGGATACTGTTTGTCCGTGATTTGGAGAGCCCAGCGGATCCTCCCGACGCAGGGAAAACCAATTCTGCAGGGGAGAGCTACCTCGGCACTGGTGCAGGTGAAGCTAAAGGGCAGATATGCTTCAAATATGTTAGGAAGCATATTTGGCGATGCTTCATCTCCTGCTTTGCGTTTGTGTGGGAGCCCCGTTAAAAACCTGTCCATTATGTGTCCAAAGCGTTCCTTTTTTTTTTCTTTTCATACCGCGCCCCCCCTGCAATGGGCGGGCCCCACACTTTGGGAACCTCTGATCTAAGACAATGTAGAAACTTTTTCTGCGCAGTTTTAAAATATTAAAAGCTGTGCACTGTGCACTGCAGCTATACAGTGAGAGAACATAAAAGATGAAGTCAAACCACTGAGATACTGTGTAGATTATGTGGGTGTCAAAGACTCATAAACTTGATGATGTTGGAATTACTATGGGAAATTAGCGATCTAATGTTCCTGTAATACGGAATAACAGGGACTAGTTTCTCTTATGTTTAATGACATGGCAGAAATTGAGTGGAAATTAATACAATTACATCAGGGGAAAAATATTACACGTGAATGATCAGACTCCTCCATAAAAGTACCAAAATGCCTGCAAACTCCTCTGATTGCCATTTCTGCTACACATCTTTACATTATTAATCCGCAGCTTCCAAAGAGTGAGCAAATGTATTTACCTGCACTGTAGTAGCGGTCCAGCTTCTCCCAGAGGGGTTCATCTTCCCGCTGGAGATTTGACAGCTTCAGAGGTTCATAGATGGAGCCTGAAGAAGAATATACATATTAAACACAAACACTTGCAAACACAGTCCTTCAATAGCATTCCCAAAACTGATGTTCTTTAGAGGTTTAAGTTTAGCAACAGTTTCAGAATACATTTATTTTTTGTTGGATGTTTCCAGTTAAAAAAGAAGACTAAAATTGTAGGCTTGCGGTTGTATGTATCCATCAAACTAAAGCTGATGTTTACATTGATCTATACAGTAATATAGATTTCATCTCAATTCAATTCAAGTTTATTTCTATAGCCAAAAATAACAACAACAGTTGTTTCAAAGGACTTTTTAATATAAGATAAAGACCCTACAGTATTCTGGAGAAAACCCCGACAATCAAACAACATCCTATAAGTGGCATTTTGCGATGGTGGGAAGGAAAAACTCCATTTTAACAGGAAGAGACTTCTGACAGCCATTAATTTATGCAGAAATTAAAAAGGTAGAGACCGAATTATGAAATAACGCCAAAATCCCCATGTCTTTTTCCATGTTACGGCACAATGGACAAAAAGTGTTTTTGCAAACATTGTGATATCACAGTAAAGCTGACCTTTGAACTTTTGGATAGAATAAAGAAGTGTTGACATTTTCTATCTGACTGTAAGAATTAGCACATAATGTCTTGAGGCATATCTTGAGTGGTCAAAGTGAGTTTGACCTTTGGCCACCAAACTCTGTTTATCTTTAGAGAGATTATGACTTGTCATATCTATTGGACAAACCTTTGTATGTACACAAAGACAACCTGAATGGATAATGCTCTGGCCACGGCTTTTGTCAGCTTGGGACACAAGAACAGGCAGCAGACAAAACACAGAAACAATACACACATGCTATCAGTACATTCTGTTTTTCACTGCAACACATCTGTGCTGAGACTCACAAAAGTCTCAGCACACAAAATGATATTCAAGCCCTGAGCTAAACATTCAGAAAGTAGCTGCGACTCGTGAGCAGACATTTTCCTCTGAACTGAGAGAGAGTAGCAGTTTGAGGGAAGCCCCAATTTGTTAGACTTTCTCCATTTTCAGACACTTTTCACTTTGCTGAGATTTGCATTTTAATAGGTTTGACCTTGGGTCAGTACCACAGGTACTGAAAAATTCACATTCTTACTGAAATTAGCATAATTTCCATCAGCATAAAAGTTGCTGGGGACAAAGCCAATCCATCTCTTTTTAAAGATAACACTTTAAACAGGCATGGAGGAAGTACAATGTTCCAATTTTAATTTCTAACATGAGATCAGACAAATGTAAGCTGTCACTGTTTGCTTGGTTTTAAACAATCCCCTGACTAACTTCAGTGACTTCATTAATACTGTAAATTCATTTTGTGCCATATCAGGATCTTTCATGCTTACTGTGGAGGAGCAATATAATTCTTCTGAGTTTAATCCACATAAGCCACACTGTATCAACAGTGTGAAATTACAGAAGATTATGGGTAATACTCTACTTTGCACGTCAGAATTCCCAACAGTCCAAGCATGAGATGGTTTTCTTTTCTTGTAAACACGGAAAAAAATGTTCTGACCTGAACTTTTCTGGGTTGCTGTTTGAAGGAATAGGATGATCACATTCACAACATATGTTTTCCTGTAATCGTGAAATAAGTATATGGTCTAGAGTCCAGATATCGTCACCTATGTCCCCTTCAGCTGTTTCCCTCAGATCTGCTGTCACTACTTACCGAGTCTGTAAACTGTCCGGTGGAGCTTGGTAATCGCAGCCGAACCGGCCATTCTCAAAAGGTGAATTTAAGGCCAAGCGTCTCTCAGCTAAATCACAAATCTACAGCAATTCACAGTAAATGAGTTAGTAGCAGAGAGTTACAATTTTAGACATGCATGAATCAACAACGAATTACATCCTGGGATGACGACAATAATCAAGAACATGCAAGAAATTACAATCCATTGTATTTCTTTAGAAATGAGTGATGAAGAGTAGAGTTATAATGAAAGATGACAATACATGGTTTAAATGACTACATCACTATATTAGGACATAATTTGACTAATTACTGCACTTTATTCTTCATAACATAAATGGTATGCTTTCAGAATGCTGCGTTATTAGGCTACACTGGGATACACCTCTTGTTAAATCATAATTTCACACCAAGATCTCTTTTAAAGTAGATGGTTATCAGCAGTTCTTAAAATGGTTGGCTTCTTACAGCTGGCGACAGTTAAGAGTTTAGGTAACGTTTGTGCAATATCCGACACATTCCCCCAGCGCAAGAGTAGCATAATGTGTCAGCTTTCACAGGCCCGCACAGTCCTTCAGGAACACAGTTTAACACAGTAATATACAGCAGCACAGTTTTACTATGGGCGAGATCTCACAGCGACCTGATGAGAAGCTCTTAAAATAGCTCTTGAGTGCTTCACATTTACACCTCTGACCTTTCATGCTTCTACCAACAGTGCAGTAGACACATTAAAACGGGCAGAACAGAGGCACTACGTACAGAGGCACTGCAAGCACAACAGAAAAAGCGGGCGTGTCACAATGCAGAAGATCATGCAAAGTTATGTCAGACCTGATCGCTTTGATCGGGCTTTAAATTCCAAGAGCTTCCACCCGACATCTGCTAAGCTCGCCATGTTTATGAAAATGTTAAAATAGCTACAAAGCTAAGGTGTATCCGGTAGCTTCTTTCAAAATAAAACGCGAATCGGGCTTCTCAGCATAGGGTAAGAAATCATAAGGCTAAATTCTGCCGTGGCTTACCGGTAAATAAAGCCCGAGTGTTTCCACAAATTATCTTCTGCGTGTTAAGATATTGAATTTATTTTTATTAACGCACTCATTTCGATAGTTAATATGTGTCTCATATTTATTAAGAACACAATTTCTTTCCGTTTCCGGTTTGTTTCTAAGTAACTCTCAGTGACTTGATAGCTGTGAAATAGCTCGGGGAGCACGACACTGACGTAAATAAGGAAATTCTAATGTCATATTATTTATCTTTATTTCTAAACGTTACTTGCAGCTTTTCCCACTAGAAATAAAAAAGCACGACATATGCTTAACGCCGTTAAATGTTATGTGTAATTACTTAAAAAGCAGCTACCATTTCCTTCTGCTGTAAAGCAGTGCGCCGTATTACAGTCAGTGTTGTTGTTGGGAGCTACACTGACAGGAAGATGATTTGGACGCTTAAATTAATTACTTTAGCGTTTTTGTTACTTTTGGGGGGACAGTATAACACATTTGCTCTTCAAGATGTAACGGCCGACCTTTTCGGTCCCGGGAATTATGGGACGGTGGCAGCTTTCGGAGATTTTAATTCGGATAAACAGACAGACATCTTCACGATCAAAGAACGTAGGTTTACTCATCCACACTTCACACAGCAAACAGTCAGTAAGGCTTCTTATTAACAGTTTGCACAAATTATGTATATTGAGTTGAAACACTAAATGTAATCAATTTAATATAAAATGTAATTTGACATGTATTAATGTATATAAAATGCGTTTTTACCTACACATTGAGCTACAATGTAGCTTTGGTTTGCTTCTTTATTTTTAAAACCGAAGTTTAAACGTCTCATAGCAGCCAGAGGGGGGGAAGTCCACCTCTGGACGACAATTAGCCTGGTCTTGCTGTATTTTTATTAAATGCACCTGTGTTTTCTCTGCAATGACATTTCAGAATGACTTGTGAAAAATATATACTTAAATAAAAAGTAAGTAAACTTAAATTTTTTAAACGTCTTTATATTGTCTTCTTTTTGTTTCAGAGACTGATTTGGTCATATTCTTGGCTGACTCCAAACCACCTTACTTCAAGCCCAAAGTTCAAGCCAAAAACATTTTGGGAAAGTATGCATATGTGTTTGTTATTTCACTCCATTAGCTTTATTATGGCACTGGTCTTAATTTATGATTGTAAGTATGTTCAGTGCTGACAAACTGAACTTACTCGCATTTCAGCATTATGTTTACTCAGTACTTTTCTTGCTGTTTCAGAAACATCACCAGCGTGGTTCCCGGAGATTATGATGGAGACTCTCAGATGGATGTCCTTCTCACAGCTAAGAATGGCCAGGAAACAGAAGTTTTCATCTTTTGGGGGCACAACCAGACATTAGGTACAGCTCTAATAGTGATTTATTTACAAATGCTGCCCTGCCGTCACAGGAAAAAGCCATACCCTGGACAAGTCGCGAGTCTCTCCCAGGACTAACACATAGAGATCGACAACCATCAATGCTTGCTGAAATGGAAACTCAAAAACCGTTTCTACTCTCTGATGATACTTTAATTTTTTTTAAATTGCATTTGTAAACAATGGTTGGTAGAGAGAACAGAAAGTCTTGGCCTCTCTATCCACTTGTTACAACAGAAGCAAAACATTGTCAAGATTATGCATTTGCTCAGATTTGTCATTGGTGATACTAAACTTTGTATCCACACATATTAATTTCCCCACAGATTTTACTGCTTATATTACAAGTTGATGGAGGCATATTATTGCAATGCAGTAATTCTTAGTGAATCAATCATTGCTGCAACACATGATGTAACATAAATCACAAAATGTGTACATTGCCCGCCAAACTTTCCATTTGCTGTTTTAGAGTTGGTATTGCAGTAATTTACAGTGAAGAAAGCATAGATGTTTTAGGACCTTTTGGAGGGTCACTGCCACAATATCATGACTCACTGGGAAACCGTAATTTAAAAGACACATTGTTAATTTTATTAGCAACTGCTGTCCTTTTTTCTTTTATAGGCTATCACCATTCAGTCCAAAACAATAAACATTAACTAGATCAATAAAAATGATACCTCATTTTCCACATGTTACCAACTTTTGCTTAATATACAATGCCAGTAGAAGCTCATCACCTGATTATTCAGATTTGTTTCTTTTTTATGTGTATATTTTCTGTTTAGGGATTCCTTTTTTATTGAACTACAGGCAGAATATATATACAAGAAAAACCATTGCATAATGAATATTTCAAGCTTTAGCTATTTTTAGCAATTTGTAGCTGTTGACTTCAGTTAAGCAAAACCACTGATTTCTGTTCTGTGTTCTTGTCAAACCATTAATACTCAAGGCCTTTTTACCTTCTTCATTTTGTATAGATATTGGAGGGGGGATTAAGCTGAATCACACCTTTAGTGATCAACCTCTTGTCATGGAGTAAGTATCAGTGTAAATTTACATGAATTGCTTTGAATTTTAAATAATTTGCCTGATTTCGATTTTTGGCTCCATTTGTGCATTTTTAGTCAAACTTGGTTTTTACAGAGTTTTTTTTGTCTTAGTTTTGAATAATAAATCTTATCTAACTTTTCCAATATATTAGCAACCATTACCTCATGTTTTACCTCCCTCATCATTGAAGTCCTTCAAAATGACTACTTTGGTGATCTCCGTCTCTCCTGAAGTCTTGTTTTCATTAAAAGAAAAACAATCTTTTCAGTTTTAATGGGGACATGATTCCAGATGTTTTTGGAGTCATCAGCTCTTCCTCCAGTGTAGTCTGCTATCTCACCAAAAGGTAATGGAAAAGTTTCCAAACTAAGAGTTTTCTATCTTTATTTCTAGTGCTGTTACACCTGAAGTTCAATTCTGTGGTGTGTCTAAATTCTTTGGTTGTTTTATAACTTTGGCTTCTCTTAGGACTGAAGTGTGCAGCAAAGCACTGAGTTTAACTGGCGCCATGCGTATGCCTCACTCCAATGCTTTCATTGACCTCAACAAGGACTTCACTGCTGGTAAGTCTGATGTTTAAGCATTGCCTAAGCATGAATAACAACTGTAAAATGCTTTGGTGTTCTTAGTACAACTTATGTTGTCAATTGTATCAAGTCTTTCAGCTTTGCATGTTTTCAAAACTGTCACAACCTTGTACAAAGGTTACATTGACTTAAGGGAAATTATCAGAGAAACTTCGATCATAAATGACTGCATATTGCAAAAGTGCCTATGATACTTTACTGATGTATCATGCACATAAATTTAAAAAAACTAAAATTAAACTAAATGAGTATTATTTTATTCCTTTTTTGGTCATCTTTGGCTTCATGTTGGGACTTTTCTTTTGTTTCTGTAGTGGAATAATATTTCCTGCATAACGATATAGAAATGTTTTCCCTCAATTTATGATTTGTGATCTCCCGGCATAATTCACCATCACTGCAAATGCATTGCTTTAACTGCACAAATTTCTTACCCCTAATCACCTCCTGATTTGCCCAAAATATACCCAAATCATTTGTTGTTTCAAATCGTTCAGCAGGTCGATAAAGTGAGCTTACACTGTGCAGTAAGGTGCTACAAGGATCTCATTTTCTATAATTTTGAGACATTTTGTGTCACTGCATGTTTGCACTACGGGTGTTTGATAACCTTGAACGTGGAATTGAGTACAGCTACTAAGAGGAAAAAAAGGTGGAAAAAAATCCAGGAGGAACCTTTCCAATGCTGTAGCTGGTGCATGTGTGAGGTTGGGAGTTCACAGAAACTCCCCACTAATCAAGCCTTTTAGACATTGTTTCCATTGTGACCCAAGGGAGGATGGAATAGGTTTCCACCACCACTGATTGCAGCAGTTTAACCAAGCCCTTTGGGCATAGGTTCATGGCACACTAAGACGTGGCCTGGAATTGGTAGGTTTTTTTTCTCCCATAAAAACAACTCTAGAAAACCTCCTACAGGGCCTGGTTCCTACAGCCAGAACATACAAGACCCCAAGCGTGAATAATGTTTACATAAAGCCTGGCTTTGAAAACACTGCCTATGGTCACCTCACTCTAAAAGTGCAGTGTTGCCTTCCACTTAACCTTCTTGCTAGCATATTGCTCCATTTCTGTTGGCCTATGATCAGTTTCAGCTGAGACCTAAATCTCTTCAACACTGTTTTGTTTTGTGGCTCATTCCTCTGCTGGTGTCCTTGTACTGTTTTGGTGTAAAGGTTGATACCTGTTATCACCTATTTTAAAGCATGACTTCTGAGACTGAGTCTTTTATAGTCTTTTATTTAGTAAAGCTTATGAATTGATTGAAAAGTAAGCATTCCCCCCCACCCTGCCACCCAAAAAAAGAAAAATCTGGATCCTTTTGCTGTTAAAATGTATCATTTGTTAATTTTTACTTATTTATAGTGACTTTGTCCATAATGCCATTTTTTTCTATTTATTTGTATCAGTCAGTGCAGCACGGAGACCCTGCCTACTGTAAACCACAGTAATCATTGTCTTCTTACAGCTGCAAACATAACCTTTTGGTGTTTGGAGACATAAAATCCATATAATCTCCTGAATAAATTTAGTGTTTATAAAAAAAAAAGAAAAAAGAACTGGTGCATTTTTCTCCAAAAATCTCCATACGATGCAGATGTGGTGTAGCTGAATTGTTTCATAAAGTTCATTCTGCAAAGATGTATTTTTTATTTTATTCTTTTTCTAGAGAGAACTTGAGGAACTGGGAAAAAAACACCAAAATATATTTAATGCCACAAGTTCAGCTTGACTAGGGGAAAATGGAACAGTCATTTTCTTCACCAGTGAATGGAGAAATCACCTCATTCTTGTTTTACAGCATCTCACTCCTGTCCTTCTGCCCACTAAGTGTAGCGCTGTCACTTATACTTATGGGAGGATTTTTGTTTTTCCTCTGGAAGCTAATCCTTGTGTTTAAGGTAATCAGAAAGGATTTAGTCATGTCATACTCACTGCAGGTATCTTTTTGAGCTATGAGGTTTTTCCCAAGGCTGTCACAATTTAACCAGAGAAGATTTTAATTCATATTTAATCTGTTTAGGGATTAGGAGAAAGTCAATAAATTTCCCCTTTTTGTTGCAGAATTGAAAAAAAAAACTTTGTTTTTTGGGGGTTGTTTTAATACAAATTAGAATGTGTTTCTTTATCAAGTGTGCTGCAGCTTGTCTGTCAGAGTGATGGCCTACACGTCAGCCTGTCTTTTACTTTTTTTTTAGGTTCTCTGCTTTAGGTAGTCATATCTTGCAGTGCATATGTGCAATCACAGAAAACACACAAGGACAGTGATCATTATAGTAAATTCTTATGACTTGTCAAGTACATTCAACTACAATCACTTGCTGTGGTGAATGCAAGGAAACAGCTTAGAGAGAAGAACCTGTGGGGGGTGGGGACACTTGCTGTACATCTGGTCGATGTCAGACTCTTTGGCTGCTGCTATCTGTGGGGGCATGCAGATGGAGGAAGAGAGAGGAGAGAAAAGTAGGCAGGAAGTGATGGAGTGATAAAGCTGAGCCGGAAAGGATGGATGGTTTGAAATAAAAGGATGCCTGGAAAGATAAAGGGCAGAGGAGGGGTGAGCAACGCAGTGGGTGAGTCTTGAGAATGGCTCAGCTCGCTGTCTGCTGCGACCACCTGCTCCTCTAAGCGGTACCGGCTGGAGTATAACAGTGCGGCTTAAGCAGGGAGAGAATGAGTTTTGAAGACAATCTGGATCCTGTTAGTTAGCCAGTTTAAAATAAATTTGTCTTTAAAGTGACATTGATGCTTTTACGTATTCATATTCTATTATGATATTAATATGTTTGTCATAATTCATTATTTATAGTCAAGCACCTTAGGCAGTTACTGTAGCCTCAAGTCTTTTTGCGCCTATTTATATACATCATCATCATCATCATCATCATCATCATCATCATCATCATCATCATTATTTATATACACCTATTTCTGGGAAGTTTAGGCTCCATCAGGTGGGTTGGGGAGCATTGATGTGCAGCCATTTTCAGATCTGTCCAGAGATGTTCACTTAGGTTAAATTTGGGCTCTGGCTGGGCCACTCAAGGACATTCAGAGTGGTCCCAAAGCCATCTCTTTATGAACTTTGCTGTGTGCTTAGTGTCACTGTTCTGTTGGAAGATAAACCTTTGCCTTGGTTTGAGATACAGGCTCTCTAGAGCTCTCTGGAACTGATCTCACAGTTCTTACTGCTGAAAAATGCCCCCACACATAATGCTACCACCACCATGCTTTACTGTAGGTATGGCATTGCCCAAGTGACGACTGTTGCTTAGTTTCCTCCAGACAAGACGCTTGGCATCTGTTTTGATAAACCTAGCAACTGTACCTTATGTGGTTGCCGATATTTGGTGAGCTGATAGAAAAATTGCATTTTGAATTACTTGCCACAAAAAAAACCATTATTCCGTTTATACTCGCTCCTCTTTGGTAATGCTAGTTTGATGCTAAAGTACCAAGACCATGCCTTATGAACATCTGCTACAGATTATGCAGAAATTATAAATTGCACTGGATGCACAAGTAGCATTGTCTTTTATGCATCATTGTTCGCTTTATTTGGCGAACAGTGCTAAGAAATAAAAACTTCCCTCAAATTTGTGGAAACCCAAAATAACAAATTCAATTTGGAAATGTAAGAAGTAGAAGATACAGATATTTGTATAAAAATGTAGAGAGTGAAAATAAAAAGTTGTCAGAAAAATAAATGCTCAAGTAAAGTACAGACACCTAAGTAGTTATACTTTGTTACTTCCCACTTCTGCTCAGCACACTCTTTGTAGGTAAAATGGAAGAACAAAGAATTCATGAAGCCTAAAATAAACTCCAGGTTGCAGTTTTTTTTTCATATACTGTAGCTCAGTTAAAGCACCTGTCTTTACTTAAGCTACTAATAGCAGCATATCAACATGTCAATCAACATGTCAAGCAGATGATTGAAAGATGTGGGTTTTTTTTGTTTTTTAAAGGTAACAGACATTGATTATATTACATTATATTACTGTATTTCGCAATAAATCTAACTAAGAAACCCCAATAAACTGGTCACCCAGTATATTTACTCTGTTTTTAACTTTGTGTCAGCGCTGCTGTTTAAAGGATGCTTTCTTCAGCATCTTATTTTACAGTGAAGTATTTTGTTAGTGTCGTTCAAGGAGGATTGAGGCTGTTGCAGGGCTGTGTCATGACCCCAATCTAAGTCCAGTGTCCCTGTAAACAGCACTATAGTAGTGTATTGGGTGACCTCCCTACATTAGCACTGCCAGCAAAGGGCTGGGGGAAGTCAGAAATAGTTACTTGGGCAGTGTCAAGGCCTCATTTAGCTTGCTTATTGGGCACTTCAGCCAACCAACCTGGTGGTGACACATTGCAAATGGCTCATCATCTCTTTTGTTGCCATCATCCTCCCCCAGCCTCTGTCTCTAACTGCAACACATTCGTAACAGCTTCATGCTCATTTGTTTTGCAGTAAATTTATCTCTTTCGTAAAACATTTGGGAAGCTGACGCCTGTTTTAACAAAGTGACATTTTTTGTCATTTAGTTTCTCCAACAGAGTTCATTGTGTAAACTTTGTGTATTAAAATGTAATTATGTAGATATACCAGATATATTTTTAGACCATTTTGTCAAAATAATGGTCCTCAGGCTACTATTTGTTAGCACTTAAAAGGGGTGATGCCACAAAACAAAAGTACAGTATATTTCTCTGTTTTATTTTTTGAATGACAAAAGAAAGCCTGTCATTAAGCACTTCATTGTAGGTGTAGATGTTCTCTTCTGATTACTTGTCACCACAGTGACACCTAATTAACAGGTAAACCGCTCTTACAGGACAGCCAGGAGGTCCAGCTTTAGAAAATAGACAGCCAATGTGAGCAGGTGCTTCAGTGGTCATCAAAGCTTCCGTAGTCATCATAGCAAAAATGGCTACAGGAGATGTCCTTATCTTTTGAATGATGTTCTGTGGGAGTATTCACACTCATAAGATCTGTCTCCCGTAGAGGATCACAGTAACCTCCAGGGGCCACATCACTTCATTTCAAAAAGAGCACTGCCTGGAAGGAAGTATCAGGAGCATGATAAGAACTTGTCTGAGGGAAAGGTAGTAATTGCAAGGTAATTTTAGATGCCATTTTAGGGGAAAAACATGCACAAAGACGGCAATACCAGCATAAGGCTCCATTGCTAGGCAACGGACATGGTAATGCTCTGTGCAGCATCCAATTAAACTACCTCTGTGTTGAAGTGGCTTGTTGATTGTGTGACTAATAATGTGGTGGTGGGGGGAGAGAACAGATTTGCCACCTAACAAGGGTGGCCAAGAAGAAGAATTGATTATACAGGGATTAAGTTTACATTTGGTGAGGCATTTTTAATAGCCATTTTAGAATCAGGACACTTGCACAGAGAAAGCAAGAGAGAGACATTCACTAAGTGAGGAAGGATATTACAGAAATTTTAAGCTTTAACAACCAACCAATGCAACATGTTATTGCTGCTGTGTCTTTTTGTTATGTGAAAAGTATTTTTTTCCCAGTATATTTTAGAATTAGAATTAGAATTCAACTTTATTGTCATTGCACATGCACAGGTACAGGGCAACGAAATGCAGTTTGCATCCATCCAGAAGTGCTTTAGTGATATAGATATATTACAATATATATTAGCAATAGTATAGATATGTAAGTATACTACAGAAATGGGTCTATTATGGTATGTTATAATGTACACGGTATGAAGTATGTTGTGAATATTCTATAACTAAGTATGTAAAGGCTGTAGTGAGTACAAGCTATGAACAGGATATAAATATGAAAAACTATACAGAATATGAAATAAATAACTTTACAGAAATCTGAGATATACAGCTATACAGAAATGGGAACTATGCAAGTTGTAAACAGTTGTAGGATTAAAGATTATTGAATGTACAGAATGATTATTTACACAGAGCTATACAGTAGTGCAGTTAAGATAAGTGAGGGTGTAGATAGTTTCTACAGAGGCTATATAAAGTGCTAGTGGTTGTGAGTGGTGGTTCACTCCATGTTATTATTGTGTGTTTGAGGGTACAGTTGTCCATTGTGGGTGTGTGTATGTTCAGTCCATGAGTTTAACGTGGGTCAGATGTCAGGAGGCAGAGTTCAGGAGTCTGACAGCTGTGGGGAAGAAGCTGTTCCGGTACCTGGTGGTCTTAGTCCGGAGGCTCCTGTGGCGCCTCCCAGAGGGCAGGAGGGTGAAGAGTCCATGTGATGGGTGACTGGGGTCTTTGATGATTTTCCCAGCCCTTTTCAGACACCGCTTCCTGTAGATGTCTTTTATGGCAGGAAGTGGTGCTCCGGCGATGCGCTGGGCAGTTTTCACGACCCTCTGCAACGCCTTCCGGTCCGAGGCAGAGCAGTTCCCGTACCAGACTGTTTCCCTGTTTTATCAAATAGTTTCCGAGAAGGAATATTTCAGACGTGAAAACCTAAAAGAATGAGTGATAGTCATGTTAAGGTATTTCTTAAATATGGGATAAAGTATTCCTTATTTTTATGGGTAGCACAGTGATGTGGTGATTAGCACTTACCTCACAACAAGAATCTTCTGAGTTTGAATCCCCTGGCTGGCTGGACCCCTTCTGTGTGTAGTTTTGTGTTGTCCTTCTACTCCTGCTTCCTCCCAGGGTCCAGAGACATTCACCTTGGGTTAATTGGTGATTCTAAGTTGGCCGTAGGTGTTAATAGTTGTCTCTTTCTCTGTGTTAGCCAGTAGAAGCCTGTCCAGAGTGTATCCCACCTCTCACCTTGTGACAGCTGGAATAGGCTCAACCCCCAACCTTAACCCTAATTTTAAAGAAATTGGAAGAAAATGACAGGATGGATCCCTTCTTTATTTTTCTGTACACTGAAGGTCATGCATTTTGGAGAATACCTGTGCCCAAAGTGCATTTAGTATGAAGGGATTTGAAATTCTCATAGGTGTCTTACAAACGAAAAGATCAACGTCACTGATATTCATCTAAGCTTAACTAAACAGATAGTTTAACTTTACAGACCCAAAAAAGAGACCACAAAAACTGTTGGCGGGTCTGGTTTGTGGGAGTACTATGTCTGCCATATTTGCAGTAACTTGATAAACTGAGAATAAATGCCCAGTCTTTTTGAATAGTTGTGTTGTAAATTGAAGTGTGGTAGTGGTGTGTTGTGGCATTCACGTCCATGACCGTAGCCTGTGAATATACATTACCTCTTTTATATATATTATATATTGCAAACTTTAGAAGAAAAGTAAAATATTGAAGAAAGTATCTAAGAATAATTCTTACTGACCTCCAAGATCCATTTTTTAACCTTTAGAATATTGACATTTTTGTCTTTTGGAGAAACGTGTTAGCTATTATTGGATGAGTACCCATGACATTTGCTGCATATATCCATTTTAGCCAGAGCATGAATCTTAATAAATTTGGGGATCCTTTGATGTGTCTTTCAGCACCACCAGTTGCTTAAATATTCCGATATTCCAGTATTAGTCATTTGAACTCTAGATGGAAATTTTTTGTATAATATGACAGATAACCTACTTAACTCTTTAGGTTCAGAGTGATTCACTCAGATTGTCAGTGGGAAGAAATGTGAATCACTTGATTTTCCCAAATCCCTAGTGAAATACTTTGCTGACCAATTAACATATGAATGAAGTTCCCAGCATGAAACACGTTGATTCTTTGTTTCTTTAATTGAACAGGAGCTGTGGACATGCATATTTTGCAGTGTCACTGATAGGCAGTATTGCTTTCATTAGTGTGGAATGCTAAATGGCCGACGAAAAGAGGGGCATTTTTGTACTTGCTTTCAAAGAACACTCTTTAAAGCATGTATTGGGTGACCGATTGTTTGACGATGTGTATGAAAGGTCCCAGGTTGGATTTCAGCCGTGGAAGGTTGTTGAGATTTAAAAAAAAAAAAAAAAAAATTTTCACGTTTTAACCAAATTCACAAACATGGTTGGTTTTGACAAGTCCTGCCAACCTTGTTTGTGACACTTTAGGTTTGCATATTTTGTGTGTGTTTATCAATCTTAATATGTAATGTGCCCCTTGCAAATGTTATTGCTTAACCTGGAATAGACACACCCAACAGTGTATTTATTGCAAGTACACTGCTCATTGCTCTTAATGTTGGGACACTCCACTGATGTACTGTATGCACACACACACACACACACACACACACACACACACACACACACACACACACACACACACACACACACACACACACACACACTTGGTTCCACTCTGTGTAATGAGCTTTTATAGCTTGTTGCACATACTCACAGACAGATACACATTTAGCATAAAAAATGTTGTGAACAAAATAGGATTGAAAGTCTGTGTGAAAGTCCCCATAGCTACTGCACCTACGTTGTTCCCTGTAATGGTTTTAGGAGATTATTTTTTCTGGGAATAGCGTGGCTCCATTCTGCGTTTGTGTGTTTTGCCATGTTTGTGAATGAGGCATTTTGATGGATCGGGGTCAGAGTCACACAGTGTGGAGTAGGCCTACATATTGGCTTAGAGACGGATTTATTCAGCAGAGCTTTATACTTTGTTCCTGGCCCGGATTTTGCATTTTATCTGGGCGTGTGTGGGGTAGTTTTGTAAGGGAAGGTTGTGGATGTATACTGTGAATATCAGAACTAGCATCATGATGTTGAGACAGTTTATTGATGGTCCTGTATGTGTGAGAGTTGGTGCATGTACTTGCGTAGGAGCTGAGAATTGTGTGTAAGTAACGGTGTACATTTGTATGGATGCTTGTAGTGTGTGTACTTGTGTAAAACCTGTGCAGCTGCTTTGACGTTGATTGACGGCATTCATTCTTTATTAAAAGTGTTTTGACTAATTTACCAAGTCAGCCATGTTGCAGCCTCTGGGGAAAAACACTGATAGAGAAGAGCATCTTTGAAGCAGCTCTTTCAACCCTCTTGGTCTGTTTCAGACATTTTAATAGAGAGGAAAAAGTTACTGTCATTTTTCACTGCATTAACAAGTGAAGTGTAGGTGATATAGTAGCAGTGCAAATGTTTTTTTTAAAGGTTTGCGTCTGCTCTATCTTTCAACGCTATAGTAAATCGTCTTTGTGGGCTTTGGGCAAGTTTGGAAAAGCTCGTTTCACAGTCCACTGGTTTCTTGCTAGCAGAGAGACAGGGCCACATATCAGTGAAGGTGGCCAGAGAATATTTGCCACCAAACTTGCACACTACCCACTGCCCTGCACCTCTTAAAGGGACACTCTGACATTGCAAGATTGTAAAGTTTTTCCAATGTGAAGGGACATTACATTCACCATCACACTGGATTCAAACTGTTTGGTTCTTTTAATTTCAGAATCATCTTAAATATTTTAGGATTATTTTTAGTTTACTGTGATTGGTGCCCTGTAAGTTGGTTTTTTTGTGTGTGAATTCCTTGATATGATATTCTTTAGAGCCAGAATTCTTGAGCAGACACCTCAGTGTGCTATAACTGTGAAGGGCTAAAGGTGAGCAAGTGTCAGGCATCCGTTTCCTTAGGATGACCTTTTTGATCTCACATAATCAAATAGATGGCAGATGTCTGCAACTATGTTGTTTTTCATAAGCATACATACTCTGCATAAAATACAGACCATTATTCTGTAATGCACAATCACAGACATAACATCCTGTCTATTTGCAACCACTCACTATATGCACTCATTCATATTCTGTGCATCTGTTGTTTGTCAGGTGTGTTTACACTGGGAACATTTTTACATTTTCTCCTTGTTTTTTTACTTCTTTTTTTTTTTTTATTAAATTGAAAGCTCTTCACTACAAATATAAAACTTAGCTCGAAGAGTAAAGAAATTTGTGTCTGGTCGATTATTTCTTTGTTGTAAAAGTGCTTCTTGGCATTAATTCTTATATCATTGGAAAGTTTGTTTATTTTTCCTTAAATGTTTCCACAGCATAGTTGAGTATGTGGGTTGTGCCCATGAAAAACTTGTCAAATCGTCTATGCCAATGCTAAATAGCCTATTCTGCTAAAGGCTCTTGTTTTTAGTTTGTGGTACCCCGAGTGTTGACAAGCAGGTGCCTGATTGGCAGCTGATTAGCATTATTCAGCGAGGAGTCCAGATTTGGCCTATGGCAGTTAGATCGCACTGATACGGTAATAGCTTTTGGTGGAGGCAGTGTGATGGTGAGGGGCGGCTTCTCCCTCCATCATAAAACAAGGCTTATCATCATTGGAGGCAATCTCAACGCCGAGTGCTATCAAGATGAGATTCTGCAACCAGTGGCAATCCTATATCTCCACAGTCTGGTACTGAATGCTGTCCTCCAAGAATATAACACTTGCCCCCTCATTATCAGAGACTACCTCCAGAGTTTGGGAGTGGAGAGGATGGAATTGCCTACTTGCAATTCTGATCTCAACCTCACTGAAACTGGTAGCATCAGCTGGGGGGTGCTGTTTGTGTCAGAGTGACCAACACAGCCGCACTGGCTGTACAAGGGGGGTGCCAGGGTATTAAGACCCCTGTTTATTAATGAATACATTCTTAAATTGCCGATATTGCAAAAATTGTTTCTTCAGACTTCAATCATCCAATCCAATAAACGACGCCAAACAATAAGTTTATATTCACAAGTAAAAATATTTAAAGGCTGCTGAAGTATTACAGATGAGAAATTACCAAATGATTACAAGTGGTGGACAAACAATTTTATAAAGAAAAAAAGGAAAAACAAAAAGAGGAAAAAAAATCCTCATTGACAAGAACTGTGGATATCAGAGTTGGTGCCAAGATGCAAATCTTTCACAGGGCTGGTCAGGAAAAGTATAAAAGATTTGGGGGAACAGAAGATTATCAGTGTGGTGCCAGTTAGTGCGTTAGTTAGTACAATTTTCTTCTTCCAGCATTGAAACAGGCACCAGTTATTAGCCTTTTGGGCTCAAATGTCAACATATTTTCAGACCAACCTTGTCTCCTTGCGTCTCTGCTCCCTCCTCGCTGTAAGTGAGTGAGGTAAAGTATCTGTTTCACTGGTGACAGCTGTGACATTTCCTTCAGAATGCCAAAAGCTCTCTCTCTGTCCAGCTGAGCTGTGGATCAGTCCGAGGGTTAAAGACAGAAGGAACAGATCGATGCAAACAAACACAGAGGGCCTGACTGATAGGCTGCAGAATGGCTTATAGCAGGCCTGTAGACAAATATATCCGAAATACACAAAAACAAGAAAGTGCACATATGTACACTCTGCATTTATCCTCCGTTTTATCCTCATTTTACTTCATTACTGTCAATATAATCCAAACTCTGTCATGCACACACATGGACCCACACACTATAATTAAAGACCCATGAAGTGGACATTTGTCCTCTAGCCTCCATAAATAAAACAATGTGATCAGTTGGAAATGATAGCCTTCCTTGAGCCCATCTTCATGGCAACCCTGATAGGATAAACCCTTATACACAGCTGTGCATCTTCACATGTGTGTCTGTGCTCCTGCGTTCATATTTGACAGCCAATGGGGGGATGAGAGTCACAGCTTGTTTGCTGAGTAACTGGCTAACAAATAACCTGCTTAGGGGCAGCAGGACAAGAAGGAAACCAAGGACTGGCACTTTCTCTCTCTCACTATTACTTTCATACTGTGTCTCTGTTTCTCTTTTGCTGCCATTCTCAAGGTTTTACTGACCCTTTATCCTATTTTGACTGCACTGCCTTTTTACTTTAGTCATATATAATTGTAGCACTAAAAACATTTATATAACCCAAATGGCTTGAAGTGTTGTGGTGGTGAGTGATGTGACAGCACACGTGCAGAAAAACACTCAGCACATCAGACACTAATGCAGCATTCGTGTTGCTGGCTGTCAGATCCACTCTGCACTGCAGCCTGGATAAACTGCAGCTACTGCTGCTGCAAGCCTTTTACAGGTATAAGCAGGGGGCTGTTATTTTGCTGTTGTTGGCCTCAAATTACCCTTGAAGACTAAAGAAAGCTTACACAGAACCTATATATTGAAGTGTGAAAGGTGTTTGTTTATATGTATTAATTTATTTCTTATATTGTAATTAGTCTCCATCATTTTTATTTATTTATTTATTGATGTACGTATTTATTTAAATCCTAAGTTTAAGTAATAAATGGCATTGACTTGCTCTAATTGAATGGACAGTAAAATAATTACTGTGTTAGTTTGTAGCTCCTCAAAATTGATTTTCACAACACAGGCAGCGTGGTGGCTTAGTGGTTAGTATTGATGCCTCACAGACAGAGAGACTTGGTTTAAAGTCTCCTCTGTGGAGATTCTCCCTGTGACCACTCAGGTTTTCTCCAGGCATCCCTGCCATTGAAAAATAAGCCAGGTAATACAGCAACCTTGAGCATTTTTAAAATAGATTTTCTTATTTTTAAGAGTCATACTTCTTTGTTAAATAAAGCTCAAACAAATTAAGTGAATTTTTTGCTGCCTTTAATATTTTAGGCTAGTATGTCAGTTGTTGAAGTTGGACCTACTTAAAAAAAGAACAGTATTGTTTCTGACTTTACCTATTACAGTATCAGTTGCTGAAAACATTCGATGGCTGTCATGAAAAAGAAGTCAGAGCATACAGCCTTAGAAATCAGTCCACAGGAAGTGTCCAATTTAACCACTTTCCACTGCCGATAGCAGCTGCAATGGTCTCTAAAATTGAGAATTGGACTTGGAAATGTCTGCTGGTAGTGTATATATGTGTATGTATGGATGGATGGACGGATGGATGGATGGATGGATGGAAAAAGACAAAGTATATACGAATCAAGAAGTCTGGGTTCTAAAACCTTTGAGTATATCAAGAGTGGACGGAGTGACTGTATTATGTTATCTTATACTATGTACAAAAGTTGATTCTGTTCATCTGGACGTAGCGTTTTCAAAAACTCTATGTACAAGGCATACTATGTAAATCTTGTACACAGTGACCCAACTTTACTTGTCAATCAGTGCACGCACAAAAACCCACCCATAAAAGTGCACTAGCCTTTTAACAAGCTGCTAATTGTGAACTTGCAAGCACAAAGAGTCACAAGCAAATGAATGCGTTTTTTTTTGTTTTTGTTTTTCTTTTTTTTAAGTATGTGGTTTCCACGGTGCTGAAAGACAAAGAGACCTGCAGATGTGTTCAGAGTATTCCAGTGTAGTGTGTGTGTGTGTGTGTGTATTTGTATGTTAATACTGTGGCAGACATGAAAGTAATACAACTGGTGTTAACAGGGCAATTAGCTTCAGCTCTATATATAGACTTCGCTTTTGCACCATTAAATGGAAGTTTACTGGTGCTTGTATTGCACTTTTCTAGTCTTACTAACCACTCAAAGCTAAATTCACACTACACTTTATTCACTTCACATTAAACACTTGCATATAACATCCACTCCTATGGCCACTTTAATTTCACAAATTTTCCTAGCATGCATGTCTTTGAATTTAATTTTCTTCATGAAATGTGGGATGAAACGAGAGGCTCTTTCCACTATATTTTGATAGTGCTGCACTACTGGACCATCCAAGGTCCTTTTTATAATTGTGTCTGGATATTTTTAGAGGCCAGGTTAATGCCTACAGATCGTTTTTTTTATTGCATGGAAAAGCAACTGTTATTTCAGTAAAAGCATAGCACAGAAGATTTTTATTTTTTATTTTTTACTGATTCAGTTCCATAAGATATCACACTAAGCCATAATAGCTAGACAGCATCCAGTACCAGGGCCTTTTAATTAGTTTAAGCTCTCCCCAAAAAAATAAAAAAAGCGGGGTTGGCAGTACGGGGTGGGGGGATTGGGGGGGGGGGGCTGTTTGGTCCTCAAGACAGTAGAATGGGCGCTAAGTGATGGTCTGCCGACAGGTTCCACTCTTGCCCTTTAAATGCAGGTGGTGTTTGTCGTTCACTTTTGGGGCAGGAGAATTTTTTTTTTTTTTGCCATTTTTTGCTTCACTCTGGAACATGAATTATTAGGAGAATGCAGGGAATGGCAGTACAGGACTAGCTCTATAGAGAGAGTGTTGAGAGACTGCTGTGATAAGGCATTTTAGCCCTTAACAGTTTGCTTAATCATTTACAACTGGGTTTCCCCTTTGGCCAGAAATTTTGCCTTTTGATGTGCTCATTCATTTATACAAACCAGTTAATGTTTCAGCTTACTGTTCTTGGGAGTCATAACACCTTTTGATCCGCGGCAATGATGCTACCCTGTAGTAGCGCAGATAAAAGACTTTGTGTGTGCAGAGAGAAAAAGATAGAGCGAAGGTGATAGTGAGACAAAGCAATAGATAGTATAGGCCCCTGCCTGTAGCTGTCTATTCTCCTCAATGTCAGAGTTCTCCTTCTCTGCGAGAGGCTTAGCACCCACCTAGCATCACCCTATCTGTTTATACAGAGGCTAATAGGAAGCCTGGTCTTTATCCCCACACTGCAGCTCAACATAATGGAATAGAAAGACATAATGCTGCTCGAGTCAAACAGTCAGTAGAGGCCTTTAAATTGCTTCCAATCCCCTTAACAAATCTGATGGAGAGGCTATGAATAACTCAAGGGCTTCTCTTCTCTTCTCTTCTCTTCTCTTCTCTTCTCTTCTCTTCTCTTCTCAGATTAGCCGTACTTAACCAGCAACGGAACTTACTTTTACTCTTACTTTTATTAATTAGGATATGTCTTCTTGTGCTTACCTTCCAGTTTGGAGATCTTAATTTAAATCACACTTGCTGCAAACAGTTTCTTCAGAAATGTACATTTTCTCTATGAATGAATACAGACCAGATAGAATATAGTCCAGTCTCCAGATGACTTGTTCAAGCGACATCAGTTTGATAGAGACCACCCTTGGAGTTTCTTCTTTTATGCTCTCTTTCTCCTGCGTCATGTAAATCGACTGAAACAATCCAATGAAATGTGGTTACAAGAATGTCTAAAATATTCAGCTCTGATGTTTTCATCTTCATTGTCAGGGTTTATTAAGCAAGAAGCACTCAGTACTAACAAGGGGAAAAGGTTTATATGATATTGAAGTTTAAAAAAGTAAAGTAATATTACAATACATTTGAACTTTTTCTACATGAAAGATGCAGCCTAGTTTGAATTTAGAGCAGGAGGTGTGCTATAAATTAGTAAAAGCAGGTTACAGTGGTGAGTCAAATCAGAGCCTGAGATGTACGACTTGTCTAAGCCAGAGAATCATTATCTCTACTGTTGTCATGAAAAAGCAGTGAAACAAATGGTCCGGACTGGACTGGAATAAATCCCTGCTTTGAGAGGAAATTTTGAGGAAGAGAATATATTTATAAAAGAAATTCCACTAATATGCATCCCCACCATTTTGCTAAGTATAGTTTGCGACCCAACTCACTTTTGGTGAAAATATATTAATGATGTGGCAAAAAATCACATCATAGAAGGTAAAAATTCATCAGCTGGTAGGTTGGGGTTTTGATGTTTTAGGTGAAAAACTATATATGTTCTGTTTTTTCCTTCTTCTCTTTAAATGGAACCAAAACATAACAGCCACTGTTTTTTGGTTATTTACTTTCCATTACTTCTATAGAACCTCTTGGTAAATGGATTGACTGGCACTTATAAAGTGCTTTTCTGCTCTTACTGAATACTGAAAGTGCTTTTTACTACAAAGTCACTTTCAACCATTTGAACACACTTGTGCAGCAATTTGTTGTTTGCCTATAAGCTATCATGCACACATTCATATGCCAATAATTACATCAGAGGAGTCCACAGTCTTGCGTGAGGAACTGGGGCAGCCTGGGATGAGCTACAGCAACAGCCACTTGAACTAGTCATGTGGTAATACATAAAATTAGGATCAAAATTGTACGTCAAGCTTCAGATCCTAAATGCAGAAAAGAATAACTTCCAGAGAGGAAGAGTAAAAATCTTTTTCTCCAAGTACCCTAAACAAAAAAAAGACAGTTACTAACTCTTATGTGATTGAGGATATTGTAAATCCACATGAGGCACATTGCATGTTTTGTTGCCAGCATGTGTTAAACAGCAAACACCTGTCCTAAGAAGTTCAAATCATCTATGTAGTAATAGGAACTGCATCAGCCATCCAGCCTTTGTGCTACATGCTGTTATTTGTCCCAAAAATAACAGCTCAAAGACGTACAATACCCACACAGCCTCAGCATTGTGCAACATGGTGTTGTGTGCCACAGTTTACCATGCTGGTTGTTCTGTGGTACTTGAGCTGTTTTGCTTGTTGTTTTAAAAACCATGTTATTAGCAAGAGACACTTGCAATTATTCTGTTAGTGTGAAAGGCCCAGCTGATTGTAGATGATTGGCTGGATCACAAACTGATGACAAAGAAATTCACAGATGCACGCTCAGATATTTAAATAATGTGCTGAAATCAGCCATGCGGTGTGGGGGTGGGTGTGCATGTGTTTATGCAGGCTGCTCATCATGTACCCACTCATATGGGTATGACGTGCATGCCTTTTGCAGTGCCATTTCTAGGGAAGGAACAATTTAACAACACTGAAAAGCCTGAAAGAGAAAGCAGAGTAACATGGAAGAAATGGTGAAGTTACTGAAGATGGAAAGCATCTTTTGCAAATTAAAGGACTAGCTTGCTTTTGCTCTGTACTAATTAATTAAGTAAACATCTTTTTCAGATGCATCTCAAGCACAGGATGGCCTTACCATTTGGTATCAGTTTCTTTCTGTTTTGCTTTGTCTCCCTCTGCCCAGTGTTTTTGATGCCTTGTATATCCATCGCGTCAGCTATCACAGTTAGCATGTCTTTAATTATCCGACAACATGACATACCAGTTAGAGCTCTGAATCCCTATTGTTGTTACGCAATCCCACCCTCCTACACACAAACACATTTATATACCTCAATTATGCATCTTTCCCAAGTGGTGGAGGATGACAGCTCCATTAGCCTATGCTTTAATTGAGTGTATGTGCTCATACTGCAAGGAGCTAGATAATGTTGTTGAAGTTGGATTTGGTGCCTCTAGTTTGTTAAATGTGACTCAGCAAATAAAATGAGCTAAAGGATGAAGTGATGTAGCAGTCGGTATTTCCAGCCTCAGACGCATGATTAGTTTCTTTTGTATTTGTTTGTTTTTGTCTATAGTTGTATGGGATGAAAAGAATAGAGCATTATGCACAATAAAGTCCTAAAAAACAGTTACCCTCAGTATAGAAAACATAGCAAAACATAAGAGAAGACAAATCAACTGTAATTGAGAGAAGAAGGAAAAAACAGGGAGAATACTTTTGTACAGAACGTGGTAAATTGTACTGGGTATTTGAGAACAAAGAAAACTGAGTAAGATTACGTCTTCTAACATCTATCTGATGAAGAAGATTGTGTTTACAGATTATATGGTTAGTTTATGCACTGATCAAAAGAGGTTCTGCCTGGGGATTCAGCGATATAATAGTGCAGGTCACACCGACATACACCTCACTACAATTTAAACTCAACATGCAGAAACATTTGCTAATCACTTTGTTTGTATAGTCCTAATATTAAGCAGAAGGCTACACATTCCTTATAGCTGAGGCATTACTGATGGCTTACAAGTACACAGCAGCTGTCCTGATTTTCTTTTTCTACTGGGCCGTGGATTGATGGGATTCTCTGGCTTTGATAGATGTACTGGTCACCACCAAATGCACAGGACTGACAGGATTACTGGTGGCTTGTCGTGATACTGGGACAACCACAGTGCCCGTGAACTCCCAGTCAATGTTTCAATGTTTTGTGTCATCTTCATTGAGAACATCTGCCTGTCATAGCATTGCTTGACGTTGAAAAAATTTGAAAATGTAAAAAATTTCATCCAGCTGTTTAATCTCTACTTCAAACATGGGTGGCTTGAATTTGGTGCTGAGCAGGAGCCCACCCCCCAACAAGAGATTGGTGATCAGATAACTAATGCTTATTCCTAAAAGACTATCAAACAGTCCATAAAGCCGGCTGCTTCAGTGATTTCTTTGTATCATTAAACTGGTGTCACGCTGATTTACCATTGCTATCATACAACACTGTCAAATTCACAGTGGGCATTTTCTAAAATTAAAAAGATTAAATTAAAGCAGCAGAACCAACGACATCCTTATTTGATCCATACTTTTTTTGTCATTTTTGGTCCTTACACTAGTATTACATTTAAACTGCCTTGCTTGTTTTCTTTCGTTTCTTTTTCCTTCACACGTTCTAGCCCTACTAACGTTGCTAAAATGAAGCTAAAAAGATTTTCGGCAAGTCTTTCTCATATTGAATATAGGAAGGAAAACAGATTTTTATGTTAAAACAATGGAGTAGACTTGACCTATTGAGTCATATCCCTTTTGATCCCTGCTGTCTGTCCAAAGATTCTGCATTTTGGAAAACTGACAAGACTTTCCTCAGTTTTTAATAATTTAACTGTTTATATTCTAGCAAAAAATGACTGGGTTAATTCAATGGGATGGTGTTTTGGTTTAAAATTTATGAACCTTTTTAAACTGATATATAAATTCTTACTCATACATACTTTACTGCATACATGTTATCCTTCGCTAAAGTAGTTTGGACTCATGGTCATCATTAAGGTATCAGAGGTATCAAAGGAAATGATAAATGATCAAGGGCAGTAAATACATACTTCTTGTTTAACTTAAATTATCAAAAGGAATGCTTTTATAGGCAGTGGTTTAAATTTTCAATATGACTGAAAAAGTATCCAGTGAACTAGAAAAGAATGATAAAGATATGCTTTGAAAAAACATTATTTCAGAACAAAATTAAATTGTGATAAGTGGTCAAAACATGAAATACCATACCCGGAGGAATTTCCCATAGGATCCACTCTTCTGTTCTGTTCTGTTTTTTGTTTATGTTCCTCTTTTTTGTTGGAGTCCTCTTTATATCTTTATATTAAAGACCCTTAGAAGCCCAGTTATAAGTCCCTGTAACAGCAAAACTATGTTAAAGTGAGTGATGGTGGCAGCACTTATGTTTCTATTGCTATTTGGAGCTCTTCTCTCTGGAGAATTTGTGGAATACTTTATTGCAAAGAAAGTGAGTTAGAGAAGGGGGAACAGAGAAGTACAATACTTTTAAAAAGATCATTTTAAAGGAATCACATTGCGATTACAATATTGCATAGTTTACAAACCAGAACTTTGTTTTCAGTCTGTCTGTATTCCCCTTGACAGACTGTGAAACTGCTTTCCTTCTTAGGACAGATCTGAGAACAGAGCCACCTGTAGTGTAGTGTCCAGGGAGGAAACGGAGTGAAGTTTCAAGAGTGCTCAAGTGGTCTTTCCACGTTTAAATTGTCAGTTTACACCCTCAAGATGCTGCATGAAAGTGGTGAAGACCAGACTAACCAAAATAAGTGCAGTGACCTTCTAAGTTGGGCTGAATTTAGTTAAAGTCTAAAGCAAGAGAAAATAATGGAGATGAGTCTGTTAGTGGTGAACATGGGTGAAAAAAAGAAAAGCAATAAGATGAGCAAAAAGAGGAAGAACCCCCACAGCGAGAATGTTAAGTGTTTACAAGATGAACATCTCTCTGCTGCTCTATTCCTCTCTCACTGACACAACGCCATCGCATCTAATCAGCCAATCACGGCTGGGTTCTGTTTAAGAGGCCTGATTGGCTGATTAACCAAGCTCATCAACACACCACCCGGTGTGGCTCCAAACACACATAGTAACACGAAAACCTGCATAAACACGCTCTGCAAAGTGCTGTGTGTTTGTTTGTGCGTCTGCACATATGCATAATCTATGCATACATTTGTTATGTACTTTGCATTTGTTAAAAAGTTTGGAGTCCGCGTGGGCAGCATTTCTGCAAGTCCACAAGGATTAAAAGTTGTAGTTGAACTGTTTTACCAGCTTGAGCACCTTAAATGTGGCATTACTTTGCAACAGCTGTAGCTGGTTTTAGATAAATAACCACCATCTGTGGCCCACCATCCCTGTGATTAAACACAAAGGCACCAGAGCCTCAGATACATTTTTGGATATGTAATGTTATATGACTATAATTTGTAGTACACCGTAGGTTCTATTAAAACCATGAATCCATGTGTGTTTAGCACAGATGGCGTAGTATATTCTCTATATGTTAATAGTTGGTAACTTGATAGTTAATAGTTGGTATCTCTCTGACATAAGAAGCTGATGAATTATTTTGAAGGAGGGCCAGGAAATTCAAATCCACCAAATTAGGAGCACCTGCCACAGTGGGAAGCATGTGTAAAGCACAAAACATACATATATGCACTAAAACCTAGATTTTAAGAATGCTAGCCAACTAAATCCTTTCTCACATGAGCTCCTAGAATGTATTTGGGAAGTTGAGCTCATCCAGAGAAAGTTACTTGTCACTTGTGAAATGACTACAGATGAAATCTAGGACTACATTTCCATGTGTATTTGTTACAAGACTTTTTTAATCGGTATGGTATCAGAGGATCACTTTTCAGTCAAAAAGCTTTGACTGAAAATCTCTTTCAAAACAGTATTTTTAATGTCATGTATAGTCATGCATATTGAGTGACATTGTAGCATCTTGAACTTGTTGGCTTTGATGACCATGACATTACTAGATAATTCTTCTGTGTATGGATATAGGATTTCTATAGTGCTTTCTATCATTACACACACAACCTCCGTTTGTCCTGTTGTTCCAGTTTTTCCTTTATTAATTTTCCCCTTATTTCAGTACCATTTGTATATGCCCATGCAGGGCACAGCAACACATAGCAGGGCCCAAAGCAGATCAATGGCAATATTTATTTCATGTCCAATTATTGGGGCAGAACCAGAGCACACAGGAATGAAAGTAAACGTCCTCTCAAAGAGAAGCACGCAGAAACTGCATTATAAGTGCAGCCTGCAGCCTGAGCTTCAAGAGCAAGTAATATGAGTACAAGTGCAGGTTATAGGATTCCAATAGAGCAAGCTACAGGCATTACCAGGGGTGAAGACTCCAGAAGCTGAGCAAAATCCATCTGCTTTGAGCAGGAGATTCCACCACTATCCCTTTTTCTTCTCCTTACTTGTTTTTACTTATACTGTTTTAAGAAGCCAATTTATCTTTGTTGCTTTAGGAAACCTACTTAAACTGCATATTGAACAAGCAGTGCCTCTCTATATCAGAGTTGGAGGAAGAAATGTCAAAAATATACAAAAATGAATAAAGATATTAATCATTCCTCTGTGTCAACTGTTGAATGTTAAAATATTTAGACTTTTCTTCTTCTGTATATTTTGGTTTAATTAATTAAGTTGAGCATAAACATGTATTGAGTCCTGTGCGTCATATATTGTGTTGAAGAGTAGATTTAATTTCATGTTTTCAATTTTAGCTGCTGAGAGACAAAATGAAAAAGAGAACTTTTTTTTGGCTACAATAGAGGTCTTCTCAATTTTTTCAGGATTTGTTAACATTGTCCATATCTGTTAAAAGCCTTATTGCAAGAGTATAGTGTACATTTCCAGTTATGTGATTCTCTGTGTTGTAGATCAGCACATTTGATCAGCGCATCTGCTCCATACTTGATTATAATTGCCAAACAAATTAATGTATCACTTAATGACTTGCACCCTCCCTTCTTCTGTCTTTTTCTTCCTCTCAGATTTATTCCTGACAATGAAAAACGACCGAATGTTTGAGACCTGGATCAACAAGGTAATAAGCTTTTTGAACTTATTTGAGTGTCTTTGAGTCTCTTGCCTATCATTAGTGACTTTTTACAACTCAGACTCTTCTATAATGATCAAAATTGACATTAGTGAAGCATTACAGTCCTCCAGAGTAAAGTAGAGCCCAGCTTGTATTGCATGCATGGTGCTGCTAATAGCCTAAAACCATATTGGCATTTATATAATGTCTGTCTTATGTGGTTAGCCATTTGTAATGTAACAAGTAGGATAAGCACAGTGACCTGAAATGTTGCCTCAAGTCGGCAATCAACTGATTCCATCCACCTTAACCACTACAGCTACAGCAGGCAATGACGCAATTGTAATGAATTTATTTGACAAATTACAACTGGCTGGCTATACATATCACATCTTATCATCTTTTTGTTTTTTGGGGTTTTTTTTCAGTTATGCTGGAAAAGGAAAACAATGGTAGAATTGTTTAAGCTTCTGGCAGTGTAAACTAGTTGGCAACTTACCGTGAAGACACTGCTTGAGTATACAAAACCATCTGCTCAGCTATGATTCAGCTATATGTATTACAAACACTGCAGAGTATTACAAACAAGAAAGCCAGGACTGCTCTCCAGAGCAAACTCTGAGATGACCCCATATCTAAATTACCCCAAACATTCTTTTTTATATTATATTCTGTTAAAAAAAAAATTCAAAATTTAATGTCCGACAGCTTATACACTGACATTGATGATGCCACAGACGTTTACACAATCTCAGTAAAGCAGTTAATATTTTTGCACTTTATTTTCCAGGAGCTTAATAACTTTATTCGTTTTCATTACAGTGCACTAGAGTAAAATATTCATATTGTGTTCATCTATGTTTGGAGCTTTAAACGAGTTAAACTCAATAACCCCTAAAAATCAGTCATATGGTAAACTGTCAGCGATCTGGTTCAGTGGGTCTTGACTGATAGGTTGAGTTCCGAAAGAGGGCAGCAGGTCTCTTCCGAGTAGAACTTAAATGTATAGTTTGAGTTTTTATGAAGAACAGCATAGCTAACTGTGACAATCAAATTAGAACAGAGGTTTTGCTGTAGTCTGTCCTACTTCTTGAAAAGAATAAAGAGATTGGTGATCACTATACAACAGCTATTTAATTTATTGTTACACAACATTTATTCATTTATTTATTGCTAAGATTTGTGTTCAGTCTCAAAGGCATTCAGTTATAAACTAAGAATGTACAGTATGGCCTCAGTTGCAGTCTCACGTCCTGAAGTATAACTACAGGTATTGACAGTGATGATCCCCTCCTCTGCTTCAGTGTTCATTTCCTTAATGCAACAAATGGATCTGTAGTGCTTTGGTGGGCTTAGGAGTCTAGGATTGTTGGCACTGCTGCAGAACTAGTTAATATTCTGGGAGAGCAAGGAGGGGAGACCATGGCTCTGGGTTTTTGTCAAAGGGGCCTATTTGAAATTCAGCAGGTCGAGGCACAAGCCGAACAGTAGTCTATCTTATCACAGAGAAGGGGAATAGGAGAAAGGACGGGGAGGAGGTAAGGAAGAAGAGGGGAAACGGAGAGAGATTGAAGGATGTGGAAGAGACAGAATGTGTCTGAGGGGAGAGAGACCAAGCAGGAGCAAAACTGTGCAAATAAACTGCCATACCCAAATACCAGTTGGATGTGCGATGGGTGGCAAGAATGCTAATTGGAGAGGATGAAGCAAATGAATTTCAGAGAAAGATCACTTTAAACTTTTGAGGTAGTTCCAAATGATTTTTATAAAACTCTGCAAATGAAGGGTTTTTTTTGTTGTTGTTTTTGTCTATTTCATAAACAATATCTTAAAAATATATTAGCTTTTTATTCAGTTGTGAATCTTCAACAGACTGAACCATTTCACTGCAGTTATTACAATGAAAAATATGAAATAGAATCTAAATAGATGCCAGGGCCTACATCCAAATGCAAAACATACATGAGAAAATGAGAAAATGAAATGAATGAAAAATGAATAATTGAGTTTAACAGAAAATTTTAATTCTAGTTTTAAAACAATAGGACACTGAGTGCATTGACCTCAACTATTTTATCCTTCTACAAAAGAACTTCCATAATATCACTAAACACAGTAATATGCAAAGTATAATTTCCTTTAAGACAAAAGTGCTAACAGGCACAATGCAATCATTTTTCAAGAAAATCCAGTATATCACATCACATCTGTTTTTAACCCTGATCAATAACTGGAATTTACAATGACCAAAGATCAGCTAC
This sequence comes from Maylandia zebra, assembly GCF_041146795.1. Lineage (NCBI taxonomy): Eukaryota > Metazoa > Chordata > Actinopteri > Cichliformes > Cichlidae > Maylandia > Maylandia zebra. The sequence continues at coordinate 6,065,856 of NC_135167.1, forward strand.
CACATTTTAAAGATACTGTTTTCAGCTCAGTTTTGCTTGTGGAATTGTTTCCTTGAAGCACTTTTTAATATACGTTTATCCTTTTTCTGTTCGGTGTATACATGGATACATACGTAGACTATAAACCATAAAACAGATGAATCTATGACTTACACTTTTCAAGGATTAATTTTTAGCCATGAAGAAATAAAAAAAAAAAAGTGAAGTACATAGTATTATCAATGTTAAGAACTGAAGAATTTTTAGTGAATCAATAAGTAATTGACACTCACACCAAAACAGTTTTAGTATTTTATAATTCTATTTAATGTTGATCTTGGCATTTATTTTGTAATTTTGCATACTTTGCCTCCTGCCAATCAAGTCATAAGTAGTTCTGCAAAAAGCATGTCTTACAAGCATCTCTAGGTATAGTGGAAAGGATTTGGGAGCAAGACAAAGTGAACCTTGTCAGTGTTTCTGCAGTCTCAGATTATGGATCTCTTGATCTACTTCTTAGCTACTCTATGAAGAAGTTAAATCCTTTTCTTTGTCTTTTTTTCTTCTTTCTCATTTATTAGCAATGCTTTTTCAATTTTTCTTTTTCTATTTATGAATTTTATTTTGCATCCACTGGCTGCAGCTTTTCAGCCACACTATGATGGAATTTCTTCAAATTTTGGTTGAGTTTATTCACTTGAACTGAGCTGAACTGAGCAGTATTTAGTGGTCAAAGGTGAAGTTCAGCTGTGAACTCAAATAATATGTTTTTAGCCATACCTTATCATTTATTATAATTTATTTGCTAATTATGATTGTGTACAAATAATGGCAAAGTGACATTTTATATGCAAAAGATCAACTTCTCTGTGACTCCAGTTATTTAAAACAACCAGTGTATATGTCCTGCCTCTTTCTTATGTTTTTATGTACGTGCCAAGACACATGAATTTCCAGTGAAAGGGTGTACTCACACTTCCATGTCAGAGCACTCTTGACCCCCAAGTGTCCACTTTGTTTGGCTAAGTGTGATCACTACTAAGTGTTGTGCTCTGGGCTCCTGCAAGAAGCAGGCCCAGGCACAGTTGAGTTGGATGTGGGCACAGTATAAATATAGTGTGATTGTAATGGACATCATGAAATCACTTTTGTTAATTAATTAGCTAGTATGTGAGAGGCCAGTGTGTGTTATTGCTTCCACAGTTAAGCCACATAATGCATAAAATCATGAACCCCCTTATGCTCTACAAGAGTGCTTTTCGTGTGTGTGTGTGTGTGTGTGTGTGTGTGTGTGTGTGTGGGTGGGTGTGTGGGTGGGTGGGTGGGTGGAGGGGAAGGGAGAGGGTAAGACCAGCCAAGAAAGAGTGTGAAAACCTAAAGACAAAATTAAGCGTATTCAGGCCCAGATATTCAGGCGGTGTAAGTGCATTGTTGGGGGGGGCACCGTGCCTTGTGTGAGTACACCCTAATTTAGCTCAGTTGAGTGATACAGACATGAGGTGTTACTTATAGTGCTTTTCCTGTTTTCCTTAGCAGTGTATCATTTTTTTCAGTCACACTGACAAACAAGTCTGTACATCCACACTCTTGAATAATTTCTAAAACAAAAAAGGTTTCTTCGGAAGCATTCCATGGACACACACACACACACACACACACTTGTGCAAATCTACACAAACACAGAAGACCAAGCCATTTCCCAGCATCCTTAGAGCATTAGACCTCTGTTAATCCCATCGTGGTTTTCGGTTCAATGCGGCTGCATCTATCGGTCATAGGCCAGCACGCTCCTCTTTCTCCAGCACTCTGTTTTAATTACTTTTCTATGTTTTCTCTTCCCCTAAGTCTCCTTCCATCTTTCCTCTTTCCCCTGTTTTTGTGTGATTACACAAGAGAAGGCAGTCACAGAGGGGGAAATAAAATCAACAAGCTCCAAAGAGATGAGTGAAGAGAGGTGTTTTCATTGGCTGCCAAATAGAGCCAAGTGCTTTAAAAGGTCAGTTCTTTAACGGCTGATATAATAATTTAGTTCACTGGTCAGTGAGAAGCTGTTTTTATCCCCAGTCACACACTTACACAGATTAGCACATGCATATAAATAAACTACTGCTTGCCATCAAAGCAAGTCAGTGTTTTTATATTGAGGCTTGCGCTTTCAGTTTTTAATGGTAAACACCTTTCAGATCAGCTTGCTTGCTTTTCACCAGGATATCAGAGAGGTAGGCAAAATGAAAAATTCTTTATAATAAGAAGAAAATGAATGTCATTTCGAAGAGTTCTGCTTGAAATTTGGTCCTTTGAGCAACAGAAGAAGTCAAATGTGGACCCATTTGATGAGATTTATTGGCTATTCACGACATCCATTTTTTTTAAAGTCTCCCCCATATGTGTATCATCATTCCAAATAAGTAGTATTAGATTTCTTTGGCTCTCTTCCACAGCACGTCTTTTATCCTGTCTTCCTTCTCTCACCCCAACCGGTCACAGCAGATGGCCCAGCCCCTCCCTGAGCCTGGTCCTGCTGGAGGTTTCTTCCTGTTAAAAGGGAGTTTTCCTTCCCACTGTCGCCAAAAACGCTTGCTCGTATTAATGTTGGGGATCATATAATTGATGGGATTTTCTCTGTTTTCTTTGTATTATTGTAGGGTCTTTACCTTACAATATAAAATCACCTTGAGGCAACTGTTGTTGTGGTTTTGTGCTGTATAGATTAGAATTAGATTTGCTGCAGTCTTACACACAAACAAGTTGTGATCAAAAGCTTCCTGGAATAATCCCATTACAATAAAATAAATGAATAAAAACAAACACATGTGATTTAAATTTGATCGATCTCCCTTACTGCATCCCCAGACAGTGTTCTATATCCACAGTTTCGCATGCATTTCTCAAACTGGCACAGAGGGCAATCAATCAATCAATCAATCAATCAATCTTTATTTATAAAGCACTTTTCATACAGAGAAAATGTAGCACAAAGTGCTTTACATAGTTAAAAGCAGCCCACCCCACCCTCCAACTCACTCCCCACACTCTCAATACACATATATCCCCCCACCCACACACACATACACACACGCGCACACTTAAAGAGTAAAAATTGGGCTGGGCTCGCATGAGCCAAGTGAGGAAACACTATAACAGGGAGCCGTCTGCACCGGGAGCCGGTCACAGACCGCAGCCTCCAGGCTGGGCACACAGCAGGAGGGAGGCAAAGGAGCCCCCCAGCCAGGCTGAGAGGACCCCAGAGACCCAGCAGCCACGGTCAATAACAGCCCCGGTGCAGAGAGCGCCCTCCGAGGAAACACTGGAGATATGACGCAATACAATATATATAGGGTAAAATGATAAAATAAATAAGAACAGGATACAATATAAATATAAATAGAATAAGAAGATTAAAAAATGAATAAGAATAAAATCAAACAAATATTAGGTAAATCCTAAATTAATAATAGAATAACAGGATAGAATAAATAAGCATAAAATAAATAAACGCTAAGTAAAAGCTAAATTAAAAAGGTGGGTCTTGAGCCTGTTCTTAAAAACATGTACGTTCTCTGCGGCCCTGAGCTCCTCCGGCAGGCTGTTCCACAGACGAGGACCATACCACTGAAAAACTGCCTCTCCGTGAGTATGTGTCCTGACTTTAGGGACAATCAAAAGGCCAGTACCAGAGGACCTCAGGGTCCGCGAGGGTTCGTATGGTAAAAGCAGATCTGAGAGATAAGAAGGCCCAAGACCATTAAGACATTTAAAAACCAATAAAAGAACTTTAAAATCGATCCTGAAACACACGGGGAGCCAGTGCAGCGATTCTAAAACCGGTGTAATGTGGGCCCGCCCTCTGGTCTTCGTCAGCACACGAGCTGCCGAGTTTTGCAAGAGTTGTAAAGTTGAAATATTCTTCTTAGGAAGACCAGAGAGCAGGGCATTACAGTAATCAATGCGACTGGTAATGAAAGCATGCATCAGCATCTCCGTGTTGGCCCGAGAGAGAATAGGGCGGACTCTGGCTATATTTTTTAGATGATAAAATCCAATTTTGGTTACATGTTTAATATGTGGGATAAAACCAAGCTCAGAGTCAAAAATAACACCCAGGTTTTTCACTTGTAGCGAAGGACATAGTGAAAATGCCTCTAATTTAGACAAGAGTTTCTCTCTCTGAGCCTCAGGACCGACAATTAAAACTTCAGTTTTGTCCTGGTTAAGTTGTAAAACGTTTTCTGCCATCCAAGATCTTATATCCAAGATACAGTTAAAGAGGGCATCCATTTGTCTGGTGTCATCAGGAGACACGGAGATGTACAGCTGCGTGTCATCAGCGTAACTGTGGAAGTTCACTCCATGCCTCCTGATGACACCGCCGAGAGGGAGCATATACAAATTAAAAAGTACAGGGCCTAGAACCGACCCTTGAGGCACACCACATGTCATTTTATGGATCTTAGAGGAGCATGTATCCATACTCACCATAAAAGTTCTGTCAGAGAGATAGGAAGTGAACCAGCTGTGTACAGCACCAGAGAGGCCCACCATGTGTTTCAGTCTGTTTAAAAGAATAGCGTGGTCTACTGTATCAAAGGCTGCGCTTAGATCCAGTAGCACCAGGACTGAGAGCTTTTGGGAGTCCCAGTTACATCTAAGATCATTTAAAACCTTTAGGAGAGCCGTCTCTGTGCTGTGGTTCACCCTAAATCCAGACTGGAATATTTCCAGGATCTGTCTATCATTGAGAAAATCAGTAATCTGAGTAAAAACAAGTTTTTCTAAGACTTTACTTAAAAATGGTAAGTTGGATACAGGTCTGTAGTTATTAAAATCATTACAATCCAAATTGCTCTTCTTCAGAAGGGGCCTCACCACCGCCGTTTTAAAGGCAGCAGGGAAGACACCCAACTGAAGAGAGCAATTCATCATGCACAAAAGCTCAGCCTCAAAAAATCCATAAAGTGTTTTAAGGAGTGAAGAAGGAATTGGATCTAAAAGACATGTGGTGGGTCTCACTGTGGAGAAAACCTTCTGAAAGTTCTCAGCATTAACCAGGACAAAGCTGTCCAGTGTCTCCTCAGGTACAATCGAGCCCTCAGATGTATTTAAAATCATATCACGATTAGATAAAATATCAGATCTGATGGCGCTGATCTTTCCCCTGAAGTGGTCTGCAAACTGCTCACAGAGCGAGTCTGTGGGGGTTCTTTGGGAGCTGTTAAAATCAGGGTTAAATAAATGATCTATGGTGGAAAAGAGGACCTTGGGATTATTTTTGTTAATACTGATTATTTTGGCGAAGTATGAATTTCTTGACTTCCTTAATGTATTATTGTACACTTTAAGTTGCTCGCAAAATATTTGATGGTTGATAGTATTTTTATTTTTCCTCCATCTCCTTTCTGCTGCCCTGCAATTTCTTTTGAGTTTTTTGACTTCTTCGTTTCTCCAGGGTGATGCATGTTTTACGTTAATCTTTTTGGTGGTGAGTGGAGCAACGGAGTCAAGGCTTTTCTTCAGTTTGCTGTTGAAATAACTAAAAATCAAATCGCAGGATGCAGGTAAAATCACAGGGGGGCATTCGTCTAAAACCCTGGTAAAATTTGCAGCCACTTCAGAGGTTAGATAGCGCCTCCTCACAGTTCGCACCGAGGTCTCCCGCTGAATAAAACCGGTGATGTTAAAAAACACACAGTAGTGGTCAGAGACAGCCAAGTCAACAACAGAGGACACGCTGGTGGACAGCCCATGGGTGATGACCAGGTCCAGAGTGTGTCCTCTGTTGTGAGTCGGCTGCGTGACGTGCTGGGTAAAATCCAAACAGTGAAGAATGTTTAAGAATTCTTTTGTTGCAGGGTCAGAAGGATTATCTATGTGCAGGTTAAAATCACCGGTTAAAATTATCATGTTATATTTTGAATGTATGTTTGTTAAAAATTCTGAGAATTCCTTGATAAAAGCAGCGCTGTCTTTAGGTGGTCTATAAACTGTGACAGATAAAACTGGAGGGCTGCTGAAAACAATAGCATGGAATTCAAAAGTGGTAAAATGATCAAATAAAATTTGTTTGGTGGTGAGTGTGTTGTTGGCTAAAGATGCAGTCCCACCACCTCTCTTACCACTTCTAATAGAAAAAGAGAAATTAAAATTTGGTGGGGAGGCCTCAGTGAGAACAACTGGTGCATCCGAACCCAGCCATGTTTCAGTTAAAAATAAACAGTCAAGTTTATTATCTAAAATTAAATCATTAATAATAAAAGACTTGTTCGACAGAGAGCGTACATTTAAAAGTGCCATACTGATTGAGACTGGTGGATTTTTGACAATAGAGTTGGATGGATGTTGATATTTTTGAAGAGGCCGGAGGTTATTAATATTTTTGGAGTTACTGGATTTATGATAATTCTGTTGCTCTCTGTTTGTGATTATGACGGGTATTGTGTTGACTGTGGGAGAGAAAGGTCCTAGTCCAGAGTTTTGTGTATCACTGTTAAAAGTGGAACAAATATAGGAGCTGGGACCAGGGGAACATCAGTCAGTGGCAGACGGATCAGCAGGTAATGTCAGTTTGGGGTAGTGACAGGGCGATGTGCGGGAGTGCTGTACGCCAAATGCCAAATTGGCGGACAGCAAACGGCGTCCCCAGGCGTTGAGGTGGAGCCCGTCTGCCCCAAAAAGATGCCTCCTCTCCCAGAAGGCATCAAAGTTGTTAATAAAACCCACGCCGTGGGAGACACAGGCGGAGGAAAGCCAGGTGTTAAGGCTGAGCAGCCGGCTGAAACGGCCTATCCCTCTGCCACAGGTGGGGGTGGGCCCAGAGATAAAAGCACTCACCTGCAGCTGACCAAGGAGGCTGAAGAGTTCGAGGAAGTCCAACTTCAGCAGCTCAGATTGCTGTTTGGGGATGTCATTGGTGCCGATGTGGATGATGAGCCAGTTAACCTGTGGGTGGGATGCCAGAATGTTGGGAATTCTGTCCACTATGTCAACAACAGTGGCTCCCGGGAACGACAGCGTGAGCGCCCCCCTCATCCGCACGTTCCTGACGATGGAATCCCCGAGGACCAGCGTGGAGAGAGGAGGTGCCACTGGGGGCTGTTGGCCATCTGAGATGCCCGCGCCGCGACGCCGGGGGTGTTCAGATGGAGATGCGCCAGCCGGACTGCGTGAGTGACTCCCAGGTAGCCGCGCCGTGGGTCCTCTTCTCCGAGGAGCCGGGGTAAAGCACAGCTCTCCGCGGTGAGTTTGCACCACAGCGTCGGGTTGCCCGCCGCGGCTCCGGGGGCGTAGTGGTGGAGATGGCGCAGACCTCTGCGACACAGCGGGATGGCGAGGGCTAGCAGTCAGAGGAGGAAAGTCCACAGGATCCAGGACATTGAATTTATTCTCCAATACTACCTCACCAGAGGGGTGAGGGTGCGAGAGACGGATCCTCCTGCCCTCTCTGCAGCCACCACGCGTCTCAACCATGGTCCATGGCGCTGGTTGGAGTGGAGTGGAGCTGACCAGAGCCTTGGGTCTGGCCCCTAGCTGAAACCAGGAGTTCTCGTCCTTGGCAGAAGCAGCAGCGACGCAAGTTGAGAGCCTGTGTTGACTGTTGGCGGGATCTTGGGACACAGCAGCTGGATGGTGCACTGTGTCGGCTAGCTCAGCGCTAGTAGCGGTGGTTTGAGCTTTGCCAAGGAGGATCGTGTCAAGTTCGCATTCAGCCCCCTGGATTTGGTATAGCGTGGATATCCTTTGTTCCAGCTCGATCACTTTTTGGCTCAGGTTGATGCAGCTTTCACAGCTGGATGTTGAGGTAAGTGGTGCCATTCCGGAATCTCGTACCGGCGACAGCGTCAAAAACAAAAACAGACACTGCCACTTTAGCTTACGTTAGCTAAACTCCTTTGCTAGCTTGTTCCCAGTACTGAGGTTTGCAAGTTCTCTAACAAACTGACCTGACTTTTGTATGGAGGCTCATGACTGGTAATGGAAGGTGGATTTCTGTCTAGGACAGAATAGGTTATAGCAATTTTAGTAGAGAAGTCAACAGCTTGAATTTGTCCTGTAAATTCATCCCCAGACTTCATATTGACAACAGGGGATCGGAGAGAGAAGTTAACAATGGCACGTCGTCATGAGCACAGAGCACATTGGAAACAGTATTTGGCCAAACCAATATCGCTTTGCTCACCACCTGCCCCATTCTTCAGATTTGCCTCCCTGCAACTCATCTTTTTCAGGAAAATCACAATCATGTTAAAAGGTTATGTTGTCACATTACAGATATGGCGAAATAACTGGTACATTTCTGAGGTGAGTGAGCAAGAATTAACTGGAAGCTATATAAAGACCCACTAGAAGATGGCCTTAAGGGGCTTTTGTGATTTTGAGTTTACTACCACGAGTTTACTCATGGTAGGGATGCACTGATCCAATATTTGGATTGAGATCAGTTTGATCCTGACTCAATAATTTGGCCCTGATATTGGTATAATATCTTGTATCCTTGGCTGTAATTTTACTATAAATACCAGTAAAATTGTTTTTTAAGCCTTACAGATTACAAGTTACAAAAGCAACATTTAATAAGTTAAAGTCAAATACGTATTTTTCGGACCATAAGGTGCACGGGATTATAAGGCACATTAAGCGAAACAAAGCAGTCAGATAAATCAAACTTTATTCAACTCATTCTTGCTTCCTCCACGTCTGTACCATTGACTCATTAATGCTATATTCTATCACAGCTGCTCTATTCCCATGTTGTTGCACTATATTAATGACTAACCTTCTATTGTGGATGGATTATCTCAGTTGTCCTTCTGACTGAAATTTGGTCCATTTACAGCATCCTGCCATGTGATTGCATTTGTCTCTAACCATCAGGAACCTTCACGTTAACTTTTATCGAGTGGGAAAGTGTTAGCGTTCATCCTCCAGCTTCACTGTTTGTTATGCCAGCGGTCCCCAACCCCCAGGCCTCGGAGTCGTTTGGTACCGGGCCGCGAGAGTTGAGGCTCAGGTGTGAAATGTATGGTTTTCAGGGTTTTTATCGTTATTTTGTCATCGTTTTTATCGTTAACTTGGTTTTCCTGGGTCTTTTCACGTGTGTTATGAATAAATCTTCTTTTTATCGGTACCGGTACTAGTTTTATTTTGTTGTATTTATCCGCGACACCTTAAAGGCCGGTCCGTGAAAATATTGTTGGGCATAAACCGGTCCGTGGCGCAAATAAGGTTGGGGACCGCTGTGTTATGCTAACATAGCTGTGTTGCTAGCGATCACGTAGCTCATCATTATATACCACCTAGCCCAACTTCAGTAACCTTACACACGTCACTGCTGTTTAGTTTCCTGTCTTCATTTATGTTGGAAGTGATAGCAGAGCTGTACGTTTGAATTTTTTCAGAAATCTCTCAGTCAGAACATGCTATATCATGCTTAGGTAACTACCAAAACTAGCGAGCTAACTTCCTGCTAACTTCTAACTCCGTTAAATGTAATAAATTTCATGGATGCCTGGATGTTAAACTTCATAGTTACACCTGATAAAGCAGCAATGCTGATCGTTTTATTAAAGATGAAAGAATTTAGACCGTTTTTAACTCTCAGTGATGCTGCAGTGTTCGTTTGACTTTGGGACCTGAAGAGGACGGAGTTTAGGACCCAGATTACTCCCAGATTTACAAGCACCTTAGTCCGACAAATACGGTAATAACGACGGCCGGCTTCCATGTTCTATAAAAAAAAAAGAGCTTTGTAGGGTATCTGACGGACAAACACCAAACCAGTTCCACATCACTGAAGTGGCACCATTTTTACAAACCAATTCTGGTTCATGCGTTTCACTCAACGATCCGCTTTCTCCCTTCTCGTTCTCCGTTACCGCCATGCTTTTTTTGGCCATGTGCGTATGAAAACAAAGGCACTGCGCATGCGCGTTTTACCCATATATTATCGCGATATTTCATTTTCTTATCGTTGCCTAACATTGTACCGGTATTACCGTGAACGGTATAATATGGCCCAGCCCTAATTGGATTCATACTCTGTATCAGTATTGTAAAAGAGCTGTATAAATCTGGATTCCTGCATCACTAGTTGCTGGAATTTTGGAACTTGATGATACCTTGCACAAGCTGATCCAGGCCTCCCTTGTTTTTAGCTCAAAAAGCACCAGCACAGTAACACTTCATGCATACACATCTTTTCCATTAGCATTTGAGTTACTTATACACAATACTGGTTAAGTGGTGTTTTTAGACACTTTGACCCATCTCCCTTAGTTTTCTAAGATAGACTTGGTCCCTGTTCCCTTCTGTTATTTTCTTTTTTGTTTTTTTGTTTTTTGTTTTTTTGCATAGCACAGCATCTCTTAGTGCATTAGCTGGGCATATGTGATTGTGCTGTTTGCCTATGAGTGGGTGTGAGTGACAGAAACGTGTTGAAGGTAATGTCAACAGAAATAAGGAACAATAACAAAAATTTATCCTTTTATCTTCACAAATCAGTCAGTTTACACACACATGAATGCAAAATCAATACTAGTCAGTCACACTATTAAAATGTTTCATGTCAATGCCTAGAGAGTTAACGGACCACTTCCACATTCCTAATTGTGGATTGATTCTAATTTTGTAAGCAAATTGACAGAATATTCAAGTTGAATGAGTTTAAATATCAATTACTTTGTACATTTTCAAATGTCAGCATGACAGAATTTTTTTTTTTTGTTCCCTGTAACTTCTTATAAATCATAGAAAAACACTTCAAAGTGCACTTGTGCTTTGCAGTCTTTCCCTAGAAGATTTGTTTGTACAGTCAGTACACAGTAAGATAAGATAAGATAAGATAAGATAACCTTTATTAGTCCCACACGTGGGAAATTTGTTTTGTCACAGCAGGAAGTGGACAGTGCAAAAGTTATGAGGCAAAAATTAGAATACAATAAGAATAAATACAGTACACAACTGTACAGAATAGAATAAAATAAAATACTATATACAGTAGAATAAAATAAAATAAATATACAATAAGATAAAAATAGAATACAAATACAAATACTATATACAACTGAGTAAAAATACAACGATGACAGAAAGGATTATTGCACTTAGTATTATTGCATATGTATGGATGTGTGTGCTTGATCAGTTAAAGTCTTTATTATGGAGTCTGACAGCAGTGGGGAGGAAAGACCTGCGAAATCTCTCCGTCCCACACCGTGGGTGCCGCAGTCTCCCACTGAAGGAGCTGCTCAGTGCTGTCACAGTCTGCTGCATGGGGTGGGAGATGTTTTCCATCAGGGATGACAGCTTAGCCGCCGTTCTCCTGTCACTCACCACCTCCACTGGGTCCAGAGGGCATCCTAGAACAGAGCTGGCCCTTCGGATCACCCTGTTCAGTCTCTTCCTGTCCCCAGCAGAGATACTGCCGCCCCAGCAGACCACGCCATAAAAGATAGCAGAAGCCACAACAGAGTCATAGAATTTCTTCAGGAGTGGGCCCTCCACTCCAAACGACCTGAGTCTCTGCAGCAGGTACAGCCTGCTCAGCCCTTTCCTGTAGAGGGCGTCTGAGTTATGAGTCCAGTCCAGTCTATTGTTCAGATGAACACCAAGGTACCTGTAGCTGTCCACAGCCTCAATGTCCATACCTTGGATGTTCAGTGGTTGCAGTGGAGAATGCTTGTGCCTGCGGAAGTCTACCACCAGTTCCTTGGTTTTACTGGCGTTGATCTACAAAAGTAGTAATTCTTTCAAATGGAAACAAATAGGTTTGGGAAACGCATGAATCTGCACTTTCTACTGTTAGTGATAGTTTAAACCTTTTTGCCAAAGTACCTCTTGGTGCATTTAAATCACCAGGCTAAGTACTTCTACATTTGTGCCTTGTCAGGACTGAAAGCATCAAACATGATGCAAAGAATTAACCTTTCAGTGCACAATTTATGTATCGTAAATAATTTAAATTGAATCTAATATTGGCCTTTTACTGAAGGCTTATTGCACCAAAATACCCTAAAATAGCACAGAACAACATACCTGCATGTTTTTCATTGCAGCATTGGGTGAGTAAGTGTTGACTTGAAGGCTCTGTAACCCTACTGGAAATAAATATTGCAATAACATTATCATTTTTAGGGTTTCACTTGCAGTCAGCAGTATTTAAGAAATGCATGATTAGCAAAGGGAGAAAACCACACAAATGAATCCCACATTGCTTCAAGAAATAATCTTTCAGTTTGCTTTAAAAGCAAATCTGGCAAGACGTGTATATATTTAAATGCAGAACAAAAACTTCCTGAAGTAATTATTAATTTTACAAGTTTTTATATTTTAGTTTTAAAAGACAAATATTAGTATATGTTATCTAACTACTGAGGTTATTAACTCAAAACGAAGTGATTTCTTTACCCAGTAAAAATGAAACCGATAATTGGAATTTGAGTTGGACCTTTAGGGCTCAACTAGCCAACTCTGTCAGACTGTTATGTTCCACTTCTTTATGACGCAATCAAGTCATGCAAAAGCCCCATTTAGATGTCAAAATATTGAAGTACTAACTAACCTAAAGGGAACTTCAGACTGAACAGTCATAAGTCTTACTAAGCAATCATGTTGGCAGCACTACTCATTAGTCTCCTAATCTTAATGTCTCAGAGTGGAGTGGGGGACCATGGCTATGAAGCTGCCATTAAGTTGATCAAGTAGGTACTTTCTATCATACTTTTCTGGAAGCATTAAACCCATGACAATTCCCCGAGATAAAAAACAGTCTTTGGCATTTCAGAAATGCCCTCTCTCAGGAAGAAAAAAATACTTTTTTAGCACTGCCTACTCTATCTCTCCAGGACCTGCACAAACTGAACTGTATCACCACAATTAAATAGGTTGCCTTCTCACAAAAAGTCGTCTTACATGTGTCAGGAGAAAATTAGGAAGTTAATGATTAATTAGTTTCATCTAACTGCCTCACTTTCAGGGACCTATTGTTCATTCTGGCACACTGTCACAATGTCATGGCTTTTTGGGACACTTGAGTATAACAGAAGAAAGGTGTTTTATAGTCCAGCAATAAAAAAATAAAGAAATAAAGAACTCACTGAGTCTGAGTCATGACTTTCCTCTTTCCCAAACCTATCTACTTTTACACGTAGAGCAATTTTCGAGTCCCCCATTATACTCATAGCTGGATCCATTACCTTTGCTGTTACCAGGGCACAAATATCATGATATAAATTTTCAGATGTGGTGAATTCACCGGGCTTATGAAGGCTTGCTTTGCAGCAGCTGTCTGGTCCACGGTACCTATGGCGATGTTATTCAGGGCCTAAGCTGCCTGAAAATGGATGGAGGGGCAGTCAGACTATGCCAGCAAACTAACAAACCTTGGGATGAGCCTGGCAGCGATGATGCTGTCAGTAGACGGATGCTTTTCCCTGGAGTGCAGCTTTCTGGCTGCTTGTGTTGTCTGCAGCTGCTGATGTAGAATTCCAACTGTTAAAACAGACCAGGAGATTGTACACTGGGATCTTTGTCTCGGCTTTTCCAGGAGGCTTTGGGCAATAATCATTTCGAGGATCTGATTATTTTTCACCTTTCCCATTGATATCTTTCTTGTTATTTTTTAACTGGCCAACTTGATCTCGGCTCTCTTGGCAGTAGATTCCACTTAAAAAAATCAGATATGTTTTCTATTTGCATATATTGGGATAACCAAAACAGCCAAAAACTTTAGGAGGAAAAAATCATGTAAATTTGCTCAAAATCAACTTCAAGGTAATCTTCTCCTGCATTCCTGGACCATTTTCATTACAGCTGGGATTTTCAGATTACACCCTGGAAGTTCAATTACACTGCTTTCACTTTGGACCACAGTAACTTTTGAATAGGCACTGCTAGTGTTCTTGCCAAATATGCTTGGAACTGGAATTTAATCAGTTAATGCTATTTTATGACCATTCTGCAAGCAGCTGACAGTAGAAAAGAATACAGTAATTTTATGTCCGTCTGTGCGTTCTAATTAGAAAGCCTTAAATATTTCACAGCCGTGAGTTTTCTTTGGAAAAGATTTTGTTCAAACCGGTGCTTCCGTCTGCATGAAATATTCAAGCAATCTTGTGGTGTAGTGGAATTTCTATCTACATAGAAATCAATATCATACAGAGTGTACTGGATTGCAATGTAGGTAGAAAATGTGCTGCAAGTGTTTTTACACAGTTTTATTTAAATGACATTTTGGAGTTTATAGTTAATAATTTGCAGTAATAGTGTTGCATTAACCTTTGGTTTCCTTCACCGTAGCTTTGTCTTGATAGTTTACCCACTTGTTTTGCTACATCTCATGCCCAGCACCATTAAGTGAAATTTATATTTTGATTCTAGTCGTGTTGTTATAATAGTTTTCACATCATTATAACTATTAAATTACTGTTGTGCAGTTGCTAATTTGTGGTTTGCCATTTGTCTGATTCCTTTGTCCTCTCATTGTTATTGAGTCTATTATCGCTCAGCTTTAGTAAAACACAATAATTTATAGATGTATAACACACCCCTCATGTCATAGTTTATTCATTTCAACAATTATTGGCTTGTGCATAGAACAACATTTGACCACACATATACACACCCACACATTATATACTTATATATAATAATGTATAGATTGTGTTCTCTGACTCAACTATTGTACCTCCCTCACCTTCTCTTCCTATCTTTCTTACTCTGTCACTTTCTCATAAATCAGTAATGTTGTTATCGGCAGGCTCACAGACTCACATGTGTTCTTAGGCAAAGGCACCCACACATACAAATCTTTTTTTCCCCCCACTGATATACTTAAACCCTTGCCTTTTTTCCTTGCCCTATGTAAAGGGCACCACTTACCCAATAGGTTTGCTAAATTTCAGAACTCTCACAGCCACTGTTTTCTCTAAATCCACAAACCAGCAATGTAAAATGCAATAAGGTGCAGTGTCATATTAAAATGAACAATTACTCTCCGGGGTGGGGGGCTTATCTTCAACGGATGAAATATTAATATAAAAAGTGGCATTTTGCTGTAGTATTTAAAATTAAAATGTAATACATAAATATTAAATAATCCAGAATGGAGACAATTGCCGGTTGCTTTACCGTATATTAGTTGAACTCATCATGAATGTGGTTTGTCTTCTTTTCTGCTAAATGCAATGATTTAAAAATAAATACATAAATAAATAATAATAATAATAATAATAAAATCTTACAAAAACACTGGTTGTGAATGCTAACTATTTAAAAATTTTCAGTTATTCCACGAAGCATATTTTGGCCTGTAATTCAAGAATTTATAAACCAATCGTGTTTTTATCTTGTTTTTGTTTCATTTAATCAAACATTTCTAATAAGATTAAAACGAAGTTTTTGCTTGATAAGCGTTATGCATATATTTTGAAATTTTACTGAGTGCATGAACAAGAGCAAGCTTTTTACTTTTTGCTTTCCAGAAACATTACAGCTTTTTATGGTACACGCGAGGGGTAAACTGGACTTGTCTTTTATTGCTGGATCTCTGACTAAACATTTGAGTTGTTCTTTATGTTTTTTCTGTCCATTTGTCATCTATCAGGACGGGAACTTCACCAAGACTGACGTCATGTCAAAGCCAAACGAAACCACAATTATTGGGCAGTCTTCCTTTGTGGACTTTGGTGAGAATTATAAAGATTTTTCATTTGCTTGTTTGCTGTGTTTTTGTGTAAATGTGATACAGTTATTGGTTTGAAACCTAGCACTGGGATATACTTTCAGTAGCAGGGCCATATGAACAGAGCCAAAATGGAGCAAAACAAAAATCGAAGAAGACAATGTGTAATGACAATATGTGCAGTCAAGGTGCATAAAAGTTCCCAACATTTAGTCACTGTGTGGACGAGGCTGGATTGTACTGAAATTTGTCCTGGTGTGTGTCTGTTACATCCCTTCCTTTCCTCCTGAAGTCCTGAAAGCTCTTTCTGCATTGATGCTTCAAAGGCTATCAAACAGGACTATGTTGTGTTTTGAGGTTTGACAGTTTCACTGTCTGTTTCCAAATACTTACAGCCCAGATATGCTCATTCCTTAACTGGCAGGCTAATCTCATCCATGCACAGTGGCAGGCACACACTACAATATAAAACTCTATTATACACACTCATAATCCCATAGCCAGATTTTTGTGGACATCTTATCCCTTCAAACAATCTTGGCCAGCGCTATTCATTGTTCAGATGAGCTTTACATTTATCCGCTGCAAATCTCTGCTGGCTCGCTAATCTCCAGGCTGCAGCCTGCATGCCACAAAGTTGGCTGGTCATCTTGACAGTGCTGTCACCTCAGTTAGGGCAGCATTGTGTTTTGGTGCCTTCTTGTGCTTGTTTTTAAAAGTAAGTAACCGTTTCATTTACCAGTCTGATGATGTACAAAGTAAAATGAAAGGGAAAGCACCGTAGTTTTCGGGTCATAAGCCGCTACTTTTTTCCCACACTGTGAACACTGCGGCTTATACTGACGTGCAGCTAATGCATTTTTTTTTCATGCGGCCAAAAACATTTTGCCTGGTAACAGTAGACCAATAAAATTGATAAGTAGTATATATACGGTATATATTTTTACCGGTTGTTAAGAGACATTGTAATGTTGTTTGTGCACTGTTCCGTAAAAAAAAGAAAAGCAACGTAATTTGTGTGTTACTGATACATACGTATATTTAAAGGTAGCCGTGTTACAGGCGCTGTTTGCGGAAAAAAGCATTTGCAGTATGTATTTTTGTATGTTTATGTTACCATGTTTATGTTACCTTACGGATTAAATTAAACGTTAAAAATCCTCATGTGTAATATTTCTGTGTAAATATCTCAGATTACAAGTGAAATGCATACGGCTTAAAATCCGGTGCGGCCTGTACAAGTACAAAATTGATTTTCTTTCTAAAATTAGAGCATGCGGCTTTTAATCAGGTGCGCTCTGTAGTCTGGGTATTACAGTATGTGAATGATTGCTCAAATAGAGAAGAGTCAAAGTTATCAAGCTGGCTCATTTGGAAGCAATACTACAAAACTGATATAGAAACATCTGATCGAACTGAACATCTTAAATATTGTTTAGTCTTAACATTAGTGTGGGATTATTTGAGCACCAGTAACTGTAATTTAACACTTGTGAAGTGTTTCGGTCCTTGGCTCATTATATACTCTGTCTCAATGTCAGATTCTCTTGAAGCATGGAGTTTTGTTTGGATGAATCTCAAATTGATTTTGATTTGACTCCAATAACACTAACTCACTCACTCCAATGTGCCAATCTATTTTGAACCTGCAAGCAGCAGGAGATCCTCCTACACAACTCTGTTAATAATTTCTTGAACTGAAACCATGGTAGACTGATCCTCTGGACTCCATTATGAAAAAAGACTCTAGACTGATTTTTATTTTAACTTTACAAGTGAGTATTTCAGGATTGCGCTTACTTTTATATGAGATTATACTACTTTATATAATGCAATAATTATTTTCTTTCTCTCTTTCTGTTGCTTACATCTCTAAGTCACTTTGTTTTTGACAGATGCCATGTAGTTATTTTTTTTTTATGATTCTTCTTCTTGTTATTATTATTCTCATTATTATACTTGTTAAAATAACTTAAATTACCATGAAACTACTATGGTTGCAGAATGTTTTCAGAAAATTGGCTAACTGACCAGTTTACTGCTCACACTAACAATAATTAGTTGTGATAGTTTCATTAGCAATGAAAAGGATAAGCATATAGGAACTGTAAGACGCTATTGACATAGTATCTGTTTGAACAGAGTGGTTTGTGGCTTATGTAAAATTGACGCCACAGTTGAAAATGTTGCTGGTTTAACCTCTGCAAGAAATTCCATAGCTGAACTTACATATTTTTACTGCAAATTGTAAACCATTAAAATAAAAAAATGACCAGGAAGCTGGTTTTACTGGATTAAAAAAAAAAGTGAATTCATTTCAGTGTAAGAGTTTAAAGAGAAGGTTGTGTTTCTTTATTGTAAGATGCATAACAGGAGTGGATAGAATAACCTACACGACCTGAGACCAGCTAATAAATACATTGCAGAACTTTATGAAATTTCAGCCAAAAGTTCAAGAGGGTTTTGTCAGAGGCAGTAGAGAGATATTATTTTTTCATGTATATGTAGGGTTTGGTTTTTCTCCATCCATCTGTAACCTTCTGATTCCACAAAGTCATGGTGGCAGCAAACTAAGCATGGTAGTCCAGATATCATTCTCCCGAGCAACTTTCCGAGCTCCTTCTGGGGGATCCTGAGGCATTCCCAGATCAGATGAGGATTATAATCTCTCCAGCGAGTTTAGCCTGCGGTCTCTCCCCACTGGGCATACCCAAAAAATCTCCAAAGGGAGATGCCCAGGAGGCATCCTGAGAAGATGCTGAACCACCTCTACTAAATCTTTTTTCCCCTTTTATATTAGAATCATCTTGTATTGTTAGATGCTATCCCCGTAGCATACTCTGGCTTCAGTTCAGACTTTTTCTTCTTCGTGTTTTTTCCCAATCATGGGAACTGCACTTCTCAGAGATCACTACGCATCCATCATCACATTCTTTCTTGCTGTAGTGGTCTTTGAGAAAGGCGAGTTAGATTATGCATAAGAGAGGAAGAAATCAAACGCATCCCTCGTAATTGAGGAGCTTCAAGATGGGGGCCACTTGATGTCTTCAGGGCAAACGATGCAGTGTGCTCATTCATGTAAGGTCTCTTCTTCCTTAGATTTTATGTCTGCTGCTTCATGCTGACAACACATTTCTTCTGCTGTATTTATTCAAAACAATCAAATGCACCCTCTTCTGTGAGCCAGGCAGTGAATATTAAGTAAGTTGGCAGGATAGCGCTATAGATATTTGTATGAAAATTAAATTACAAGTATGCTAAAGAGTACATTTAAAATCTCACGCATGTAGTATCTCTTAGTTTGTGGCTCTTTGGCTTTTAGCTTTAGTTTTGTTTTTCTGTTTATCTTCTTTTTTTTTTAATCTATGTAACCTTATCACTTAGTTTGAGTTATGTTCTGCTATTAGCTGTGTAATGTTCAATGCATTTTTAATTAACTTTTGGGCTTGTGCGGTACTCATGCACATGAACACAAACACATGCACGAAGGGCTTCACACTGATAAACACATCCTTATTGGCAAGATTAATGTGTTAATCTCACTGCAGCAAAAGGGTGTCCATCAAATATTTAGTGAACAAACTCCCTGTGCCAAAATTGGCAATATTGTATGAGCCAAAGGGAAAATGACCTATATGCTGTGGCTGCATGTGGGTGTCTTTGTGTTGAGGGAATCTGCGCGCGTGTTGAATTTATTATCTCAGAAGTTTTTTTTTAATAGCTTATCTTGACATAATTTTTTTTCCTTTTTTAAAAAAAATCATAATTTCTCCTTCAGTTTGGAAATGCACACTTCCACATCTTGTTCTTGTTAACTGGTGGAGAGAAGCCTTTAAGGGTCACGCTTCTAATAATCTGCCAAGTCCAGGCAAAAAGATGCCTTCAGAATACAGAGGGATTTTTTTTAATTGTCCTGGTTTGTCTTGCTTCACTTAGCCCCTCTTCAGCTGTCAGTGTCTTTCTTTATTTCTCTTGATCTACTCCGTATCTCCTATCTACGGCTTACTAATTTTCTGCTCTTGTTTTCTTACATCGCCGTCTGTTCTTCATCTAAACAGCTTTGGGTGTCACAGATTGTTACACTAGTGGAAGACCAGCTATCACCCTTTTTCTGTCTTTTAATCCGTTTAGTTATTTTGTTGAGTGTTCTTATAAGCATCACTTTACTCTGTTCATTTTACTTTAGTGGTTATGATTAGTTTTACAATATATGAAGCAATGGTGTTTAAAAGAAATAACTGAATAAATTGTTACATTTAGTTCAGGTTCCATCAGTCATGCTGTATAAGGTGATGTTAGCTCAAAAGGCATTCCTCATTATAACCTATGGTTTTGTCTCTGGGCTCTGAGATGCAAAAGACACTGATACAAAGAGAGATGCTCTGTGCCACTGAGAGTGAACGCAGTATAATTCAGAGGAGATTGTATTTGACAAAAATAACCACAAACCTGAAAGAAGACGTATTATATTTTAGTGCCAAATGTCCAAAATTGATTTATTTCAGCTTGAAGAAAACATAGTTCTTACCTGTAAATTCTACAAATAGATGCAGCTTGAGTGATGACAGTATTGACATAAATCCTCTTCTACTTCATCTTTGTTATTTATACAAATTGCCAAAGTCATGTAAGTCCCATTTTTGTGTGTGCTCCAATGGTTTTTCTTTATCTACCTGCTGAGATTTACGTACCTGATCCAGTCTGTTTCTGCCATCCAGTCTCACTTTGTCAATCTTATTTTGCAGCGTTTGTTTCTCTGTGTGCGGCCCTCCTGATGAGTCTCTCTGACCAGCTTCCGCTTAGGTTAATTAATGAGCACCTTGTGAATTTACCTTAAAAACTTAAATGCATGAGAAAGTGGAAAAGGAAAGAGTGAGGGCAAATGGCACATTTCAAAGGTGGCATGAAGTGAGGTGGAAAAAAGGGTGAAATATAGAAAAAGAGCCAAGGTAGATGATCTGCAGACGGAGGAGGAAAGATGGCAGGGAGGATAATAAAAGCAATAGGAGAGAGGAGAGAATGAAATAGAGCAGCATTGCATCCCTCTGTGATTTGGAGTGGGAATTATTTCCATCACACATCACAATGTCAATTCTCACTCTACCCTTCTACCTCTGGTTTTCTGTCTTCCACCAGATTTTCCCCCATAGATTTACATCTGTGTCTGCTGTCCTGTCTGTTCTCTACATGTTTCGTCATTTTCTGTTTCTTAAAATTTCTTTTTTTATTAAAAATATTAAATATTTTATCATAACAATAGCAACAGTAATAAAAAAAGAAAAAAGAAAAGACAATTAATTCTTATCATTACTGCATTGTGTTTGGTGGCTGGAAAGTTCTGTTACTGGTGAGTACGTGCTTTACTGCATCTTTGTCATGAGGTAACCTGTTCTCAAATGGCAAATTATTCTAGTGTCTTGTCACCAAAGGATCATCACCGAAGGGTTAAGTGTCCGCTGTGACTGAAAATGCATAAGGAAAAAAATACAATGGCTCATAATTTCCCTCTTTGCACATTCAAGTCATTTTCCCTTATCTATAGTACATGCATCCAAAAAATCTGAGTCTGAGATTTGTTTAGAAATGCCCCAATTTTGGCTTTTTAATTTGATTTAAAGTTTATTTTCTTCAGCTCACTCTAGCAAAACTCAGCTTTGTGCTTAAGGTTCTTTCCCTTGCTTTAGAGTTTGGCTTCTGACCAGAACACATTTTTTTACTTTCAAAAGTCACAAATCTTCGCTTTATTGACTGGAACCTTTCTGGCCTACACCATCACCTCTGGGTGTGGGCAGAGATTTAAGGTTAAGTAATAGTCTTGTGAAAATACGTGTGTCAGTAATTTAAAAGTGAAAGAAACTGGAACCGAATAATACGTCTTTGTCCCATCAGAAACGGCACTGCCTTCAACCACTCAACTCACACGGGCAAAATGATGCACACTTGTAAATACCAAACAGGAGCGAAAAATTTGAATCCAAGTGTCTGAGCAGCATGCCCAGACAGCATACATTGGCTAAACTTGAATCGTGCGTGCACTTGTTTATGTGCATGTGTATGCGATTGTTCATGAAAGCGTACGGGAATCTGTTCACACATCCATGTTTGTGTGCTTGCAGTTCATTTTCCAGCAGTACACTCTTAATAGATGCACAGCATATGCCAGACAAAACAGGCCCATCTGCCTTATCACTGAGGTAATTGCATTTTTCAAAGTGACAGCGGCCAATGCATAATTCATCATTAGGTAAAGCACAACGAAGTCCCACAACCGAGTGTGTCAGCTCGCGTCAGCGCAGGTAGGATGTAGGGAGGCGGCTCAGCGACCAGCAGCTCACTAGGATAGGAGATATTTCAGACAGCGAGACGGGAATGTGTTTGGAAGTGATATTTAAAATTGGAAAAGCTGTCATCATGCTGTGTGTGCATGCGTGTGCTCAACAACGTGTATGTGTGTGTGTGTGCGTGCAGGTAAGTCGGTATGTTAACAGCCTATTTCTCTCCGCTCTCCCCCCAGGCATTTTCTTCTCCACTCATCTTATTATATTGTGCTACATCCAACCTCTGGCCTGCTCCCTCTTTTCTCTTTTCTGCCTCATTCTCTCTCCAACCACTGCATACCTTTCACAGTCCCCCCCCCCCCCCCCCCCCCCCCCCCCTTTTTGTGTCTGTGTGCTTTTTCTTTCTTTTACTGGCAGTCTTGTCTTGTTTTCAGCCAGTCTACTCTGCCATCGCACTCACTTTGCTTTTTCAGTCTCAAATTCTCCATCACTTTCCTTTTGTCTCAGACTCCAGGAGAAGTGGATATACCTGTAAAACAGAGGTAGTGAAGTGCTGCTGGGCTAGTCAGGATCAGAGTGGGTTGTATAAGCAATATTGCTTAACATTATGCATCTATGTTTATGTGAAAGACATCCCTCCAGACCATGTTAATGAAGTGAAAATGTGGCAATTGGAAAAATAAAATCTCCTAATCAGGCACCATTTAGTGACATCCCTTGCATTTAGAGATATTCCAATGCAAATGCAAAAGATTTATTCTCCTGGGTTTACGGTTTCCAAGTTCAGATATTCATTTGCACATTTTAATATGCAATTTGATGCAAATTACAAAGTATATCTCACAAAAGTGTCCTTCATTGAAGGTAGAAGCCCAAGAGTTCTTCTTTCTTATTCCAGTGTCTGCTGCACAGTAATTATGAAAAAGTGGCACTCTCAATTAGAAGAACTCACCCACAACAATCTACACACTAATTAGCACTTAATTTTTGAATTAATTTTAGATTGTGTTGCACATGTTCTTAGTGTTGTGTATGTGCTTTCTGTATAAAAGTTTAGTTAGTTTTCCCCCCCTTATATCCACAGTAATAGACATAACACAGACTTACTACATGAGTCATGAGGTAAAAAGTAGCAGTGCTGATTTATTAAAATAATAATAAAACAAACACAGGTAGCTTCAGAACCTCCTGAAGATGTGTTTTGTTCTGTTTTGTTTTCTCCCTCACTATTTTCAATGGGTTTAATGATGATTGTATATAGATCCATGGGTAAATGGCAGACAGGGACTGGTATTAGCCAGTCAAGATGCCAGTTGGCAACATTTGGCATCAGTTCCCTAAAGCAACTAAAATATCAAAACAATAGCTTCAAAGCTTACAGCGTGATTATCCCTCAGTCAAAGTGAATCACACAATAATAAGAAAAGATAAGTCACAGTTTACATTTATCTTGTTTGGGAGATCTCTATAGACCTGTCAGATATAATTTTCATCTTATATGGCCCTGTTTTATCACGATGCGTGCATGTGCTTACAGTGTCATGATCAAAGACTGAAATCCCGATGCCTCAAGCTGGGCACTTATGCTATTGGTGTCTTAGATTTTAAAGCCATCCATTATGAATGCAGGGGAATCACACTGAAACTGACACTGCTTCTCATTGACTGATAACTTGTTAGTCACAAGCTGTTATCCAGTCATCCAATACCTAATCTAATATACTCTGGTTCGTCTACCTTTCTAACCTAATGAGGGAATTGAATTCGGTATTCTTTATGACAGAGGTGTCGAACTCCAGGCCTCAAGGGCCGGTGTCCTGCAGGTTTTAGATATTACCCTTGGTCAACACACCTGAATCAAATGATTAGTTCATTACCAGGCATCTGGAGAACTTCAAGACATGTTGGGGAGGTCATTTAGACATTTTAATCAGCTGTGTTTGATCAAGGACACATCTAAAACCTGCAGGACACCGGCCCTTGAGGCCTGGAGTTCGACACCTGTGCTTTATGACTAGTGATTGAGCCCAAAAATTTGTTGAGGTCATAAAGCAAGGAAGCCTAGGGCCATTTTCCTATAGACTCCTAGCATATACAGCATAGCATGCAGATACTTGCCAAACATATACACAGGACAATGACTCAAGGACTCTTGTTGAATTATTGTGCAGATGCATATTATGATTTGCATAGTTATTGCTGCTGTTTTGTGTGTGTGTGCTATGAATCCTATCAGGTCACAGTGGATACCATCAGTCTTTGTATATCCTCTCCTTTTTCTCTTTCTCTCTAGCTATTTAGCTCTGTTTCGCCTCCTTCTCTGACCAACCCTTTCCAGACTTCCCCTCTCCTCACTGCCTTCTCCATTTCAATCCATACCTGCAGTTTCCTCCCTCTGCGACTCTCTCATCCAATCTACATCACAACATGCATCATCAGTGGTAGCGGGAGATGAAAAGCGGGAGGGAGGGAGGGAGGTAGGTAGGGAAGAGTGAAGGAGAGAATGAGGTTGAATAAAGAGGAAAGACAGACTGAGGAAAAGAAACTTTTGAGACTGAGGAAGGAATATCATGTGAGCTAGAAGAGGAGGAGGGCAAGAGGAGACGGGTGAAGGAGAGCATAACATAAATAAAAGAGACAGATGGGTAGATAGATGAAAGAAGGTATTCAATGAGGAGAGGGCAGGTGGGACAGAGGGAGCTAATGTTGGGGTGTGTTTGTGTGTATAGCAGAACTGACAGTAAGCATCAGAGGCAGAGTGGCGAGTGACATCCTCTGTAGGACTAAATTTGCACTCATTTTCTCTCACAGTCTCTTTTTTTCCTGTTTCTTTCCCTACAGCCTCTCGACATCCCACACTGCAGAAATGTCCAAATGCGTTCATTTTCTGCATTTCACTTTGTTTCTATTACACCCACAGTGATGACATAAATCAGAAGCATTGCCCACACCTAAAACCATGTTTTTGCTTTCCACCTAATAATACATTGTATTATTTTTATGTCAATATTTGCAGCTTCTGCTTGGTTGTGTGCTAACTGAGCTAGAGTTGCTGGAATTGTGTTCTCCAACATTGGGGGATGCAGTAATGACTAGCATATACCGACATTTATTAACAAATAGCGGTCACGTTCCCAAAATACTGGCCTCCTACAATTCATTCTATGTGATAGGACCTGCCCGTCTTTCAAATGCCTACACCTCTCCAACTCCACATCTTCTCCAGAGACTGCATGGAACTGGGATTATGCATTAAAGAATACTTTCCTGTATCTCTCTGTCACATGGTACCACGGTCTTACGTCAACAGAAGGTCCTGAGTGTGTTGGCTGCGATGGGAGAAGTAAACATAAGCAAACATTCTCACCAAGGCTGCAAAAGATGATGATACTTAAGCCTCTGGTAGTCTGAAACTGTAATATTTCATGAATATTAAAGTTTAAATAAGACAGAAAAGAAAAGAAATGTATCATTGCC
Organism: Maylandia zebra; assembly: GCF_041146795.1. Taxonomy (NCBI): domain Eukaryota; kingdom Metazoa; phylum Chordata; class Actinopteri; order Cichliformes; family Cichlidae; genus Maylandia; species Maylandia zebra. The sequence continues at coordinate 6,091,263 of NC_135167.1, forward strand.
TACTCAGAAGCCAATTTTAAAATCTGGAAATAAGCTATATTTTAAAAGTGTAAAAAACTCCACCTTTTTTAATGTTTATTTTGTTGAAATTTTATCAGCCATCAGTATTAAAAATTATAAGAAATAAATACATCTACCTTTACTATTCACAATTTAAAGCACTTTGATACAACTGCTGTTGTGGTTTGGCGCTATATAAATAAAATTGAGTGTGTGTTTGCATCACAGCAGGAAATGTTTTGATATTTTGTGCATTATTTAAAGAAAACTTGGCTTTAATGACCTTTAGACTTGTTCTGTTTTGTAGTGCATCTAATTATCTGACTCATTTTTCCCCCCTCTCTGTCACTTGCTCAGTTGCCCCTGACAGACATGTTCAGCTTCTTCTCCTCCCCTGCTTTGTACTGTCATTCATCATCAATGTCATTCAGTTTTCTCCTTCCACATGGCACAGCATCTGTCTGGGAGTGTTGCTCTGTCCTGTTGAAACAAATTCAGATAAACCATGCGATGAGAAGGCTGGAAGCAGTTTCACCACTTTATGTCTGGTGTCAATACATGCCAACCCATGAACACAGAGCAAGTGGTGTGTTTTTATGAACTGGCCCAGCAAAATGTTAGAAGCTGTGCAACAAACCATTTACTTGATATTCAAACCTTTTGTTATTTGTGTCTTTCTAGTGTTTTGATGTGTGCTTTTAAGCCAAAGTAAATTGTTTAGTTATGGAAGATTTCTTGTTACAACAAGAAGAGCACAGGTGTAAGTAGCGAAGGTGATGATGGCTTCACTTAATTTACTAAATCTCCTCTTAATAATTCAGCAAGCATGCCTGTATCATTGCAAGGCTCTGAAGATTTAATACTCAATTGGAATTCAGTGCTGATTATTTTTATTGAGCGCACCTGTGATCCCTGTGCTTTGGCAAGTCAAAATATCCGCAATAGGAGAAAAGGTCCTAAACTCGTGCAAGTCAAAGGAATGTGACTTTACTTTGATATTTGTAAGGAACTGGACAATAACACAATTCTGTGTCATTTTTTTACAAACTCATATTAGAATTTGAGGAACAGGATATTTTCCAGTTCATCAAAATTCAATACATACAAGCTTAACATTTCCCTTGATAGATGCCGCATTGAGCAGCAATGAAATCAAACTTATTCGAGTCATTTCACACCTGAGTCATATGGAGGCTTTTTGCTAGTCATCTTCTATGCTGTTTTCATTGACGCCAAAAAGCTGCTTTGGCACTTTGGCCTTTTTTTTCACATAGTAAATTGATCAAGAATCAATGAGAGAACTGATGAAGAATCAAATTTAAAAGCACAGCTAATAATGGCCATGGTGTCATCAATCAATGAAATCCTCTCAGTATTTGTTGCTAACAGATTTTGAGTAACAGTCTCATGTTACTCAACAAATGACAGACGACTTATAACAAAAGCAACAAAAACATTATAAGAAGTTCTATTAGTGCCCATAGTTTTGTCTATCCTTGCTGATGCAAATGTGTTGAAACATTTAAGATTCAGTCAGCATGGTTTAATAAGGGTTTTTTTGGGCTATTTTAACTTAGTTTGTGCGGCAAAGCCATACCTGGTGCACTCAAGTGTTTTGTGCTTTGAAAAACTGTTGTTTAGATTTTGGAGGCTCTGTCCTTGTTTGTACATCAGAACCCTGCATGGCATCATGATTAGAATAATTAATAGCAATGAAAATCAGTTGAGAAAATGATACTCAACTCTACTGACATTGTTAAAAGGCATCAAAGAGACAAGTGCTGCTTAGATTTGTGTTTGCTTGTGAAAAACAAGCAGGTGCTCCTGTGATCCATCTTCTACATGAGAAAAAAAAGTGAGACATTGTAATGGAATAAAAATATGAAAATAGCACAGCTTTAGAAAGTAAAGCATCACAATAACCCTGTGTTCAATCAGAATTTGTTGCTTTGTGATTTAACGTTTTGTGTATGTTTCTGGCAGATGGCGATGGCTACCAGGACCATCTCCTTCCTGCATGTTTGGATAAAAGCTGTCAAAGAAGTACCATCTACCTAGCCAAGTCAGGCTCAAGAGACTCAAAGGTACGCACCTGACCATATTTTGATGCGTTTGAAGTCATTCAAATGTATTAGTTTGCTTTTATCCTTGTTAAACTCTTCATTCTTTGTTACAACAAATGTTTGTTACATTTGTTTTCCTCACTTCTTTGCTTGACTGTCCTCTTTTCTAAATTTGAATTTTATTACACTCTCAAAATAAAGATAGATTGGATCTCATGTGGATGAAAAGGATTGTTGTCATTTCTATGTAAATGACTTTTACTGTTAGTATAGTGAGTAGCACAACAAAAAGCAGTTTTGCCTGTTGTGTGTTTTAGTATACTCTAAACTGTAGCATATCTTGTTTGGTATGTTATTATCTTTTTCCTCACTCTCATTTCACACTGAAAATGTAAATGCAAGCAGACAAAGACACGTACTGTTCAGACGTGGAGATCTGACAAAACATTTAGCCATAACAACAACTTAGATGATTTCTTAAAGATGTATGGAACAACCTTTTAGAGAGACATTTAAAAAGTGACAGATATACAACAACTACCTTTACAGAATGTTTGAACAGTGTCTTTTCAGGAAATGTGATAATACAGTGAAGGTGGTATGACACAATACTTGCAGTAATGCAGTAATATGTATATTTTTACATACTGTCTGTCCTTTATAATGGCACCAACTCTCCAAAGTAAATTTATGCACAGGCTTCTTAGGGTACTTTAAAGGGTTGGTTACGAGATTTCTCATTGTATAATTGTGCTATATCATGTTGCCCATGATAATACCAGATATAAAAATGTCATATAGCAATATTTTGCCATGCATTTACATCCCTAAGTGCAAGCAGCGAGACTAGCACAGGCAAGTCTAAGATCAAGAGCTGCAAGAAGTCTTCAATGACGACTTAGTACCTAAAAAGCGAGTTACTTCAACAACCTCCAACAAAGCACAATACTTTGCAAAATATGAAAGAAAGATGTTCCCACTACAGGTGGAAACGACAAACTTGTTTTCCACTTAAGGCGAAAATACACTGAGCATAACCAGGCTATGGTAGCACATGCGAAGGAGTTGCTAGCGGCTGCCAGTGTGCAGCCCAAGAGTAAACAGGACTCAACCAAGCATCACTGGAGAACTCCTAGTTAGAGTCCTTGGGGCGGGTTAGAAAGGTCGATCCTACACAGCAAAATCCGAAGTGTTGATGTGAGTTAAAATTACTGGTGTTAAAAATTTCGAGTTGAAAAGTGTTGGTTTGAGAGTTACAGTAACACTAACGGTGCTGAAAAAGCTCTGTAGCCGGAGTTATTTCAAAGAGTCAATACTATAACACTCATTTGGAGTTGATTTCCACATCCGGGTTTTTCGCGCTCATGGGCATGAGGAGTCCGCCAGAAGTTTGCTGTCAAGATCGAGGAGGTTGTTCAGGTAAGAACTATACAACAAGACCTATGTTATTTTATCATTATTAAATATTGTAACTAACTAGCCTATAACATTATTTATCAGAAGCATGCAATATTTTCCTAATGTGGAGTGTATTCATCTGCGGTAAGAGATGGGATTCGTTAGCTTAGGTAGCTAAACTATCCTCTATAACAAGTTAATATTGCAGCGAAAATAAATGCGTGCTTAATATAATTCTCAATTCTAGTTAGTTCTAATGTCATAAGAGAAATGCTTTCCAGTGTTCAATGCTTATTAAATGAAACGAGGGAGGAGTTAGCTATCCTCTGGATATGTTAAATGTAATGTTAAAATTTGAATTTGTGGTAGCCTAGCTGGCAGCTAAGACAAATGCGTTTAGCCCACTGCTTTTAAGGGAAGGAACATTCGCCTCAGAAATATCCTATTTAAAAGTGAACTAAACAATCACATGGAGACGTTCAAGTCAAGTTTTGGAAAGCGTCAAGATAGGCTAATTACACGTGCTACCAGCGAGTTTAGCAGTAGCCTAGCCTACAAATCTTTGAAGTGGCAGGGGGTTATGGAATTCTGTTAGATGTTAGTGACCAAGCAAGGCGCGCTGCGTTTGTGCATGGATTGCTTGCTAACGGTTAGGATATATCATACATGTTGTAGTAGGGCTGCTCAATTAATCGAATTTTAATCACGATTACGATCTGGGCTTTCAACGATCATTAAAAATGACTGAGCCGATTATTAGCCCCTCCCTCGTGCTTTACTCTCGCGCTGCTCCGTGTGGCAAATCGAGCGCACCTCTCTGCATTTCGAACACGTGTCACAACAATTAAGAGGACGCGAGGGAAGCTCGGAAAGCTAAGCAGAAGTTATTTGGAGAGGAGAGTGACTGCCGTTGGTTGAAAAGAGAGGTAAAAAAAACTTCTGTGGTGTGGAAACATTATGGGTTCGCGGAGTCAGACGTGGATCAAGTAGACATAGTGTGTAAACTTTGCTACAGTGTTGTAGCTGCACCACAGAGCAACACTGCAACGTTCACTAAACATAGATGTTTACATTTTTCATTTATTTTTTATATTGCAAACATTTGCACTGTTATCAGTATTTGCACACTATTTTATATTATTTTTTGACAATCTTTAAAGTCATTATTCAATACATTGTTATTGTTAAATAAATATCGTCAAATAATCGAGATCTCAATTTCAGTGAAAATAATCGTGATTATCATTTTTGCCATAATCGAGCAGCCCTATGTTGTAGTAGGCCTAATCTAAGGGAACATTTTCCCCTTTTCTACAGTTTTAGTGAAATAGGCTACCATCCAGTGTTTAAGACAAAGCGGTATAACGACTGAGGGTCGTTGACGTCGCCTCCACTGATAATCCTAGCATGTCGTGTCACAAAACAACCACCACAAAGTAGCAACTAGCCAGACGGCTGTGCATGTGTCAGAAACTCCCGATATAAATGTAAGACTTGCACTCATTAATTTACAGTATAAGGGATATTTGTTGTCATAAGTGAAAGCGTGATGAAGGCAGGTGTGCGTTCAACAGGAAATTTTATGTGGATTATCATCCTGACATGGTTTAAACAGAGATGCTTTTCCCCAAGTAGGCTACAGCGATTTACTCGCAACATAGCAGAACTAAGTATCTAGCCTGCGTGCAGACGAGAAGATCGCCGTTGTCGTCTTATAAACATGTGGATGGGTGGATAATTCATTGGATGCTATTTCTGTGTACCCAAGTTCAGCTATTTTAGTGCGCAGGGGGAAGCCAAATTATGTTCCTGAGGTTGAAGTGGTCTGTCACCCCTTCACAGATCATCACACAATGTATAGCCTAATATTTTCTTAAAGTTGTCCGGATTTGTTGCCACTTAAGCTATGGTTTAAATATATGGTAAAAAATATTCTGTGCCCCCTTCTCTCCACCAGGTGCTGTTGTAAGACATGTTGCTGAAAGTGAAATACCTCAATGTAAAGAAGTACATTAAATTGCACGCAGGATTCACTTATCTAGAATTCATCAGTGAAGGTAAGATAACCTGGCAGAACAAAATTTGTTGCACATGTATCAGTTCATCATGTTTGCATCTCATCTATTTAAAAAACGAATTAAATGTTAACACATTTTATTTTAATGTGTGACATTAAAAACAGTACAGAGCAGTAGGCCTAGGCCTATATTGTTGCTGCAGACTTGTCTAATTTAACCATTTTAAAGACAGGTAAAACAGCTGTTAATAAATATTAGCTAAATAAAAAAGTCAAAATTAGTTTTTAAAAAAGTTTTTCAGGCATTTTAGGTGACATTATGCTTATCTTTTTGTAAAGCCAAAACCAAGTTTGGACTTCCGGATGCTGCTGACCTTGATATTTTCGATGAAACTGACACAGCTGTCGAAGAAGACATTTTTCTGGAGTTACTGGAGGCCCAACCAGACCTATGCCTGACAATACGTGAAAAGATTTCAGATGAAGGTAAATGTTATCATAACTTAAATTTTCAGAGTATAGCCCACTCAATGTAGAGCCAAGTTCTTTTGCTCTTGATGCAGATGACATTGACCTGTCTTCATGCAATATACATGACAGTGGACAGGGCTGGGTCATATTTGTATAGAATGTTGTCTGAACATGAACATTGAAATTGTGTTATTAATGGCATTGTGGAGTAGCCTAAAGAAAGTTAACCAAATCATCTCTCCCAAAGATTTTTGTCCTTTAGCTCATTCCACACCATCCTCCTCGGATACATTATCTTCCCTCACGGACACTATATCACTTTCATCAAGTGACAGTGACCTCAGGGAAAAGGGCATTCCTGCAGGCCGCAGTAGATCCAGCAAAGACAGTTCTGCACCAAATGTTTCTGTGTCAGAGGCTGCAAAAGAGGTAATTGAGAACAGAAAATGTCTTTTGTATTTTTGAGTTGACACCATTTATACTGTAGATTGTTATACAAATTGAAATTCAAAACATGGTGGTTCCCAACTTGCCCTGTATGAAAAAATGTTAGTAGAAGTTAGTGCTTCTTGCTAGATATGTCTTTCACAGGTTTGTTGACATTCCTCTAAACTTTCACCTTTACTGACAAACAAGTTTTTATTGTTATTATTTTCCCTTTTATATGAGCAGATGGTTAAAAATGCCTTGACTAGGAAACCTGGTGGAGAGGAAATTCTTGAAGAATACAATGCCGAAAATTCACTGAGCCACCGCACCCGGCGGCAGCTTGTTAACATATTGGCAAGTGATATGACTGAGAGACATGGGTAAGAGTAATAGTACCTAATAAAAAAGTAAAGATGGGCCATATGGAATATTCTTGTAATGTATACTGCAGTAAAGACACATACTTCTGATTTAACATTGTCAATTGTATTTCCTCTATAGCAGAATTCCCTCCCGTAAGCAAAAGGAGAAATATGCCCTTGGAATAATTACACTCTTTCCCTCATTGAAGGATCCATTTTCTCCAAACGGCTATGTAAGTCATGCAGTGATTGTAAAACAGCACATTATTTAGTTTTCATCATGGAATAATTACATCAGCTAAATGATTTAAAAGAAAAATCTTAATTCCTCTTTCGTAATAACTATTGTCATAAAACTGTATTGAAATTGTGGATGTTGTTTAACATGTATTGCACCTGTTACATGATAATAGTCCTTGGGTTTCTTTTTGCTGAATCTGCAAAGTCTGTAAGATCGCATTTGATGTTTATTTTTCATCTATGTTTAAATGTGACAGGAGCATTTCTACGACGGAGTGAAAGGCACTGGATATATAGCGTGGCGCCTCAAAACCATGTCCAGGTCTACAACCAAACGGCCAGTGAAGGAAGTCCCAGTGCATCAAGAACAAGGGCCTAAGCGCAGAAGATTAGCAACCACATTGCCTCAGCAACTTGATGGAGATGCCTGCAAGGAGGCCATCTCATTTCTTGTTCACTCTCCTGATGAAGCAAGTGTATTTCAGAAGATGAAAATGACGTTCCAACATCGCCAGGATCTGGTGCATGATCCACAAAGAACTGCAGATGTCTTCAAAACATTTCCACGCTTTTTGGATGTCAAAGGACTAGTAAGTCAAATCACTTGATATTTTCAACTGTTAATCCTTTTTTTTTTGTTTTGCTGATGTGGATGGCAACAGTAAAAGATGTGATCATTGGTCATCCCAGTCAGGCTATATCCCATATTGGTCAAAATCACATTGCAATGTAAACAATGTTGAGCACTGTCTTTATGTCCTGTGTGTATGATGAACAGGTCAATCAAGACTTCCTGCTGCTGTTTGGTGCTGAAACAGCCACCAAGTTGCTTGAGAAGTGGGACATGTCATTCAAGCCAAAGGTTATTAAAGAAGCCAAACAGCTGACTCAGTCAACTGACCTGTGTCGTTTGATAAAAGCTGCTGAGAAACCAACAGAGAGTGATGTAAATGGTAGGCGTCGCACCATGCTTGTTTGATTTTAATAATATTTATTTTTACCTGTCATTTTGAAATTGTTTTATAAATTCAACCATACACAGACTGGGACAGTGACATGGCCTCTCTGCTGCTACTCCTTCAACTTTTGCCACCCACAGCTGGACGAAAGAGGAGAACCAAAATAAGTCCAACTGATGCAGCACACAAAATGGTGCACTTTCACAAGGTAAATATGTTGTCTCACTTTTTAAAATCCTACAAAACACTTTTTCAGTTTTTGCACTTTTTAGTTTTCCTCTCCATGAAGTATGTGTCTTAGTATTTTGTAATAAGTTAGCAAGGCACATAATGTCAAACTGAATGAATGGTTCATACTCAGCAAGTATAAGCTAGGCCTATATGTCAATATCTCATTTGTTTTTAGTCATGCTGCAGCATTGATGAACACTTGCAAGCAAGAGATGGTAAACAACCATACATCCTCGCTGTTGGTCGAACCCAGAACAGCATTGACACCTTCTACATCGCAGTGGACAAACAGCTCATCCCCTGCCAAGCCACCAGCTCACTCAGTGCTTTTGATGAACTTTTCAAATCCCACTACGTGTTCAACTTATCTTACGACGAGTCACTGGTTCATCTCTACAGTTTTGTGCAGACCACCATATTCAACATTGATGCCACCTCAACAGATGAGTCACCACGTGTTCGTGAGTTGCGTGCCAAAATGTTGAATGAGAACCATGTTTAAATGTTTTATCTGTCAAACTCTGCATAGCACCAGTCAGGCTTTGATAAGTCATTTGCGACTAGGTCACAGTTTTTATCCAAGCACCAAATTTAATGACTTGTTCAAATTGTTGTATCCAGGTAGGAACATGATTCCCAAACACCACTTTATGTTGCACTACCCAACTTGCATCAGAAAAATTGGGCCATTATTGCATGTATGGAGCATGAGAGGTGAGGCTAAACATAGGGTGTTCAAAGACACCCTTAAGAACTTTAAGAACATCACAGTGTCACTTGCCAAAAAACATCAAACATCCATAGCATACAAGTGGGAGACATGTCCTTTAAGCCATGTTGAGTATGGGCCCTTGAAATCATTTGATGTTGATAGTGAGGAAAATAGTGAAATGATCTCCCTAGGCTTGCCTGCTGTTGCAGAAGAGGCTTTCGCTGCTAATTGGGTTAACATTAATGGGACTGAGTACAGAACAGGATTGGTCATTTGTTGTGGTTCTGAACATGAGATGCCGGTGTTTTGCAGAATAAAAACAATAGTTTTGGTCAATAGTCACACCTACTTCATAGTTCAGAAGCTTGTGGTTGAAAATTTCAGTGAACATTGCCATGCTTATAAAGTGTTTGAAACGGATGAAAAAGATGTTGTTAAAGCAGACTGTATTGAAATATACAAGCCCTTTGATTTGCAAAGTGCTTATGGTGATGATGATGGTCTGTACATTGTGCCATTATTTTTGTTGTGAACGTATGCTGTATGGTGCTTGGAATTTAATATTTATTAAAATGCTTATGTGACCAATTTTATGTTTTCTCCTTTTATCCTGTAAAGGGACTTAACAAGGACTTTCACTGAATGTAACACAGTAGTCATACAGTAATTGCACTTTAATGCATTTTTGTATTCAGACAATTAATACAGACTAGTATTTAAAAGCTCATATATGTCACTTTAAAGTGCCAAAATAACACTGTAAAAGTTACAGAATAACACTCTAAGTGAAAACAGTCAACACAATCCAGTGTGAAAATAAACACTTAAAAGTGTCATAAATAACACCATAGTTGTTGTGTAGTAACACCCTCAGTGAAAAGAGTTAACCCAAGCCAGTGTAAAAGTGAACACTTATCAGTGTCCTAAAACAACACTATAAATGTTAGGTAGTTACACTCTGAGTGAAGACACTTCACACCATACAGAGTGAAATTTTAACACTATGGGTGTTATATTTTTAACACTACAATGGAGTTAAAATAATAACACTTTGCAAAGTGTTACTTTAACTCTAAACCAGTGAGAATTATATAAACACTGGAAAAGTGTTAACTTTAACACTATAGGAGTTGAATTAACACTGGAGATTTTGCTGTGTAGGTAACATCCTGGGATAAAAATATATTTTTCAGTGTTATTATGCCACAATATTCTGCAGCTTTACTGGGTGATTTTCTTTAGTGATTGGTATTGGTAAGTGTTAAGCACTTATGGTACTTAACCTCCTAAGACCCGAATTCTTTCACGACATGCATTTTTAATTTCTCTTTGATATTTGGGCATATTGGGGCCCGATGAATGTAAAAAACAAAGACTTACCAGATTTTTTTTTTACCTTATTTTTAAGAAAAATAAGAGCCACATATGAGGATATTTGTTTAAAAGTTTGATACAACAGAAGCAGTATAATGTCCTCGTAAGTGGATATCAGGCCCATGTAGAGCAAAATTGAGTATTTTATTCTAAATAACCCAAAATGTGATGTCCACATATGTGGACGCCAGGTCCTAGGAGGTTAAAATTTCCTAGGCTACTATGGTGCTCACATTTAACTGGATATAATTCTGGGTTAATGCTAATCCAATATAATGCTGCTGATCCCTTGTTTTGATAGATAATCTTTTGTGTGTTATCAGTGACTGCTGCTCACTGATAACACATACAAAAAGTGGGATGATTAAAGGCGCTAATTTACTTAGTCCTAAAAATGTTAAACTAATTTTTTTTGTTTTTTTATATATCACCAGAAATATAATTTTTGCAATTTTAAGATTTTATTGCCCAGCCAGCACATGCCGGATAGCCTACCACCTTTCTTCTGTGGATTTAGACACTTTCAATTTGTTCTTGCAGCTTATCTTTCATGAGTACAATTTTGATGTCATTAAAAAAATAATTGTTCCAAAATGAATTGGGGGGGCAGATCCGACCCCACCATGATGATACTGCATGATTGATTTTAAAAAAATATATATTTATGAGGTGCCCAAAACATTTGCAAATATTGTATATGACCTCAAGTGAAATTTAAAGAAAATCAAAAGTAATTTATTAAACTAGAGAAAATAAGCATTAACTTTGTTGAATGCATAACATTAAAAAAAAATAGTACTCTGTAGTTTTAAAGTGATTTATATTTCTGATACCATTTAACTGGAAAATATTACTCAATCAACCAATTAGTTAATTAGTTAAAAATGTAACTGTTAGATAATCACTTAATTGTCATCTAGAGTGAAACAAAAATTCACTCTAACCCCCCCTGACATCTTGAATATCTGTGTAACACTACTTAAGGTAATAACCCAAAGAGGTTGCTTTTAAAAAGATTATTTGAAGTGTTTTTACATATGAGCAACGCTGAGTGAAGTTCACCTCACCAATCACTCCGCTGCAAAGTAGAGCAGTGTTTACCCGTACAATGGTAGTCTATTTCAGGAATGCATTACCCACGTGGCTCTCTGCAGGAGGCTCTCTTGCTTAGAAAGACATAAGGACTGCATGTCACTGTGTTTATGGAGCCATACAAGATCGAAGTAAAAGATATGCACATAAACATGCTGTCCCATCCAATTAAATGTACCCATGCAGAAATTATTATATGTGCACAGACATGTTTTTGCACTCATATGAACACACAACACCACCTACGTACCATCTTGAATTATTCTTTTCAGTTGCATCCTACCATTTGGCATGAGGCCTCACTTCTTTTTCTTCCTTCCTCTGCCACCAGAGAACAAGCTTCCACTTTCATTTCCAGTCCAAAATAGAAATATTACAGGCTTATTTGCGTGTCCACCCCCACAAACACATGTGCACACAAAAGACACACATGCAGATACACACTGATGCGCATTCCCTGTGGACATGGACGTCTTTTGTTTGCCTGTCAGCCACAAGGGGGGAAAAAAAGATTGAAGGAGGAAGTGAAAGAAGGAGTGTTGAAGAAAGAGGAGGGAAGGTAGCGTGAGAAGGACTTATCTGCACTGATGGATGAAGTGAACACATGTTGTTTTCTGTGTTGCTATTTGCTTGAGAGACAGTAATCACTGTCAAAAAAGAGACAGGCAAAGGATTCTTCCTTTGAGTGGCAGTGGTTTAGCGGAGTGACAGGAAAACGAGTTTATCTTTAAGCTTTCATACATATAAGTAAACGTTTAATTAACACTGAGAAATTACTTTTTTTGTTGAGTTTTAAAGGCGAAAGAAACAAATACACTCCCTACAGTAAGCAGATTGTAAAATGAGTCTTTCCTGAAACATCAATATAATTAATATTCCAAAATTGTGTAAAAGGCTGCTGATTTAACTAACATCAGAACTCTCCTGGTATCACCAGTAAGCAACTCGGACATCTCTATGAAACACAACCACAACCACCAACCACAACAAGTCTTGTGTAGCAAACCTTTTTTCTGCTTTTTGCTTATTACCATCAGGACCTGGCCAGGGTGTTTTATTTCGAAGATCGACTGGATGCTCTATGAAACTTATGTTACTGACTTCCTGCTGTCTTACTCTGCTCAAAAATAGATTGGGTACATAGGTTTTGTCATAGCACAGAGGAGCTGTTTCTGGGATCCTTCTGAAAGTCTGTGGCGAACTCCATGGAATCACAAGCGTTGTTTAGAGTTGCCGTGCACTTCTATGGCAGTATGTCACAGCTGGAACACAAAGTAACTGTATCTCATGGGTATCTGATGCCTACAAAGCCAACATTGCATTGGAAGACTATAAAAAGATACTTAAAATTTGGAATTGTGCCATGTCAAAATAAAATGGTAGTTAAGGGGAGCTGCTGAAGTCAAAACAAGATGTGAAAGGACAGCAAAACAGGAAAGCAATACCTTGCTATGATTGCACTGTTTTACTGCACAACAATAATGTGCAAATAAAGAAAAGTAATCAGAAGGAAATCTGATCAACCTCATCAGATACATCAACATATGAAGTATACATAGCAACATCTTGACAACATTTTTGAATTACTTTGGGCAAAAGTACTGCAGACGGGTATTAATAGTTACCATTTGTTTAAAAAAATAATCTACTACAAGGGAACAGTGCATTAACATATGAAGAAAACCTTGATATTTAATATGCATTCACTTCAGGGGTTGTACTTGATCCTTTTTACTTTCCAGATTAAGTAAATATAGAATTTGCCCATGGGTGCCCAAACCTTTGCAACTGTATGCTTTCAAGGAACTGTAGTAATGTGCAGTCTACATAATATCGTATTTTAACAGAGGCCAACACACATTTTGTATTTTTATCTACACGACTCTGTTGATTTTTATCAGTTCATCATTATTTGCTGTGCAAATGCTCTGCCAGCTATAATTATGCCTGATCCTACATTATGTGTGTGGCTGGTTGCTCCTTTAGAGTGGCTTCCCAGCCATTTTAAGCACACAGTCAGCAGATGCCTCTCCTGGGAAAATGGTTGAAGAGATGAAGGAAGAAAAGTTTAGAAATAAGGAAAAGGATTCGTAAAACCTTACAGGAGGGATTAACATAGAAGGAAATCAAAGAAAAGAGTTGGTTTTGTGGTTATGTGGGAAAGATAAAGTAAAGAAAAGCGAGCTGAAAGAAAAAGAGAAAGTGTAAAAGAGAGATTTTTGTTGTCCTGTTATTGTCACCTTGAGGGGAAACGGCCCATTTAGTGAGATACTGGAGGGGCGATAATGATGGAGAAAATGAGTGATATGTACACTGGCAAAGAGGAGATGGGATGAAACCCACTGAGTAAAACTAGTGTGTATCAACGGTTCATCTCCAAACAGCAGTTTTTGTGTTCCTTCCTGCAGTCTCCACCACAGCTTTGTCTCTACCTCTGCAGCAGCTCCAGGCATTTAGTTTACCATATTGAAAGAAACCGTAGGGGGCTTCCAACACTCTCTTTGCTTCATTCCCTGTCTTTACAGACACACATACTGACTGCATCTATTTCACTTTGGACCTTCCCTCTTTAATCCTACCAAATTCTTTAACACAATAGGTTATTACTAAAGAGAACTGGTTCATTTTGTACCACACCTATCAAACGAATTGTAGCAACACAAACCAAACCACAAAATGACAAAACAGCCTCCTGAATGTCAGAGGAAATCTGCACCATGAGGGAGCACTTCCTAGGCAGTGGTACTGCTTCTGTAAGCATTTAATACCATGCCTCATTTCCAGTTGGGTAAAGTAAAAAATATGAATGGCAGAGTTGACATATAGTGTAGGGTTAGTTCTAAATAGCTTAAGCATTGATGAAATTACTTTACAGATTGATTTTTGTAATCATAATATTAACTTAGACGAGCAATCGTTTCAAAAATAACAGATGTTTTACAGTGACTGTTATTGACATTCTTATACTTAAGATATTCTTTTTTAAATTATGGTGTTTTTTAATATCTAAAGTCACACAACATGGGCTATGTTTTTCTTTAAAAGTGAGAGATTTTATAGAGGTCTAAGGGGTCATACTGGCTTCCTTTAGTATGCTCCAAAAAGTACAGATAATAATTGAATAAATGGGTATGCAGTACAATTTAAACAATTCCATGAAGAAATAATTATTACCAATACCTGTCTCTGATGTTTATTTTTGAGTTTTTTTGCAAAACTATAAATAGTCTTCTATAATAAGTTGTCACATAGACTGTACATACTTTATTTGTCCTGTACAAAGCTTAAATTGTTTTCATCTTGTACTTTATTGTTTTTAATCCATCAGCAAACTTCTTTCTCTTTGAAACAAGTCAGCTAATTCTAAATACACTTGCATAATAGAGGTCTCCTTCATACCAACAAACAGTTGTAACCCACTGAGGAATGCACATTGGACTTCTGGTGTATCCTGTGGTTTCAGGGTTGCACTTTCTAGATTGAGTTTGTTCTACTGTATCTACATGGATGAGCAATTTGATTGTGATGTGATCTGAAGAGTATTACATGCCAGATGGTGGTTAGGTGGGAGATATGTGTTGAAGGAACATTCCTGATGAAAGTCAGAATCTAAAGTTTCCTATCAGAGCATTGTACTAACAATGTTGCTACAACAATGACAGTGTATGCCTCACGCTGTTACAGCAATGTGACTTCACCTGTCAGTGCTATTAGTGTTGTGACTGATGGTGTTTTGTGGATTCTGTCATCTGTCATCTTTCAACACACCCAAAACATACAAAGCGCCACCATAAAAGCCAAGCCAGCTGCCTACTGTTGCTGCCCAGGCATTGCAAGGGATGCCAGTGTGAGTCAGACAGCCTCCTTCCAGTCTTCCCAGTCAGCCGGTCAGTTAGTGGTCAAAGAGGTGACACTGACAGCAGGTACCAGGGTCCCCACCCTGCTCAGCTGACACAAAGACATATGGTCTCACTCTGTTACTGGCTCTGACTCTGACTGCCTTTTTCCGGACAAGAAAAAAGGGGTAGAAAACCTTAAAAACTGAAAAGGGATGTATCAGTGTAAGGTGTTCTACTGTATAGGCAGGCAATGTAGATGTCATCTACAGAAATAGTGTCCCTTTCTGATTTCCGCTACACTTAGTAGTAGAAAACCTCTCTAGCTGTAATGCGTAACTAATCTGAGACTACAGGATGTTCTGTATATAGCATCTGTTGTATTTTCTTTGATGTTATGGTTTCTAGGAAAACCAAACTTTTATTTAAAATGTCCAAAAATAGACATTATTGCTTTCTTTCAAAATACCATTCTGTGCTAATAAATTAAACAGAGTCATTTACTAGAACACTGCTATAACATACATGTAGACTCATAATCAAAGCCATTAATACACGATTACATTTAATTTTTTTCTGTACTGTTCAGTCCCACGCCGTCTTTTAATGCCAGTTCTAGTGTGCTGAGCGTTATAGTCATTATATCAGTAGCTGCATAAAAGTCACTGCTTTACTACACTTTTTTTTGTTTTTGTTTTGTGATTTTTGTTTCCTTTTTTTTTCTTGTCTTGGACAGCCTTGTTGTCTGTCAGTATTACTGCACCTCCCCACATCACCCCATAAACCCGCACCACCTCCCTCCTCCACTGCAGGCCGCCCACATTTTAATTTCTTGGCCTAATGAAGCGGGAGCTCTCTCCGCCAAGTTGAATCAATGGGAGTCTGCAAGCATGCCGCGGCTTTTTCACTTTAGTCATCAGCAAAGCCAGGAGAGCGAATTTGCGTCTGGGTCTGTGTTTGTGCCCTTCCTAGTTCTTATTCTTTTCTGCATACATGCACATTTTGCATGTAAATGTGCATGTGTGTGCATGCACAACACCATAATAAGCTGTCTTAACATGGTGTTTTCTCACTGTTTCATAAAAAAGCCATTTGTATGCGGGATCCTTCCCTTCACTACCATTAAAGGTATCAGATTACTTCTCACACACAAATCCCATCATCGTCTCTATCTCCATTAACTTGGTCATTTGGATTTGTGCTTTAACACATTTGCATGCAGACACACACACAAAGTCTCACACTCAATTTAATGTTAATATGTCGACATTTGAACCGAGCTCAAGTTATTTAGACTTAGTATCTCTCTGTTTAACTGGACACTGTAGAGCCACTGATTAATCTATAAAGACACACACTTGACATTATTAAAATACTCTGCTATATTTAGTGATTAAATGTCAAAACTTCTGCAGCCACAAGGAAGGAGTAACTGCTTCATGATTTATTCAAAAAGCTGCTCTGTCAGTTTGGCTGTTCATCCAGCTTCTGAAATAAAAATTATTTAAGTAGACTAGAAACCTTTAATATCCTCACTGAGCCTTGCATGATTCCCTACACAGTACTGCTGGCCAATAAAACCAAAACAGAGTGAAAATGCGGCCTCTTTTTGCCGTGTCCAAACACCATGAATTGGTGTTTTTGCTTGGAAAATAGTTAACTTATGACTTCCACTTTTGCTTTATGACTTCATTTGCCAGTTTACCACAATTAAGTCTTTCATCATCTGCTTTTGTTCTGCCATATGTTCACACAATGTGATCATTACGTGTCTGTGTCATTAGGTAATGTTTGAGAGACACAAATTATCTTTCTATTTAGGAAATGATGTAATAAGAGACCATAATGATAATGTATTTCTTGCATTTGATTTCACTCAGCTAAATAAATTACTAATATGATAGGCTTCATTTTGGTCCCCTGTTTCATTAAGCATCTTTTTATCTCATATTCAAGTTCTTGTATGTGTACACGCAAGTAAGTGCAGGTTTTTAATCGTAACACTTTTGTGTCTTTTGTTTATGAGACTTTATTTGACTTTATTTTATTTTATTTTTTTAATAATTTTCTTTGCCAGTTCCATCAACAACTGTCACATAACGATAATGCTTAGATTAAACTCTTTAACCCAGTGCACAATACACGTCTGCATTTTCTTCAGTGTTGTGTAGAAGCTGTTTGTATTCTCCATGCTTTTCCTCATACTTCCTCTAATCAGCGTCAGAAAGGAGCAACAGACAGTACAATGATTGCTTCAGGGCCTATAGCAGCACAGTGGTGTGCTGATAAGGCTGGCGGCCAGCAAAGGCCTTGCTCTGTCCTGAGAGAGAATGTCATAGCAGAACTGAGCACAGAAGGGACCAAAGGACTCAAGAGGAAAGAATTCACCTGTGAATTAATTCGGCTGGCAGACTACAGGGCAAAGATTGAAGATGTAATCAGAAAATCTAGTAACCCAATCAGTCTGGAAAACTTGTACACAATTCTAACCACCACATCTTATAGCTTTTTAAAAAGTTCAATAAATGAGGGAGAGAGAGATTTTGGATTGAAAATAAATATCATTTGGATTTATAAAGCAGTGCCAGTTTCAGTAATATGTCATTATCTAAAGCACAGTCTGTCATTTTAGATCAAGGCCTACATGTATTCATCCAAACTAAAGTATATGCACGCCTGTCATCTTCACTCCTTTCTTTCTCATTTGTTTCTCTCCCATTTCTTTTCTTTCCACCCGATGTCTTATTGGTGACTTCCCTGAGTAAAAAACTGTAAATAACTGAAATTAACATGTTTGCCCCCGGCATTACGTTAACAGGGGAATAATTGTTCCACCTCTCTGGATGTGTCCGAATGAGAATGATTTTGTGGGACAGTGTACTATTATGTCCATCCATGTCTAGCATTGTGTTTACTGGCCGCAAATAGGCTGGCAGCAGCCTCTGTGGGTCTTACTCTCTGTTCGCTTCTCTCTGCCAGTCGCTGCACTGCCGCAATCTCTGGCACTTCCATCCACTCTGGATGGCAGTAATCATGGCCAAGCTTTACGCCCATATGGCAGGCAGTCAGCCTCTTAAGCTGGATCGCAACATCACTTAACAGTCATTTAATGATAGCTTACTTGGGCACCATTGCATTAAAGCTCCAAGTTCGGTGTTATCTTCAGAAAAAGATGAAACGTAGATTTTAGTTTCTTTTTTTACGCTCTCGCTTTTAATGCTCCATCTGAATGTAGAAGAGTAATAATTACTGTCACCTCAACAATCTTCTGCCTACATTTAGTCAGTTCAAGTTACTGCTTGTACGCTTAAGGAATTAAAGCACATTATTTGCATGATTTATGAAAACAACTGTAATGTTTCACTAAATTAGAACTTGAACGTGATATTAAAAGCAACTACCTTCACGATAAAAATATTCTGCATGATAAAAGCTAAAGTGGTTAAGTATCTTTAATTGGCTTCCAAATAAAACAAAATGATGATTTAAATAATATTTAAGCATTTATTGGGGCAAAGCGACCAATTTTAACCAAATGCAATTGTTTGAAATTATGCAGATATTTTGTGGTACTTAGTTATGGCAGTTTGTGTCTTTACATTTGCTGAGTCAAACCAAAAGTAATTAAGCAAAGGGAATAAGACAAGCTCTGCACTTTGGCTTTTTAGTATGAATTGAGAAGCCAATAACTGTGTTTTAGTCATGTTTCTAAATGCTGTCTGGGATTTCTGTTAGCATCTTGAAGCGGGGGGGGGGGGGCTTTACTTGGCCAATGACTATTCTTTATTTTCTTTGTTTTTGAAAATGAAGAGTAAAGAAATGATATTTCAACCTGGGACCCTCTAAGCAAATTGCTGATGCTCATTTTGCATTTAGCCACTGAGGCGTCACATCATTAACGTGACCTAAGCCCACTACCCCGCCTACGAATAGGCAATCGTGTGTTACCTCTATATCATGTAGTGTGCACAGCTGGTTTGGAGAAAACGTGGATTACGATTTTCATGATGGATTTCAAACTAATTGGAAATAGGCTATGGTTTTCTTTTCCGAGACATACTGGTTGTATTAGGAGCCATTAGTGGCAGTCGTGGTGAATGTATCTCTGGTGTCTCTCCCCTGCACCTGGTGTATGTTTAACATTCATGAATAGTTTAAACCTCTAGCATCCCCTCTTATGCCTCTCTAGAAACTGCACATGTAATTAATACAAACTGCCCGTTTAGTGCAGTTTTTAAAAGGGTTTTTTCCCCCCTCCCTTTATATCTGTAAAACTACAGCAACTTACAGTAAAAGGATTGATGAATGGATTGATGGCTGCTCTGTGGGTTGTTGGGTGTGCCTTATTATACCTATCGGGGATCAGGACGAGGCATCTCAAAGTATCTCAAATCCAAGTTTAATGCTAACTGTAGACCATCTGATGTCAAATACATGCACTGATTGATAACACATGTTACTCATAAACCTCTGTTTATAAAAGTGAAAATTTGGGCTGATAATAGTCTCCCCCTTTTCTTTGTGTAACACTTCATTCTCTTTAATTGTAAGTAATTCACAGGAGTCTATTGTGTAACAGCTCACTGTAATGGCACTAATCACAGCAGAGAGATCATTACGGCCATCATGGTAACAACTTTGCTGAAATTAATTGTTTAGGAATATTTGGACAATAAAACCTTTCTGTTGCAACATGGAAAGCAATAGCATTTTTTTCCCATTGTAGGCAACTGGAGAACAGTAATAGGACAAACATGTCATGTAAGTCAGTTTTCGAACTGCAAAAATGATGCTGCTAAGGTGGGGGGCCTACTTTCATTATTCTCTTAACGTGTAAAGAAAATTGCATCGAAACGAGACTGCGGGCTGTGAGCACATGCACAACATCTGATTCTAAAACTCCCCTATAGGTGACAGTTTTGTTTTCAATGTAGTATGTAAGTGAAATGTAGGCTGATTTCTGTATATTTTGTTTTATTCAGTCACATTGTTCATTCTAAAAATCATTTGGGAAAATACACTGAACATTACAGAGTTGCAAAAATTCCAGTGCTACCAGTTAGAGATGTATAAGTTCCTTTTCACATCTCTAATACTTAGTGTTTGTCAAGTATTTTTGCAGCCTTAGTTTTTATTCAAGATCCTGCAGGAGAAAGAGAATGATTTATTACATGGTGAGAAGATTTAGGATTAAACTTAAGTCATGTTTTTTTTTTTTTTTTTTTTTTTTTTTACTTTACTGCTGAAAGTTTCAAAGAAACTCATTTTTGAAACACTTAATGTTGTTATGCTCTTAAAGCTAGCCACTGTTGGACCATCAGGTTTGAGTATTATTGGAGTGCTCTAATCGCACTAAGAAAAAAAAAAGAAAAATTGCTATTAATGTCAGTTGCCTGAACCATTGCTCTTAGTCTGCTGATTTGGATGAGATAAAAGCATTTGAAAATAGGCAATCATTTGTCATTAGCTTGAGATTGCTTCTTTCTTTCTTTCTTTCTTTCTTTCTTTCTTTCTTTCTTTCTTTCTTTCTTTCTTTCTTTCTTTCTTTCTTTCTTTCTTTCTTTCTTTCTTTCTTTCGACTTTTTAAGCTTGTTACTGCTGTCAAAATTCCATTACATTGGCATACGTACCGTATGAATGTGTAGGTGTATACACTGTGTGGGCAAAGGGATCTGTAACTTGTGATGCAGTTAAAGTACAAATAATACCTGAAATGCAAATAAAAGATTCCACAAGAAATTAGGTTAAACTCATATAACAACCACTCCAGACAGGTAATTTAACCAAGTCATTTATGATTAACAGAATATGTAAAATTTGTTTCTTTCATGTAAATTCAACTTTAAATATTCATGATTTTACTACTGTATTTATTTAATATATATCAGATTTCTGAACACTGTTCAAGAGTTATAATCTCCGGTTTTCTTTGAGAAAGATAAATATACACAAACGTTTTTTCTCTACCAGGCTCATTTGTTTACCTTTCTCTTTGTATTCTTGTTGTTCTTGATTGTTAAAGGTTCCAGTAACGTATCACTGGTATGACTGTGATTGATGACTAACTGTTGGGGGACTTGTTTTTGCAGTGGATACCAGTTCTCTCAGATTTCAAGCGGAAAGAAACTGTCTGGGGCTTTGTGCCAGATAACTCGAGTCAACCCCCAGCCCTTCACCTTGGGGACTACAACCTGGATGGGTTCCCTGATGCCCTGGTAGTCCTCCAAAACAAAAGTGGAAGGTAGGAACAAAGCACACCTGAGCTCCATTTAATAACTCCTCATATGTGTGCATATTTGCAGGTTTTGTTCTGTAATAAACCTACTTGTGCGAGGGTGAGATATGTAGATATAATTTTCAAGTTCCTCCAAGATCCTTGTATAAGATCGTGTCTTGAAAAAAATAATTTCATGTGAGAATGAAGCTAATCCTCACTTGGCAGAGGGTCCTTGGAAATTTGTCAAGTAGGTCCCCGAACTCCAATCCAGCTAATGTTTGACTCCCATCATTCACTTCATGAGCCATCAGTGCAGAGGAATAAACTGTCAGTATGCACAGGTCCAGGAGGAGCCTACAGCATGTAGTGCAGCTACGTACAAACCTTGTTTGCATAGTGATTACTCTAGTTTCTTGACATTAATATCATGAGACTCTCAGATTTCATGGAAACCTCTGAGTTTGCTTCATTTATTAACCACATTTGAATTTGTTGTGTAGCATCCTACATTTGATGAGATTATACTAACTATAGTATTCCAGCAGCACCATAAATTTGAATTGATTGGAAACTAATAACTCAAGATGCATAATTAAATGGCTTATGCAAATTTGTTTAGCTTTCAAAACTATAAATGTATTTTTCTTTCTTTTCTTAAAGACGCCACACGGTGGATGAATTTACTCATTAATTTACTGTGAAATTAGTGTACTTGCAAATGACGCATTCTCATGGTGGGGGTGGGGGTATATGCCTGACAGTATAGCACTATCCATTATGACATTTAAAAAATTTTTTTTTTTACAAAAGCAACAGTCACCCACAAGGGACAGGAGGGATAATATAGCAGCATTTATTTCTTATTAATTTACATTTTCACAAAGGCAGTTAATTTGGGCAACACATTTTCATCCTAGTGCTCAAAGGCAGAAAACTATATATTTGCAGTGTACAAGGTATTCAGAAATAGACCTGCAATCCTGTTCACAGTAGACTTCCAGAACAGCTCTCTTCCTCAAGCACGGTCACTTCTAACATGTTCAATGCATTCACATATGGTGACCAATTTCAGGTGGTGCAATGGCAAACTGGTCATCCAGAGGTTGACAGTGTTGCACGCTCAATCTCGGGGCCGTGCAGTTGGATGTATTCTGGTTATATTCATATATAAAATGCAGGCACCTATGTTATTCTGCATTTCCCCCCCCCCTGGTGTGACTGTAGCATTAACCAAATCTATTTAATATTGAAAGAATGTATGACATCATAATTTAATGAAGAAGTGTTACTGAGCACAGGCTGGAAGGAAGGCGACTAAGGTGGGTTTGTTCTTCAGCTTATGGACGTTGTGACTGATAAGCCTAGTCTTTAAAAATCATTGCTGCATGCGTTAAAATGCAAGCACCACAACCACTGGGAGTAAGGAGTATGTGTTTATTGAAGGACATGTTTGTTGTGGATTATCTTGCCTCAGAGATGATGATAAGATAGCTGAAGAGGTCAAGGCTGCGATTATCTATGCATACTGATTGCTGTGTTTGTCAGAAGTAGTAAGACGTTGGGTAAGAGCTTCAAAAGACACATTTAAACTCTATTTTTCTGTATAATTATCAGTAAGTTCTGCTGGGCTTAACTCTTTGCATTCACCCTCATCTACAAATGGCTTATTTCTCAAAAGCTCTAATCACAAAAAGCAATGGTGTCTCCCGTCCTCTCGTCCTTTTTCCATTTCGCTCTCATCTGAAGCCTGAACTTTGTAATCCTCTACTGGGTCAGGGACATTATTGCAGTACACTTTACCAATATAGTATAGTCTGCTCCAGCTAACTTTTCAAATGACGTTATAAACTAATGAAAACAGAGCAGGATAAAGAGAGAAAAAAAAGGTTAGAGAATTTTTTAGATGCCTTTTTAGATTTTTTTAGATCTCTTTCAGCTACCACAAACCTTAGAAGATTAGCATAACAGTGCCAGTGGCTTGATTAGTAAATTCTATATCATGCTTAGACTATAGGCCTATACACAACCATTCTCCCACAACTCTGGTCTGAATTGCTTCTTTTGAGTAAAAGGTACGAGGTTTCAGAGGATAGCCTTGACAGATCAGATGTAGCTGTTTTTGTTCACATACTTTATGAAATACCACCAACCTCCTCGTCTGCTTTGGATTCAGCAGCGCTCTGAAGTCCAACCTGCATCGGGCGTTGCTGTCTCTGTAAATTCTTTCCACTCAGATGCTCTCATCTAACCAAATATTTGTAATGCCCACAACTAGTCTATTTCAAGTCCCACTCCCCCTCCGCCTCTCTCTTTTCTCTCTCATCTCTCCATCTCTTCTCGTTCAACTGGGTATTTATAGCAGCTTTTCAGATGAAAGTCCTGCCAGTCCGCGTCACTCCTCCTCGCAGGAAAATGAATGTTGATTTAAGTGTTCAAAATAGGAGAACAGAAGAAGAGAGGGTGTGAGATGAGTGAAATGAATGGAACAATGAGCAGATGGAGGCAGCAGAAGGAATAAATTGAGAGTTGGAAGGTCATTTAGTATGAATGAGGCCATTTTCTCTTACTACTCAAGCTTAAAAAAAACCAAGTTGTTTATACTGCTTTAGAATGATATGTTTCTTATCTTATTAATGCTTAATTATTGATTCCGCTGTTCTTTTTTCCTCCTATTTTAAGACCTCAGACCTGCTAATAGGGAATTTTGGGAAATGAATGATCTTGAAAGCCAGTGTGACAATATACTTAAGTACCATGTAGTTCTACTGTTTGTGATGGCTGTAGGATTGACCCTAAGATGATTTCAGAGTTTGTTTGCTCTTGATGTCATTCAGACTGCTAAGCTCTTAGACATTTCAAGTCATTCATGACACTACAGTTCTATGAATTAGAATTTATGTTTCTCTATGTGTAATAGCTGAAGATATTAAGAATAGATTTTGCTCAGCAGAAAGTTGGCAAACCCAATAAATCTCAAGGAGGAGTCACTTTTAAATTAATTTTTTGTATGCTTAATTTAAATTTTAGGTTGTAAGCAATGTAGGTAACCTACTATCCAGCCTTTTCACTTTAAAAAGCTGTTGTCACTGCTGTCAAAGGCATCAGTTGCATCACCTACCATTTCAGGGTAAGAAACTTTATATCAGCATAAAACTAGAATTATCCTCTAGTAATACTTTTTCTCAATACTATTACTAATAATAATTACAGATTTCTTTGCGAAGCAGTCATTATGAGTTCTATTCCCCAGCCAGCTGGAGCCTTTCTGTGTATAGTTTGCATGTTCATAGGTTAGCCAGCTTCTACCAGAGTCCAAATGCATGCATGTTAGGTTAACTGGTATTCTAAATCAGCCATAGGTGTGAATGTGAGTGTGAATGGTTGTCTGTTTTTCTGTGTTAGCCCAGCAATAGAATGGCAGCTTGGTGTACCCCACCTCTCATCTACAGCCACCCACCACCACCATCCTGAACTGGATAAGCGAAAGAGATGGATGCATTATGAATTCCAAGACACTGTCACTGTGTGTGTTTGTGTCTTCATATCTGTGCCACGTGTTTGCTTTTATCTTTGTGCAGTTTAATGTCTATCGGCAGTTCCCAGAGCTGCACTCCTCCTGGTCTACGTTATGTCCAGGTCACAGGACAGATGGTCCCTCCAGACTCTTTCTCTCTGTCACTCTTGCTCTGTCTCGTGCACACTGTTACATGCTCACACAGATGAACATCACAACAAAGAGTACAAGGCTGTTGCTTCCTGCTGAAAAGAAATTTTATAGGCATTTCAGTGATTGCCAGAAAGTTTGGGATGCCGACTGAGATGGGAAGCAAGACCGAGAGAGAGAGCAATGCGGTCTCAGTGAAAGAAACGTAGTGTGAAAGTAAAAGACATGACCTTTTCCCTGTGTTGCCTTTTACACATGCAAGAAACTTTCTACCGGAATCCTCATGATAAAATATCTCCTTTTCTGGCATAGATGACAGAGTATGTCACTGTGCAGTTTACATGTAGCAGATTCTTCTTCTTGTTTCCAGGCATGAAGCAGCTTGTAGAGCTGTATGATTTATTCACAAACTTACATGGCCCATTTTCTGTTACGGCTTCGAATAAAAAATAATAAAATAAAAAAAGCAGTTATTAATTGCACTTTAGTCATTTGAGGTTCACCATTCATAGACTAAGTAGTGTTAGAGATGTCACGTTGACAAAAGCATAATGATTTATGAACCTTTTACATGTTTACAGATATAAACCCTGCATGTGGGTTGGGAACATTCACTTTATGCAGCAGTTAATCTAATTACATCTAATTTTATTAAGATAGTAATAAAGGTATTGTTTTGTTTTATTTTGAATTATTTTGAAAGATCTACTGTTTCTCTAAAAACCAATGTAGGTCCTGATCACCCAAAGTTGTGATAAGTTGTTATGCAAGTAAATTGGACACATAGTACAGTAGTACAATATACTAAGAACAAACTTAGTATATTGTACTAGCATCATTAGTGTGACTTTGAAAGTGTCAAAGCTTCAGAAGATGCCTATTTAAAGAGAATTTGCCACAAGCTGCTACAGAGTGCAGTTAGATAAACCAGTAAATGGCTTTACTTTCTAGGTATAACACAAAATATGAACCACTCTTAAACTGCTTTTGTATGCAGAGTGTAAGACTGTTTGTGTCAGCCACAGCCCTCACAGACTGGGATTATCCTCAGCTGTAATCACCCACCCTCAACTGTATCACATTCATAGACTGAATAAAATGTGCAAAGGTCAGCTTTAAAGTGTAATCTGCCTGAAGCAACTTGGAGATAATTACAAGTGTGTCTCCAGCGTGCACATCAGCATGTGCGTCTCAAGTAATTGAAAACAGCCAGATGACCTTCTAGATGAAACCTCACTTTCAGTCAGATCTTTGCTCCTGCAATTCTGAGGCTTTCCCAAACCTCCGTCACCATAACCTTTAACTTCAGCGGATAACTGCAAGTGAAATCAGACCAATGGATTAAAATGGGCCTACATCATCATTGCACTCTCATATACACAGAGATAATAATTTAATACCCATTAAGTCCAAGTGCTGTCCACTGTTTACCTTCTCAGATAAAAAATAAATGCTACAAAGCGAATACGATATTTGCAGTATGACTATTTTCTCTATTTTATCTCTCCAGCATGAATATTTCTCTGTGTTGTGCCTTGGGCTGTATCAGCATGCTTCTAAGCAATATTCCAGCCTTTCCACCCCTGTCACTCATATAAAATGTTCAGAACAACCATTTTCAAGGTGTATGAGTCAGCGAGCACTAACACGCCACAGCAGTGACAAGCTCCCACCCTTCCTCGGAGACTTCAGAGATGGGTCCCAATGCAGAAATTGATTTATTCCGAGGACCTAGAAATTAGTATGTATTGCTTCCTATTGACTATAAATCAACCAGATAGCATATTAATAATTAGTAATATATATAATTTTTGGAGGGTACCTTATTGTGTTTTCTTGATTCTGGGTTGTCTTTTTACTGCCACTGAGCTAGAAACAAAAATATTATGAATCCCTTTCACAGTTTCTTTACTTAGCAATATATAAACTGCTGGTGGTTGGTGGTTTCATTTAGTCGGGCATAGTTTTTCCTTACCCACATACTTTTTGAGATTCAGGGCATGGTTTGCCAATAATAAAGGTATATACCATTTTTGACTCAGTAGAGAGATTTTTATTTTATTTTTTTTGCTTTTGTTTTGCCAACTGTTATTTACTCCCAAGAAAATATGGTCATTATTTTAAATGTCTAATCAGCCTTCTGTTTAGAATAACATTAATTGTTTTTCCCCCAAATTGGAGTCAGAAATGTTTTTTAGATAAACAGAATCTCCAAACATCTGCTGATCTCTCTGAATTTAGCTTTTGTTTGCCTGTGTCAACATTTAGAGGACATTAATGTGTAGACATGTTAATACCAGTCAGATCTCCCACTATAGTGTGCTTTTGAAAAAGGGCTAAACTCTTCTCTGATAATGAACTATGTGGAGTGTTTTTGTTTGGTGTTTCTATTAGAGAGCAGAGTGTGGCGTGGGCAGCAGTTAGCAGCACTAACTGTCTCCTTCTGATCTTTTAGCTCTGACCAGCTGCCGGAGTATAAAAAAAAAACAACAACAAAAAAACGACTCATCAGACGTCTAAAACCAGCAGAAGGCTTTTTGAGCTAAATGCTATCTTTTGCACACAGAAACACTGTGACTGCTTTTGGAAAAGGTGGCCCCATTAATAAATTAGTTTTTGGTTTGTCCAAAAGTGAATTCTATGAAGTCGATAAGACCACTTTTAATTGCGAAAATTGAATTTGTTGTAGATTTCTCCCTATACTTTGCAAATAAATCAGTCTAGTCCTACTGTTCTAAATGTGAAGGTATCAGGAGGTTCACATGAGAGTGTTAATGCACAATCCTCCACCCATTTATTATCCTAACAGCTTATCTAGTTCAGGGTCTCAGGAGAGCTGGAACCAGAATACAACCTAAATGAGAGAAACTTCAGGCCAAAGCCGTTACGTTTAATAGTGCACTAAGTTTTCATGCAGTCTCTGTTGAGTGTGTGCCATGGGGGGCTAAAAGCATAACCTAGAATGTCCTTCAATGTCAGCAGCTCCCAGGTGAAATTTCACACACAAGAGCCCTGTCTGGGTTGAAACTCAGGTCCCTCGTGCTGTGAAGCACTGGTCCTAGCATCAAGCCACAATTCTTTAAAAAAAAATCCAAATTTTTCCAAAATTAATTCCATCCATTTTCTTCTGTTTATCTGGAGCCTGGTCTTGGGGGCAGCAGCCTAAGCAGAGAAGCCCAGAACTCCCTCCTGCTGGCCACCTCCTCCAGCTTGTCTGGTAAAACACCAAGGCATCCTCCTGGTGGGACATGCCTGGTAGACCTCGCACAGGAGGCATCTTGGTCAGATACCCGAAACACCTCAACTGATAAAGGCATCAGAGCCACATCATTTGCGTAAAACAGAGACGAGATTCACACACTGTCCAAGTGGAAGCCTTCCGTCACTTGGCTATGCCAAGAAATTCTGTCTATGACAATTATGACCAGAATTGGTGACAAAGGACAGCCCCGGCTGAGTCCAGCATCCACTGAGAATGAATCAGACTTATTGCCGGCTATACAGACCTAGTTCTTGCAACGGTTGTATAAGGATAGAATGGCATGTAGCAACGGGCCAGACACCCTATACTCCGTGAGCACCCATCACTCTGAGGGACGCAGTCTCCAAGTCCACAAAACACACGTAAACTAGTTGGGCACACTCCCATGCCACATGAAGTATCCTCAAGAGGGTAAAGAGCTGGTCTGTACCGTACTATAGACATACAACTTCACCGAAGTGAAGTCGGTGCTCTTACGGAAGAACAATTTCTGAATTTGCACTGCATGAAGTTCCCACCATGGGAAAAAGGTAACTTCTACAACACATGACCTTTAAAAAATGGTTCTTGGTTTTCTCTCCAGCCCGCTGCGGTGTTCTGAGCTGCTGTTGCACATACATCTCCACAAAACGAGTAACATTAGTGAACCAATACAGGCAGTTAAATGGTGATGGCTCTCATAACCATACTTCATGTCGCACGCAGATTTGCTACCAACTCAACTTAACTTGGTCCACTCAGATGACACAGTTCACTTTTTTGCATCTATTAATATTGTCATTGTTATGGGCTCATTCTAAACAAACTTAACAAAGCTTTAATTGTATATAATCGTTTGGTATAATTAGCTGGGAAATTATAGTTTTGGGGTTGAGACCGAGCTGTTCTCCACTTTTCTTCCAGTTGTTGTACTGTTTCTCCCCATCAGCTGCAGAGGGTAGAGGACAGAGGGCAGGATGATGCCATAGCGCTGTCAGCAAGTTGAATGTTAAAAAGTTAAGAACCACTACTGTGAAAGGGAACTTTTGCTGTTTAATTGTAGGTAATTTTCTACCAGTAAATGGAATATTTACTGTCCTGAAAACGATTTTCCATGTATTCGTGAGAGCGAGAAAAATATAGACTAACAAGCAACACAATGAGTCTAACAACATCTTGTGATGGGGTTGTGTGCATATTGTATGCCTCTTGGATTTCCCACATCATCCTGACAAAGAAAAAACATCATTTCTTTTTTCTCTTGTCTTATGAAGGAATGACTAAAGGATAACAAACTACATTGTCTTCTTTGTGCTACCCACAGATGGGTCCACAGTTATTTGGTTTTTTGGGCATCTCTAAAACACAGAATAGGATGCCATCTTTCAAAAACCAGCTTCTCTTTACAGTACACTCATGTTTCCTGGTACCTTTTTCCAGATGAAATCGTGGGACGTTCTTAAATGGCAAGTTAGTGTAAGAATTTATACACTGAGTATAGATTGTATACAAAGTCAGTAATGTGCTGATTGCTGTGATAAATTCCTATTTTTATTTGATGAGTCAAAGCAAATTAATGACCATATGCCTGCTCTCTCATACACAGACACAGGAGAGCAATCAGCCTTTACACGTTCCTTTGGGCTTTTTTCTCTTTTCCTCATTTTGTACATCAAAGCCATAGTGTTTTACTGAATGCCACCAGAGATGCTCTCTCCATGGGAACACACAACTGCTGCTGTTAAGCATAAAGATAATAGCCCCTTCTTTGCTCACCCATATACTTTGAAAACTAATTAAATCTTCCTTATTAAGGCTTTAGGGCCCTCTCAGGGATTGAGCATGAGTACGAATGTGTATGTGCAGTGTTTGTGTGCCATGGAGAGACAGAGATGGAGGAAAAAAATGTGTATTTGTTTTGCCAACTCGATGAGAAAGATTGTAAAGTCTGTGGAAGATGCTGTATAAAGAAAGGAAGGCAGGAATGAGAGCTTCCTACATGAGTAATAACTCCACCTCAGTGATTGCAGTCAGTTGTCAGCCTGTACAGATGTTGCTTAGGGAAAGCAGTCATCAGAATATATCAGTGGCAGCTTGTGAAAATCCTTTCTGCTCTAAACTATAGAATTCAAATAGAAAGTTGGGAATAATATTTCTTTGTTGCTTTCTTTCCTAATTGCCTTTTCACCATTTGATAGTAGGGTATAACTTGAAAAATATTTTCACTTTCACACAAATTATATGTTTCTATCCAGTTGGTCATAATTTACTGCGGGAAAAAGAACTGCTTGTGTAGGTGTTTTTTTTTCTTGCCTCTAATCATCCAGGCAGCTGCTTAAACCCCAAACTGGACAGCAGTTTCCAGCGTTTAATTTGTTTTATTAAGCCATTTGCCTCAGTTAACTAATTTTACCTTGAAGCATCTTGCTCTCCACTTTGCTCAGGAAAAATATAGATTCATTTTCGGTTGTGTACAAAAGCTTTTAGGACATTATTGATGAAGCATGGCATGAAGCTACTGAAACTTAACATTAGACAAACAAAGCAGAAAGATCCCTTACCATATCAACACAAAATCTGTATAACTTCCATTCCCCATACTTAAATTTAGCAAGTAATGCAATGATGCCAGTGAAGAGCAGACATCCTGCACATTTTTACAACCTTTTACTGTGACAACTGGAGCTAAAATGCTGATTCCTTGAATCAGATAGTGCCGCTTTTCGTTAGACCACGCTACTTTCATAGACACAACAATAGTGAAGCAGATCAACCAGTACCCCACTGCCTCTCTGTACTCAGGTAGGCTTCGCATTCACAGGAAGACGCACATATGATCTCCATTCGACCCTCGATTTGCGACCCTCAACGAGACGCTGCGTCCTGCTGGCCTCGAGTGTTTGATGTTAAAATGTTCCTCCTCGGTTTTATAAGAGCCCCCCCTGTTGCATGTCACACTGCACCTTCCACTGGGCTGCATTACATAGCTGTGTGTGTGTGAGTGTCTGTCTGTGTCTGTGTGTACATGTCCCATGTACCCATGCGATGTAGCAGTGTGAGGTGAGAGGGAGCTATTTCTGGAATATGAAATGAGGTCACAGACAGAGGCAGCTAAACTTAAGTGATTTCTGTTGTACCTCAAACACTATATGAGAGCACTTCACAGTGTCCTACACACCACCTTACTACTTGTTACTGCTGATTGCAGATAGTTTTATTTAAAACTGATATTGTCTATGAAGATGCACGTTCAGATGTCATAATAATCTTTGCAAAGCTGAGGAAATCAACAATGGGAAAGGATAAGCCTTGAGGATGTGTAGCAAATCTGCAAGACACACACTCAGACACACATGTGTGTAAACCTCTTCAGGCTATAGGTCAATGAGTGTAATAGAATAATGTAGTTAACCTCTGCTTGAGGTTGTTCCTAACTACAGTCACAAAATACCTTATTGTGTTATCAATTCTGTCTCACTCTGCAATAAACACGTGTTTTATGAGAGAAGAAAAAACAAATAAACAAATTATAAGTACATTCTTGATTCAGCAACAATTATGAAATATAATTATCTTGTTTCTACATGACAAGAATCAGATAAATTGGCTGTTTTCTTTTTTTCATTATAAAATTTACCATCTCTGTCAATTTCTAGCTAATTGTAATGAATTGCAAGTCTTTCTTTATATTAGAAGGAAATGTCCTCTTCTGATATTAATACTAGATTCTTGCAAAATATACAAAGCCAGTGTAAAAGTGTTGACAACTCTATACTCAAGCTACTTGAACTAACTTTAGCTTCACAGGCTGTCAGCAAGAGGTGCTTCACAGCCTGAATCCTTCACATTCAGGGCTTTTAAAATGATGAGCTGAAAACAGAGTGAAGGACTTTAAACTGACAGTTTCCAAATAAAATCTGCTAGCCATTTATAGATTACACCGATTAAATTATCTTCAATTACATGCCAAGATATTAAGTACAGTGGTAGTTGCTAAGTGGGATAATTTGTCTTTTGTGCAGTCTTTTAGTTTAGTTTCTCTTTATCAGTTAACTTCAACAGAAAAAAGATAAATCAAAGATAAATCACTCATTGCTTTTAAAACACCACCAATACCAGGTGCACTTGCACAGCTTGTAAAACTTTTCAGGGTCCTTGACACAGAGTTTACTCCTAACATTTATTCCCTGGATTCATGTTATCACAATATCTTGTGGCCACAGCACTTTTTGTTGAAGATGGCTTCCGTTATGCTTGGGGTCCTCATCCTGGTGGAAAATGACTTCCAAATGTTCTTCTGAACATTTGTGAGTCTCTTCATTCTGACAAAATCCTCAATAAAGTTTTTCAGAATTAAAGTCCCAAACTTGCCAGAAACGAGTCTGATCCTTCAGCATTGCCTGCAGACACTCTGTCTTGTAGGCACCTTAGCATATAAACCGTCTTCTGTGAGGGCAGATGTTTCAGATTTTGACTTGTCAGTTCAAAGCACCTGCTGCCATTTTTCACACCCCACTTCTTTTTTCTGTGCATTTCTATGTCATGAGTTTTTTTGCACAGAGAAAGGGAGAAAGAGAAAAGGCTCTTTGGGTGCAAGTCTTTCATTAAAACCACTTCTGACTACTCTTGTGCAAGTTGTTGATGGCTGTGTCAGTCTTTCATCCTTTCTTTTTAAGGCCTCTCAATCTTGTTTATTTCTTTGTGCTTCTGTAGAAAAGCTTTAACCACACATCTGTCTAACACATACCTGTCTCTCTGTAAAGTTTTTGGAATTGCTTCTGTCTCGTTTCTGTGCTTACTCTTTCCGTAGTGTCAAATGCTTCACTGTCCTTTAGCTATTTTTTTCCCTAGCAAAGCCTTTTCTCATTCAATTAATAATGGTTCAGCCTGCATATTTTGTTTTTTAGCATATGCTTCCTATGTCTAGATAACTGTAGATTAATGCAGAGTCTGGCATTTCCTATTGCCAAGCTAATGTATATCCAACAGTCAGAGATAAATGATTGTTTTTGAAAATGACAGAAT
Organism: Maylandia zebra; assembly: GCF_041146795.1. NCBI lineage: Eukaryota > Metazoa > Chordata > Actinopteri > Cichliformes > Cichlidae > Maylandia > Maylandia zebra. The sequence continues at coordinate 6,124,594 of NC_135167.1, forward strand.
GACTTTTTCAAACAAAAACTTACAATGCTGGTTGAAAGATTCTCCCTTTGCAAAGTCATCATTTCAGTTACTTTAATTATAATGAGCCGAGCTCCCAGACATTTGTTTATCTTGGCTTGCTGTCAGCTTGTTTTTCTCTTCTTGATGTGAAAAAACTTTCTACTTGTAGTTATGGGGCATCATGTACCTGCAAACTGGTCAGAGTCACACTCAACACTTAAACCAATGTTTGCACAGTTTTATGAGTACTTTATTGCATCACTAAGCATGGCCAAATAAAAATTTGATTCTTAATATTTTTTTTGCAATTAAATGTAAATAATGTATTTTTAGTGTCCGTGCTGAATTTTAATTAAATATGTTAAACTTAAAGTTCAAGTCAGTATAGCATCGCATTCATTTGCCCACTCACATAAAGCAGAGCAGCAATTAATCCTTTTGCTTATACAAAGCTCACTGCTCTTCACCTTGTTGATGCCTTGATGAGTTCCATCACATTAAGTTTTACTGTTGCTGTCTGTATATATGTGTGTGTGTGTGTGTGTGTGTGTGTGTGTGTGTGTGTGTGTGTGTGTGTGTGTGTGTGTGTGGCTCTCTGTTTCTATCTATCAGTATGCACCACGACTAAGCAGCTGCCAAGAGCTTAGCAGGCTGTTGCTAGGCAATGCCATTTAAAATCCATCTTACTCTGTATGTTGGAAACAGGGTAGCTGCATTTGTCTCTCGGTTTTTGTTGTTAATACCAGAGTGGAAACTGTAGTAGCATGAGACTTTTGGCTTGTTAGTCCTGCACAGTATTTTCTTTGCTAAGTTTTGCTTTGTTTGCAGGAGGCTGGTTTGAACTCAAATGACACCCTAAATGAAGTAAATTATGCAGCTTTCTTGGAAATTGCTAAGTAATGTAATGACTGAGGGTGTTTGTCATTTTGATGATTAGTGTCAAAAGTTGTCATTGTACCACATTCTAGTATTTCTTACCACATATTGTCACAGCACAATGGTGTTATTGCTGTTTTCTGTCGGTTAAAACAACACAGTAGAAATGAGGCTATTCCCAGGTTATAATGTTTCACATTTACTGTCCTCAAAATCCAGTTTTTGATTGGACAGTCTTGAGTAAACTCCATTGCTGTATACTTTTTCACTTTTTTTTTTAAACTTTTTTGTCTATTCTTCATTTAGTATTTGTCTGTAAAGATCACGTGTAATCCGATTTCTATTTGGCTGTACTTAGCACACAGTCATAGGCATAAAAATGTAGGTGATCAGTTTAGTTGAACTGATTTGTGAAAAGCACAATAAACCAGAAGTCTAGTAACTCAGTAAATCCAAATTACTTTATTATTATAGTGCAAGCATCAAGATGTTAACGAGTAGATTTTTATCCAGTATAATTTCTACCCTCTGTCATAGATGTCACAGCTAAAGCTGATTTACAAGCCACTAGTTTTACAATTTTTTTAAATAAACAAAATTATTGAACAAGTCCAGTGATTGGTTGCATATAATATTTATTTGCTATTTTTGTATCATAAGTTCATCAGTAATTTGGGTAAAGTATTTCAGTTTTGTTATTTTTAAGTCAATTAGACCATGGTGACACTATGGCACCCATTTGATACCCATCTCTACAAAAATTAACTTTAGCTATCAAACTTCTCTGACCTGACAGGGTGTAATTTCCCCCTCAATCTATCACAGCTAGGGTAAGCTCCAGCCCGTCTGCAACCCTGAAATGGATACGTGAATTTTGCTTCACAGATTGTGATTTTCTTTTGTAATGAAAACCTTGTTTGACATATTGGTGAACAAAACAATTTGGTGGTTGTTATTTGATAAGCTTGTGAAGAAAAAGTCAAGTAAGGCAAGACTCAGAAGAAAGCTGACTTTGTAAAGTGTGTGAGGACAAAGATGCAGCCAGACACAGACAGTGAGGATGAAAGAGTGAGTGACAGCAGGCGGACCGTGTAGAGGAGTGACACTACCAAAGGATGTACTTTGACTTTGATTGTGTCGTTGTGAGTTACTGCCTGTGTTCATCACCACAGTGGCTAGCAGAATGAGAAATCACAGCCCCTCGGGGCCAGGACAACATATCGCTGTCTCACTGTCACTTCGTCTACGTGGACCTGCCCACTCGTTCCCTTCGTTCACCTTTCGTCCGTGTCTTTCGGGGGTTTTTCCTGTTGCTGTCAGTCTTTCAGTCTCTCTTATTGTCAGCTGGTCAATAAGTTGGAGGACTGCTACATCGGAATCATTGCAACTGGAGATTCCCACAGTGATTGCATCAACAGGGTTATTTCCTTCCTTCAGAGTGGGTTAATAGTATTATATAATTGTTTTCAAAGGCTACAGAGAACTCTACTAGTACCAGTACTATTTGCCCTCATTAAAACTTGTCTGTGAAAGAGTTCTTTATTTGTTATATATTTTTACTATATAGAAATCAGACACACAAAAGCAGAATGCATAATCATAAACACAGGATTTAAAAAATAATAATAAAATTAATTGCAAATAGGTAAACCAGATCATAAGTAGTTACATAATATTTAGGATTAAAAGAACCATCCTAATCTAAGTCTAGATTTTATGAAGGTTTTACAGTTCAACAGTATACTGATTTATCTTCACTCTTCATCAATAAAAAATATCTATATTTTTGGCTAGTAGACATTCTAATCTGCAGCAGGTCTACTCAAAAAGACAACATGCTCTGGATTAGGCACAAAAACATGCTAGGCAAGGTGTGAATTTGGAGGATGAATGTATGATGGGTTAGAAGATAGACCAGCTGCTGAAATCATGTATTCTAATATGGGTGAAAAGTAGCATAAACAACGAATTTTTTATGATTGGATCAATTTGATTAGCGAGTGATTTAGATGGTGTGAAAGCAGATTAAATGGTAAGGTTTCTTCACACAAAACAACACAAAATGTTTTAGGGTTGATAGACTATGAAAGAGAGACTACATATAGCTACGTGGTTACAGTCTGCAATGTACTAGGTGAGATTGTCTGCATACAACAAAATTGTACGGTACAATTACCCTGTTGTAAAAACACATTTGAGAGTGGATTTATAATCATATAAATATGAGATACGACTAATACTGACCTAAAATATGGAAATTAAATTGTCTATCCTTATTATTTTAAAGGTTTTTTTTAATCTTTTGGTTTTTTGTGTTTTGTTTTTTAAAGTTATAATGAAATAAATAGTTAGGTAAATTATACCCTATAAATAAAGGGACAGTAGGTCATTTCACCAAAGAAAGAAGAAGGGAGTCTTTCCTTGGCACTGTAATGTCGTTATTATCAAAACAAAAAGAGAAATTTGAAATGCACCCACACACACTGTTAAAATGTCTTGTAGCCATGTGTTAGTCCTTGGAGTTATGAAAGGCAGAAATGTGGAACAAAAGCGTATGATTGGTTGGACTGAGGTGGAGGGAGAAGCAGAAGGGCCGATAAGATGAAATGAAATGAACAGAAAAGGAAAAAAAGAGAGAGATGAAGAAGAAGTTGGCCAGGTTAGCTTAGTCATTCAGCTTTAGGGAATTGAGTAGATGGAAGAATGAGTGGATGGACAGAGGAAAGGGACAAAGGTGGATAGGTAACAGTGGTGCCTCTGAGCTTTTGAGGTTGAGGGAGAGAAGTTGGTGTGATCAGTTGGTCAGCCTCCTGCCAACTCACCACCCCTCTGGAGGCCAATTAGAGAGAAGGTGGATAGAGCCTGAAATAGTGTAAGACTCCCCACAAGCACATACACACACAAGAAAACAGAGCTGACACTGGGTTCATACAATAATGGAATCTCTCAAGCACACTACCTCAGATACACACACATATTAGTGTCGGTACAGGCTCAATATTCAATTCAATTGAAATTTTTTGAGTTCAGTTTTATTTCTAAAGCGCCAAATCACAGCAACAGGTGACTCAAATGTTTTATATCATAAGGTAAAGACCTTATAATATGCAATTAGGGTATTTATAAAATAAGTCTTGCCATGCATTTAATGTCATGTTTTTGTTAACTGTCAGTTTTTATTTAAACATTTTATTACCAATATAGGATGAAGAAGCTGTGATCAATATGACATTATTACAAATTAAACAGCATGATGACTCAGTTGTTAACTAGCAGGATGGGTGTGGTTTGTATTCACTTCCTGGTTAAAGAAAAGCTAAAAAAAAAAGAAAAAAAAAGCAATAATAATAATAACTGACTTCACTCATTGGTGCATAATTGTCTGCAGAAGAATTTGATGCCATGAAATAAGAAGAATGGACATTTCTCTCCTGGTATTGAGTAACCCCATTAAAACTAATCTCATTTCAGTAAAACTATATATTTTAACCTCACAGGAACATCACAGAAAAACCTGTTACTACTCTTCAATATTTTGTTGTTGTGTTCTTTTCAACTAATGTGGCAAGAATTTAACAGCCTGTGTAGTGAGGTTGAAAAAGCAAAATCAATGCTAAATGTCTGAAAGATAGAAATAAAGAAGGAAGAAAGTGTTGATTTTGGACCCTATCCTTAAAATAATTACCCCTTGGACATTAGACATTGAAAGTCAAATTTTTCACATTTTTCATTTTAATTTTTTGAATAGTACTGATGGTTTGAAGGTGCTATTTTTTGTTATGATCAATGCATTTAATGAAAACAATCTTTCTTTAATAAAGTTTATTGCATTCAAATTAAAATATAAAATCAAACTGGTGTAACTTCAGGACCATGGACAGCGCACACCATTTTCACTGTGATCTCTTGAGCTGGGCTCTAACAGAAGAATCCTTTTAGTGGTGGAGACAAATTCAGCTCCCTTCACTTTGAGAATATGTGAGATACAGATTACAGATACACAAGACTCCCCCACAAATCTGCAAATCCTTTTTACTTTTTTTAGCTGAATAAATCCAGCATAGAACAATTGTGGCAGTACTTTAAACAACACCAGTCACAGAGTATAGCTACAGTACAACACTGTGCTTGTTCTTTTGCAAATGGATAGAACTTGGTCCCTGTATGGGTTATTTAGCCTGTCACAACCAGTCACTAAAGTTTACATGCACTGCCACTATCTTTGAAGGTGAAGTTGGAGTTGGTGAGGGTGCTCAACCATTCAAGTTCGAAGTCCAACTTAACAAGGCGTTAGAGTTGAAAAGGTCTTCCAATTTCAAATGGAATGCACCAAAACATTTATATTACATTGATTAAATGAAATACTGTATTACACTGCCATGGAGTTGACTGCCATATAAAACACAGTGTCGCCATGTATCTGACTTGGTATGCTAAACACTTAAGAGTTGCATGTCTTAACATTGTTTTAAAAGAAATGTGGACAGGGAAGACATCATAGAGGACATGAAGTAGATGTTTACTAACAAAAAAACACAAAAAACAAGGAATACATATTGAATCATAATACTATATTACACAAAAAGAAATTTGTGATGCTCAAATCAAAATTAACACCAGCATGCGAAATTGTGGGTTCAGAGTAGTCATCTGCACGAGTGCATGTGTATAATATGAATAGATATCAGGTTTGCACCTCTACCTGCTGCTGTAAACATAAAACCGATGCCGAGAACAAAGTTGTGTGTGTTTGTGTGTGTATGTGTGTATATATTGAGAGCACATGTACCTGTGTGTAAGTCTGAGTCTGATCCACACTATGACCTTGAGTTCATCCCTACCATAACCACCCCTGCAGTGCTGGAAAAGAGGTTCTTTTGAAGTACGAAAATCTCAGAAAGGACACACACATATTGGCGAATAACAATCATATACCTTCTAAAGTTCAGCCTGAAACTTTGATAGCGTTACTTTCTTTTTACACACACTCAAACACACACATGCACAAACAGAGATACTCTCCCTGAATGTCAACAAATCTATCTGGCTACAGGCATGATTATCTGCTGGTGAGCCAATCAGTGCTCACCATTTACACTGGGTCTTGTCCAGTAGGTGCTGCAGTTGCAGGTCCTAATGAGAGCCGATCATATTCTGGATACAGTGTTGTTTGCATTAAGCCTAATGAGGAGGGGAGGACTAGTTCATTGTCAGTACGCATGGGTTACACAGAATGACCTTAAACAAACCTCCAGCTGTAATTACAGCCAAAGTCAGTTAATCCTACAGAGGTTCCCGCAGCCCCACCCTTCAACCCCACTCACCCCACACAGAGATATAGCTATTCTGAAACAGCAGCACACCATCTCAGCTGACACTGAGCCTGAAGCGTTACGTCCCTGCTATAGGAATTAATTAAATTCCTGCTCTTCCCTGCTCTTTGAAGTGTTTTATATATAGATTCTTGTCCTTATTGAATCTAGGAATTAACAGCTAAATGCACATTTATTACTTTCAGTTAACCCGAATATTCAAATTCAAATTCAAATTTTATTTGTCACACACACACAACCATACACAGTATGACATGGGGGTGTAATGCTTGTAGCTGTACAATGCCCGACCATTAAATGACAGAAGAAAAGTTTTACAATATTTACAATTTACTACAAAAATTTACAAATTAACTTAGGAATTTACAGTAAAGAATGTGCAAATAGCAGAAGAGATTATAAAGATAAGGATTATAAATTATAGGAATTATAGGATTATAGGAAATGTGTGGTGGTGCGTGTGGTGACGTGTGTGAGAGTCCAGTCTTACACCTGGTTCAGGCCCCGAATAGCCTGGGGGAAGAAGCTCCTCTTCATTCTCTCTGTTTTGGCCTTAAGGGAGCGGAAGCGCTTCCCAGACCTCAACAGTGAGAAGAGTCCATTGTTGGGATGGGAGAGGTCCATCATAATCTTCCTAGCTTTGGACTTGCACTGCTTGGTGTAGATGGACAGCAGGTCAGGGAGCTCTGATTGAATGATGCGTTCTGCCGAGTGCACCACCCTTTGCAGATCTCGTCTGTCCTGCTTGGTGTTGTTCCCAAACCAGGTGCAGATGTTTGACGTCAGGACGCTCTCGATGGTGCAGGAGTAGAAGTTCTTGAGCACCTTCAGTGGCAGATGGAAGTCTCTAAGTCTTCTGAGGAAGAAGAGACGCTGACGGGCTTTCTTAACCAGGGTGTTGATGTGACAGGACCATGACAGGTCCTGAATATTGCAGAGGCAACCTGCTCATTGCATTTCACGTGTTAATTCCATCCAAATATATGTCAACATTTTACGTGACAATTAAGGTTTCCAAGCTCTGTAGCTTCTCCACCTCTGTGTTTGGAAGTTAGTAAGTCTTATGTCAGACGATCCAGTTTAGCAAAACTTTGAACTGTTTGCTGCTGATTACAGGAGTTTGTGTTTTTTTGTGAAAAGCAACAATCAAAATTTCAATTAGATGCTTTATGAAAAGGACTACAGGGATAAAATACAATATTACAAAAGTTGTTCATCTGCTTTCTCTTACTCCTGGTTCCACAAGCTCTGTTTTTTCCTATCACACAGCTAACAGCAGTGGAGAGGCTTACAAGCATATTTCAAGTACCAATTTGACCAGTAGGTTTCCACTTTCTGAAGCTTGCTGTTATGTAACATCACCATTTATCAGATATGTGTTGCAACTATAATGTACTATGGTGCCATAATGTAACAACTGCACACAGCTGATACTTTAAATAGAGCATACACTTCATAATCACTACATAAACTTTACAATGATTCTTTTGTTGCCGTGTCTTCCTCCCTTTGTGGGTGACACAATAGTAACTTGTGTTGGTGCATCGTGTCGTAGTGTGGTACTTCTCTTGACTCCATCTGACTCCATATGATGTGCCCCCTTTTTATATTCTCTACAAGATCGCATGCTAAGCAAAGTCAAACACAATTCCAAGGAGGATAAGATAATCGTATTGACACGTCTCCATCAATCATGGTTTTATCAAGCAACACACTCTATACATTACAGTATTTTATCTTTTCTGTTCACCATTTTCTGGAAGCATGAGGATAGAATGTTTTCCTGCTGCTGAAAAGATCACACAGTCTTTCTAAAATATCCTTGATGAAAGATGTCCCCGCTTGCGGTCTATCTTCTAGTCCCCAGAGGCTTGTACTAGCTTTGTGGGTAGTGGTGATGGTGGGGATGGGTGTTTACAATCCTGATTGACTGAGGGCTTTCACAATTATTCTATTTTTAAACCAACAGCTTTTCTTTTTTTTAAAGCTCAGCAATCCCACTGAGATCTAAGAACAGGTACAGATAGCTATCTCCAGTGATAAAGATTGAATTTAGTCTCGCCAGTGAATTAAGATGTGACAAAGACTGCACAGAAAAAGTGCAAGTACAGAGATGGGTGGAAAATAGAGGAAAGGGGTTGGGTTTTGCCTCAACTCAAGTATATGATCAAGTATACTTATTTGCTTGCATTTGTAAAGAAATGCCAAATACAAGGTGCAGGAAATACCACAGTAAGCTTCAGTATTTAGACCTCAACTTATCTTTGTAACTCAATGAAGGAATGGGGCACCATTCTTCCAAAAGATATTCTCCTTTGGTATGAAGATGATGGTGGTGGAGGGTTCTTTGTGATATATCTGTCTAGAATTTTCCATCTGTGTTCATTTTAGTTAATATTCTGCCACTTTAAAAGCCATAGTGTCAGATTCACATCATTTTCATACTCCTGAAACAGTTCACTGACCCCTTTTTTCTGTACAGATAGGGGCTTATCAGGGTAGAAATGTTTTATCATGGGATAAAAGAGATCAAAGTAAGTTGAGGTCCATAAGTATTTTATACTGAGGATTGGATATTATTAATAATGGCTGCATTTCCTAAACAGTTAATGTTATACTTTAATTAAAGTAATTTCTATCACATCTTAGTTATTTGACTCAAACTCCACTCTGGTGGTTTACAGAGGAAAAATTGTCCCAAATCTTTGGGACCAAATTATAGTATAATGCATTCGATGACCTTGCACTATAATAAAAATGGCATTTCAGACACCCTATAGATTCAGATTCACCCTATAGCTGTCAGCGATCATGCTCCTGTATCTTTAACACTAATGCACAAGAATAATACTACGCCAAGTAAAAACTGGAGATTTAATACATCACTGCTTAAAGATGAAGACTTTATTAAATATTTTAAAGAGTGGACTTCATATTTAGACTATAATGACACTCCCGGAACTTCAGCATCTGTTCTATGGGAAGCAGAGAAAGCTGTGATGAGAGGTAAAATAATTTTTCTCATCACATAAAAAGAAAGAAGAAAACAAAGATATTCAGGAATTAGAAAAAACCATTAAATCACTTGAAGAAGCCTATGCGTCCCACCAAGATCAGGAAACATTGAACAAAATACGCAAAACAAAACTAGAGTTAAATGAGATAATTGATAAAAAAAATAAAATTCTTAGTACAAAGACTACGCTTACAAAATTATGAACATGGTAATAAATCCGGTCAATTTCTAGCAAACCAGCTAAAAATAAATAAAGAAAACACAACTATATGTGCTGTTCAAGATTCATCTGGGAACACAATATATGACCCGAAACAAATAAACAACATTTTCAGGGATTTCTATAAAAGATTGTATTCACCACAAATAAACCCGTCTAAAAAGGAAATTGATCAGTTTTTAGACAACATAACTCTTCCAAAATTATTAGACACTCAAGCAATGGCACTGGATTCGCCACTGACATCAGGTGAACTCCAGGAAGCCCTGATAAGTATGCCCAATAATAAGACTCCAGGTCCAGACGGCTTTCCTGCACAATTCTACAAAGAATTCTGGACGATTCTAGCACCAGATTTTACAGAACGTTGTTGGAAATCAAAGAAAAGGGCAGACTTCCATCAAATATGAATTCTGCAAACATTAATCTCCTGCTAAAATCAGACAAAGACCCTGTATATCCCGCAAGCTATCGTCCAATATCCCTTATAAATGTAGACCTTAAAAATATTCTGCAAAGCTCTCTCAAAGAGACTGGAGAAAATAACCCCCCTCTTAATTCATCCTGACCAAACTGGTTTCATAAAAGGTAGGCACTCATCAACAAATACACGTAGATTACTTAATTTGATAGACTACTCATACAGTAAAAACCTTGAAACTACAATATTTTCTTTAGATGCAGAAAAAGCATTTGACAGAGTTAACTGGAAATTTCTATTTGCAACTTTACACAAAAATGGCTGTATTTCCTAAACAGTTAATGTTATACTTTAATTAAAGTAATTTCTATCACATCTTAGTTATTTGACTCAAACTCCACTCTGGTGGTTTACAGAGGAAAAATTTGAACCTCCCCCCAAAACTTTCATGTCCCAAATCTTAGGGACCAAATTATAGTATAATGCATTCGATGACCTTGCACTATAATAAAAATGAACTCAAAGCTTACAAAACAGCTGAATCGTTTCCAATGTTAGTTAAGGGCTCATCATTTTTCCTATAATTTGTCACCCTTCAATATATACACTATGACACAGTGCAATGTAAGGTTTGGACTATATCCAGTCATGCAGAAAATTATTAAAGTTTTTTTAAAAAGCACAAAATTTCCTCAGGGCAGCAGCCTAAGGCAGCTCTCATCATCTTAAAAAGAGAAAATCAACCCTAAATTAATATGTTGTAGCATTTTAATTTGTCAATTCCAAGTGCATAACAAATGTCATGTTGTTGTAAAAGCCTGTAGCTCCAAATGATTCTAAGCATCAAACTTCCAGCTAAGACTCATCGTGGTGTTATTGTTGCCAGATAACAAACTCGACACAAGCAAAGTACTGATCAGCTGATGACATGAACATTACTTACATTTGACATCACCAGGGCTCTCTGTCACTGTCTAAATGTAAATGGTAACATGCACTTACAATGGTTTTTTCCCCTTCTCTCTCTTTGCCCCCCAGTGGCCAGCAGGCCTTCCTATTGGAGAACGTGCCCTGTAACAGCGACACTTGCCACAGTGTTGGACGAATGTTCCACATCCACTGGGACCAGTCAGATTTAGGAGCCATTCAAAATGCCGTCAGGGCAACTTTCTTTGACATCTATGAGGACGTGAGTAGTTAAATTTTGTGTTGATTTTCAGTTCTGTCCAGTAGTATTTCATAAATCATTCTCTGTACCATTTCTTACGCCTTTTTAAAAACTCATTTCTATGGATACTATTCTTAATAATTTTTTTGTGTTTTGACTACATTTCCATAGCCAAAGATTATCTTGGTCTAGTGGAACTACAGTTCTTTAGCCAGCTGATTTTCTTTTAAATATAGCCTATTTTAAATATACATAAAAAGCCATGTGCAGCATATTTAATCATTTAACCTTGTTATTTTATTTTGTTGTTATTTATACATTAGGAGACTCACAGGAGCCTTGTATGCAGCTTGCAATATTTGTACTTTTGAAAATTTAACTATAATAACAACTATAACAACTCCCACTGCAATATTAGATTTGCTTTTATGATGAGGGAAGCGTCATCCACCTTTGTTTAAGTAGATCCAATGCTCCTGACAAGTTAATCTTACCTGAACTCTTACATGCAAACTCTGAGAATATCAGACAAGTTAGGCTCATATCTTTTTTAGCAAAAAGCACCCACACTCATCACCTCTCCTAGTTTAAGAGCTGACATCAAGTGAATAAATGTCAACATTAGATTAGTTAGACCTACCATTCTCTGTTAGATTGTTAGAGTCAAAGCATTAACTAGTCAGATTTCCCTGCTGTCAAAAACAATATTGCTCTTTCTGAACTCATATTAATTAATTAATTAATTACTTCATACTGGTAGGCTATTAGTATAGTACTTTTCTCTTTATGAATGCAGCATTAACAACTGTCACAAGTCAACTATGCAGTCATCCAGCTGACCCTCAGAATACAGCTCTGGGTCATTTGTCTCCGCTCACAGTCTTTCCACTTTTGTCTTATTTTGTTAGATATACCAATAAACTGAAATCATTTTGTGAAAAATCCTACGTAAAGAAATCCTTGCCAAATGGAGCAGAGGAATGCATATCAGAGAGTGTGCAAACTAGGATATCTCTAATGCAGAAAAGTGGATTATGTGTAAAGCTTTTTTGACACGCGCATTAACAGAATTGTTTACATTAATCGGTTTTCTTTTATATTCTGAAGCAATAACTCCTGATTTAGACTGAGAATATGAGTATTTGGTTCAGTGCTTCATTGTTGTTATTAAAATATTTATAAGCACATGGGGTAGCGTGTGCATCAGTGTGCTTTTTTTCCCCCCCTTTTTTTCTGAGCTACTGTATTTATTTGTGTGTGCGTGTGTGTGTGCGCGCGCATGAGTGCTCTGTGTGTTTTTGGTTTTTTTGCTCTCCCTCATTGTTGCAGTGTTATTCTTCACTTTGTGCATTTTTATTTTGGAATTTGATTCATTGTGGGAGTGGGTGCAATAGATGCAGGACCTGGCAATACACCACTATAGAGGAAGAGTAGATAAAACAAGATGAGCTATACTTTAATTTTCCCAAACGTTGGGAAATGATTTGTTAGGTTTTGCTCTCATTAAGTGTGTTAAGTGTGTTGCTCTGTGATATTAAGCATTTAATTAATGCTGCAAATGAGCCTTGCTAGAAAACATCTACACATACTCTCTTACACACTACCTTTGTCAAAATCCTTCTTTGTGTGTGTCGTAGACTTTGATTCCAGCACTCACCCCCAGTCTCTTAATGAGAGACTACATATAGTACAGAAGCTGTATTGCGATCTACTGTATGTTCTTGTCTTATCAGAATTAATTACTACTGCTAATGTGGCCTGTCTATTAAATTCAACTCTCCCGCTTTCAGTGCTTGGCTCTCTCACTCGCCCCTGAGAGAGAATTTATAAATGAGACCGAGAGAAAGAGAGACTTAGTGAGGAAAGGAGAAAGACAGCGGAATAGAGATGATGCGATAATTCTGGATGAGACATCCAGTATGTCAGAGGGATAAAAATGTACATCAGAAGAAGCACCATGCCATGCTCTCATTGTCCCTTATCTATGTGTCTGTCTTCATTTGCAGGGTATTTTAGACATGCTGGTTCAGAGCAAGGCAGAGGGCAAACAGGACTTGAGAATTCACGCTTTGAAGAACAATTTCGAAGCCGATGCCTACTTCGTTAAAGTGATGGGTAAGGGACTGATTTGCCAAGTATGCTCCCTTTCTCACTACTCTCCCCATGCTGAAACCAGTCCCTTGAAGGGGCAACATGAAGGAAGAACATTTATTTCCATTCCCAAGCTGTCCTCACCAGATAACATACACATACTGAAATTTGAATATATTATCATTTAGTCCTTTTTTTCTTATTTTCTTTCTGTAACAGCCCCTCCTAGACCAATTAGGAACATTAAACATGAGCAAGTCTTTTCCCCAACCTCGAAAGCAGATGGTCATGACTATTATCTGTCATATTTTGATTTCTAGCCTGGAGCTACTCAGTTGGTGGTGAAAAAGGGATCTCTCTGAGCTTTTTGTTCAATTTCATCTTAAATTAAACTGGCCACTGTCCGCACAAAAAGATCTGCTGTAGTAAATGCACCTTCTCCCAAAAGGCCATTTCGAATCTAGTCTCCTTGTACAGCACATAAGGCACTCTATTGCACTCTATTGCCTCTCAAAACATAAAACCACACTTCTCCTAGTCTATGTTGGTGCCATTAATGAATCAATGGCAGTTGAGATGAGAGGAAGAGGAGTAATTGGTTTTTTTGTGAAACATATATTCTTCTTCTTCCTAGCGGTTTATATCCCGCGACACAGGGTCCGCTATCTTGCATGCCTTCCTCCACTTCTTTCTATCAAGGGCGTCTTCTGGTGTAATATTCACAGCCTTCATATCATCCTTGATTCGGTCCATCCAGCACTTTTTTTTGGTCTTCCTTGTGGCCTAGACCCAGAAGCCACCTCAGCATCTTCATCTCCATGGTGTGAAGAGCTTGTTCATGTTTGGTCGTCGCTGGCCAGCACTCTGACCCGTAGAGTGCCACTGGGCGCACAGTTGACCTTAGGATAGATTGGCATTCTCTTGTCACATAAGACTCCACTCACCTGATGCCACTTCCTCCACGCTGTGTTGACACGGAGTCTGGCGTCTGGTAGACTTTCGCAGTCCGAGATGACAAGGGACCCGAGGTACTTGAATTGGGCAACTTTAGTCAGCGGCTCGCCGTCGATAGTGATGGTGCTGTTGGTCTGGGGGCTGCATTCAAGGTACTCAGTCTTCTTGATGTTCAGGCGCATGCCGTTTTCGAAGAGCCAGTCTTTCCATGCTTGTGTTTGGGTTTGCAGGGCTAGGCAGTTTTCTGTTTCTGATAGGCACACATCATCTGCATACAGGAGGCTCCATGGATGTGGTGATTGCAGATCAGCCGTTGCGGTGTCCATACAGAGAGTGAACAGCAGGGGCGAGAGGGCCGAGCCCTGGTGGATGCCAACGGTAATCGGGAAGGCTGGTGATGTTCCCGCTGAACATCGGACCTCGCTTGTGACGTTACGGTAGAGCAGCTGAGTCCATTTCACATAGGCTTCCGGGGCACCATGAGTTCGTAATGATCGCCAAATCAGCTTGTGGGGGACCCTATCGAATGCCTTTTCCAGATCCAGAAAGACCATGTGCACCGTCTTGTTCTTTTCCCGGTGCTTTTCCATCAGCAAACGGGCCGCGTGTATGGCATCGATAGATCCACAGCCCTTAACAAAGCCGCATTGATTCGGGGTGATTGTGACCAGTTGACGGATCAGATTTTCCAGGACACGTTCGAAGATCTTCATTGCATGGCAGAGTAGACGAATTGGTCGATAGTTGGTGCACTCTGTGACGTCTCCCTTGCCCTTCCAGTTGGGCACTGTGATGCTCTATGTCCAAGCTCGGGGGGCTTTGTCTTCGACCGTGATATGGTTGAAGAGTGCTGCAAGGAATGTTGTACCGCAGTTGCCCATCATCTTCCAAATTTCAGCTGGGATGTCGTCCGGTCCTGTGGCTTTTCCGTTTTTCATTTTCTTCAACGCGTTTTGGACGTCGGCAGTGGTGATTGGTGTGACAGGCCCTGCGACTGGGTCCGCGGGCGGGATAGGCGGATGTGTAAATTCTTCATTGCTGATTCCAGCGAAGTAATCTGACCAGCGCTGAAGGATGTCTCGGGGGTCTCGCAGAACCTGCCCATTGGCTCCTTTGATTTGGACAGCATGGTTTGTATCAAAGTCCTACTTCACGCGGTGGCGGGCTTTGGCAAGTCGGTAGATGTTATTGGTCACTTCTGGGGTTTGGAGCTGGTCATAAAAATCTTGGTAGTGTCGTCTTTTCGCGGAGGCCACTGCCCTCTTTGTTGCTGATTTCAGCGAGCGGTATCGGGTGAGATCTTCATGCGCTCGCGATCGCCACCAAGTCTTATAGGCCAGCTTCTTCACTTTTATTGCTTTTTGTACCTCCTCATTCCACCACCAGACCTGTTTCTCAATGTATTTTTCACCCGGTTTTGTTGAACCAACGGTGTCCTCCGCAATGTTGTGGATGCGCTGTATGATCCTGTCCAACGTGTCCCAAAATTAATTTTTTGTTTCATCGCTGCATCCAGTCTGTGGTGCATAGCAGGTCACAACATTAACGTCAGCTGTTCCTAGTTCGATTCTGATAGACATTAATCAATCAGATGTTCGCTCAATCTTATACGGGGATTGGAGCAGGTGTTTGCTGAGTGCGATGGCCACTCCATTCTTAGTGGCTCTCTCTCCGCAGTAGAAGAGCTTATATCCCTCTCCATTCTCCGCCGCTTTGCTTCCGGTCCATTTGCATTCTTGAACACAGGCTATGTCGATGTTCCTCTTCTTGAGTACCTGGGCCAGCTCTCGGCTGCATCCAGTCAGAGTTCCAATGTCGATTGTTCCGAATCGTAGATGAGCTGGCTTCTTTTGGTAGAAGTTTCTGGCTGGCATGTCTATAAGATGCGACAAACTGGTGATTGGATTTTGCCGGCCGAAGCATATATTATACCTGATATTTTTTTGTACAGTAGAGTGAGTTTGACTTGTCTGTTGGGTCACATTTCAGTGGAAGTACACGTAGATATTTCAACACAAAGACTTCATTAAAGTGTGTGAGGTACACAAAATGAATTAAGTTATATACACAAGGACAGAGCTAGTACATTATCCATCATACATGCATAAAACCTCATATACCAAAGCCACTGGCCATCTTTTATCCATTAGAAAAGTCATTATCAGGTTCCTGTTTACTTCAAGACAAACCCCCAAATTATCAACTGTCACATAAATCAAAAGGCATTTAATATTTAAATAATCATCGGTTCTATTTATTCCCATGGTGTTGAGGGTGTATATCATAAATATTTCTCTCCAGGCCAGCTTCTTTAAAGCATCACCTCTTTTAATAGTCAGCATGACCTTCTCAGTCAGAGAGAATTTTAATGAAGAGGTTGAAGAGGCTGATTTGCTTTCATGCCATATTTCCAATTGTATGCAATAATTATGCAGTAAATTACATTTTTTTTCTATTTACTGTGCATTTGTTTCTTTTTTACAGCAAAGATTTAAAAATCAAGCCAAGAATGTGTGATTCAGGTTGTAAATGAACTGATTTACCACCAAAATTTAGTATCATCAGGTAAAGTTATTAACCCAAAGTTAAAGCAATGGGTATGGGTGTAGTGTATTGTTTTAGGGAGTCAATAGCCTGATACAGTTATTGCTTGTCTTTTTCTACTTTTTCATTACCCAATTATCCTGTCATTTTCCACTTTTGATAGTCAGGCAAAGCTGTCAGAGATCCTCGAAAAAATACCTTCTATTCTTTTATGCAAGGAAGACAATTAAATGTTCACTAAGTCTGAAGAAACGGCACACACTTTTTGTCCAAGAGTGCTGTAAAACTTGTATTCAAATGTCTCACTACAAGCAGCTTTGGCTTCAGTATCTGTTCAGAAATAGTTTCATGTATTTTTGGCTCACTTTTTTTTTTTTTTAAGTTAATAGATTTTATTTCTTTCATTTTTTTATTGCAGCAGTGTTTGAGTAAAAATCAAGATGTGTTCTTTTGAAGTCAAAATGTTTGTACAGCATTAGTACCTGGTGACATTTGAGAAAAGTAAAAATAGTTCCACTCTGGGGTGGGCCTGTGCACAATTTAATCTGTCACTCTGCTCTGCTCATTAGCACGAAAAGGAGCGCTGCTCATCCCTTTCTGTTTCTGCACAGTTGGTGAACAGTTGTTGTTTTGTCTATTGGGAGGGGAGGGACTACACCTCCTCTTCTGCTTTCTGAATCACACACAAAAAACGACACACAGTGGTACTAGCACTTACTAACACTTAAATTATGCCTCAGAATCAATATTGTTTTCAAGGGATTACATACAAAACAAGTTAACCTCTCCTGAGGTGCACTGTATACCAATGATGCCTTTCACTTGTCATTGATTCAATGAAGACATTATACTGTTGACACAGCAGATCAACAATAAAGGCATTTGAGACCTCATTCCACTCAAACAAATTGTTTGTGGTGGTAACAAATGCTCAAATTACATCAAGTTCACAATAGTGGATCAAGTGATTTGAGTCATAAGACTAAATGAAATAAAATTATAGTTTGGATTTAGGAATTTAGTATGTTGGTATCCACCACAGTGGTATAGTGCAAGTACCCTTCACTTGTTAGCCCGTTCAGTTAGACAGTTAAATGTCTTAATACACATCTTTGAATTGAGCCAGCAAACCAATCACTGCTCTCTCCACCACTTGAATGACACAGTAGTCAGAAGGAGGAGTGGCAGAGCAGTGCCATACTTTCATGGAATAATAGGATGTGAGAGGCAGAAGAAGGTTAGTTCCATTGCACCGACCTGTTACAACTGACACTAAAACCCTCTATTTGGTTCAGTTGGTAGCAATACTGTTGTTTCTGGGAACTTGGCAACCTGGTAATGGCAAGGTGTGTTCTGTGACATGTCATGTCAAGGTTAGTTGAAGTAGAAGCAGTGACCTGGATATCAAGTTGTAGCGCTAAGATTTGACCCAGGTGTCTTGTGTCTTGGCTTCCATTTTGCATTTGTGAGACATGTGTTTAAGCTGAAAGGTTGTCCTACTGAAGGTGCAAGTGGTTCCTAGGTACCCACAAGAAGTCTGCGTGGACTTGATATGGACAAGCACTAATGTTTTCATTACATAGGGTTGAATTATTAATCGTTTCTGAAATAAAAAGTGAAATTTAGAATTTTCAAGAGGAGCAGTTGTAATGACTCACCAACACATATTACCAACAATGTCTTTAAATTGCTGTAAAAAGGGAAGTAATTATTCACCAAGTCCCAATTTTGCAAATTGGCATCTGCAGATGTAATCTGCTGCTGATATTAATATTAATTTTTGAAGGTGACCACACTGCAAAAATGACATTTTTGGCAGACAGATTATTATATGTTGAGACTGTCAAGACAAGATTTAACAAATATTTTTATTCAGAAAGAAAACATTTTGTTTCATTATGATGTTCCAAAATATAGACTGTAAAGTGGTGAATCATTTTCTAAATAAATAATTTTTCCAGCTAACTGCTGCTCACACTATATCATTCACAAGCCGTCTCATTACTATGGCTAACACCTGCTTGATTAGTTACCAGTAGCCAGAAATTTAACATTTATATTTCAAGTGCATGATAGTGTTGTTTAAAGCCTATCATCTATAACCCTATAATGCATACTTCATGCATACACACTTTCAGTAGACAAACTCCCAGTGATCCTCTCTGAGCTAGCACTTGGCGACCTTTTAACAGGGAGAAATCTCCATCAGAAGTAGGCTCAAGATTGGACAGCCATCTGCTGCCAGTTAGGGAGTAATGGGAAGGAGAGAGAAGAGCACAAAAAGACAATAAACTGCAACCAATATAAAAATAAACTCTCTGGTTGTTGGGGCTGGTAACTGGATATGAGAAAAATGCTGTTTCTGAGCTAGAAATGCCTGCAAAAAAGTACAGAGAGAAAAACAAAGAGGACAAAGAAGAAACTATAAAAGAGAGAAGACAGATGGTTATGGCAATAGGATTCCAGTGCTGTCACACATGAGCTAAATAATGACAGTAGGTTACAGTAGGTAAGTGATGCATTGACATGCACAGTTAAGATGCTGCTCAGTTAGCAGTCCCTAGGAAAGCTTCTGATTGGGGATCTTCATATCATCACCTCAACAAACTTGCTCTGATTTCCTCAGAAAACCTTGATCTTGAGCTGTTTTGGTTATTGATGTAGAAAAAGAAAGTGTCACAATCTCCTGAAGTTGATGGACATTTTAAAACATCTTTAGATTCTGTACAAGCAAAAATGCTGACACATTGACACGCACACTCAACCTTTACACAGTAGTTTGCCACTGATTACAAGCAAGTGGCTTTTATTAGCGATTTCTCTTATTAATGCTGGGTTGTGTAGGAAATGACAGGATTCCTTTATCCAATATTTAAAAAAATTAAAAGTGCAACAAGATAGCCGCCAGTCTGTAAACAGACTGCCAAAAATACGTGGCTGTGCTGTAATAATGCAAGGTATTTAATTTATAGACAGTAACAATTCCTGAAATCATTGTCGCAATACTGTTTACAAAAATCCCAATGAAATTAAGTATATTCATCAAATCTTTATCCCTAGATGCACAGAACCCATTTTCCAAATTCAGTGGGCTATAATATATTGGTTGGTTGTAGACTCTGCTTACCAGAAATCCCTGGGCTCCAACACAAGATGAAATTTTGTTCCCACATAAAGTGCACATATTTCAGTTTGTATTCTAGTCAGAGAGGAACTGCTGCTTTTCTGATATTCTTTCTTTCGAACTTGTTGTTTACATGCTCTTCTGCAACATTTTAAGAAGCTGGTTCGCAGGGGTTCTGGGTAATTAGAATGAGAAGGGAGGCAAGGAAATGGCATGAACCTCTGCATGGATTCCCTCCTGTCAATGAAACCCCTTACAGCTAATAGGAAAGAAGCAGCTGGTGACTTTGTGTGCATCAGAGGAGGCACATTGTAATCTAGATTCTCTCCAGGCATAGTCGGCTCAACATCAATAAACATGGTTGTACAAATTGGGAATCTGAAAGACCACTACATTAGGAAGAAATATAGCAAAATACTAAAACTATTATATATTAGGTGGTTTATATATGCCAAAAAGTGAAAGAGAGTCATTTGTTTTTAGTTTTCTGACAGCTTTTGTGTGTATGCTTGTACGTGTGTGACCTTGACACGTCCCCTTTCCTCGTGCCGTAACAGGAATTCCTTTCGTGCCGCCTCTTTAAACTCTGCCGTCCTTATCGTTATCCATGTCTTGTCTCACTGCAGCACTTCAAACAACACACAAAAAGATACACCCACGCCAAAATTCATGTTTTTTTTCCTCCCCACTGTCAGCTTTCCCGTGTCTCCTCTTCATTCAGCTTCACTTATTACATTTCTGGTTGTAAATATTTCATACATGTTCACTGTGTTGCATTTTCACTCCATCTAGCAGAGTACAGATGAGAGAGCAACAAGCAACCAAAATAAAAATGTATCTGTCAAGTGTTCACACCTTGTCAACATTTCATTCCTCTCCCTTGTGAGTGTGAGCTCAAATTCAGCTTAATAGCCTTGCACCTCCTGTGAATCCCCATGAGGATAGAACTGTTTATTTACCATTCTATTCAGGCATCTCTGATAGCGCAGCTAATAGTATTACACTGTAGTAAGTGAGGCCTAAAGCGTGCACTTCATATTCACCCTTGACACTTTGTCAGTTAGTTGTGTGTCTTTGTAGACAGCCTGATACAGTCCTCTGTTCTGTAAGATGAAATCCCATTTTCTCAAGACGACATCCCTCAACCCTCCCATGCGCATTATTGAACAACACCCACTGTAGGATTTACTTTGTGTCCAGCCTGGTATACACTTGCATGTGAGCGCAGTTTCTGAGTGAAAGCTCAGATACCATGAAGTACTTTGACTTTCCAGGCTAAATCCATCACAATTTCCATCACACACACCTTAGACAGCAACCTTGCCTTTCTGCCTGCCAGAAACCTGGACTCTTGCAGGCATGTTCACACTGAGATGACCTGAACCTGTACTGGTTTGACATCTTATGCTTCCAAGCTCCTGACATAGAATAGTCCCCTCAGTAGTGCTTTCCATCAAGACCTGTACCTCTGTTGCTATCGAACCATTTATTATTTACAAGCATGCTATAACTTTGTGAGTAGAGCCACAGAGCAGTGAAAAAGTTAGCAGTAAGGACGCCATTCTGTAATAAATAAAATAAAATTGAAAGCAGAGGGTAAAAATCATATCGGTTCTATATGTCTTGTTGTTTTGACAGTATTTCAAGGAAGGTTTCTTTTGTATAGTCAGTTGAATTTGGTATGCTCTAAAGTTGCTTTTCAGATTTAGACCCTGAGTATTTTAGTTAATATGAAGGTGAATTGTTGGTAATAGCTTTTATTTAACCCAGCCATATGGAGTGCCTAATGCTGGAGTGCCAGAAACACACACAGCACATGCAGTGTTAGTTTGCAAAAACCAAGCTAAAGTACAATACAAAATTTAAAAAAAAAAAAAATAATTATATAAGGATATTATATATATTAAAAAAACACCCAGCACGCCCCTGCGGGCGGTTTATCCTTCAAGCTCGGGTCCTCTACCAGAGGCCTGGGAGCTTGAGGGTCCTGCGGAGTATCTTAGCTGTTCCCAGGACTGCGCTCTTCTGGACAGAGATCTCCGATGTTATTCCCGGGATCTGCTGGAGCCACTCGCCTAGCTTGGGAGTCACCGCACCTAGTGCTCCGATTACCACGGGGACCACCGTTACCTTCACCCTCCACATCCTCTCGAGCTCTTCTCTGAGCCCTTGGTATTTCTCCAGCTTCTCGTGTTCCTTCTTCCTGATATTGCTGTCATTCGGAACCGCTACATCGATCACTACGGCCGTCTTCTTCTGTTTGTCTACCACCACTATGTCCGGTTGGTTAGCCACCACCATTTTGTCCGTCTGTATCTGGAAGTCCCACAGGATCTTAGCTCGGTCATTCTCCACCACCCTTGGGGGCATCTCCCATTTTGACCTCGGGACTTCCAGGTTATACTCGGCACAGATGTTCCTGTACACTATGCCGGCCACTTGGTTATGGCGTTCCATGTATGCCTTGCCTGCTAGCATCTTGCACCCTGCTGTTATGTGCTGGATTGTCTCTGGGGCATCTTTACACAGCCTGCACCTGGGGTCTTGCCTGGTGTGATAGACCCCAGCCTCTATGGATCTTGTACTCAGAGCTTGTTCTTGTGCTGCCATGATTAGTGCCTCTGTGCTGTCTTTCAGTCCAGCTTTGTCCAGCCACTGGTAGGATTTCTGGATATCAGCCACCACCTCTATCTGCCGGTGGTACATACCGTGCAGGGGCCTGTCCTTCCATGATGGTTCCTCGTTTCCCTCCTCTTTCTTGGGTTTCTGCTGCCTGAGGTATTCACTGAGCACTCGGTCAGTTGGGGCCATCTTCCCAATGTATTCTTGGATGTTCCTTGTCTCATCCTGGACTGTGGTGCTGACACTCACCAGTCCCCGGCCCCCTTCCTTCCGCTTAGCGTACAGCCTCAGGGTGCTGGACTTGGGGTGAAACCCTCCATGCATGGTAAGGAGCTTTCTTGTCTTTATGTCAGTGGCTTCTATCTCCTCCTTTGGCCAGCCTATTACCCCAGCAGGGTACCTGATCACAGGCAGGGCGTACGTGTTGATGGCCCGGATCTTGTTCTTACCATTCAGCTGACTCCTCAGGACTTGCCTGACCCTCTGCAGGTACTTGGTGGTTGCAGCCTTTCTAGCGGCCTCTTCATGGTTCCCATTTGCCTGCGGGATCCCCAGGTACTTGTAACTGTCCTCTATGTCTGCAATGTTGCCTTCTGGTAGTTCAATCCCCTCAGTTCTGACTACCTTCCCTCTCTTTGATACCATCCGACTACACTTCTCCAGTCCGAACGACATTCCAATGTCATTGCTGTATAGCCTGGTAGTGTGGATCAGTGAATCGATGTCTCGTTCACTCTTGGCATACAGCTTGATGTCATCCATGTACAGGAGGTGGCTGACAACTGCTCCGTTCCGTAGTCGGTATCCGTAGCCAGTCTTGTTAATGATCTCACTGAGGGGGTTCAGGCCTATGCAGAACAGCAGTGGGGACAGAGCATCTCCTTGGTAGATCCCGCACTTGATGGTGACTTGTGCTATGGGCTTGGAGTTGGCCTCTAGTGTTGTACGCCACATCCCCATTGAGTTCCTGATGAAGGCTCTTAGGGTCCCATTGATCTTGTACAATTCTAGGCATTCCAGTATCCAGCTGTGGGGCATTGAGTCATAGGCCTTCTTGTAATCAATCCAGGCAGTGCACAGGTTGGTCAGTCTGGTCTTGCAGTCTCGGCTGATTGTTCTGTCTACCAGTAGCTGGTGTTTTGCGCCTCTGGTATTCTTGCCAATTCCTTTCTGTGTCCCGCTCATGTATTGACCCATGTGCCTGTTCATCTTAGCCGATATGATGCCTGACAGGAGCTTCCATGTAGTACTGAGGCAGGTTATTGGTCGGTAGTTGGAGGGGACCGGTCCCTTCTTGGGGTCCTTGGGGATCAGGACCGTCCGGCCTTCAGTTAGCCATTCCGGGTGTCTCTCGTTAACTAGCAGCTGGTTCATTTGTGCTGCCAGACGCTCGTGGAGTGCAGTCAGCTTCTTCAGCCAGTAGGCGTGAACCATGTCGGTGCTGTCCAACTCTTCATACTGGAGACCCTTTCTTGGATATCTGCCACTGTGATGGTTACTGGACCCTGTTCAGGGAGGTCGCTGTGGTCTGCCCTCAGATCCTCTAGCCACTGAGCATTGCCGTTATGGGTTGCATCCTTCTCCCATATGCTCTTCCAGTATTGCTCCGTCTCCAGCCTTGGTGGTGCTGTTCTCTTATTGTTCCCTTGCCACTGAGAGTACACCTTTGCTGGTTCTGTGGAGAACAGCTGGTTTATTCTCCTGCCTTCTATCTCTCTGGTGTACCTCCTCAAGCGGCTGGCCAAGGCCGTGAGTCCTTGCTTGGCAGTTTCCAAGGCCTCAGGTATGGACAGCTTGCTGTATTTCTTAGGCACCTTATTTGTCGCACCTTGCTGCAACTCCGTTAGTTGGCTAACCTCCCTCCGTGCTACTTTGATCTTGCCCTCTAGCCTCCTTCTCCATGGAGGGTACTGCCCCTTGTCACTGTTCAACTTGTAGCCAAGCATCTCACTGATCACTGCTGCCGTATTGTAGATCAGCTTGTTAGTGTCGGTAATCGTGGTTGTAGGTATTGCCCGTAGTGCTGCATTAACATCATCTAGCAGACCTTCTGAGGGTACTTCACGTAATCTTGGTAACCGGCTGTGTGTGTGTGTGTGTGTGTGTGTGTGTGTGTGTGTGTGTGTGTGTGTGTGTGTGTGTGTATATATATATATATATATATATATATATATATATATATATATATATATATATATATATATATATGTATATATATGTATAATATAAATTCAAATATAAGATGGTAATGAGACATAATATGGCCTGAAGATGACAACACTAACAAAAAGACAGGGTCTGAGTTGGATGTGACAGTTTCTAGATGTGAAGATTTTCAATGGAAGTCACCAGGATGGCCAAGAATAGAAATGAAGGTTAATTTTTGAATGTGGCTACACTGCAAAAATGACATTTTTGGCTGACAGATTGTTGTATGTTGAGACTGTAGTTACCAAGAGTCAAGAACTATTTGTATTTTTTATTCAGAAAGAATATAAATGAATATGAATGAGAATATAAATTGTAAAGTGATTAATCATTTTCTAGATAAATAATTTTTTTTTACCTAACTGCAGTACACACTAAATCATTCACAGGTCTGCTGTCTTGATTAGATACCAACAGGCAGGATATTCAAAATTATATTTAAAGTGCATGATAGTCTTATTTAAAGTATATCATCTTTAATTCTCTAATGCATACTTCATGCATGCACACTTCCACCAGAGAGAAATCTCCAGTGATCCCCTCTCTCTCCAGAAATGATTATATCAGAGGGACATTTCAGGTTGAGCTGCTTGGAGACAAAGTTGGTGTTTTAATTTCAGTAAAAACAGGTTCGCACATGCAAGATGAAATTAAAGGTTTTCAGTATAACACAAAGATGATGGTTAGTTCTGATGTTTGTGTTTTGTGCTTTAGAGAGAAATATATTAATATAGACATAATAACCACCTGAAGATCCACATTTGGCAAGCAATGAATAGAAAAATTACTATATGACACCTGTCTCACAATCTCTGCTACAATTATATGTGTAGTTATGCATCTCAAGGTTGTGTCGGTACTTTTGTGAGCCAGGTGGATCCTGGAAGGTGCTTTATTTGCTGTGATCAGGCATTGCATTATTACCTTTAGTGGTAGAATGCATGTTTTCAAGTTAAAATGAAGTTTGTTAAGATACGCTATTGGATCTGCAATTACCGCGGCTGCTGGCACCAGACTTGCCCTCCAATGGATCCTCGTTAATTGAGAATTACAGAGGAAAAACAGAAATGTTGCAACTCTTTTTCAGCTGCTCTGTAACTGATATTTTCCTCCAGGTCTTTCTGGAGATTTTATTGAGGGTGAAAGCAAACAAGAATGGATCTGACATTGATTATATTTGCAGTCACAGCATGGTACAGATTTCTCAGACACCAACAATGAAGCCAACCACAGAATGTGTAGCAGCAGTTTCGATTCAATTTCAGCCAGTTTGTTATAATTGAACCCATTCATTAGCTTCAGCAGTCTGTGGTTAAAAGTATTGTGCCACCTACACATTACACCTACAGAAGCTGTTTGGACCATGGAAACCAATGGCATGAAGCTCCCAGCACACAGTGTTTGTGATGACATTAATACCAAAGGAGGTTTGGAACGCAGTTTGCAGTTAATGATTCAATGGAGCGTGGGCAACTTTTACCTACTATGTACCCCAGCACTTCCCACATCCCTAACTTTATTTGGTCTGCCACTTCATGGCTGAGTTGCTGTGGTTCCTAAACACTCACACTTGCAATATTGCCACTTACAGCTGAATATCTGGGAATATTTAGGAGGGAACATGCTGCGAAGATGGCATCCTATTAGAATACGACACTCTTCAGTGAGCTCTTTAGAATGACCAATTCTTTCACAGAGGCTTGTTAAGGCAGACTGCGTAGCTGGAGGCTTGATTTTATAGACCTGTAACAACATGACTGAAAATACCTGTGCATGTGTTCAGATTTAATAATTTAGGAGAAATTTTAGCATTTTTACCCCCAACAGTGTAAAAGGATTTTTTTTTAAATTTGCACTTATTACAAAACATAGTAAGGACGTGCATGACTGTTAAATCGTATGCAGAGCAAAGTGGATCCACATTAAGCTGTGAAAAAACCGCGTATGCAAAGTGGTTGCTTGGTGGACAGATGGATGGATGATTACTGCTGAGGAGGGAGGAAATGGGAGAAATCATAAACTCCAAAATTAGAAAGAAGGATAAAATCGTGGGTGATGGGAAGGAGGCGGGTATCTCAACATGAGCATCTCAAAGTGTGTGTTCATGTCAGTGTGTGTCTATGTGTATGGAAAAGACATGAAGAGAGAGACTGACAGGCAGAACTGTATGAGTTGATTAGTTTCCTGCTCACTTATTAGGATGCAGATTAGCTGCATTGAGAAACATCTGGGAGCTTTTCTCAGGCTAACATGTTCCTCATTCTCTCCTCACTCTTCACATCCTCTTTCATCATTTCTGTGTGAAATTCAGACCTCTTTTCTCCACTTTCCATATTTTCTCCTTTCTCTTTTTTCTGTTTATCCACCCATTTTTTCCCATTCATTTCCTCCTTCTAACCCCTCTCCAGCCTCTGTTTTCATAGTCTCACCTTCTGCCCTCACTCTGTCAGCACTCTTGTTTCTCTTCTGCAAATGTCTTTTACGGTCCCCCAGTTTCCTCTCCACTCTTCTCATCCTGTCAGTCAGAACTGTCTTTTATTCCTTCTTTTCATTCCATTTAAATGGCAATGAGGAGATTTACATGAAGTCTTTAAATGTAACTGTGTCATCCAGAGTAGTATTTGACTGGAGGCAGTATTTCCAGAGTGGTGTGACTACTTTTTCTCTCTCCCTGTCGCCACACAGAGAGTGTGGAAGTCCTGGTCCAATTTTTCTTTAAATCACCCCCTACCAGCTCAGTTGAAGTCTCAGTGACTCTGACCGTAAATTAAGCTTTTAAGCAAGTGAAACAATACTGCATATTAAAGTTAATTTATTTATATTTATCATCTGTCTACAATGTTTAATAGAAGCTATTGTAGAACAAATGAAATTACATAAAACACCCAGTGGGTGTTGTATTTTGGTGTAACGGTGTGCCAATAATTTTAGCTGTCTTTGTTCATTTCAAAAAGAATAACATTGGACCTCTACAACCAAATGACCAGCAGCAGTGGGGAAATCAGCTTCAGAAAAAGAAGTTACTGTTATTAGTAGAGCTGGAATGATACCACGTTTTTATGTCCAATACTGATACCGATATCATAAATTTGGATATCTGCCGATACTGATATGAATCCGATAGTGTTTTTTAATCAATAAAAATGTTTTTTTAATATCTTGCTGCTTTTTGTATAAGTTCATACTCAAGTTACAAAAAAACAAACACTAAAGCTATTCTGTTATACCTGTATGTAAAAAATATACTGCACCCAAAATATTTCATAGTTCAGCAATACTGATCAATCTAATAAACTTAAACCTACTCCATCCTCCCTATTCTGGTATTTTAAAGAGTAAGCAACCTAACTAATAGGGTTCTAAAACTCCCAGCAAAAAAAAAACAAAACATAGGGAACCACCCACCCTCCACCTCATGATGCTTAATCGACGTTGTTGAAAACACGCAGTTCTTTGAATCTTTGGGCTGAAGGAAGGACAATACTCGGTGTATCAATGCTCAATCAACAATCATTTATTTCCATACAATTCAACAATAAGAGCATTACAACGTCCGGACGGGAGAGATGCCACCAGAGGGTCAGGCACATGTCTCAAAATGGTGACGGGTTGCTCAGCTTTTTATAGTCTCTAGTGGCCCCCAGCTAGTCGTAAAAGCCAAAACATCACATTTTTTTCTCTGTTACAGCGCCTAAATTATGACCTCGGCAGTTGTTTCTCTGCTTTCTGTAAGGTGGGGGTGTGGAATGTAGTCTATCTATCTCCCCTGTCTTTAGACACAGAGTCTCCTGCTTACAACCTTCTCTTCATGATTCAACAATTAAGCATGTCAAGAAAACAGTGTAACACATTCCCAGCAGATCAAGGATACAGAGTGATGCACATTTATCTAATGAACTAATATGTGAATATGTTCTGTTAACTCAAAAGTATAATGAGAACTAAACTACATACAGCTCACACACTCTATATTAAAGGGTATAATGTGATCTACAGCAGTATTCTAATTCAACTACTTTGATTACATATATAAGGTAACATATAATAACAGAATAATCTAATAACGTAATCAACTTTAATTTGATGCAGTGTGGGGAAAAAATGCACAGAAGTCAATTATTTTTCAAGAATAATTAAATAGATTCAACATCTTTCTTCAACAGAATTGCAGACTGCACAGATGGAAAAAGTACTATAGCTTACCTAGGGTATATTAGACTTAATAGTTACTATATACAGTAATGGACTTCTATACATTTTTCATCCGATTAAAACTTTGGGTGTAAGATTCGGATAATTATTTATTAAAAGCTACACATTTTAAATGAGAATAAGAAAGAAAAGTATGTCTTTGTGCCCCCTTCTCCCTGTTCATGCCCTATAGGCCCCACCTGGCTAAACTTTGCTAGACCCGCCCCTGCACAGTTACCAGCCGTCAGCTACGTAGAAAAGGATCCTGGTGTAAAAAGTAATATTAAATAAATTCTAACAACAGCTTATCAAGCTTAAACGTGCTGCTGTTGTTCAGCCGCTGGTTTCCTCTTTCTGGCGCGAAGTGGGCCAAAAACAAACAAGAGAGACGGACTCACGACAGAAAAACCGATCAGCTGATCATTGATCAGTTTCATGATTGAAGTAGCAGCAGGAGAGGGAGGAAGAGGCAGTCGCTCCATATATCGGTTGTTAAGCTTACCGCGGGAATGCTTTACAAACATTCAGAGATGAACTTAGAGAGTGTGGAAGTCCTGGTCCAATTTTTCTTTAAATCACCCCCTACCAGCTCAGTTGAAGTCTCAGTGACTCTGACCGTAAATTAAGCTTTTAAGCAAGTGAAACAATACTGCATATTAAAGTTAATTTATTTATATTTATCATCTGTCTACAATGTTTAATAGAAGCTATTGTAGAACAAATGAAATTACATAAAACACCCAGTGGGTGTTGTATTTTGGTGTAACGGTGTGCCAATAATTTTAGCTGTCTTTGTTCATTTCAAAAAGAATAACATTGGACCTCTACAACCAAATGACCAGCAGCAGTGGGGAAATCAGCTTCAGAAAAAGAAGCATAAATCAATTTCATGTGAACAATGTCTGTTGAGAATGAAGGTAGATGAAAGACAGACCAATTATCACATGGGAAGTGGTTTAGATAATGGAAAAAATAATAATAACAAGCAGTACCTCATTTTAAATTGGACTTGGGGGATGTTTGATTCATGAAGTCATGAAGACTAATCCAGTTCCCTGAAAATTATTTTTTCTCAGTGGCTATTGACAGTCTTGGGTTGTGCATTGTCTTTATAAGGTTTATAATTGTCTGTATGAACAAAGAAACTGTCAGTCAGCTTTAAAGACATTAAAAAATTGTTAGTTATCACCAGAGATAGGCAGTAACGCGTTACTTGTAACGCGATTACTTTTTTCAAGTAACGAGTAAAGTAAGGGATTACTATTGCAAAAACGGTAATTAGATTACCATTACTTTCCCGTAGTAACGCTGCGTTACTGCGTTACTAAAACCGTGATTTTTTTTTGTGAGAATGTCTCATGACAGTGACGTAAGCCAGTGCGACGTTAGTGACAACAGCTGTGTGCAGATCAACAATGGATCACATATCGATTGTGGGAGAGAGTATGAGCGTGCAGCGTTTAAAGCGTGGAAGTACTGACCTTACTTTGAGTTTGATTCCATATTAGCACATTAAAACATTAGCGTCCATCGTGCGTGGGAAGAAAACTTTTTACAGCGAAAAAAACCCCTAAACTTCCAAACAAGCACCGAGTGCGCTACCACGTAATGGGAAACTCACAGAGAAACTCGCGGATTCTTCAACTGACCGCGGCACACCTGCACCAGGGTAAACCTCCGCCTACCGCAGTCCTGCTTTACAGGTGAAAATAGAGCAACAGGACCGCTGAGTCTTTGACTTTATTTATTTTCTGCTGTGTTTTACTTGCATCTATTTGAAAGAGTGAGTGTAAACACAAAAAATATTTTATTTTATGTGCTGGAATGTGCAGAAAATAGGTTTAAATGTTAAACTAATTTATTCAAGTCAGAGAATGGTGCATATAATTAAATTTTTGCTTGATGCATAAAGTTAAAAGATTAAAACTGATAAAACAAGTTTTAAAAAGAGACTTTTCCATTTGATTACATTTTGTATGATGGATTATGTAGAAAAAGTAGAATTGGGCTGAAAGATCTGTCGCTTTATCACCTCTTCAGGTTGTAAATAGTGTTTTTAAAAAGTAACTAAGTAATTAATTACTTTTGAAAATAAGTAATCAGTAAAGTAACGGGATTACTTTTTTGGGGAAGTAATCGGTAATTAGTTACTGATTACTTTTTTCAAGTAACTTGACCAACACTGGTTATCACACTAAGGGTATATGTGCCGTTTTTATCTAGATGTTGGAGGTGGGGTTTTTTATGTCACACCTTTTGCTCTGTTTATTTTATATATTTAGTATACGATAAATATGTAACAGAGAACAGTTCGCAGGTCCCTTGGTTTTATCATTTTACTGGCGCTAAAATAGCTGCCACGACCAATTTTTGCTGTAAAATTACTGTAATTTGTTTGGATAAGGAGAACATGATTTCTTTAGACGTTTAGCCTTTGTGACCACGTTTGACTTTATTTTAATTGATAGGGAATATTAACATTGTGGTCACGTAATTTTTATCAGAACCTGTAACAAACTACAGGCCACTACCAGCTGTTCAGCGACAGTGAGCATACATACTTATAATGATGTTGCCCAAAGTGGAGACTGAATAACGAAGCCTCCCCGTGAGATTTGAATCCTCACGGCTGTGCTGTGCCCAGTCTTACTTACAGTAGGCCCAGACGAGACAATAACCTTTAAAGTGTCTGATGGGAGCACTGGCTAGGACATGTGTATTACAGTGGACATAAACAGTACACAAAGTCAGTGAATGTTCTGTAACAATATATATGTCATCCCTGTAACGTGGATCACAAAGCCATGAGCAGGAGGTCATTTCACTGCCAGTCACAATGTGTGTTCCTTGTTGTCTGGGCATGTGTGGTGTCCACGCGTATCTGTAAGCAGCCCCTTGCAGTCAGCAAAACCAGCCTGAGGACAATGGGAAGTGATGTGCGTCTCAGAGCAAATGCAGCTCAGCTGTCTGTTTGCTGTGTTTGTGTGTCAGTGTGTTTGCGTACAGTGTGTGTGTGTCTGCATGGGTCTCGTTGACTCACACTGGT
The DNA here is from genome assembly GCF_041146795.1 of Maylandia zebra. Classification (NCBI taxonomy): domain Eukaryota; kingdom Metazoa; phylum Chordata; class Actinopteri; order Cichliformes; family Cichlidae; genus Maylandia; species Maylandia zebra. The sequence continues at coordinate 6,156,408 of NC_135167.1, forward strand.
AGCTGCTAGCGCTGATGTGGCATGTTTCCTTATCAAAGTCTGCTCATCACATTTTACTCTTTATGTGTGTCGCTGTGTGCATTTCACTTTCATACATGACTTCAGCTAAGAACACTGTTGTGAAGTTTGCATGTGGTTACCATGACTCCAAGACTGCCAGCAAGGAGGCAGTTAAAGGTGAGAGTCTTGCTTGAGGAGGCATGCTCTCTGCCACACACCAGACATTTCTCAAATTGTTCAGCCATTTGTGTTAGAGCTTAGCCAAAGATAATTCATCTCCCTTTCCAGCTCGTAGGTGGCTACTACAATAGAGTGAGACATGCATGAACATATCATAGCAATATCGTGTTGAAAATCTAATTTCAGCTTTATAAGACTTGCGTGCCGAATTGTGTGTTTGTAAGTGTAGTTACAGAAATTCATTTCCCATGAAATTACCCCTCTGCACTGTGAAGCCTGTATTACTGTGATTTTTCTGGTGTGAAAAATACACTCTGAGAGCTTTTTCTCTTGCAAACTATAATGTCACAACAGGTCTCAGTGCAGTGTTTGTAGCAAACATAAAAAGGGCTTCAAATAGTGATTAGTTTTCTTGTGTATCAGCATATGAAATGTTTTCTGCCACATATTTGGGAATCAAAGCTGAGCACAAACATTGATTTTCTTCCTTTTTGTTACATTTAAAATTTAGTATTATATCATTTTTGTATTTTCTATGTAACCAGTGATTTTTTTGTCACCTTTTTAAGTAGTGAGTTTAGTTTGTTTTTACAACTCAGATATCAAAAGAAGAAACTTAATTCAGGTTAAAGTTTCCCAAACATTATGTGGAAAGCCAGATGAAATTGTTGGTCAAACAGGTGTTACAGGTGTTAATTTATTAATATTAAATGTCAACACCTTATATATGAATAAATGTTTCAAAACTAGGCTAAGGTTTAATAAGCGGGTGTTTTTGTACAGTCTATGAAATAGCTTGTCTGATTTTATGAATCTAATAAAGGATCATCTGTGATAGATTATATATAAGAAATACACTTGGTTTACACTTAGTGGTGAGAAACAAACTGTCTTCTCATATCACAGAACAAAGACTGGCAGTATGGGTTAAAACACAGTGCCCCTTACGTACCTTCAATAATATCAGGCTAGGATTTATTAGAACGGTGTACTTTTGTCCAAATCAGTCAGTGCACCTCATCGGTTAAATCTGAATAATGGCTAACTGGCAGCTCTTGGCAAGCTGTCACTGAAACTGGACATAACATATTGATGAGTATAGCAAATCCAAGCATGGCACCCGTCTTTTACTTATCATTAATTTAGCCATAAGCCTACACAGTGAGCTGTGCTTCCACATATATTAGAATTCTTCTTCACTGGTTTCTGGGAAGAAGCATTCACCGTGTTATTAAAAGCCAGAGCACCCACCTCACTAAATATAATTACCTCACAAGATGCTCAAACATCTTGGTCATTAGTTTGTTTTTGTTTTTGGGGGGAAACCAAGTGTTCTGCCCAGCAATTTGTGACTGGCCAGGGCATAATTTTTAACATTTTGCTAGATTAGAAAAAATAAATCTCTCAGCAAGAGGTCTTAGCATTCGGCAGTGTTTGAAAACCTGCTCACAAGTGACTAATGTGAACTGGGAAAATTGGGACAGAGCCCATGGGAATCTACTTGCATAGTATAAAATATACATTGTGTACTAATTTTAATCCCTACATTAATTCAAAACCCCAATCTTTACTGCAGATGATAGGTTTTCTGATTAATCTGAAGGGTGGGAAAAGTGCCTTTGCTTTTCTGTTTCTTCTGATTGTGTGTACACATAGACATAAACAAGCAAATCCTTATTTGATTTTACTATTTTTGACAGTTAGACAAATGGACTATTTTGGTTGCAGAGCCTTTTCAACAGTGTACATGAAACTATACTGTACAAAGAAACGCACACACAAGCCCTATTCATAAAACGGTGCTTACCGTCTCTGCTTAGCTCACTATCACTATGATGAAAACACGCACAATGACCAACACAGAGTACAGAGGCCAGTTCATCCTCCACTTGATTAAGTTAGCCCTGCAGAGGAGATGCCATCAGTCTTAATGTTACACGAGAAAATAGGCAAGCTCAGTCTGAGCTGGATAGGCTGTACTGCGTGAGAGAGGGTGAGACACTGAGACTATATTGGCAGCATAGGATGCTCGAGAATTATTCTTAGGATCTTGTTTTGTCTATTGTGAAGCTGCTATGTAGTTGTTTCATATTAACTAAGGATTGAAGTATGTGGAACAAAAGAAGCCTCACAGAACACACACACACACAAACACAGACTCATTTTATCTCCTGAAGCAATGGCGTGCCCACTGAGTTGTGAAGGACTTCTGCATTGATGCTGTTTGTCTATGTTTTTCTCTTTATACATGAGTGACTTTGTGCCACAAAATTTGTAATGTAGCAAATTTTTGCCCCCTTTCACTGATTGAAGTTTCTACTTTTTCTGTTGTCGAACATATTGTATTCGTCAAGAGCCCTCAGTGTATTTAAAAAGACCTATGAACAAAACTGCCTTGTTATTAGTAGAGCTGGAATGATACCACGTTTTTATGTCCAATACCGATACCGATATCATAAATTTGGATATCTGCCGATACTGATATGAATCCGATAGTGTTTTTTAATCAATAAAAATGTTTTTTTAATATCTTGCTGCTTTTTGTATAAGTTCATACTCAAGTTACAAAAAAACAAACACTAAAGCTATTCTGTTATACCTGTATGTAAAAAATATACTGCACCCAAAATATTTCATAGTTCAGCAATACTGATCAATCTAATAAACTTAAACCTACTCCATCCTCCCTATTCTGGTATTTTAAAGAGTAAGCAACCTAACTAATAGGGTTCTAAAACTCCCAGCAAAAAAACCCCAAAAACATAGGGAACCACCCACCCTCCACCTCATGATGCTTAATCGACGTAATCAACTTTAATTTGATGCAGTGTGGGGAAAAAATGCACAGAAGTCAATTATTTTTCAAGAATAATTAAATAGATTCAGCATCTTTCTTCAACAGAATTGCAGACTGCACAGATGGAAAAAGTACTATAGCTTACCTAGGGTATATTAGACTTAATAGTTACTATATACAGTAATGGACTTCTATACATTTTTCATCCGATTAAAACTTTGGGTGTAAGATTCGGATAATTATTTATTAAAAGCTACACATTTTAAATGAGAATAAGAAAGAAAAGTATGTCTTTGTGCCCCCTTCTCCCTGTTCATGCCCTATAGGCCCCACCTGGCTAAACTTTGCTAGACCCGCCCCTGCACAGTTACCAGCCGTCAGCTACGTAGAAAAAGATCCTGGTGTAAAAAGTAATATTAAATAAATTCTAACAACAGCTTATCAAGCTTAAACGTGCTGCTGTTGTTCAGCCGCTGGTTTCCTCTTTCTGGCGCGAAGTGGGCCAAAAACAAACAAGAGAGACGGACTCACGACAGAAAAACCGATCAGCTGATCATTGATCAGTTTCATGATTGAAGTAGCAGCAGGAGAGGGAGGAAGAGGCAGTCGCTCCATATATCGGTTGTTAAGCTTACCGCGGGAATGCTTTACAAACATTCAGAGATGAACTTACACACTTGCTTTACTTCTCTCGGGGATAACTTTGTCGGAGATGAAATGCCGGTTTGGTAGCGAAATGCTCAACCAGACCACTGACAGGTCTCGCATGCCACAGCCGCTCTATCACGTGATGCATACTGCTCCGAGATGCTAAGGTTATGAGGCGAGTTACAGCGTGTCCCACATTTTGTGAGGTGCTTTTTTGATATTTAACGGATCGGATTACATTTTTTATTTCTCTCCAATATCCGATCCAGTAATTTAGGTCAGTATCAGACCGATACCGATACGTAATATCGGATCGGTCTAGTTATTAGTTTTTTATTTTACTTTTTTTGGCTTTAAATTTAACAGGAAAGAAAAGGGAAAGTAAAGCTTCACACAGACAAGGTCACTCTGACAGTTATTTCAGAGAGGTGCCAATTTTGACTGAGTTTTATCTACACATGAAATGAACACATCAAATCGTTTTCTCTTATATGACAAAAAACAGAAATTGCCATGTATATTAGTTTTACTTCAGTATGCAGCTTATTCTGAAAATGGAAAACGGATGCAAGAATCTACTGAAATGAGCAAATATGCATAGAAACAGATACAGCATGTAAGGGAAAAAAAAAGAGTTTGTACAATTTGAATGAGTTTGAAAGTCAATATTTGGTATGATAACATTGATTTTTCAACACAGCCAAAATTCTTTTAGGCAAGCTTTCCTGTAATTTCTTAAAGTTGTCTTCAGGAATAGTTCTCCAGGCTTCTTGAAAGACATTTAAAGCTCTTCTTCGGATGTTGGCCTTTTGTTCTGTTCTCTGTCAAGATCATCCCACACTAACAACGCTGTGGTCCAGACCCTGGGGAGGCCACTCCATCACTAATAGTGTTCCATTGTTTGTTATTTTGGCAAGAGCTCCAGTACCACTGGGTCAAATGCAGCTCCAAAACATGACAGAGCCTCCACCGTGTTTTACAAATGGCTGTCGACACTCACTGTGCCTCTCTCAGTGTCGGGGTCTGTACAAATTGATCATTTGCATCAAAAATGAGCATTTTGTGCGTGTGTCATTCATTCTCGTTCTTCTGTAATTCAGAATATCTCAGCATTTACTCCTTGTTTCCATTTCTTAACACCCATCGATTAGCACCATTCCTGATGAGCTTTTGGTAAACAGTAGATGGATGAACTAAAGGGTTAGATAAATCTCTCAGGTCCTATGTTAGATCTTTTCAGGGGTTTTCCTATTGCTTAAGAACATGGCTTTTATATAATGTTTATTTTCTGTAGGCCCACATCCTTTTCTTTTGCCCTTCACTTCTCCAGTTTCCTCAGATACGTCAAAGGACACACTGCACAACATGCAGAGATATGCCCGGGTGCTCCGGTGAGTCCCAAATAGCTGATAGCTTTCTCACCCCATTGTTGCAACAATACAATTTTATGCTCATCAAACTGATTCAACTAAAGAAATGAGACCAAGTTATGTGTTTTTGTGACAAGCTGCTAGTAACAAAGTACCAAAGAGATACAGTTAAAAATGTTTTGGTTCTTTACTAAGTTGTCTGCTATGTGTAGACACAACACTAGTTAATGATTTGAGTTAATAGCCTTTCTTTTGCTTGAATGATTCATAGGTCAGTGTTAAGTGGCTTAACAAACAAAGAAAAAATTCCTGGGAACATTGTCAGGTACAAGGACTAGACTGAAAATGAGTGAAAAAGCAACCAAAGACCAAATAAACACTTGAAAATACCTTCAGAAAGCCTGGAGAAATATTGCTCAAGGACATCTTCGAAGCAAATATTAACGAATCAGGAGTGAACCAAGACTTTTGCTCAGTACCTTATCAGTACCTTTATTTTTGCTGTAAGCATTCAATTTCAGACATGCAACAGATGCTATTTGTATTCCAGCTGCATTGTGTTGTTTACACCCGTCGACCCTTTAATGCACTGACATCTGTCTGTTTTGCTCTGCTGTTTTGATCATTCAGGATACATTTCACATATAGTGTTACTCGGGATGCATTTTAAAGGTTACTGCTAGATTGACGCTAAAAAATGAAACAAGTTCACAGTTTGTGCTGCAGCCCACAGAGATGCACAGACTCCACTGGAAATGGTGTTCTTACACTTCGGGTTTCCTAATCGACCTGTTAACCACACAGACATGCTGCTGGAGTGAAAATGGGTGTTCTCTAATAATGTGTGAATGCGTTTTCAGTGGTGCAAAATGGATCTCAGAAAAAATTCCATATACTGTATGTAGCAGAGGGGATCACGGAGTGTGTGCATTGTAGCTTTCAGTCTCTCTAGACTGTTTCTGTTATGTCCTATGTCCCTTTTCTTGATAATCCCAAGTGGAACTTAGTTCAAACAAGTGGCAATCTGAGCCCTCGGTGTTGTATCTTTACAGGGTCAGTGACAATGACAGAAGTACTCTGACTCAAAAGAGCCTGAATTTCAAACACACCATAAATAATCGGATCCCTTGGATCTATTGATCATTTGTGTCCTTCATAGATGACTTTGGTGAGAAGCCTATAAAGTGTTGATGTGGCGTTCACTCAGAGTTGATGCTGCAGTATAATTATATGCTGCACTGTTTTTGACCATGTTGCTGCATTAGGCCAGATTTCCACTTGTACTCCCAAAAACTTTGATCTTTTTAGAGCCAAATGACCTCGTGTTTTCTAGTGTCATTCAGCTTTATCTAACTTTATTCGACATTCTAGGGCCTTAGAAAAAGTAAGAAACAGCCTTGGGAATTGGAAAAAACAAACTACAACCCTTGTCAGATTTCCTTCTCCCATTGAGTGATGAATGGCCTGTGATCACTGCTGGCCAGATTTCATACCCCAACATGAAAACATTTGTAGTTCATTTTTGGCAAACAAATATTGACAGTATCATAGAAACTGTACCTATGTGATTACTAAATGTGCTTTGAAAGGCATGTTTAATGAGAACAAAGCAAGGGTCCCAGTGAGCAATGAAAGCATTTTTCCTGATAAAATTCAATTTCTCAGTCAGACTTGTGTACCAAAGATGTTAAGTAGAAGCTGATATGCAGTGTGGTCAGTTAAGGTCAAGGAACACATGCTTTTCTTTGATGGGAGCTCCATCTGAATTCTGCCGCAGGCATATACTTAATAGGCTTGTGAACTTCAAAGCACCAAATTTGCCTTTGCCCCGTGTACGCCATTTGTTTTTAAATCAAAGTTTTAAAAGGAAAAAAAAATCCTTGTTTATTCACATAGTGGTGTCAGACAGGTTACCACATAGAGTGACCAACGTATAAGAAAATGGTGCAATGCAGTCCTTCATCTCTGGTGCATTTGCATATGACATAGGCATAATTGGTCACACTTTGTTTGGCTAGCGTATCAACGAGTCATAACAAAATGACATCATTGCTCCACGTAAAAAGGGTGGTGTTGTAAATATTCACTCTGGAATTGGATTGGTTGAAAAAATTGGCTTAAAACTGATTACTATTACTATTTGTCAGATAGTAGATAAGTAGTAGTCATGTAAAAATTTTAAGAAGATGGATAGATGGCAATTTACTACATGTGAAGTATATATATATATAATGTGCAATTGGTGTTCTATGTCATAGTAGAAGATGTAAATGCAGAACTATATCTTTTATGGTTGTAGATATCCTAACACAGAGACTGATGAACAACATCTTTGTCTGTATGGACTGCCCTTAATACCTACTGATTTTACCTACCACTTGCTAATGCTTAGTTCTATAAATATTCTAAACATGTCAGAGAATGAATAGAAGAGGCACGCTGATAAGTGAATGTTTAATTGAGGGAGGAGAGAAAAAAAGAGTCCATGAATGGATGAATGGAGATCATGTAATGTGGAGTGGTCCAAAATTCACAGATCGCCTGCTGTTTCTACATTAGAGTACAGCTCCCTGGTTTCAAGGGCTTTTACATAGCTAAGAAACTTCACAAAATAATTGCAGCACTGATTTTTGTTCAGATGTTATCGAGGCTATGCATACACTAAAACTGTTTGTAGTTATTTATGAACATTTGAAATTTAAGGCTTTATCCATCCACTGACTATATGATTTTACCAAGGGCACTGGGATATTCCCTTTGAGTTTGGCTTTTGTTTAGTACATTGCTGGGTGTTGACCTTATTAACACAAAATCGGGTTTCAGCGTGACTTCATCAGGCAAATCAAGACAACCTACACCCAGGACCCTATTAGTATGCTAATAAAGTCACTTCTCTAATGACTGCTTAGCAATTCAGTGGATTTTGTCTTTGCTCTGCTAGTACACACAAATGAGGGAAATACTTTCTTAGCATGCACGTCCACAAACGCATGCAGTGCTAATAGTTTGCACATTTATTTTTCATGTTTTTCAATGCTAGCAATTATTTTATAACCTCCCCTCTCTCCCTGTATTGTCCAGGTCCACCTAGTGCAAAGAACTGATTAATAAGTTGTTAAAATGCAATGTAAATATGAGGAATGCTTAAGCATGGTTAATAGTGTATTATTTGGATTTCACTTTCAGCATCTGATTCATTTTGAACAAATTCTTTTATCTGCCTGATTGGTGTTTGATATATATATATATATATATATATATATATATATATATATATATATATATATATATATATATATATATATAGTGACTGTTGGCGAACTGATACAGCAGCACTTCAGGTACTTGTTTTACAGTGCTGTATTATTGTGCTGCACCTGTAACACGTGCTGAGTATCATGTCTAACTCTTGCCATCTCTTCTTCTACAGTACTCAGTGGCCTCTGCTCCAATGACTGCCCTGAAGGTGTTAAGGTAAGATATTGTGCTTTGTTTTTTCACTTTTCTAATGATGACATAGAAAAGGTGTTATGTTCTTATATGTCTGACCACAGATATATCTGTCTATCCATTGCACTTATCTGTGTACATCATCGTCCTCCAGAGGTTGCAGTCTTCCAGTATTCTATAGCAGGAAGAGAGATGGTACAGCTGCTGGCCAAACTTTACATCAGTGCAGAGCATCAACTTTATATTTAGGAAATTAGCAAGGAGGATCTGAATGGGTGATGTGCATTTAAGCTTTAGAGCAGCATGAGCTCTTCTTTATAAGTAAAGTACCTATCATTTAATGCAGCTTGAGAATGTGGGAAAAAAATGAAATGATACGTTTTGGTTTCATTCAGTAGCAGTACCAGAAATGTGCTGTTTATATTTGCTTTTTCATAATGGAGAGAAGTTACAGACCTTCATAATAAATTTATAACAGATATCAATACTTGGTTAACTCCCTGACGACATTATGTAACTTTCTGACGTATCCAAGGCTTCATGTTTGCATCGATGTGATGAGACCAGGTACTTCTTATCAGTTTGATACATACTGGCTTCCACAAAGTTAAATTCAGTATTTCACAACTTTTACAGTATTTCTTAAGCTACATTTGTAGCTCTTTTATTAGAAAGTAAAATGTACAGATGGTCATTGTACAATCTATGTAAAAAAAAAAAAAAAAAGAAAGAAAAAGGTAACAATAAGGGATTTTTGTTTCTCATTTGTTGGACATTGTGTAATAGCAAATAAAGGCTTTTGAAATCCTGATGTGATAAAGCAGTTACAGAAACTTACCAGCTGCTCAGACTGATAAGAGCTTTGCATAAAACTGTTGATGGGCTTCTTGCTTCAGATACTGACGAGAAGATGTAGTGCAGTCCTAGAAAGTCTGTTTGGTATTCCCAGTACAAGGTATTCTACTAAGTGCTGATAATGTCCCCTGTACCCATCACTGGACTACACTGCACATTACCAGATGAGGTTTCATTGAGGCAAGTCGAGTGGGGTTGAACTTTTTGTGTAGGTCCTTTTGGGAAAGCTCTGCATTATCTGATGGCTGCTAATATGAATTGCATTGCAGAATGATAGCTCTTGTAGCTTCCGTTACCGCTTCTGTTACTATAACAGAGACTCCATTCTCCATTATAGCTTGTACCTTTCATTGATTATCACAAGAATTGCGCTGGCTTGCATCAAAATAGGTGGAAGTTCAGTTTCATATTCACTTCTCCCTGTTTTTACTTTTGTCCCTCTCCTGCTTTGTCAGTTTTCTTTGTGTGTGTGTGTGTGTGTGTGTGTGTGTGTGTGTGTGGGTGGTGGTGGTGGTGGTGGTGGGGTGAGGGTTGCAGTGCAGGACCAAATACCTCTTTAGGATTACTTTGGTCACTAGCAGATTGGAAAACACTGGCTTGTCTGCAAACACTAACCATGTATTGGGCAAGTTGCAGTGAAATTTCAAAATGTGAAAAATGTGCGACACAAACCGGAAACAGAACACACTCTGTCAAAGTAAAAGTTTTGCCTTACTACTGCAACAGTCACATTTGAGTTTAAAGTTCCCATTTGGAATTGTGAAACACTTCTCACAGTTATTTAGTGAGTAGTTGGCATTTTCCATATTAACTAGTTGTATCGCTAATATTATATACTAGCAACCAAAGCAATCAGAAGGAGTTTTTTTTTTTTTTTAGTGCAGCGCAATATACCACTTTGCAACCAATTTTACACTAGTGACAGCCCGCAACCACTCACTGACCAGTCGCAGAAAACACACTTTTCCCTAGGGATGGGTACCAGGGGTGACAGTTAGCAGTCAGTGCACAGTGACTACCAGTAACCATTCACAACTGACTGAGAAATAAACATTTTTCCCTCGTGCGTGGCGGTTGCCAGCCGTCCTCTAGGGCTGTGTGAATGGGACCTAACCGTGGTTGTGTCAAGGGCTCTTCAGTGGTGTCTGGTGTCTTGCGTAGATTGCTTTAAATGCCCTTTAAGCACATATGGCTACTCATCGCATGTAGGTGGACAAAGAAATAAACAGAAAAAAGACTGAAACAAAGCAGCCAGTAACATCCACTACTTGTATTGTCTCTTACCAGTGGAAAGCCCTTTGCAAAACACGTTAACTTTGGCATCAGCACAGGCTGCTGGTGTTAGAGTTGTTTTTGTTTTCTGTCTGTCTACTCTCCCGCCCGTTTGTTGTCTAACTGAAAGGTATGATGAATGCTGTAGACGAGTGGAGCTCGTGGCTGTTTCTACTCCTCTCGTCTCCCATCCATCAAACCCCTTTCATTTCACTCTCCCACTCCTCTTCTTCTTAGTCACACCTCTCTTCTGCTGTCTTTCTTTCTTTCAGCCCACTAGTCTGCTCCTCATTGCACTCTTTCCTTTTTTTCTTTTTTTTTTACCTCATTTCTATTCCTCTCTCACCCAACTGCTGAGTGTCACAGCATAAAGGCCCAAGTCTCCCTTGCAGCGTGTATGTGTGTATAACAGGCTCATGATTAGTTGATGTAAAGCGAAGGATGGCGCGACAGATCTCTTCATTAGTTGCCATCCCTTCATAATGAAGAGATAATATGAGAGATGAGTATCCACCCACACAGGCACGTAAACATGCAACCGTCACACTCATTTATGCTCAGTCAAATCAGCTCGGTCCGACTTTTGCGTGTTACCTACTAGTGGAAATAAAACTGAAGAATGACTCAAGGTCACTTGTGCCTGTATCACTTCCACCGCACCCTGATTGTTTCTCTCTGTCCTCTTTTTCACCTTCACTGACAGATAACTGAAGTGAAAAGAGATTGCAAAATATTAGCTGTTGTTCGATGTCTTATTTATGTGTCTACATGTGTTTTTTTGTCAGCCTTTTGGTGTGAACCAGCCAGGCCCCTATGTCAAGTACACCACAGTGGATTCTAATGGTTACCTGAAAAATGCATCAGGTAAGACCTTTTTTATTTTTTGGGTGGGGTGGGCTGATCTTTTCCTGATAATTCTAAATAACTCTGTAATGATGTAGAATAGCCAAAATAAGCGTTCATTTCTTTGATATGTTACCACCTCAGCTTTAGCACACCAGCAACAATTATACCTAATACCTATTAATAACTTAACCTTCTGACAGTGACGGCTGTCCTTTGTCTGGCTGAACTCCACAGGTGTGTTTCGGAGGATATTGGAGAAAGTAGAGACTTTGAAGAAGAGGGGCATATTGATTTTTATTTTCTTGTTTTCTCCTTTTATAAGTGAAAATAGCCTTTAAGCTTTTTAGTCTCAAAGACTAAAAAGGCTGAAATAGAAAGGGCAGCTGAAATAATGGAAAATATAGTGCTTCACAAAGTTGCTATAAAGGAAAAGAAAACAAATGAGTTTGATGTGTCAGATCTGTCTCATCTGACCTGTCGTAATGCAGTTTTAAAGTGTTAGTCCATGTTTACAAGTATTATGACTTAAATATGAAACCTGGAGTTACTGCATTGGGTCTGTCTGTGGGATACAGATTTCTTATATTTTGTGGAAGACTATCGTAGAAAAATACTGTGAAAGCTTGCAAAACACTCGGGGCCCTGTTTCTCCTCTGAAGTGCTTTCCTTGCTGAAGCAACACTCAGAAAGCTGTAGCTTCCTCTGTTTTTTTTTTTCCTTTTTTGATTCTTTTTTTCCTTTGGATTTAAGTCCAAGTTACTTGTCTTTCTAGAAAGTGCCAGCATCACACGACAGCTGTTTTCTTGTTGCTGTTTATTTTGTCATGCTGCATCACCTGCCACCCTCCTTATAATTCGTGAAGAATACGTTCATGATCGTATGAGGCCATAGTGACTGTTTGTTATGGATGGAACTGGTTAGGAGAACTGAACTGAAAATATGTTGCCTACTGACAAACAGCTCCACTTCATGTAAGCTCGAAGGACTGTTCCTTGCACATTTCACTCTATTAAATAAATTCCTCTTGAAAGTCATGTCCATAATTACTTGGACAGTGACACAGTTTTTGTAATTTTGCCTCTGTCCACCACCCCGTGGATTATAATTCAAGGGGTTTTACAAAATATTCTGTTAACTGTAGTTTGAGCTGTTAATGCTTAACAGCAATTGAACAAATTAAGAAAAATGTAAATATTAGAATAGAATAGAATAGAATAGAATTCAACTTTATTGTCATTGCACATGCACAGGTACAGGGCAACGAAATGCAGTTTGCATCCATCCAGAAGTGCTTTAGTGATATAGATATATTACAATATATATTAGCAATAATATAGATATGTGAGTATATTACAGAAATGGGTCTATTATGGTATGTTATAATGTACACGGTATGAAGTATGTTGTGAATATTCTATAACTATAAGTATGTACAGGCTGTAGTGAGTACAAGCTATGTACAGGATATGAACAGGATATAAATATGAAAAACTATACAGAATATGAAATGAAATAAATAACTTTACAGAATCTGGGATATACAGCTATACAGAAATGGGAACTATGCAAGTTGTAAACAGTTGTAGGATTAAAGATTATCGAATGTACAGAATGATTATTTACACAGAGCTATACAGTAGTGCAGTTAAGATAAGTGAGGGTGTAGATAGTTTCTACAGAGGCTATATAAAGTGCTAGTGGTTGTGAGTGGTGGTTCAGTCCATGTTATTATTGTGTTTGAGGGTACAGTTGTCCATTGTGGGTGTGTGTATGTTCAGTCCATGAGTTTAACGTGGGTCAGATGTCAGGAGGCAGAGTTCAGGAGTCTGACAGCTGTGGGGAAGAAGCTGTTCCGGTACCTGGTGGTCTTAGTCCGGAGGCTCCTGTGGCGCCTCCCAGAGGGCAGGAGGGTGAAGAGTCCATGTGATGGGTGACTGGGGTCTTTGATGATTTTCCCAGCCCTTTTCAGACACCGCTTCCTGTAGATGTCTTTTATGGCAGGAAGTGGTGCTCCGGCGATGCGCTGGGCAGTTTTCACGACCCTCTGCAACGCCTTCCGGTCCGAGGCAGAGCAGTTCCCGTACCAGACTGTTATACAGTTGGTCAGGATGCTCTCGATGGTGCAGCGATAGAAGTTCACCAGGATGTCTGAGGACAGGTGGTTCTTCCTCAGAGTCCTCAAGAAGAAGAGGCGCTGGTGAGCCTTCTTGACCAGCTTGGAGCAGTTGGTCGTCCAGGTGAGATCCTCGGAGATGTGGACTCCCAGGAACTTGAAGCTGCTCACACGCTCCACAGCCGTCCCCTTAATGTGGATGGGTGGATGTGGGTCAGCATTCCTCCTGTAGTCCACGATGAGCTCCTTGGTCTTCTCGGTGTTAAGCAGCAGGTTGTTTCTGTCGCACCACTCAGCCAGACGATCCACCTCCTCCCTGTAGGCGGCCTCATCGTTGTCACTGATGAGGCCAATCACCGTGGTGTCATCTGCAAACTTAATGATGGTGTTGGAACCATCAGCAGGTCTGCAGTCGTTGGGATGACGTTTACTTGGAAGCAAATCATTTGTAGTCAGTGACTGCCAAATGCTGTTTCAGTAGCTGCTTAAGGTTCTGCTTGTTCGTGGGTCTCTCTCCATTCAGTTTTGTATTTATTAACTGAAAAGCTGCTCTACTGGTTTGAGATCAGGTGACTGGCTTTGTCTTTGAAAAATATCCATTATTTTGGCTTTGTTAGGAGAGCTGAATTAAATTTCTGTTTCCTGTTGAAAAACAGCTCTTCTTGTATGGTCAAAGGACTATTCTTTCCATAGTACAGCTACAGATGCTTTTGCACTATGCTTTGTTTTTGTCAACCGCTGTCCAATGAGTTTTGAACCCGTTCTCACTCCTGAGGCGTAATATACCAACGATTTGTCACGTCCTGTGGCAGGAGGAACGCGAAAGATGACCTTTTGCATTCTTATGCTACACGCCAGGTTATGGATTAAATCCAGTAGAATGACGCTCCAGTGGTAATACACGTTCCAGCCCCAACCATAACCTTATCCCTAACCTTAACCACGACTTTAATGACGTTAGATAGTGTTTTCCAAAGCGATTTAAGTAAAATTAACGATTCCTAACGGTTCTCATGTTTCTCAATATAGGGACGTGGTGGGTGCCCGGCACCGCAATATACCAACGATTTGTCACCTAGCGTAAAATGTTACTCTTTGAGAGTGAGAACGTGTTGCAGTTTTGCAGCAGTTGGTTTAATCAAAGCAGATAGTTTACACTTAAAAACTTGTACTTCTACCAGCACTTACATTATCAATAAACACTAGTGACCCAGTCCACCTGGCAGCCATACAAACCCATGGCATAACACTGCCTTCACCATGTTTGACAAATGATACAGTGTGCTTCAATCACGAGCTGTTTCTCTGCTTCTTCATGCTTTTCTCTTCCCATCATTCTTGAACAAATTGGTTTGTTCTTCCCACAGTGTTTTCAGTACTGTGCCAGATCTTTCAGATGTTTTCTAGCAAAGTGTAGTCTAGCTTTCTTGTTCTTGAGTGTAAATAGTAGTTTAAAACTTGTTGTTATGCCTGTATTTCCATTAATGAAGGTGTCTCTCGATTATAGACTTTGACATTGAGTGTCTTGACATTCAAGACCACATCAGACAGTCTTCAGTCACTCACGTTTTACTGTTTCTCTTACAGGTTTATTTTGTTTTTTCAGCCTAATGTTGGCCTCCGTTATGCAAACAAATTACTCTTTAAACAGTTAATGCAATTCTTTTGAATTAAAGCTGAATGTCTGCACTTCAATCATATCTTGATTGTTTGATGTAAAATCCATTGTGGTGTTGCAAAGAGGAAAAAAAATTACAAAAATTCTGTCCTTATCCAAATCTTACATACCTTAGGGTGGGTGGTATTTTATTAATGTCAGTTGAAAACTTTTGACTCCAGCCGTTTTGATTATATTGCTAAAGCTAGTAGGATCACTGGGTCATGTTATATTTAGCAGCCCATGAGGTAACGAACTCTACGCTACTCTACTGCTCAAGACTAATAAGGGTAGAAGTGAGGAAAAAGAGAGTGATGCATAGAAAGATAAGGGGAGACACTGAGGACAGCAATGCTGTGCTGTATTAGCTACAGTTAACATAGTTGATGTTACATTGTGGGAAGGACAGAGAAGTGGAAGAGGACACGACGCACTGACAGCCTGGGGTCAGGGATATATATAGTCTGTGTGGATTCCTCTGTGCAACATAATTCAATTTTGTCAGGTTTCATTGTTTCATTTGTCTGTTGGCACAGTTGGAGAATATACATATTTAAAGAAAGAGCGGTCATTTCACAGTCTCACATCATCATTATTTCACCACTATTAGACAGCTATAAGCTCCTGTCTATGAAACTGTGCTCAAACGAATCTTCTAATAGCTGCAGAGTTTTTAGTTTGGTGCTCTCTGTCCCAGCCCCAAAACACAGAGTGGACAAAAAATCACATGAACTCTGCTGTATTTGGCTGTTTCGTTCCCTCTCCACACATCCCACTGCTTTAAAATATGCAGTTAAATGGGCGTAGAGAGCAACAGTGAAGAGGGAGCAGTGTGGGGGAGAGAGGAGCACCACCTGCTCTCATACCCACTGCAGAGAAGATACAGAGAAGAGCGTGATACAGACTCCCACTTAATGTGGATGCACACTAAGCTTAGATTGTACAAAGGTTTTAGAAATGTATATGTGGTTACGTTTTTATATTATGTTTAGCAAACAGCATTAAAACACACTGTGCAACTGCTTAACATGAGTATGACCAAGAATACAGACAGCAGGAAAATGGTGAAACTGATGTCATAAAGCAATGTGGCTTTTACTTACTGCTTCTGATTCTTTAAAGGTCTTTCTCAGCTGTGAAGTGTGGTGACTCTTAAACATTACGTTTATCTCTGCTCCAAGTGAAAATCTTTGAGTATTAATATAGAGCCCCAAGGTTTTGATCCCTAAGGTTTTAAATGTGGTCCGGGTCAAGGATCTATGTTCTTCCCACCAAACCTAGAAATCCAGCATGCCTTTTTTCTTTTTCTTTTTCTTCATAAACCTCAGCTTGCATTTAGGTACTTTGTCGTGTTCCACGTAATGTGAAAACCGTGTTGTGAAGTGACTAGTTGTAGTAATGAACCAAAGGGAGAATTATCAAAGACCTTCATAGCCTAAGCTCACTGCAACAACTGTCCTGTTTTGATTTCTTCACACCGAGTCACAGGAGTAAGTCATTTTCAGCTGCAGCAGGCAGCTGAGGCAAACCCACTTGAGTTCTTTTCAGCATAAATCACTAGACACAAACAGTTAGAGACTAATAATAATAATAATGGATACTTTATTGATCCCCATGGGGAAATTACTTGTTTTTCTCTGCATTTGACCCATTCACTCAGTGAAGCAGTGGGCAGCCCACTAAGCAGGCGCCCGGGGAGCAGTGTGTAGGGACGGTACCTTGCTCAGGGGTACCTCAGGGTAGCCGTTAAGTGGATTCGAACCGCCGACCTTCCGATCATGGGGCGACCACTTTACCTACTGAGCTATCCCTGCCCCCTAGATGGACATAGTGCAACATTTATCAATCAAAGAGCCAGATATCTTCCTCAGGAATTGTTTGTGACAAAAACAAATGTTTTGTAACTCCTAGAGGTCTGAAGAAGACTATCATGTGTTTACCGCTTCGAATTTAAGATTAAGCTATTTTTAAATACTGTTGAGTTTTTATAGATTCTTATTCTAGTGCAAGGGATGATGCATACAGTAAGTGTACCATAGTTGATCATAATTCATGCTACAGATATGGTAATAAACCCAAACTCTTTCATGGCTGATGTGGAACTGGGGAAGGAAATCAAAGCAATTTTCGTCAGATAAATGTGAAAATGTTTCTCAGCACTTATACAAAGAGAAATGCAGCAGTGAGTGCTAATACCATGTAACTGTGAATCTCCTGTGACCCCCACCCCTCAGGGAGTTTTGCTGCAAGTCATCTGTATTTCTTGTTTTTTAAAGCCAAAAATTCTAAATAAGACACATACAGAACAGAATAAAATAATCATAATGAATAGCTCCTTGCTTTCATGTTGGTCCATGTGGTCCTTCTAGTTCGTAAGAACATGGTGACATTTTGTTCACTCAGCCAGTACATCTTTGTCAGTAAGAAGTCTCTGGATCCCCAGACAGTGCTCCTGGTTTGGGATGTTCATAAAACAGACTCCCATGTATTTAGAATATCCTGGCAGTATTATAGCCTGTCCATCATAACTCCAGCTTATTCTTTCAGTGTGTGTTAGCTTGGAGTGTACAGAGAGAGAGGAGGAGGAGAGCACAAGTAGCCAAAGGCTTTGCCGGCACAACTCCCCAGACCCCTCATTTAACAGCAGCAAAGTGCTGCCAGGGAGCAGGCGTGTGTGCATGTGTGAGTGAGTGTGTGTGTGTGTGTGTGTGGTGATTTAAAGTGTATTTATTCTGTAGCTTGTAGCTCGGGGAACAGCCAGCGAGGCTGCCAGAGATGAGCAATGATGGGGGTGCACACAAACACACACATACACACACCCACGATGTCTGGGGCTCTCCACCGGGGCCCAACGATCTTCACTTACCCTTCACCCTCCTGAAAGGGAAAGAGAGCAGAGAGGAAAGGAGAGATTATAAAATGCTAAGAGATGGAGAAAGGACTGAGGAGGCTCAATAGGGGATTGAAATTCCAGTAGAAAATAGGAAAAAGGAATAAAAGGACAGAAAGAGGGGAAGCAGTTACTTATAAGAAAGAAATACTAAGATCTAATCAGAAAAGGAGGCCGTTTGGATGAAGATGGGAGAGGAATAAAAGCAGGGATGGTAGATGTATATGGCAAGTTCAATCAAGCACATGGGACTGCTTTGTGTGATATGAAAATGGCACAGAAGGAAATAATTATTTTTGGACTTTTCATAGTATTTTGCATCACAGAGCATTGTTTTGCAAGTAGCTTTGAATGGACCACATCAGTAGATGTGATTTTCAAACTGTTAATTTCTTCCACGACAGAGGTCTAAATCATCAGTTTTAACACAATGAAGAAAGATGTCATGTGGATTTGTTCTTGTAAGTTACAGAAATAGTTCCTCTTTCCAATAACAATAAACTGACTGAATCTGGAAAAGCAGTTTTTAAGTGCAGTTATTGAAATTGCACTTATTTTTCCAAAGATATTTCAGGGTGTCAGGTTGATTCATTTAATGTGAACATTTTCAAAAATGTAATCATACAGTTTTTTTTCTTTATCGATTATTTAATGGTTTCACTGGATTAATTGGTCCAGCCCACTTGAAATCAAACTGGGCTATACTGTATGTGAACTGTGACTTAAAATGAGTTTAACTTCCCTGTACCAGAGCTGAGGGGAACATCGTATATACTCAAAAACGATATAATGATCATATCACCCTCTAATCTGATTAGATTGCACTGCAGTATAATAAGTATGTGTTCATGTATTTATCTTTTATACATTCTGCAGTGTGTGCATACTGTATTTCTATATGTGTTCTGTCTGGGTAGCAGCATGTGCATGCATGCATACCCTAACATCTGTCTCATTGTGACCTTGTATGTATATTGTACCAGACAGTGGTGCGCCATGCCCCTTACTAAGCAGGTTGGATAGATGAGCATGGGCTGTGATTCTGACAACACCACACCTCATTATCAACTAACTCCTGCTGAGACACAGAGGGAGTGAGGGGGTGGAGATGAATAGTTGAAGTTATTCATTAACAACCTTTTTAATCCTTTTTCTCCTCCACTCTGGACACTGCATTGTGTTCCTCTCAGGGTCCCAACTTTAGACAATCAGGGGACAGAGTTTGAATATAATGTGCCTCTATTAGCATGATCAAAACTGCAGTGTCAGGAAAAACATGCTTAGAACACATGTAAACATTTTTATTGTGAGCTCCAGTAAATTTGTTGTCTTTACATGCAAGCTGGGGTCAGTTCACCTGCTCCTGGTGCTGCTGCTCTGAGTTTTACTGCTTTTTTTGTGGATTTCATTGACTGCAACAACAGAAGCAGACTGATCAGTTTAACTCTTGATGTGACCTAACAGTGAGCATGAACACCACAGCCTGCTCTGCACCAGTGCAGCATAGTGCACCATTGTCAACTTCTGTCAACAGTACAGTAGACTAACCAATTTAGTCTTCAATGAACTATACTAAACTGTGTAGTATTTTCATACAATCTTAAACAATTTCAAATTACTATGCTTGAATTGTTTTATGAAAAATCTTCGGCACAACACCATGTATAGATCCTATAAATGATTAAAAAATCTAGCATAATTTGGAACCGTACCCAAGCTTTAAATTGATAGTTGACTGAATTTCATTGAGCAGTCCTTACCTTTACTTCGGCATCTCTTATGAATCTATCGAAAATGAACATTTTTTTCTCCCTAAGAAAGTACAGCCCATCTGCCTTTATCTCACAGATGTAGGGTGGCTGTGGCTTAGGTGGTAGAGCAGATCAGCTACTGATCGGAAGGTTGGTGGTTGGATCTTAGGCTTCCCCAGTCTGCATGTCAAGTGTCCTTGGGCAAGGTACTAACCCCAAATTGCCCTCCGATGCGTTCATCGGAGTGTGACTGTGTGTGAATGTAGATTAGTTTGCACTTGTGAATGAGGCATGTTGTATACGGCGCTTTGAGTTCTCCGGGAGAAAAACGCTATATAAGAATGGTAAATGGCCTGTATTTGTATAGCGCTTTTACTAGTCCCCCCTAGGGACCCCAAAGCGCTTTACACACCCAGTCATCCACCCATTCACACACTGGTGGAGGCAGCTACAGTTGTAGCCACAGCTGCCCTGGGGCAGACTGACAGAAGCGAGGCTGCCATATCACGCCATCGGCCCTTCTGGCCAACACCAGTAGGCAGTAGGTGAAGTGTCTTGTCCAAGGACACAATGACCGAGACTGTCCGAGCCGGGGCTCGAACCGGCAACCTTCCGATTACAAGGCGAACGCCCAACTCTTGAGCCACGATCAATCCATTTACCATTTACCATCCATGTACTGTGATCCAAACTGCAAAGTTTGTGTCTGGTGATTTGTTAAGCTGTTTAAAACATTTTCATTTACCTGCCAATTCTAAAAATCACTTTGCTCGTCTTCTGTAGCACTAGCCAGAGCCCTCAGCTAGATGCTGAGGTTCCACAACAACAACGTTATTGACAACTTCAGCATGAATGCATCCCAACAATGAGAAGAGGGGAAAAAAATCTGTGGGTGCGGGTGTAAACGGGCCTTGGGATAACATCATTTACTTAATACTGATCTCCACGCCATTAGCTGCAAGCAATTCCAGGCTGCAACACACAAAACAAACTATTCTTTTTTTGTGTTTGTTTTTGGTTTATTTTGCCACTCTTACCAAATTCAATTTTGAAGTATATGTACTGTGTGTTTTCGGTAAACGGGCGCATCAGCTGCTTTGATGGTAGTAAACCACTCTGCAAGTATAATTTCTTTTGTGTCTTCTGTGGTCAAGCAAATTTATTAGTTTATAATTTAAATTAAGGGTTTAATGGCCTTAGTATCACAACAGCAATCAGGAGTCCGCACTTTCTCTGGGACGTGGTGGAGGACGGTTATTTTTTAAACAGCTTGTCAATGTCTTGAAAGCCACCTGTGAATTTCTCAGCTGAGATACAGTGAGATAAAACAGTGCTTATACTCTAATCCAAATTATCTTGGGAGCTTGAAAGATTCTTCTTATTTTGGGAAATAAACTAAGAAAATACCATCACTCTCATAAATAAATTTGATGGAAAACTAGCTATAGTCCATGCCCATAACTCTTCATTACATTAGGTTGTTTCTGCCAGACATATTTTGGCCTTTAGTCTCACCAAGCTGGAAATTGAAGTAGAAAGAATAATGTTATTATGCTAACAGGGAATAAGGAAAGCTCAAGAGTTCTTCACATTGTCCAGACAGTGCAGTTGTGTCTATAGTGTCAAAGACTATTTCCTTTATGTTCACCACAGACAAAGAAAGAAAGGGACATTTGAGAGCAAAGTAACAGGAAAGGCAAAGAAAGTGTAAGGAAGGAGTGCTCATAGGGAGAAGAATCGTAGCACGCCCGCATCAATGTGGAGCTCTCAATAGACTGTCCAATTAGATTAATGAGTCCACGGGATTAGCAATTACACACACACACACTTTCATACTTAACCTTTAAAAAACACATGTTCACCTGCAGCAATTCATCCAAAAACATATTGATCTTAACCTTTTAAATGTTTGTTAAAAAAAAAAAATCCAAAGAAATTAAGAAGAGACCTCAGAGAGAAAATTATGTGAGTGCTGACCTGTCCACTTGGAACCAGTTATGTTGCTTTTTGCTGCATCACTCTGATTCCTCAAGCAGAATCCTAAAAGCCAGCCCATTTCACTTGACGTCATACTGATCTATGGGCAAGTGTACCCCTGTTCTCAGAGACCTCGTCAGGTCAATAGTGCAAACCTTTTCTCCGAAAATTTATTGCATGGTATATTGAGGATAGACTTTAAACACACAGTGAGAATTCATAATACTGGGAGAAAGATAGGGGAGTAGGTGGATGGGAGAAATGAAAAGGGTTAAAAAGGGAGAAAATGAGAGGGTGCAGAGGACAGAGCCGCAGAGAGAAAAGGATAGGAGTGAAAATGAGGGTGGAACAAAAGACAAAGATAAGAGATGCAAGTGGCGAGAGATCAGAACCGAAGATGAGAGAGGGAGAGAGGAGAAGGAAATATTGGTGTGAAAAGAAGAGAGGTAGCCCAACACCGAGATATGGTGAATTACTATTGATCAGGCTTAGCATATTTTTTCTCGTCTATGTTTTTCACTCCTTCACCTATCTCCCTTTGTCTCTTTCCTCTTCTCACCCATTAATCTCTCTTTTCTGCAGCTAGTTTATTGGTACCATGTATTGTCAAGACTGTTTAACTTATAATATGCTTCTATTGCCTACCTGTCTGTTGTCCTGTGTGTTGCTAAACATCCTTTGGTTTCCGTGAAGCAAGTGCTCATACAGTATGCATCGAAATGGATCATGAACTTTTTCACAGAGAGTAAAACTAATCTCAGGAAGCTACAGTGTGTCCTTCAGTGTTTTTGTTCTGAGATTTTCTCAGTTTGTTGGCTGAAGAAAGTAACTTACCTAAAGCAATGATATGGTTCAAGCAATATGACTGTAATGATTGTAAACGTGTCCTCATTGGATCAAAAATGTAACTTCCTGCTGAGGTAAATGCCTGTACAGTTAATAAAACCATCATATTCTTTGTGTTTAGTGGGAGTTAATAATTATTAGTAGACTAAACTGAGATGGGTGGGAACATGATAAACATTTTACCTGCCATACTAGCCTTATCATTTATAACAAAGCTCCACTTAGGTACTCCATCATAGAGGCTCTGGTGTCAGTTGTTTTTGCCAATATCATGTGTCAGCAAAGATTTGTGCAGTGGTACAGAAAATTGCAAAGACTTATGTTTTCTGTCATAATAGAAAAGGCAGTGGCTAAATATAAATGGATTTGGAAATGATCAGCTTAAGAACTTATCCATGGAGACAATTGTAAATTTAATTCAATTCAGATTTGTTATTAAGAGTCCACTGTGTCTTGCATCATCAGCAATAATATCTGTAAACAGACCTACAGCGCTGCACCAAGCAGCATGCGTGTGAACTGCTGGTAGAATATTATTCTGCAAACAGAGCAGTATTTTAATCTGTTGTAGTGTAAGTAACCTGGTACAGGAAGAATTTCATATTATAGACATGTATTTCATGCTGTAGGAAATGTTCTTAATTTGAAGAAATCACCTCTGTTATCCAAACTATACACTGTTGTTAGGTCAAATGTAAAAGTCTGTATCTCATTTCTTCTCTGTGTGCCAAGAACTTAAAATCCCTCAACCCCAAAACACAACTGTTTTTCGGACTCTGCCTACAGCCCTGTGATATCCCAAATGGTGCATTTCTAGAAGAAGTTAGAAGTTGAGGTTTTGGCTGCTGTCTTCAAATCAAGGGTGTCCAGTGCAATAGGGCTGTTCAATATAACGATATATATCGGATGACGATATAAAAACGTCTATCGTTTCACAAAATAAACTGTTTACGGCAATATTTTTTCATCGTTTTGATGGTCACTGTAGTGGCTATATTCATTTCTTAAAGTTCTCCCTTTCTGGACAAGCGCCTGTTTTTATGCGGTGTGGTTAGCAACAACGACGGTAACAGCATCGCGTGTCCGCTTGTTTATGTTCCACATAAACCTTTCACAATAAAGCTCAAGATCCTGTTGAGACTTTTCAAAATAAACTGAATCACGTGAAAGAGCAGATTATTTACGGATGAGAATTAAAAAAGAGCTGCCAAGTGCTAAAAAATAAACCTTCGACTCAAACGTTAGAACAGGCTTTTCCCCGCAGCACGCCGTGTAATAAATACTCACCAAGAAAACGGCGGCCGTTACAACTTATGTCTAAAAATGTATCGTTTCATACATCGGTTAAAACACTCGACTCCAGCTACATGACGCGCAGCTGGAAACACTTCACGCAAGACGAGCTCCCCGAGATTCACAGAAATTACAGAAAATGTTACATTTTTGTGATTTATATCGTTATCGGGACGATAGAATTCTTATATCTGGATATGAGATTTTGGTCATATCGCACAGCGCTACAGTGCAATGTGAGAAATGTTGACATTGATCTAAGTCGAGACTTATTCACAACTGCGTGGTTTATTTCTCTATTCTAATGATTTCAAAATCAGATCTCACTGGATCATTTTCATAATATCAGAAAAAGCAAGCCACTATGCAAGCAGTTAAATTGTTTTTCTTAAGTGTGCAGTTGAGGGGGATTGCTGTAATTTGAACACACCTGCCAATCATCTGCATTGATTATAACAAAACTCCATTTAAGTATCTAATGTTGACATGTACTGTAACTTAATGACGACGTTAAACTTTTTCCCCACATGATGGAAGTTTGTCAATCCTAAGAAGCAGACCTGTATTTTTAAATGCACTCAGCACTGGCTGACAAAACTTTTTGCCAACTCTCAGGTTTCTCCTCCTTCTGCCAGTCTTGAAGTGCACATTTATCATTCCAGACAAAGCACACTGACTACTCACTTGTTTTGCTGGGTAGTACTATTGACTTAATTCATCTTGGTCTGGTTTCCAAAGTTTCTCATAACAAGAGAATTGATGAATGCTTCCATTTTGAGAGAATGTATAATAAGGAGGTCATCCATCCAAGAACATTATTCATAACTGTATGCTCTTTTGGTTCATCAGTAAAACTCCCAACTCTTAAATGTTTTCAGGCTTCTTAACTTAAAAAAATAGAGTTTATTTTTGATTCAGGCTGAATACTTTTCTTCTCATTTGAATCACATTTTCTTCAGGTGTTTTGTAGCTTTATTTCATTTCTTTCTACAGCTGACATGGCTGGGAAAACTGAAGTGAATACATAAAATTTAAGAAATTTTACATGTCGTGGAGCTACACTGTATTTTTTTAGTAAAGGCGAGCAAGCAAGAGTGACGCACACTGTCTTTAGGTCTGTTGCTTCACACATGCAACCATGCTTCCATTTCATTCATCATCTGGATGCAGATGTCAACATGTTTTATTGCTGTATCATTTGAGAGAGAGCGCAAATCTAGATGGTGATAAAGACAGAACAACTATAGAGCCCATTGCCACACGTGTGGTAAAACACAAATCAATGTTCAGATCTTGACACCATTGTAGGGCTCTGAAGGGGGCTCTTCAAGCCAGGTGTAGTGTGTGTGTGTGTGTGTGTGTGCGTGCGTGCGTGCGCATATGCGCTTCTGTCCCTTATGGCTCCACCCTACATCTCGGCAATTTGCTCCTTTTATCGCCATCAGGGGACCAAATGGTTTCTATAGCGACGGGCACCAGGAAGTTCTCAAAAAAAAATGTTTCGTTTTTGAAACCCCAGGGAGTGAGAGAGAGAGTGTGTGTGTAAGTGTGTCGGCACTGCAAACCAATTATGTTTATGACCGTATTTCTTTCCTGTATGAATTTACTGGGATCATGATATTGGTGCATTTTTCATTTTCCCGTGGAAGGATTTGCAGATGGTGTGCTGTTGCTTTTAACAGTTGTGTTTTACACGTCTGATGTTCAGATTCCTTATTTATTCTTGATTTTTTTTTACATCACTTATTGCCATCTTGTGCCCGTACACAAATTTGACTCTGTTTCAGACTGATAGACATGACATTGTTATTCTGCATGTGCCTGGCCAGAGGTGGTAGAGCCCAGAGACAGGATGTGTCATAAGATCTCGGCAGATGGACACACACAAACGTGTTGAAGCTCCCTCAGAGGCATCCATGTCCTCTCTCTGTCCGACTTTCTCTCTCATCTTTGTCTCACTCTTCTTTTCTTTTTTTTTGCTTTTTTTTTTTTTGCTTTCTCATGCCCACAAGGAGTTAAAATGTGTCAGCTTAAATATCATGGGGGCGGGCTTGTATCCCAAAAGCCTTATCAAGGTCCTAGCTTGCATTCTGTTGTGAGGAAAACAAGGTATGATGGTGTGAGAGGAAGTGAAATACATTTTATAAACTAAGAAAAGCACTTGCTCTTCAACCCACAGTAGAGTAAAATGCAATTAACATAAAGTAAAATGAGATTCCACTCAGGTACATCGAAGTCATTTAATTTTCAGTGTTCCGAATTAGTTTCAGCCTAGAGTGTTATCTCAGGTACTGTGACTAGCATACAGGTGTCAAAGAATACACCCAGTTGTGTATCATATGCCAAAACTGTCAGTGAGTCAAAACAGAATGAAAGACTGTCAGAGTTACCACAGCTAGACTTTGCACAGGAGGGTGCTCATTCAAGAATGAAAACATAAAACATAAAATAACACAAAAGTGCTGTACTAATAATGATGATTTAGAAGAGTAAAAAATAATAATTTCCATAATTTGTTAGACAAAGACACAATTTTTATACACCGCTACAGTTGATTTTAAATCTTTCAGCTTTAATTCAACTGGTTTTACAAAACTTGTGCATTTTCAGAGGTTTAAAATGAATCGACAAGCGGTTTTATAGCCAGGTGAGGCCTGTCAAGTTCTATAATCAGGAGAGGTCTTTATGAAAGAAAGTACAGAAGATTTAGGTGCAAACCACTGGTTATACTCAAGAACAGGAAGTCAGGATTTGACTTGCAGAAAATATTTTTTAAAGCCTGCATAGTTTAGAAAGAAGAAACCAAGATTAGAGAGATAAAAGTAGGTAGAAGGAAAGGAACGGCTCATGATCCAAAACATGCCATATCACTGCCAGTGGTACATGGGCCAGTAGTGTTTACTGATGATGAGACTGTTGGTAGAAGTAGCAGGATGAGTTTTGAAGTGTTTAGCACTATACTCTCTGCTCAGATTCAGCAGAATCCTGCATAACTGATCAAACAGCACTTCAGTGACCATGTCAGTCACCTGATTTGAACCTGATATAGCATGTTCTTTAGTTATTAAATACAATACTGAATGTAGAAACAAGCTAAACGTGATGATGGCTGTAGTAAAGCCCTGGATGGGCATCTCAAGGGAGGAAACAAAGAATTTGGTGATGTCCATGGGCTCAGGTTCAGTTCAGCTTTACTTGTATGGCATCAAATCACAGCAGCAACCACCTCATCTCAGTTTACTTTAGTAGGTGTACAGTCGGTGGCATTTCCAAATCTTTTATTTTACTTTCCTTTGTCTCAAAATAATATAAACACAAAATAATAAAATAGACATTAACGTGTTTTGTATTCTACCAATCCATGTTTGGAGTAACAAGGTGGATGATCAAGTTCAGTTCTAAGGACTTAAGCAAGATTTCTAAGACTTTTTTATACTATACTTTGTTTTATGTAATCAGTAAAATGAAATGTAATTCTTCAATGAAGAGCAACTTTTTATTTTCATTCTATTATATTTTTCTTTTCTCTTTCTTTTGGCACAAATTGGGTTGGACCCTGTGGATATCTGTGTACTTTCTTTCGTGGGCGTGTGGTCTTGAGCGTTTGCTTGTCGATGTGTTTGGCTTTGGAGCAATAACTTGTTGAATCGAAGCACATCATGCTGCCCACAAGTGTGTCTGTGTTTAAAACTTGAGAAAATGAGAAGTCCGCACAGATGTACACACACCAAGGGTGACTGCTTGTGCTACTTTGAATCCGCTTTGTCTTCTAAGAGATGGATTGTAGGCTGTCAGTCATGTGTGCAGGGTGGAATCCCCTGCCAAGACCTCCGCTGGCTCTGCTATTGGAAGATAGGACAGAAATGCGCTTGCTCGCATATGCACAAGCGCACACAAAATGCAGACACTCCGATACACTGCTCTGCATAATACCCTTTGCCAGCCTCCCCGTGTTGTGAAATGGCTTTGCTCCAGCCGTGGCCGTGTTTGTTAGCCGGTCTACTCAGACACGCACTCGCACAGTACTCAGCAGACGTTAAGCCAGGCTCCCTGCCTGCAATATAACCCTGCTTGATCCTCCATCACACACACACACACACACACACACACACTCTCTCTCTCTCTCTCACCCACTCTACCCTGCTGAGTGGCGGGCTGCAAGCTATCCACCTCTTGCCCACAAACGAGGAGAAGCCTTCTGTCAAAACCATCAAACCAAACCTGGCCTAAAGGTTCAATCCCCTCAAAAATCCCCTTTTGTTCAGCACCATGGCTCTGAGGTTCTGTGTGAAGCAATGAAGTGGGGGTTTTTTCACAACTGCAGGATAGAGAACAGAGAAGAATTAGTCTGCCAATAAATTATTGGTTGTCAACTATTAAAAAAAATAACCCTAAAGGCTATTTAATTGTTTAGATTAAAGACAGAAGTGGTTAACAAGAGTTCCGACCTGTCAAGTTAAGCAGCAAAAACTCTAAGTTTACTTGGTTAATCCCCCCACTGTGTTATCCTCACACCCTTGTCCCACATTCACCAGTTTTGTTCCCACACATTTATGTGTGGGTACAAAAGTAGCAATTGACAAGAATTTTTATTTTTTTTTTTTAATTCAAATCATTCAGATTCTTACTCAGAGATGCCGTTTCTGTTGTTGTTGAGGTTTTTGTTGCCCCAGTTTCTGTAGATATCAACAAAGGTACTCTATCTTGAAACACCATCATTCTGATTTTGATCAATCAGGACTTGGGGTCGCTATAAGCGTCGTTGCTATTTATTTCTCCTTTTACATCCTCAACTTTTCTTTGTAGTTGCCAGAAAAACTACTTTTGGTAAACTTGGATTTTGTGTTTGTCCACATGTTTTAAATGTAATGCACATGTAAATTTAACCAGCTGGGGTAGGATGAAAAGTCTCAGAATCGCCAACATAGTCATGATCCATTGTCTTACAGTCTGTAGTATATTATAGTCAATTTTTGCCAGTCTGTTTGATGGTTTTTGAGCTATTTCAGGCTGGATCAAGTGGTCAACTGAATGACCCATTGAAAAACATTTTTATCCCTGGTATGATGATGTTGCTATGTGTAAAAAGCATTTATAAATCAAATTTCATTGCAGAAGTACACAGCTTTCCACTCTACTGATCTGGTGAATTCCCCTAACACACACACAAATGCACGCACATGCGCGCACACCTCAGTAAATGTCAGACACCCCAGGATTCAGCTTCAATGTCTCATAAAAGCTCTGTCTTTGTACTTCAGGTAAGTGTCCAGCTCCTCCTGGAAACAGCCAATATTTTTGACCATCCATCGTCTGTCTCTCTCCATGTGCAGTGTGTGATTAAGGCAATTACACTGCCTCTTCAGAAAACCGCATCCCGGTGCTGAAAAGCTGTGAAAATAAAATGCATAGACCAATAACAAGCGAGAGAAATTTAGGCATAAATAGACACGGCTGAAAAGCTTTCTTTGGTTGAAGATGGCAAAAGTCAATGGTGTTCATTGAGCTTCCATGCTAACTGGAGCCACAGAGTGGACATTAGAGCATCAAGGACAGGCTTTCATTGCACTAAAACCATATAGTAGCTACTAGATACTTTCACCCGCTGGCTGGTCAATTTGTACCCCTGCAGTGTTCCTGAGGTAAAAAGCCAGCTTTATTTGTGCAGCAAGGAACAGCTTTTAAGAAGAGAAATATTTAGCTGCAGTCAGGTGGACTGACAGGACCTTACTGCAGGTGGCCAAAATGAACCGGACAAACTGAGGTTGGGCATAGATTAAAGAAAATAAAGAGAGAAGCATAGCTGTTGTGCTTCTCTTGGCCTGCAATACGCAGTCCATCCACATTAGTTCTGATCACTGGCTGCCTCAAGGCTTTCTCTTTCTCTTCTTCCATCTTTCTCTCTCTCCCCTTCCCTCTCTTTGTTTACCACATAGAGGTTGATTTATGTCGGCTGCACTTGGCAGAGTTGGGTGGCGTGGGCGAGATACAGCAGCTGAAGGGGAGAGAGAGAGAGAGAGAGAGAAAGGGGAAGCAAAAGGCCAAATCAGAGTGATGTATCAAGAGAGAGGAATGGAGAGATGAGCAGAAAGGAGGAAACACAATAGTGAGGATTGGATGAGAATATTAAGTGAGTGGGGAGAGATTACAGGAGGGAGGTTGGGTGAAGAGACAGAGAGAGGTGTTGCACTGGCCTCAGGTGTCTCTCTGATTTGTATCTTTTATGACGCTGCTTCATGTCAGAACACAAGGTCTCATGCTGCAGTCCCTCTGGCTCAGTCGCTCTGGTTGTGTATTTCCTTCTCATTCCTCTTATTATGGTTACTCGTACGTATTCATGTTGTCATCAACAGTCGTGCTCAGGATAGGTTTGGTTGGAGCACATGGTTTTACATTATATGAGCCCAGTGATGAAGTCTAAGTTGTTGATTTAATGTTCTTTATATCGTTCCTGGAATCTACAGCACTTTGTTGTTTCTAAATGTACGAAAAACAAATTTGACTTGACTTCAGATGTTACACTGTGTCTCATTCCCACCCATCCCAGACCAACACCTTGTAATGATCTTGGATACAGAATCGTTTTGAGGTTTCCTACTTTGTCAGACACCAAGATGTTGGCGGAAATGGAACCTTTTGGTGTCGCGAGTCGATCGGGCTTGTTCTGGTACTTGTACGCTTAAATTTGGGGAGTTTGGAGGCCGAATCAACTCCTTTGTCTTGCCTCTTGTCATTCCTGCACAGTTTTTGTGGTGTTTTAAGGTGCAGTGTCCTTCTTAGGGATGCTGCTAACATTTGGGCAGTGTCACTGGAAGGGAGGGGCTTGTGGTCTGGCAGTATTAAGATGGATGGCGTGTTTGAAAGTAACTTCTAAAGTACATGAATTCCAAAGCCTAAGACTTAAAAAGCCCAACAGAAGATTCCTTTGTATCAAGAATGTTCACTAATTTCTGTTTATATTTTCTGCACTGCTTATAGTTGCTTATAATAATGCTCTTTAAAGACTTTTTGCTGCACTCTTTTTGCACATTGTTGAATCTCATAGATTACTGAATTATGATATAGCTTTTTTCCCCCAAGTATTTTCATGATAAATTTCAGACTTGACCAGCCAGAAGTACAAAGTTGTACTGGCAAGTGTACCAAATTTCATTCTCTCGAGTGCTTTCCAAAGAATTAATTAATGCAAAAATGTTAACTGTGGTGGCAGTAGAGTCATAATGATTCAGCATCTGGAGACCGCACATGCTTGCTTGTACATTCAAGGGCAATACATGCATATTTTAATGTATATTCTGACTTGGTTTTAGTGTTTGCTGAAAAGAATACCTCATTGATGGCAAACTTGTCTTTTCTTTGTCTTCCCTCCTGTAGCTGGTCAGCTAAGCCAGTCAGCTTATTTCTCCCTCCAGCTGCCCTACACTGTACTGGGGCTCGGACGCAGCGCCAACTTCCTGGATCACCTTTTCGTCGGCATCCCCCGGCAGCCTGGAGAGACGGTGAGGAAATTTTACCGAGATAACTGCCAGTACTTCTGCTGCAGGGTTCATGGTCTCACAGAATGTCTGAGGAAGATTCCTTTACAGAGCTTATGTCACAGCAAATAGCAAAAGGAAGGAAAGTTGTGCAAAAAAATGAGCCTTTTACAACCCCAGGTGCAAAGTGATTTAAAATACAACACTTGTAGTCAAATGCCAGATTAAGTCATTTCTGAGCAGCTTAACGTGTCCTGAATTTAACAGTGTACGGCATGCCTGACTAAGACATTGAATGTCTCTGTAATGAGCCTCGGAATCGTGGTTTTAAAAACAAGAAAATCTTCCAAGAAAATATCAAATGATGGATGAATTAATATAGGGAGCAATTGAAGCACTTTTTGTAAGTCATAAGCGGAGAGCAAAAAAGTTGTTTTTCTCCAACTGCTCCAGCATTTTTCATGATGATGCTTGATGTAGCACATTTCTTCCAGGGATTGTGAGATTAGTTTGAAAGGTGTTTCGTGAAGGTTCAGTAGAGGGATTTCCCTCCACATACTTTCTTATCAAATTAGAAAGTGAGGTAAACAGAGACTACAGTATCTCCCTAATCTTGCAAAGGCATTTAATGCTTGGTTGAGATTTTTCTTTAATTAAAGCAGTAGTTTATGCAAGGAACTATTTTATACCTTGTTTGCCAAATGACATAAACACAACTGTTTGCTTGCTGTTGACGTTAGTTCATAAATATAGAAAGAGAGACGTTAGTCTGTACATTTTATAGCTTTTATGCTTGAAATATAAAAATAAAATATAAAAAAGAATTATCATGCATCTTAGCTTTAAAAAAAAACTATGACATCTTCACAATCTCACAGTTACTACTTTTTTTCTCTCCAAGTTTTACTGGAAGTCTTTGGTTTGATTTATGTATAATTCACCTAAACACAGGCCAGCAGTTTTATTTTTGTAGGGATTTTCACATTTTATTTACCTCTGCTTCTCCTGCTTAATGAGGACAATATTTTCTCCGGTGTCATAAACAATGATTTGACTTGAAAAAGCATATTTTGCCACCCACATCTCACTAGAGGCGTGATTGCGCAGTAGAATCTAGGTGAAAGAAAATCAGATTTCCCTGCCCATTTAATGACTAAAAAGTAAATAAAGGTTGAGAGAATTATGTGACACAGATTGATGCTTTACGGAAGCTAGATTACACAGCTCCTTTTTAATGTATGGGATGATTGATGACATCAACAGAGGAATTAATAAAGGTGTAGCGAGCTTCCCACTGAAATAGAAATGCTAATGGCTTCCTTTTTTACTACTTCTACACATCTTTGCTGAGCAACCAGCTAAATGACTGTTTATGAATGACTCTGAATCAATCACATATGTGATTCCTGTCATATGGCAACAGATCAGTATAGTAATAATAAAAAATTGGTTTTATTTTATGGTTTTTATCTATTCTTTGTCTATATTTCTACTCTTCACTACCTCTAATCTCATCTCTCTTCAGTTCAGCTCTCTCCGCCTTCGTCTCCGTCTCTCTTTTTCTCTCTGTAACGTAGCACTGTCACTCTGAATATTAGGCACGACAGGGCCCCTTTTCCCTCCTGTGTGGTACCAAGGTTTTCGTTGAACAGCTGATTAGAATTGCAGATGGCTCAGTCCGCTAGTCAGACAGCATAGGGCACCGGGAACACTCATCACAAACAAACTGCGTTATTGTCCTCTTTCCACACCCTCCTTTTTCCCATGCAAAGGAATGCAATCCTTTTTCCCTCATTTTTCCTCCTCTCTTGTCCCTTTTACAGTGTGAATTAATTAATGCCTAAAGATGTGCGCTATTATGCAGAGTAGTTTTTTCTTTGGTGTCCAGAGGGACTGGGGAGTGGAGTACCTCCATTGAATCTACCTGTAATGAGAAAAGAGGCGAAGGTTTAGAAATCTGATCGTTACGCCACCCTGCACAGTCGGCTTATTTAGCTCTTTCTGTTTGCCAGCTCTCTTGATCTGCTTGTCTCTCATTTTTGTTTTGTTTCAATCTTTATTTCTGTCCTGTTTTCTTCCTGTCTCCCCTGCTGTGCCCTTTACACTTTCTCCAGCACAAAGAGAGTTTCTGCCCGCTGGTTCGCAGAAGGCGATGTTTTGTAGAATCTTAGTGGATATCTTCTTCCCTCTGTCCAATCAGTCCTCTCATTTATTCACCCCTCCTCATCTTTCTCTGTGAGTCTCAGTCCTCCTGTTCACTTATCTTCCACCCAGGGGATTCCCTTTGCTGTTCAAAGTGGTTTACTTCACTAATCAGTCCCCTACTTGTCACTCTCACTCTCTCTCTGTCTTCCTCATCCTCTAACTCTGTATCTATCTCTCTCACTCTCCATAGTGTGCCAGTTTTCCTGGCTTTGAACCAGAGTATCTCTCGTTCTCTCTGAAGACTTAGGAACACTTTTCTCTTCCAAACAGCCAGATCGGATCTGCTCCCAGGCAGCGGTAGTGGAGGCTGACTCGTCTCCAGCTCTGCTCCCCCGCCAGTTGCCGCACCAACGGCAGTGCTTTCCAAGAGCTAAGCGACAATGGCTGGCGGCTAGAATGTGCTTGTTATGTAAAAAGCAATGCCGTTGCTGTACGCTTATTCAAAATAGCAAGATGTAGTTCCTTCCAATTGATGAAGAAAGGAGTCACAATTAAAGAGCAGTGGCACTTACAGATTCTGCCAAACGTAGAACTGGAATTCTTTCCTCTGAACTGCGAGTATAGTTACAGCCTTTAAATCATTAATATATTGCCCCCTTCTCCTATTTATACCACTGCGCTCTTAACCCATTATGAGCCAGAGAACAACCCCAGTTGCCTGAGCAGGCTCTTAAAGCAGAATAATATGGATAAGAACGCTAGCAGACACAGACGACTACACTGGGCTTTTCCAGAAACCTAAGCCCTGTTTTATAAAGATGCTAAATACAGCCTGTGTCAGTCTCATGTCAGATGTCACCACTAGTTGCTGAGCCCTAAGGCAGCAAACAACTAAAAATGAAACTGAAACTTATGCAGAGTCAAGCTGCTGTCAAACAGTTCTCTAAGCAAATGTTTGTAAACTCTGCAGTTATGTTAAGTCTGTCTTAACCATCTCAGAACTTTAGATATTCCCCAATATAAAAGATTTCTTTTTTTTCCTCTTGCAAAGTAGCCTCATTTATTCACTTTGCAAGGCATAATTAACTCGTGTGGTAAACGGGTTGCCCCTTCTCGTGCCAAAGTATTCATGTGCAAGACACTGAACTTGTTCTGGCAAGGACACAGTGGAAAGTGGTTTGCAGAAAGTTAAAAGGCACTCTGTAATTGCAGATCTTTTAGAGAAGCGATTTCCTCGTTCAAATCCAAGTCATAGCCTGATGTTTCTAGGCTAAAACCAGGCTTCCTTTCTCCTACTCTTTGAGCTAACAAGGTAAAAATGATTGCAGTATTTAGTAATTAGGGATGTTTGTGGCGTGATGAGGTTTTGCCACCTTTTTAGTATACAATCAAATATACAATATGGTTTCTTGCTGTAAAAGCAAAATCATTTTTTCTTTGTAAATTTGTTGGGTTTTTTTCTTGTACATATGTCTCATTACCGTTGTCTTAATTAAAAAAAGAAATCTAATCTGCTTTCATGCATAACTATGAGGTTCAATATATTCATCATACTGTTTTAACTTTTGCTTATTTTCATGATACCTGCATGTAACGGCCCTGCTTAACCTTTCAGGCTTTCATTTTTGCATTTAAATTTTGAATCAGGCAATGTGGCTAAATGCTTTAAAATCATAGTAAAGTGTAAGTTATCTGCTCCAGTCTACAAATGTAGGCAGAAAAAAGGCTTAAAAAAAAAAAAAGAATTGGACAGTATGTCCCATTTGTCCTCATTATCGCCACTGTGGTGTCCTTTTGTAAGACCTGTACCCCTACCTGTACAGGGAAGCTGTTCCGTGACCAGCAGGTCAGATTGTGGTTGCACTGAGCAGCTTCTACACAAGAAAAGTACTTTAGTATATTCAGAGTGTTCCTGCAAACAAGAGCTTTTGACACTAAAACATCTCAAACTAAAATAAGCTTTATGATGAGCCTGAGGGATCTGTCTGTCAAACACTGTCTTTCCCTCGCCTACACAGAAATGAGTCGAGATCTAATCAGGAAATATAAAGCAAAACTCTTATTTGGGTAAACTAGGAATGTATCATAATTTAAAAGCAGTATCCCTGCCACTGTGGACACTCAGTGTTAATATAATCACTGTTGATATAATACCAAACAAAGAAACCAGTAAACATGAGCATTCAAGTTGTAAATGAAACACAGGAGACAAGACATCATTAACATAAAATACTTTTGTTTTTCCAGAATTTGCTAAATTGAAGTGGTAATATTCAAAAACACTACTTATCTTACTTAATAGTAATTCTGAATCTCTAACTTGTAAATTTTCAAGCTGCAGTCTTCAGATGTGATGTAGTGAGTCATTACTGGACTGGAGATTTTTGTCAAAATAATTGACTTCAGTTAGAATTTTGTATGTACTTTTAATGTGTGTTCTAACTTTCAACTCCCATAAATTCAGTCTTCAAAGCAGACCTTTCTGCTGCTGCGATGTGATGCGTTACATGATGAAAAGACCATGTGAATTTCATCAAGACGGAGACTGACTTCTCCAGATGGCTGCGCTCGCACACAAACTGCCACAGAAATCCTTTATCATACATGCAAATACACCCGGCCATATGTACCACACTCACAATAAAGAAAAAAAAGGGTTTTATTCACCATAGCCTGGGTAATTTATTTCAAGTAGTAGGTTATCTATGTCTGAAACACACGGCTTAAAATAGCAAGTCCACAGTAGCTAAGAATGAGACCCATTACTCTGCCTCGAAGGGCTTAACATACATATTGTGTCGGTGTGTGCATATCTTAAAGCAGTCTGCTTGTATTGCACATATGGTTGCTATAATGTATTACTGTGAATAAAGATAATCAGTTAATGTGTTTTTCTTCTCTTTTCAGGAGATAAGGAACAAGGAGTGGACGGCCATCATTCCCAACTCTCAACTTATTGTCATGCCTTTCCCACATGATACACCCCGCAGGTACATAAACGCTTACACCTCTAGATATAATACAATATAGACGGGTCACAAATGGCTGCTTTCCTTGTTCACAGTCATATAATTTGCTCAGAGAACCTGTTAACATTTGTTACTATGGACACTATTCAACACTTTTAACCGCCTCGCCTGATGTCATTTGCTGGCATATTCGAGTTAATGTTACCCTCAGCTCGCTCCAGACAGCGTCTCTGTGGTATATCTTCACAAAACAATACCCAGAAGTGAGAAAACATGCTCACGCACACACGCTATTACCTCGCAGCATGTGTCCTCATGTTATCATGACGCTATTCACATGTAGCTGAAAACCCAGGAGGAGCTCCAGATGGCTAGTCATCGCAGACAAACAATGACACACATGCACTTTCCTCGATAGGCTCATAACACTTGCATGTTTGCCAACGCACACATACCTACATATACACCACAAGTGAAATCAGACTAACTGACTGTTTATATGAAAACAGGCGCCTTGGTAGTCTTTTCACACAAAGTACAAGCTAACAGATTGCAAGATGTATCATGATGAAGATAAAGTTAATACATCAAAGTGGCTGGATTTCTGGAAATACATAAAAGTTCTTAGAAACTAGAGAGAGCGCAGTCTTTCATTCTGTTCAGCTGTATGACCAGAAAGTGAAAGAGTTGTTCGTTTATTTATTTTAACATAACACAGTCTCTGCTAATGTCCAGCATTTTGGTAATTGCATTGTTTTTCTGTCAGATAAAACTATGGCAAAACATAAAACAGCATATGGCAATCTTTCTTTGTCTCGCTTTCTCCCTCTCTCTCCCTCTTCTTAGTTGGAGCGCTAAATTGTACCTTACTCCCAGCAACAGCGTGTTGCTGACGGCCATCGCACTGATCGGCGTGTGTGTCTTCATCCTTGTTATTATTGGGATCCTTCATTGGCAAGAGAAGGTCAGAACACACACACACACACACACAGACACAGAGTAGCGTGTTGTAGTTAATGTTGGCCTCTTCCTGGTGATTTACTGCTTCAGAGTGTGAGTGTGTGTATGTGTGTGTGAGACAGAGAGCGAGAGAGAGCAGATTGGTCACAACCAGCAGCAGATGGGTCTCACTGTCCCTGTCCTGTAGTCCTCTCGCCTCCCAC
Organism: Maylandia zebra; assembly: GCF_041146795.1. Classification (NCBI taxonomy): domain Eukaryota; kingdom Metazoa; phylum Chordata; class Actinopteri; order Cichliformes; family Cichlidae; genus Maylandia; species Maylandia zebra. The sequence continues at coordinate 6,194,105 of NC_135167.1, forward strand.
CAAGACACACATACACACTCTTTCTCTCGCTCTACCTCTCTCTCTCTCGTTCTCGGGGTCACAACCTGGAAGGACGTTCAGCTGTAATTGCCTTCTTCTGTCCTTTCAGCACGGCAGATCTGCTGTTCATTACCGCCATAAATGTGCTCTCCAGGGAGTCGATGCATGTTTTCATGTTTTTGGTTTTGTTTTTTTTCTTCACCACCTCCGGTGAAGAAAAAAAACTGTTTTCTTTTTCTTTTTTTTTTAATGGAGGCACACACACACACATCACAGTCTCAGAAAAATGTATCCCATCATAGCAGGGTTGATGACACTCAGACACAAACACAAATTATCGCAAATGTTCTCTTTTTTTCTGGATTGTTTCCTTTTTCATCCACACACACACACACACACACACACACACAGTCTGCTGGGCTGAGCAGTGCAGTAAGTTGTTGGCATCTTCTCCAAACCATCTGCCGTGAGACCATGTGCACTTAATGTGTTCCTGTGTGTGTGTTTGTGTGTGTGTGCGCGCGTCTTCACTCAGGTTGACATGCAGCATGGTTACACACACAGAAGGGCTCTAATTGCCCTCTTTTTTAGAAACGTGGGTGTGTGTGCATCAGCTTCATCTGAGCTGATGCGAAATTCAAAAAGATAAAAATAAATAAATAAGCATGGCTGGTGCCCAAACTACGTACACAAGATACATCTAGCAGGCTCAGGTGGATGGGAGGAGTGATGAGTGTGTGGATGAAAGCTATGTTGCAAGAGCAGGAAATGGGGAATGCAATTAAGAAAACGGTTATTTCACTCTTAAAGGTTATTTACGATTCTGTTTATACACAAGCTACTTAAACGTGCTTGGGTGCAGCCCTTCAAAAAAAAAGCAGAAATGCTTAGCTCAACATGAATCGTACTGTACATACGTCAAATGCTGATTGGTTGAAAGTTGGACAGTATAGTATTGACATTAGTTTTTGGAACAACAGGTTGGAGTTTGAATCCCAGTTAGCACATACACCCAGTAAAGCTAGATGTTAACCATGTCTACATCTGGTACCAATCGAACTCCTTCAGTTCACATGCTGACGTATCCTTGGACACGGTACTGAACTCCAAGTTGCCCCTGATGCATCCATCAGACTGTGTCAATGCCAGAAAGCACTTAGGCGTAGATAAAAGCATATGAATGTTTGTGTGGATGAGACTTGTAGTAAGAAACCACTTTGAGTGCTCAACTGAGTAGAAAGGCTATATGAGTACCCGTCCATTTACCAAACATCAAAGATAAAAGAACAGCATGAAAAGCTCAGACAGTGGCTATGTTGGACACTTTTACACACATTTCACTTCAGTTCTGTTATGTTCCGTCCCAGTGTGTACTGTTGTTGAGTAGCCCACAGATTCAACTCAGTTCTGTCTTGTTCTCACAGAAAGAAGGAAGGAAGCGGTTGTCAGTCATAAACCAACAATATATTTGGCTTTGAACACTGTGGTGTCCATAGGCTGACTAGTCACAGTAATCAAAAATGTCTCACTACCCCCCACTGTACCCCTAATAAGAGTAATAGTTACTAGTTCCAGAAAGGTTTTTGGCCTTTTTGACTACTCGTTTCAGAGTTCTCATTTCCGCAGCATGCAGTTCAGTAACATTTTCTTAATGGTTTAATAATATGGTGGTATATCATATAGTACTTGCAAACTCATGATAGGCTTTGATTAGATAGATTAGAAGCAGCACAGGAATATATTATTCAAATGCACCGAAATATGTAACATCGCACTCATCATCATTTCAATTCAGAACAAAACACTGCACCACATTGGTGAGGCATCCAACATTCACAATGCATATGAAAACTCATTTGATTCAGATTACTAAGTGCATTATCAGGTTTCCACTGTGCATAATCCTGAGCTTCCACTGTGCATGCAGCAGAACTTCAGGTTCAGTGATTGAAGTTCTTATTGAAATGCTCCTTGGGAGTCACAGTTGAATTAAGCCGTGTTTGCACTTGACTAGTACTACCTGGGGAACTCTGTGCAGTTGGAATATTTGCAGAGGTAGTCTGTGATGTTTATCCCATGCAAATCTGCCAAGGCTGCAATTTGAAAAGTAGAAATTCCAATTATCTACCATGTTACACCAAATACAAAAGTGCTGTGAAAAAATTATCCTTTGCAGTTGTTTGTTTTCTTTTTACTTTTCTGTTACCTCTGTACCGCCCAAGAATTATGAAGGTTGTGTTTAGAAACATTTTGGGTGCAAATTCAGGAGGCTAGAGTGTCTGTACAGCTTAGAGACAAATTCACAGAAAGGGCAACTTAAATCTATCTAAAGAGCAAAATCCCAAAGTATAATGAAATGGTTGACATGCAGGGCAGCATGCTTAAGGAACATTTCACCATCTTTCTTTAAAATGTAGCAGGCTATTAGTAGTAAGTTAACATTAGGTCTGTAGCAAGCAGCCAGATGCCTTCTAATCAATATTTGCCATTATATGAGAGTAATATCAGTGGATTCCAATAAAACTCAGATCTACCCAGTTCAAATGTGCCACTCTAAACACAGACATGAGTGGGTAATTTTTAACTTGCACAAGATTTTTAATATGACTTATCTTTGTTTAGCTACACTTTTACAGTTGTCATTTATACCATTGAAAACATGGATTTGTTTTTTTACTTCTAGAAAGGTGAAATAACACTTTTCACTTTGCAACATTTATTTTTACATACATCTGCACATAACAGTTTCCTGCCATAAATCAAACTGCAGCTGTCTCTAATTTAACTGGTGAACAGTGTTTTAAACCCACAGCGTTCTTCTGTCCCTAAAGCTAAACAGCATTGACTCTATCTGAGGACGATCTCCAGTGTCTTGTCGGTATATACCCTTCAGGTTGTTCAGGTTGACACAATTTAAAGATAAATTTGATTTGAATTGGACTATATGTCTGGCCTTGATAACTTGAAGACACACAGCTGAACTGACTGGCTAATGTGGTGTAACCTCCTTCACCACCCAGAGAATTAACACTGAAGGTAAATCACATATAAAAGCTGCTAACATTCTTTCTTATATCTCATCTTCTCCCATCTCCTTTATGCGGGGCATCCGCTAAGGTCAAGGCGAGACGGCTGATTGACATTTGGCATTTCTGTGTGTTTGCACCGCCGCCTCTGGTATTTGCTCTTCTAATAACAAAGTCAGGCAGAGGGCAGAAGCATGAGGGCAAAGACACGTTGCCCAGCCTAACCAGCTAACAGGGCTTTTACACAAATTCTGTGAACTTCTGTTCAATGCAATATTAGCTAGGGATATGAAGAAGTCCATATGACTATATTCCAGAAAGTAGAAGAAACAAGTATTTAAAGGCACCTGTTAAACCATTTTGAACCCCATATTTTTATTCTTGGACTTTGTTAGAGTCGATCTGCATGATTCACAGCTCGTGTGGCTCAAATATGGGAGGTATGTCTTATCTTACATATATGGTATCTCACTATGGTTCAGCCTATTGGTTTGTCTGAAATAGCTGTCCTCTTCCTTTAAAGCCAATTTTATTGCAATTGGCTGCCCGTAGCAAGCAGAAGATTTTCTGACCAGATTGGTAAGTCTTTTGTGCACAAAGCCAGCGAGCTATGTGTTTGAGATTACCTTATTAGTGATATCCTATCTCATGCACAGAGCTAAGAGTAGAGCAACTGCCTGAAACAGAGCTTTTTGAGTGTTCGTCTCCCAGGGATTAGGTTCACATACACTGACCTCATTATTTGAAACTTTGGCCATGTTTAATGCAAGAATCAACCTTTGCAACAGTATATAAATGACACAAGTTGAGGAAAGGTCCCCTTTAAACAAATTGTGGGAAAGAAAAAACCAATGAAGCAGAATTTAATCAATCTCATCATCATGCAGGCCAGACTTAATTAGCTGACATTAAAGCCCTGTGAGACTTCAGTATGCATCACTGTAGTTTTCCACCTGGTTTGGGACACAGACCAGCCCACTGTGTCAGAAAACCCTTTAGATGGACACAAATCAATGCTCTGCTGCTTAATGATGATTCAAGCCTCAGGATGACTATTGGTAGTATCCCCAGGACAGTCAATTAAACCAGGCCTGGACAGCAGCACAGCCCAGTGGATTGGTTATCCAAAGGAAAGAACATCAAATCAATCTGCTCCCTAAAAACATGTTGCTTTTTTTTTTTTTTAAAGAGTAAAAAAAAGAACACCGCATCAATCAATATGAGATGCTGCAGTCTTTGAAGATAGATGAAGGCTTTATTACAAACCAAAACTGACAGGATTAAAAAAAAAAGATTGAATAAATGTGTTTCTGCTCGTCTTTTGGATGAAGCAAATTAGTCAACATCAGGGACGCACTGGCTTACCCACAAAAGAGGACATGCGTCTCAAAAAATCTTTCTAATGTAGTGACTGGGTTTAGTCGTTTTGTTATGCTAAAACATGAACGGCTCTGCCGTAACATTTAAGCAACGTTTAAATGTTTGGAAAGGGAAAAAAAGATCTGACAGTATTTTAACTTGTTGCCTGTTCACCCACAGAACAAAGTCATTGACTGACTACACAATCAGCAGTCCACATAACATAGAATTGTTGTTATTCATTTGTCTTCAACTGTGCCAAATCACAAACTTTAAAGATGTACATTTCACCCCTTTAAACCTGTGCCTCATCACGTCTTGATTATAAAAACAGACCAAAACCTTTACTCTTAGAGTGATAAATGAGATAATAATATGGACACTACCAGAGTAGCTTTGTATGATTCAAAATAATCCTTCTGTATTTTACAGTGGTGTTTCCCTCCTTCCTGGTTTCCTATTTTTTGCATGTTTGTTACACTTAAATGTTTCAGATCATCAAACAAATTCAAATATTAGATAAAGATGACACAAGTAATCAGTTTCTAAATTGAGCTGTTTAATATTAAGTGGAAAAAAATCCAAACCTATATGGTAATGTGTGAAAAAGTGATTTCCCCCCTAAACCTAATAACTGGTTGGGCCACCCTTAGCAGCAGCAACTGCAATCAAGCGTTTTCAATAACTGACAACGAGTCTTTACAGCACTGTGGAGGAGTTTTATCCCAATCATCTTTGCAAAATTGTTTTTCAACCATATTAAAAGGTTTTCAAGCATGAACTGCCTTTTTAAAGTCATGCCACAGCATCTCAATCGGATTCAGGTCAGTTCTTTGACTAGGCCACTCCAAATCCTTCTTTTTTTCTTTTCTTTTTTTTTGTTAAACCATTCAGAGGTGGACTTGCTGGTGTCTTTTGGATCATTGTCCTGCTGCAGAACCCAAGTGCGCGTTAGCTTAAGCTCACATTGTCCTTCAGGATATTTTGGTAGACAGCAGAATTCAGGGTTCCATTTACCACAGCAAGTCTTTCTGATCCTGAGGCAGCACAACAGCCCCAGACAATCACACTACTACCACCATATTTTACAGATGGGATGATGTTCCCTTTCTAAAAATGCTGCGTTACTTTTACACCAGATGTAATGGGACAAACTTTGTCAGTCAGATTCTACTTAAGTGATTTCTTGATTGAGAACAGGTGTGGCGGTAATTAGACTTGGGTGTGGCTAGAGAAATTGAACTCTAGCCACATTGAGCTTTCCAAAGATGTGATAGCAAACAATCACTTTTTCACACAGGGCCATGTAGGTTTGGATTTTTTCCCCCTTGATAATAGATAATTTAGAAACTGCATTTTGTTTTTACTTGCATTATCTTTGTCTAATATTTAATTTTTTGATGATCTGAAACATTCAGTGTGACAAAAGTACAAAAAATAGGAAATCAGGAGGGGGCAAACACTTTTTTACACCACTGTATATCTTGTTGGTTCTACCCATTAGTTTACCATCTCTGACACCAGCTGTTTTGGCTCCTCTTCCTTAAGGCCACCCTTCTTTTAATGCAATTTTCTTCAGTTTGAATGATGTCACTGACATCATACAGACAAAAATAGAAAAGAATTCCTGAAACTGGGTGATTAGATCAGTCTGTCACCTCAGCTGTTGACTCACAGGGTTTACTTGTTACAAGCACTGACCTCATTATTTAAAACTTTGACCTTGTCCCCTTCAGATTCAACTAAAAAGCATAGAGTAGGTATAATTAGGTCCACTTGGGCCAACACGACATTTAAAGAACTGGATCATGGATTTATGACACATTTACAAGTGTGGCTTAAAGCAGATAAGACATATGTAAGCTGTTTGTCGCAGCAGTTATTTCTCTTGGTAATCAACAGACCCCGTACTGTTTCCAGAGATGTAAGGGAAATCCTCATTCTGTGCATAAATACATAGTTGAGACAAAGCTTACACGAGGCTTCAGCAGTGTGAGGTTGTCCACATCGATGAGGATCTTCTGCATATTTTTAGCACAAAATTTCCTCCCTTTGTGCGACTGTCCCTTCACTGCAGCTCAGCTAGGAAATGCCCGCAGAAATGAAAATCTTGTACTTAAAAAATACCCACTTGATCAGGTTTTTTATTCCTGATTACTTACACTGGCTTTGTGTTGGGAGAAACATGGCCAGTAGGAATGGCAGGAATGATTACACCAACAATTACACCGATATAAAACATCTAAACAAAAGAATACTTTGATTCCAAATGGCTCCCAAAGTGACATAAATGGTTCATTTATAGATTTGACTGTTCTGTACAGAGACTAGTTTTACATAAGGAGGGTTGAGGACTGATGTTGGGAATTAGTCTGCAAATTTTAAACAAGGAGATTAGGGTTGTGTCCTGGGTATAGCTTTTTTTACTTCAATATTATTTTATTTGTAGGTTCTTGGTTTGATTATAGGGACCAAAAATGTATGTTTAGGTGATTGAACAAATCACTGATTTTGTTCAAATAAACCCCGGAATATCAGACACTTGTTACTGTTACGGCCTTGATCAATAGAATAATGGATTCTAACTCATCCGTGGCCATTTTCACATGTGAATAATCATTTTACAGTAGTTTCACACACATTTGCACTACTGGAAATACTCTGTGTGGTTTTAGTCACCGAAGCTGTCTGGGTAGAGCTTGCAGAAGACCACGCTGTCTGACATCATACAGACTTTTTAATGAGGGAGCTAAATGTTTTAAAGACCAGCTAATGTCCAATCTGACTTTGTCTCACATCTGCGTTCACACCTGCACTTCTTCCAGGTGATGTCTCAAAAATTTAAAAGCTGTTATCTATGTGTGAAAACGGCTTAAACGGCAGGGTCGACCCCAGATCCTTTCTGTTAAGCTCAGACATTTTGCATGTCATTTTTCACACGGCTGCAAGAGCTCACTCTGCATAATGGTTGTTTTAACCTGCAACGTCCACCTGGTGAGGAAAGCATCAACTTGGTGTATTCTGGAAGGTGCAGCTTATAAATAATTTAGTTAATACCCTCACAGTCCTTTTTAAGAAAGATAGAATTGCATGTATTACAAGTACGCAGGAACTACTTCTTCATTAAATTTAGCATTTGAGAAGAAATCGCAGTCTTTTCAGGTTGTTGGTAGTGAACAGTCATTAAGTTGGGACAAAGTGGTTCTGACACACTTACAAATTCAACAGTAAGGGTGGAAAAAGTGTCTTTAGTTTTATTTTGGCGAAAAACGTTTTACACTTTCCTTTGAAGTCTACAGGGGGTTGAGTTTGACACCTGAAAGAGAGATGTAGGGTGGAGTATCACTTCAGCTGTGACTTTTGATACCACAGTTGCAAATGTTCACACATCCCCATGGCCTCCTCCTTCTTGTCTTCAAAAAGAACTGTACATTATCCCTACTCCTGCACTGCGGGGATGAACACAGTCTGGACATGTTGAAATTACAAAATTGCTTTCATGGGCTCTCACATCATAACATGTTCTTGTTCTGTTTGAGACGATGTTAGGTGCCGGTTCAAAGAAGTAAACAGAAAACATGAGAAATTGCTGCTGTTGGCTGAAATTTTGTTGTTGTTTTTTTCATCAGCACACCAGGAGTATTAGAGTAGAAGCAGGTGACTTGAGCGGGGCCCTCAGGGAGGAGGTGTTGTTGGGAGAGGGTGGTGGACTTTGCTGCTGCACGTCTGTCAGCTTGTTCACAGCTTAGTTCGTACACCACTGCCTGCAGCCATCACACCTGCCTGTCTGTCCCACTGCCCAGATGATGATAATAGACTGTTGGCTATGAATGCACACATATTATCCTTAAAAGCCTTTTCACATTGACGGGAGGACAGAAACTCTGTGTGTTTGTGTGATGTTTGAATTTGATTAATCATTGGAGCAAACATTACATTTTTACCTGTTGTGATGTAATTGAATATTAACCTCCTAACAAAAAGTCTAATTTGTGCATCACTTATTAACAGATTTGAACATTAGACCACAAACCTCCAAAAGTTGATTCTGTTCATCTGGAGGTAACGTTTTCAGTGGGAAAACCACTGAAAACGTTACCTCCAGATGAACAGAATTTACTTTTGGAGATTTACTTACTGGGGTGATTGAGCATGCATCAAGACATTAGACCACAAAGTTAACCAGAATGTTTTAGTTTGATCATTTTCTCCTAACACATTTTTAACTAATCAACTGGTAAATGTAAATAAAGTACAAATTTTCCAGTTAAGCAATCTGTCCAAGAATAAATGGTAGTAGGTTCGTCCTATTCAGCACTGCTTTCAGATCTGAGTGCGTTCAGTTGGGCTTGGTTCAGGTTCTCTGACCGATGCACTGCAGATTGCAAATCAAGATTTTAGCTGTTTCTGGTTTAGAAGTAATACAGTGTCCTCACATTCAACAAGCACACAGATGCACAGAGCTTTTGGCTTTTAAGAAAATGTACTTCCGTTTTAGTCACACATTAGTCATCTCACTGCCATCAGTTTTAGTTTGGCTAACGAACAGCATGCTCAGGCTGCAGCTGTCAAGCTTTGATATGTACAGCTTCTGTGATTGCACATGTTGTTCGTGTTTATTGTGAGGTTAGGGGAACAGGCACTGTTTACCTGTTTGTAGTGGAGTATTCAGTGGTTCCCACATACTGTGCCCGTGTAACTTGGCTTTGCAGAAATAATAGCAGGTGATGTCTAAATTATTCTCCACGGCAAATCCAGTAGTTCTTCAGAAAACTCTGTGTTCCTGTTGTTCTGTTTTTCCTTGGTTATTAGAGATGTTATAAAGTACAATTTAAGGCAGGGGTCTTGTATTTATTTGGCTCATGGGCCACCCTCCATTAGCCAAATCAGTAAAAACATTGCATAGTAACCTGTACTTAAAAAAAGCCTCCAGAAATATCTGTTTCTCTGGAAAGGTTGAAGCACAGTACTATGCAAAAGTCTTGAGCTACCCTCCACTTTTATTCTTCGCAAGCTTTCTTGTAATTTCTTCAAATGTCAACTAAAGGTCCAATTCAGCTCTCGGGTGTCAGGTATTTCGTCAATTTCTTTCCCATTTCTTAAGGACATGACTTTCAGGTACTGTTCATTTGCTATAGATGGTTTTCTTAAGCCTGCCACTTCTGTCCTTCACTTGTCCAGTTTCCTCAGATGTTTCAAGGACCCCCTGCACATTCGGAGGTATACCGAGGTTTTCAATATTATCTCAGTGGGAAAAATCATGTGGTTGCAAAACTACTATTATATGTTTGTCAAACTGTTATTTTTGTCACTTCTAATAACATTTGCAACAAATTGTGTGACTGCTGGTAACAAAATACCTAAAAACAAAATCTTAACTGAGTTGTCTTTTGTGTGTGGACACAACACAGGTTTGTAAGTTGGTGCCAAAATGATTTGTAGATCAGTGTTAAAGTGTCTTAACAAAAAAAAAAGAAAAGAAAATTCCTCTGAAAATGGTCAGGTACAGGACTCAAGATGATTGAAAAAGCAGCCAGTTGCCAGAAAAAAAACTCTAAGAAAGAAGTTGAGGAACATAGTGAGTAAAAATCGCCAAAGCTCTGCTAACAACAGTTCCAAACCTCCACTGGTATTAACATCAGCACAAAACCTGCAGTGATTTCCATGGCTGAGCAGCTCCTGTGTTATGTGTAGGTGGAAGCACTTACATAGTGTACAGTAGTATAAATCATACGACATTATGCGAACTCTGTTAGAGCATACAAATCCAAACATTTGATTCAAGAGCAAACAGGGGTTTAAAATAAAAGAGAGACGGAGTAATACAAAACAAAACCTTGAATACTGAAACCAGAAAGCTGTAAGTAACACAGTTATGAGGTTGTTAAACTACAACTCTCACTCATTTGCCTGCATGATATTAATAAACTCAATCCATCCTTTACAGCTTTCATCAGATCTGTCCCTCTGAAGTCTTAAATCAATAAAATCCTGCGTCACGTTAGAACTGTCAACTAACATCGGTGTTTTCTCACTCAACCATGTGATGAGTGTTTTTAACTTTCAAATAGCATTATTCTAAATGCCTTTAAGTTCTGATGGCACATTCCCCAAGATTTGAAATAATCAAGCCGATTTTCTTTCTTTTTTTTTTAAATTTTCCCTACCATCTCTGATTGTTAGCCAGTAATTGAAAACCCCACGGGCATTCCCAAAATACACGGTAGTGATTTGCCTTTCTGGTCCCTCTTCCCCTCCAGCACAAGCTCTGTCCCTCCTTAGAAATTAATTTTTGTACATGACAGTGAAAAATCCATTTCAACAGATGATGGAGAACCTAAACTTTCTTTAGAGAAATAAGTGAAGGTCGTCATTGTTTGTTTTGTATACGCTACAAAATCTGATGATGTGTCCTCTTGTATTTATGACTCCAGTGCAAGATAAATGACTGTTTTCCTTTGACCTTAAAAACCTGGCTTTGTGTGTTTCTCTGTGTGTGTGTGTTGTGCAGAAAGCAGATGACCGAGAGAAGCGCCAGGAAGCCCACCGTTTCCATTTTGATGCCATGTGAAGAAACAAAGCTGCATCATGGGAGACCATCCTCTCCCATCCTCCCGCGCATGCCTCTCACCTGACCACCCTTTCCTCTTCACACGTTTTCACTCAGACTCATTTCAAGGGCCAATAAATGGATTCTCGTATACCCCAAAACGTTTCTTTTTGATATTTTTCAGTCCTTGAGTCAGATGTTAAATATTTATGCTCCATTTCATTTATTCATTCCAGTTTTAGAAGTACAGGAGCTGCAACAAGGCCATAGAGACAGACAACGAAATCCTAATGGGAATCACTCTCAAGTTTAAAGCAGTGATTTCTTTGGACCGACTGTCGTTAGGAGTGTGATCGTCAGTGGTGTTATTAGTGTATTTGGATCCTTTTGAAATGCCCAACAAGTAGCTCCAATGATAAAAGCAGTTTCTTTTTGTTTGTTCACTGGGAAGGAAGCACCTTTAACATTGTGTGTATATAAATGTGCATCGTTACTTCAAAGCCACACACGTGTTTCTGTCCATTGTCTTTGCACAGCTGATGAACCTCTTGGGTTTTTTCCTGTGAAATTAAACTGAACTGATTGTATTATATTGATTCAGCCTCACAGCTACAGACAGCAATTGGTGAAAAGTGAACATAATGTGATATAATGATGCTGCAGAACATTTTTATGCTTCCGATCCCACTAAAAATAATGAATGGCCTTCATGTCTGCTGAGTGCAAGTTTGTCTCTTTTGAGTCTGTCCTAAAACGCTGCATCATGGGAGTGCCAAAATAAAGAGCCTGGAGTCTGTAAATGTCTAATTCTGCTGCATCAAAGTCCTGCAAATCATCCGACGCCTGGTTGTCCTGCTGAATAAAGTACAGTTCGCTAGTTTCATGTTTTAATTTCTGTAGAGCTGGGTGGCTCCGGTGTGTTTTATTTATATTCCAAGAATGAGCTCATGGTTTTCCATGTGGTTTGCACTTTTTTTAACAAATGATTAACTGTGGGTGTATGTAATTTATTTGGCTTGCAAATGAATGTTCAACCTACTAAATGTGTTTACTTACTAAAGTTGAGAATAAAGGTTTCTTCTGCTTAAGTCACATGTTTCTTTCCCTGTTCCACTCCTCTTAAAGCTGTTCATAAAATTATGACCCCAAAGTCATACTTGATCACTTTTAGGAATTTCCCACTGGAGCTCCTTTCCAAGAACATTTTTTTGTTTATTTTCTTGCTGAGAAGCTAGTGGCAAATTTCCACTCAAAATAATCCTCTTTTTATGCTCTCATTATCTGAATTTGTTGCACGGTTAAATTAAACAGCCTTTAATTTTACATGAGACCCTTGAAGGTCCCTTGGAGCACCCCTCTGGGCCTGCACCCCTCTACAGGGCCGCCCTACTAAATAATGCATGAAGAGGGTAAACCTCCCCTGCATGGAAAATGAGAGTAACAATGTAGCCTTCAAGCAGATTGCAACTGATTAAAAACACTACAGTATTGATAGACAATTGCCAGCCGTCGGTGTGTGTGTGTGTGTGTGAGTGAGAGAGACAATGTTTGACGGAGAGATACAGTGAGGAAGACAAGGGGACTCAAAGCAGTAGGTGGTGCGCTGCACGCTGTGTTAGACTAGGCAGCAAATAAAGCGTTACAGAACCGGAAATATGATATTTCCTTAAAAATAAAAGCATCCAGTGAAACAAGCAAAAGTTGAACGTGGGGAAAACGTGTCATTCCCTTTCTTAATGAGAGCAGTGTCCACATGTGCAATATTTAGCACATTAGTTATCCATGACTGTATTATTCGGGATAGCTGAATCAGTGTTATCCCCATAGATAGATAAACAGATATTTTTTATGCTCTTTTCTCTTTAAAAATCGCAACAAGTTCGCGAGTGAAACTTTATTTTTGAAATACCTCACCGGAAAAGCTCCGTGTGCGTTGTCTGTAACTTGACCGTGTTTCTGACAAGCCTCTCATTGATGTAAGCAGCGCCCACGGCTTAAATGAGCCTCGTTCAGGAGCGTTTCTTAGTTCAGACACGGGCGGAGAGCTGGCAGAGACGGACTCTTCTTCTTCTCCACCACCTCCTGCTGTCCTCCTCCATACTCTTCCCCAGTCTCTCTGTCACTCTCCATCCATCATCCATCCGTCTGCGTCTTTTGGATACCTACCTTCCTCTCCTTACAGCGCGTCAGCCCAGCTGGATCAGTCCATCCTCCACATGTCTTCTCCACCGTGGTCCAACTGCAGGCTGCTTTTGCTGTAATAATGCCTGGCTGAAAGGCTCGCAGCGGGGTTTTTCTTGCAGCAAAGGGAACGCCGAAGAAGAGCTCGGTGGAGCGCGGCTCTGCGTAATGGATTTACTTTTGTCCAAGCAAAGTTGGATTTTGTGAAGAGCCTCGTGGACCCCTACAATGGTCAGAAAAGGAGGGCGTTTTTAGAAAAGGTGCTTTTGGGTTAGGAATCACATCGTCAGAGGAAATGCACAGAGGTGAGTTGTACAGGAGCCCCTCGGTCATCCGAGGTGCGCGTCAAGGTCTGATTCCTTGGCCACTACACGGACGACAGCACATTTCAACCTTGGATATAATGTTTAACGTTTAATCCTCTCTTTTTAGCGCAGCTGACAGTTTAACTGCAGGTTGTGGGGTTTGATCCCATCAGAATGAAGGTGCCATGAAATTCAAATAGCCTATTAACCATGGATGCGCTTTAGAATATTAAAATGCGCCTCGTTAATTTAATGTTTTTCGCTTAATCTGATGCAATTTACAGACAGTTTTCAACGGGTTTTTTTTCCTGCTTTCTGTCACACCTATTTCCATTCTTCCTTTATTTGCATCTACTTGCCCTCTTGTGACAGATCTTGGTTCAAGCTTCTGCTGCTCAAACCACGCAGGTCCTCCAGGGTTTGGTTAGGTCTGATTGGCTTTAGTCGACCGGAGCACATTCGCTGCTAATTAGAAAGACTTAATAAATAAATAAAAGCGAACACCATTAATCATCTGGTATTTTGAGCATTTAATCGCTAAAAATAGTTTTGTGGTTTTATTATATTGTAATGGTCCAGTGGTGCAAGAAAAAAAAACAGAATCTGTGCGGCACTCAGTTTACAATCAGTAAACAGTGGGAACAGATTTATGATCATAGTGGACAGCAAAGGTCAGATACAATTTTTTTTTTTTTAAAAACGCACAGCAACGATACGAGCCGTCAGCGCGCATTGACTGCTTCCAATAAGGCGTAATAAAAACAACTCGTCACAAACAGTGTAGCCTAGCGTAAATCTGTCCAGAAAAGGAAACTTAAAGCTATTATATGTTTTAATATATGTTATCAATAACCTAAAAATATATACTCTCATATTACTTTGTAATGCACGGGTTACAGCTAGGGGTGTCAATGGGTGCTACCATGGCCAGTTCCTTCTCTGCTGCGGTGGAAACGACGAAGTTTAAGAGCCAGTCACAGACGTCCCGCACACGCGCGTGCTGCCGCCGGAGCGACTCCCGCTGCAGCCACAGGATCGTGCCGTTGGCACAGGAGGCACGCGCCGGAGCACAAGGCTGCAACGCCGATTAAGTGCATCGAACCTGTCAAAGGGTCTGCATGTGTGGGCAGTTCACTGCATCGCTGAGGCGCTGAGGTTTAGGCCATGAAAACGATTTAACAGCAAAGCGAACCACCGCTAACAAAGGTGAGGAGAGCGTCACTGCCAGAAAGTAGCTTGGCCGCAAGAGGTTTGCTCAATACACGGGGATGAAAAAACAAGTTCTGGGCATGTAACTCTATCCTGACCACGTCTTAATAATAAGTGACCAGAAGATACATAGTGTTTTAAGTTCAGCTTTACAAAGAAACCTTAAAGAAAAATATTTTTAAGTAGTAAAAACTACTGAACAGGCTAGAGTTCCTTGCACTTCAAAATAAAAGCTGCTTCAAGCATTACTGTCCATATTAAGTCACTAACCTGCTGTTTCTAGGGAACTGACTTTGAGGTGTGTTTGTAAATGCTCAGATTAATACATGAAAACCAATCCTGCTTGCGGTGAGTCTAATAGCCAGCATAGTCCGGTGTGTTCCAGCGCTGTTGATTTTCTGATGCTTTCAGCACCCTCTCTGGGTGAATGTACCTCACTATTTCACTACACAGGTTACAGTGTGAGTAAAACTGAAGCCTTTTTAGAGACTTTCATATCTTATCAACTGTTTGGCAACAGCCATGATGAACTGCAGGATATTTCTGCCTGGTGTGGCCATTAAACAAAGAATTCTGCATCTCCCCCTAATATAAAGACAGTTTAGTTTCTATGTCCCTTTGCTTTGTACTTGTAGCCACAAGGGAATTATCTAATTCCCAGGCACTTCTAACTCGTGCCCATAAGTTATTCATCTTGAAGCCACACTAAATCATTGGCAGGCAATAGTATCTCATGGGCCTGCAATGATATTTCTCCCACCCGTGTAACAGGGGGTGTCTCCGTAGGGTACAGCAGTGCTGCTGATTCTGTTTCAGTTCAGAAAGCTGCGGTGACCTCAGTTTGTGCCCAGCTTCTGCTTGGTTTGGACGCCAGAGTCAATGGGATGAGATGACCCAACCTACATTTTTAAAAGAGTGCTTTATTTCATAAGATGTTAGCCCATTAACTCATTTTTTTTACAAGTTGTGTCTATGTTCATAATCTCCACACTCCACCCGTTTTTATACACATTTGCAAGTTGTTCTCTTGATGTTGAAGTGACAAAGACTGAAATCCTGTTTAGCTGCTGATTTATTTATATTGTTTCAAAATATGTTACAACTACCAGAATAAATTATGCAACCTTTGCCATTTAAGTGAGTTTACATTTTTATAGACTTGAAACACATTTAAGTCACTGCAGCCCTCTGTCTTTACAGATAAAAGCACTCTTCTTACAAAGTCTGTGTTTTAAAACTTCTGACAAAAGGCCTTCGGAGTGTGGTGAGATTCCCACTGTGCACACTTTAGCTTTGTGGAGGGCAGCAGTGTTTCAGATATCTTCAGAATTTAGATTCTGGCTTATTCAGTGAAAAAGCCTCAGTGTGAGCTTGCAGCATCTCTCTGTTATTTGGGTGGTCTGCTCTCCAAAATTGCCTGTGGTAGTTCGTACTCCCACCTACTTCATTGCAAGATAATGGAGACAGAGGTAATGAGATCCTGAAGCTGGGAGGGAGGGTTTCTGTATGTGTGCATTTCAAAATGAGTCTAAGCATCTAGGCTCACTGGTACGTTTGTGTTCATTGCTCATGTTAAATGTGGATTGTTCTTCATTAGATACCCGCTTCTTTTCTTTTTCTCTCTCTTTCTGTCAGTCTTCCATCCGTCCTTCCTGGGTGCCATTATGCAATGTGCCACGCTCACACTTGCTCTCCTATTCGATGTGAGCGGGCCAACCTATTATGAACTCAGTGGGGATCAGGTCTACAGCGGCTTATCAGAGCAAGACAGTGTCAGAAGCTGTAACATGCGTGCTCTCAGCGCAGATATCATTGTACTACAACATATTCCATGTATTGGCCGTGTCCATGCGCTGCCCAGATGCCTGTCTTTTCATCAACGCTGTGGGCCCAGAGGCCCGGTATCCATTTTTTTGTGCGAATGCTTTATCTTTCTGGTGCCCAGAGGCTGCAGATTAGTAGGTGGAGTTGGTAGATTCAAATTACCTTTAAATAACTCTACAAGTATCATTGCAAGTCTGTTCACACTGTATAGGTACATTTAAAGCTGTGACTAATTCAAGTATTCCCACCATTCATATCTATATATAATCTTAGCTGTATTATTTCTTCATGTATGCCTTTATCTCACACTGAACTTTATCTCCATTAAGTGTTGTCATTAGCAACATATTTCTGAAGCCAAAATGCCTACTAGCACTGCACTTTAGTGTTGCAGATAAAACTATTATTGCTATTGATATTCTTTTGCTTCCACGTTTCGTGTTTCGCTAAGCATCTGTGGAATTCCTGAACAACTGAAACCATTTTGATAGTCATATGTGAAAATGTACTTATAGGACAAGGTAAACAATCTTTTAGATTAATATTTATTTGACATTTTATAGACCAACAATTTATCAGTTAACATGGAAATAATATGCAGTGTAATTAGAGAAAAGAATCACAGTAGCCCTTGTTTATTGTGCCGCGGAATGACAAGTACTGTCATAATAGTGTGTAGTAGAGTGTCACTATTGTGGCCAAACAGACTCATAATAAATGTAATACTGCTATTTATGGAAAATCTGATGAAAATAAATCTCCTGGTCCAATTAATTTTTGTACAGCTTTCTTAATTGTGTCTTTTTGCTTCTGTTTTCGGTAAATAAATGACACTGTAAATGGGGGTTGGAGAAAAAGTCTGTAACCATGACTGTATGAATCTTTAAAAACATGAACATGATATCAGTATTTCTTATTGAGACAATATGGCTATCATTAACACAGATATATCACAACACCCAGTCACTGAAAAGCAATGAATGAAATGGTGACCTCATGTCTAGTTCTCACTTTCCATCTTAGATTTGTGTTATTTCCAGGATGCCTGTGCACTATTTGTCCTTCCATGAATAATTTCCTTCCTCATTTCTCATTCTTGATATACCTTTATTGCATTAACTTTTCTCTCTCAGCTCTCCTCTTCCTTTTCCAGCCATACCTTTTTAAAAAAAATTTACTAATTCAATCACAGACGTACTTAAAAATGATATTGATCTATATTTCACTTTCATCAGACACAGGGGAAATCAATACCACAGCCGATCACATTCGGTGTCTGTTCAGTGGCTTTACTGCTGATGAACTCGAGGATATGAATACAGAATTTAAGTCACCTGTGACTAATGTGTAATATCTCTGTTTCACAGCGTGGGTACTCTTCTTTCTAATAGAAGAGGGTTTCGCTCTGGCACAGAGAACTAAAGGTAAGCTCAGGTACTCCTATTTTCTCTTAATGTTGTTTCATCCATATCGAACCAGTGTGAAATGAGGAGGCATTATCTCTACTTTTATCACATTAATTCCTTCAGGCCTCTCGTCCCTTTATAGCCTCTGCCTGCTTGTTCCTTTTCTTGCACCAATCCTCCGTATACTCTCCTTGCCTTCCAATCATCCCCCCATTCATCCCTTGACTCAATACCCCATCTGTCTGTCGCTCTCTCTTTTCCCGCTGTCTTTCTGATTTCAGAATCCCCGAGCGATTATGGCGGCCAGAGGCCCAACCAGAACGACTGTGGCACGTGGATCCGCAACATCAACGGCGGGAGTTTCACCTCCCCAAACTACCCAAACCCCTATCCACCCAATAAGGAGTGTGTTTACATCCTGGAAGGTAAAGCCAGATCACTGATGTTTCATCTTCTGCTCCATAGCACCAGAACAGCTGACACAGTTTCCCGCCTTTCAACGTGTTGCCTCCTTCAGTGAATGTCATTAGCCTGACTGGCATTGTTTTATATAACCTCGCTCCTATCTGATTTTCTGTTCTTTTGCTAGCGGGCAATCAGCCTGACATTTTTCCAAATGAGCCATCCGGAGTTTGTTTCAGCACACAGATACCCTTTGAGAATGATGGAGAGTGGCGTATTGTGGGTAGCGCCTGACTTCTGGTCTCATCAGAGCAGTGCTACAGTGTGCTCATCTTTATTGGCAAAAGATTCGGTTGAAGTAAAATATAAAAGAGATGAACATCTGCTACACAACTGAGCTCTGATGGCATATCACTGAATTGTAGGCATTCTTGTCAGCTTTAGTGTTCACCAGAAATATCACACCCATCAGTAATTTGGTTTCCTGCCGCACGGGAAACATAACGGAAAGCATCATTAGTAGCTATAGGAGATGCGGTCTGGGATGCTGCTTGATGTGTTTTCTAAACTGATGAACTGTTTATCCATGAAGTTAAAGTACAGGCTCTCATGCTGATGAGATGCGTGCTTTTACCTTCTGTGGTGGAGAATAGATTTTTCATATGGCTCAAGTGCTCCCCCTGTGGACAAAGCAAGCTCAGACCTATTGTTGGTGAATAAGCCTACTGATGTGTGCAGTAGTACCTCGCAGCAGGCCTGGGACACCACAGATGGAACCTATCATTTACTATTATTTAGTCCTGAATGGCCTTAGTCATATTCATATTCAGGCTCCAGTGTTCAGCCTTTCAGTCTGAATCGCAGCGAGATGGATGCTCACGTTTGGTAGAAGAGCTAATCAGATCGCTTTGTAATCATAAACTGTGGTTAGTGAGCCTCATTGATTGTCATGTCCCAGAGTTCATCAGCTCAGTGATTATACATTCTGCTCTTTACGTATCAAGCTGTGTCATTTACGTGTGTGTGTGTGTGTGTGTGTGTGTGTGTGTGTGTGTGTGTGTGTGTGTGTGTGTGTGTGTGTGTGTGTGAGAGAGAGAGAAGGAGATGGAAATTTATAGAGAAAATGAGACTCAACACATCAGGGAGTGAATGCACTCATAGCAGGAAGTGCAGGCATACAGGCTGCTCATTCAAGCAGAAAGGTTCAAATTCAAAGGCAAGAACAGAAGCAAAAACTCACACAGGGAAAAGAGAATCACTTTGGTTATTTTAGTTCACTTGTTCTCTGTGCCATACACATGTACCACCCTTGACCTTGCTCTTTTTTCTCTTTTCCTGGGTGCATTTTGCTTCTGCAAGCTTGGCATGATTGAGAGCCCCACGCCCTCACCCTCAACATCTCTTTTTAGTATGATTCATCTCTGAAGGCATGAATTGCCCTTGCAACCGACTATGTGTGTGTGTGTGTATGCGGGGAGGGAAGGCATGGTATTAAAGTGCAACAAACATTCAGTACATTCATCTGGATCTGCATGACAGATGAACTTGTGAACTAGAGTTCATGCTGTGACTGCAGTGTTGTGTATTCACAAAATCAGTGACAGCAGTGCTGACATATCCCACAGTGGCTCCATTTGTGGATGCTGTGGTCATGTGTGTCCACATACACATGGGTGACACATTAAAGGAAAAGTGCAGAATAGAATATTTTAGTGTTGGGCCATTGCACACCTGTCAGAAAATGACATTGATCATACAAGTTTCTGTAACCCACTGGAAGGATGAACAACTTTGTCACAAGATATATTCTCTCATTTGGTGCTTTGATGATGGTTGGAGAGCACTGCTTGACATCTCCGTCCGAAGTCTGTCGTAGGCGTTCAGCTGGGTTAAGATTGGGTAATGCAAAGGCAATCAAATGTGACTCACATAATTTTTATACTCATTCAGTGCACCCTTATACCTTATGGATAGAGCATTTTCGTCCTTGAAGAGACCACTCCAGTCCAGACAGAAATGTGTCATCATACACTGAAGACTCAGAAATGCTCAGAGCAACTTTGTACTGATTTGAAGTGAACCTCTTCTGAGGCGAGAAGTGGGCTCAAACTATACATGCCAAATATTTCCCCAGCAAACAAAATCGCCTTCTGTATTGTGAAGCACTTTGTGATTTTTATCTGTGAAAAGATATAAATAAATTTGACTTATTTACTTACTTTCTCATTGTAGGTTTTCCTTTAATTTGTCACCTGTCTGTATATGTATTCTTCTGAGTGATGTATGCACACAGGGAATGCACTGTAAACAGACTGAGTAGCATAACTTGAAAGTATAAAATCTAAGCTAAAACTTGTCTGCGATGGATGAATGGATGGATGGATGGATGGATGGATGGACAGACGGATGGATGGATGGATGAATGGATGGATTTTGAGTTAGACCATCATATTCGGGGGTGAACACCACCTGTGCTAATATTGGTCATTATTCATAGTTTGAATAGCAGAAATTACTCTGAAAGTCCTCAGTAATGCAGCCTGTACAGAGACAGGAAACACTTTCGTTTGGATTGATCATTTTTAATTCAGTGCTACTTTTCAGTAGTCAAACCACTTTCTTGTGGGCCACTTGTCACATTTTCCTTGATCATTTTGGTTCTCTCTAGAAATAGAATATCATGCCTGAATACAACCTTAAGAAACATTTACATACAGTAAACATTTAGCATGGCTAAGTATCAGAAATTAACAGTCAGCAATGTGGAACAGGATTTACAAGACTTTATAATCTGCACCTTGCTCTGAGCCAACTTCTAAAAAGTTCATGTCACCACCCAGATTATCTGCGTCCTCTAAAGGAAAGACTTAATTGTATTCTTTTCACAGATTTTCTCCCTTTGTTTCTTTTCTCTCTCTGCTCCCTTGTTTGCCAAAGCCCTTCCTAGACAAAGGATTCAGCTGTCTTTTGATAAGAACTACTACATAGAGCCATCGTTTGAGTGTCGCTTCGATCACATCGAAATACGTGATGGGCCATTTGGTTTCTCTCCACTTATTGATCGCTTCTGTGGGGGAAAGAATCCAGAGATTGTCACATCCACAGGACGTTTTATGTGGGTTAAGTTCACCAGCGACGAGGAGCTGGAAGGCCTTGGATTCCGAATCGAGTACACCTTTATTGCAGGTACAAGCAACCGAACGGCACATTTGCACTGAATGTAATGGCACAGAGTGTGAAAGCATGTTTTTGTACACATCAAAGGTTTTGAGCAAGATGTGTGAAGAACAGGATCTGATTAGTTTGCTTTTATCCCAAAACATAAAGGAGAATCTGATCTCCGTATAACAAAAGGAATACTTATCTTCCCCCCTTTCCCATCTTGTTTGTGTTCATTACCAGTGAAAGATGATGAAAAAAGACAGAATGGACATCCACAGTTCTCTCATAGATCTACAATTTTCTTCAATCATAGATTTCCCCCCCCCCCCCCCCCATTTTCTTGCCGTTCAATAGAGACAAGTCCAACATCAGAGCCTTCTAAATCTAAACCCAGTATGCCCAGAAATCAGTGCCTCCCATCAGGTGACAGATATTAGCTCCAAACAGACCTCCTTTCTGCTTTATCTAGGATGCGTTAATGTGATCTTATCTTGTGTTCTCTTCTTACCTGTTTCTGCTATGTGGATTGAGAGTAATGTGCCATCCAAATCTTATCATTTCAGACCCTGATTTTCATCTGCACGTGGGTGGACTGCTAAACCCCATCCCAGGTAAGCTCTTCAGTATTTTGCAGGTTTGCGTTCGATCCTTTTTGAAGAGCTCCTCTGTGCTCAGAAGCTTACCGGAGGCTATCTCAGGCACTGGCGTTAATGCTGAATGCGTAAATGTACCTTGACAGGCATACGACTGTATATGAATTGAAAGGACGTACATGAGCACACATGTACAAATTAAAGAACACGAAAGAATGAACACACACCTCTTTTATCTTGCTCTTCCCTCCCTGCCTTTCTCTCTTTGTTTCTCTGTCTTCTTATTGTCCTTTTTCCTAATCCGCTATGCTGACTTCAGTTCAGCCTTAAATCCTTTTCTTTCCTCAATAAAATCCATTATCTGTCCCTCTGTTTGTCATGTGTTTCTTTTCATAATAACCATTTTTCTTGTTATCCTCTGCTCTTTTTTTTCTATTTGGTTCTTTTATGTACATCCATGTGACCCCATTCTTGACTTTTTTATTTTACACCCTTCTCTCCTTTCATTTTTTTTCTTTTTTTAATGTTTCTCCTCCACATTTCTTTTGTCTCTCTGCAGAATGCCAGTTTAATGTTGGTGGATGGGACGGGATTATCCGCTCCAGTCAGGTGGAGGAAGAAAAACGAGTGAAGCCTGGTGATGCCCTGGACTGTATCTGGACAATCAAGGCTCCTTCTCAGTCCAAGGTCAGTACAGTAAGGCAAGGCAAGGCAAGGCAAGTTTATTTGTATAGCACAATTCAACAACAAGGTGATTCAAAGTGCTTTACAGAGACATTAGAAACAAGAACAAATAAAAAGCATGATTTAAAATTGAATAAAACAAGCAAATAAACTGACTAATTTTAGTCAGTAACCAGGTACAATCCTTAACACATTTTTTCTATCCTGCTCGAGCTCCATTGTTGTGCTTTCTAAACACTAAAATCTAGCTGGTGTCTATCTTTCTGCTTGAATGAGTCATGTTCAAACCCATTTCATTATGCCAGACAAATGCACACCTTGAATAAATAAAATCTCTAAACATCCTCCATTCTCACTACAAAATAAAGTGGAATAACATTAAAGGGTTTTTATTCATCTCTCTTGGGGATATTTGTTACACTGGCAACATACTGAGTTAGCGCCACAGAAAGACAGAAATTTTACATCTAAAGCATCAGTAATGTTTCTCTCAGTTGTGTTCAATCATTTCACGCCTCTCAGCGTCACTGAAAATTGAGGTTACACATCTTTCTCAGTGAATTGTAAGAGCACAGGGGCTCTGTTCACACCCCAGCTCAGAATATTTATTTTGGCCACTAATGGAACTGTGGAAATGACAAAAACCTGCATGAATCCTGTCCAAGATCGCATGAAAATGATACAAAAATCTCATTGCAACAAATGCAGTTAATCCCAGAATAGATATGAATAGTCATCCATGAAAAGAAATCTGAGGAGAAGTAATTTTGAATTTTACCATGAGGACTTGAAAGGAGTTGAAGCGAGTGTGTGTGGGGGGGGGATCCTTGGAGTACAAACAAGAATAGGAACGACTCAGAATATCTAAACAGTCATGAAGTAAACTCTGAAATCATCTTGTATACTGCCAGTCTGTTCAGTGTGCCCCACTTTCCATTGCTTCACCTTCCTACTGTTCTCTGTCTTTGCACCATTAATTCTTTGCACATTCACCTATTACTATTGTGATGCTATTACACATTTCTTTTATCTATTTTTGTGTCACTGGGAAACTATTTTTGATATTCTCTGTAAGAATATCAAGTAAATAAGTAAACATGCAGCCAAGAAGATGTAAAACCACAACCCGACAAACCACCTGTTTACTGTTTACCACTGAAGGGGGACGCCTAGGAGGTGGTTTGTGGGTGTCGGTAGATCAGGTTTGTGCCAATTCACGCAGAGTCAACTCAATACTTTTTTTTTCTTTTTTTTAATCATGTTCCTTGAGCTGCTGCTGAGCAGTTTTTACAACGTAGCGGTGCAGTTGGTGTTGAGAGTGTTATTTCCTTGGAGTGTACTCAGTCTGTTACAGCTATGGCACCCCTCACCCATTTAAGTAAACCTCTTGTATAGACGTGTTTTTTGCCACATTTTTGAGCCAGTTTTGTCACATTTGAATGGCTAGCATGTAAAAAAGTAACATCCACATGAATGCCTAGGCAGGTTGCATTGTAGCACAATGACCGCTGATTAACTTTACCTTCCAGGGGTTTTAGTGTTGTGGCTGATCGGTGGATATAAATCTGAGTGAGTCTATAAATTATTTACATTTAAATATGTAACGGTAATACATACAGTAGCATTGTGCGCTCCTTTCATTGAGAACAACACTTCTGGCAGTCTTGTCTGTACTGTGGCTGTAATTTAAAACATAATAGGTGTGAGCATTGCAAATACACAGATAGGCAGCATGGGAAAAAGCAGTGCAGGCGAATTTTATTTAGTGTGGCCCTGGAGATTCACGAGTAGGCAATATTTTCAGGCCAAGAGTGAAAACCCAGTGATAAGTTCTGATATTTATGACTAGATATCAAAAATCTCATTGGAATTACAACCGCAACCTGGCTAGCCTTAATTCATTGCTGCTCTGCTTCTCCCTAGTGACTAAATGAGTCATCCACACACTCCTGGGCTGCTCACTGGGCTCAATACACTAATGCACACAAATTCATGCACATCCTATTAAGTATAAAGTGGCAGATGCATTCAGTCACAAATTACACAGTATCCATTCACACAGTACAAGTAATTACCTATGCACATTAAATACTGATATGTATATAGGAAAGTAATATTTTATTCATACACGATTTGCATGGATACGCATTCTTTTCTTACTTGCATAGAAAGTAGCCTCCACAATCGCTTCACTGATTCATCACGTGCAGTGTGAAGCAGAAGTGAAGATGATCTGAATTTAGTAGAAGGACAGAGTTTAGTGGCCAGACATTAGCTCAATGACGCAAAAGGAAAAGAGCAGCAGGCTCAGCAGCTATTTAACTGCTGCCTGCTCACCGGTGTCTGTGAGCTAAATGTGCTGAAATTTAATCTGAGCCATGGTCATGATTTTATCATGTCATTATTCCTGACGTGACTTGTGCGCAGAATAATTTGTTGACTCGTGCTATGCAGTTACTCACAGTGGGAGCTGAAATGAAACACAGTTATATACTTGGGCTTAATAATAAGCAAACTATGCTGTGCTGGCTACATAGACTGTAAAGATAAGATGGACATTGCTACTGTGACAAAACCCACTGGTTTGTGAAATTAATTTTGAAGCTTGGCTGGCATTTTAACCGTCACCAATTTTTTTGGAAACACACATTGGGTGCAAGAGGTGGCTCTGACTGAGAAATGGAAAGTGTTGCACCCTCATATAGTGTCAAGGTAGCCACATCCTAAAGCATAACCTGCTTTGTTGTTTATTTTACTCAGCATGGATCCATGTTAGCATAATGAAAATTACTTTGTCTTAACTGATGTAAAACTACTGATTGAGGTCATTAATTAGTTTGCAATAGCTATGTATTTTCTCATAGGCTGCTTTATAATAGGGAGTCACCCCCTAGTGGTAATTAGAAAAAAATGCAGGTTTACATGTCATCACCTTCCTTTATGTCCAGTTTGTAAGAAAGACATTCATAAACAGGGCACAGGCTCAAAGTGAAGTTGTATCTCAGTAGTAGTGTTATTGTAGAAAAAGCACAGGTGTAGTAACAAAATTATATGAATAAAGAAACTGTATTGAGGATGCTTTCTACTGGCTGCATAGTCTAGCATTTTTACACGTTTCTCTAACAAGTCAAAGGTCCTGTTTCAGTCCAGTAAGGAGACCCACATATCTCAATGGGGTTGTGTCAGCAAGAGTGTCTGGTGTTAAAATGTGGCAGATCAAACATGTAGAACTACCTTCTAGCGTGACCCCTTGTGACTAAGGGAGCAGCTGAAAGTAGCTTTTATTAAATCTGTTTTGTAACTGGCTTATTCTTTATGACTTGCTTCTTTGTGCTTCATGCTATAACCAGGTGAAACTGTTATAGGCTGAGAATCGATGCGATGTTCAAGGACAAACTAGTGCATTTCAGTCAGGTTTTTAAAAATCCCATTAAATTTTGGGTCAGTACAACATGATAAATACAAGGTGTTTTGATACTTGTGTTTGACTGCAATTTCTGGAAAGCTGAAATTTTCTGACTTTCTGACCAGGTGAACACACCATTAGTATTTCATTCTGAGCCCAGACTTTCAATGCCAGGAGAGCTGCAGCTTCAGCTCACTAGTCTTTCCTCCCTGCGGCATTCTCTGAAGAGAACCATGAAAAAAACAGTGTGTGAGGAACACAGAGCACGCTGCTCCATATTCTCAGATTTACTTTTACACATTGCTATACATTGCTATATGTATCACAACCTGGATGAATTAGATTTACTTTGTTGAAGTAAATCTATGTTCTTTCCATCTGTTAAACTCTTTATCCTTCCTCCATACCTACATGCTCTAAGGAAGGGCTTTATAACAATTCACAGGTTCACGGGGTTCTTCTCTTATCTGTGTTTTGTTTATTACGAGTGTCTGAACATCTTCCGTGTCTGCTATATTGGGTTTTCTGATTTAATGAATATTTTTCACACTTTGCTGACATAAAAAGTAAAGTTAGTCTGCTGTCATGGTTAGACAGCAGTGAAGCGAAGTGATGTATCGCTGTGAATTTCATTTGATTTGCATCTCCTGTGCATCCCCAGATCTACCTGCGCTTCATAGACTACCAGATGGAGCATTCCAATGAGTGTAAGAAGAACTTCGTGGCTGTGTACGATGGCAGCAGTGCCATTGAAAACCTCAAGGCCAAGTTCTGCAGCACCGTGGCTAACGATGTGATGCTTAACAACGACATGGGAGTCGTACGAATGTGGGCCGACGAGAAGAGCCGACTCAGTCGCTTCCGCATGCTGTTCACATCATTTATTGATCGTGAGTGCCAGTCTTCCTGACAATACTAATTCAGCCTGGACCCAGCATTTTAACATCTTGTTTCCTCATGTGAACTTCCACATGGTTGAGTATTTGGCCTAGAGCCATTTGTTATGCTGTTAAAAAAACAAAACAAGCATAAGACATCAGTTTCTGGATGCCATCTGGAATACACAGAACGGGCTCAGTCTGACCACACGTATAAAAACTGTGAGCTAGACAATTTTTACGGCATCAAACCCGGCATTCTGCTGCGGGTTTAACGCTGCTGTTGAACAGCACTTTATGCATCTCTGTAGATATTGACTAATTAAAGGGATTTAACCATCTCTAGCTTTTTTTTTAAGCTGACAAATAAGATAAAATATAACAGTTTTGTGTTATTATTTGTTTATTAGGAGTGTGATTTGTAGTTTTCTTTGCCCTCTTTGGCTGAATAGTTCTCTGTTAAGAACGGGTAAGCCGTAGGGATTTATATAGATAAGATTTTGTTGCCATCATCAATTCTGCTTGTTGGTTTGGTGATTCATTAACACTTCCCTAATGAGTCTTTGTCATTTTCCTGTTTAGGAAAAAAGAAAAAAAGCCTTCACAGGTTTTCAGCATTAGCATGGCTGATTTACTATTTGAGTCCAAACACATTCAATAAACAGAAGAAAAACGCTTACATGTGACTCGGGCATGCAAAAAGTTCTGCTGCCTTGTGTTTTAGATTCAGCAAGTTTCATAAAAATGTGTTCATACTAATAAAAGAAACTGAAACTTTGGAGAATCTGGTGCCTCTTCTCAACTGGAACCAGTTCTCAATTCCCATCCGTAAAGAGAAAATACATGTTGATACTTTCAGGATCTTCCAGGCCCTAAATTATCAACCCCACACACACGAGCAGTCGTAAAAACAGTTGATTTATGAGGTCCTGTGTTCTATTTGCATCAGCAGTCAGCAGCAGACACTGAAGTGGCATTTCAGCAAGGAAAGCTAATTACGCTGCGCCATGTTTAGACCGCAGATATGAGAAAACCAATTATTAACTCCAGCATTTTTAAGTAACTGAAAGTATCAAATAGTTTCTTGATATGCATGTCACCGCATCATACTGTGTTTATTATAGGTCACTTACAAAAGGAAACTAGAAATTTATTTCTCTGTTTTGGTAAAAGGAAATGCTGCATGGGGTTAATGGAAGTAATTTCAGTTTGGGCTTCATCACTTTTGAAGTACAAGAGATTTTCAGACAAATGCTGCCAAAGGTTGCGTATAAAGTAGAAAGAAATTGCCAGGCAGAAAACAGTTTTCTGTTAGCACACTGTAATATTTTCATTAAATGCCTGAATGGACTGAAATATTAATTGCTACATTCTCCTGCACACTTCCCAAGCCCTGTGTGAATGCTAATGTTGTTTTCATCAGCAAACCCATAGCGATTGCAGTCGCAACTTGAAGGCTTTTAGATTCAGCAAGAGTGTTTTTCTTTTTGTTTTTTTACTTGAAGAGTCCTTAAGATCATTTGGATCCTCATTAATTCTGACTTTGAGTAACACACAGTTCATCTCAGAGTAGTCTGAAGACGCCTGAAGAACTCCTAAACTTTATTTGGTCAGAGTCAGCGACTGGCTTAAAGTTTGCTTGGAGGTCAGAGGGAACAATTAATCTTTGTCACTTAGTACAAGATGAGTTGTGCCTTTTGCACTCCGTCATGTGCTCTAATCTTCCAGCAGAATCCCCTATGAAATGTAAACCAGGCACATGAAAGCCTTATTAAATAAACACACGGCCACACAATGCACACACTCAGATGAGTTATGTCCTTGTGTGAGGAGAGAGGCTGTGAGGGTGAAGCACTGTTGACACCTTCCTAGAAACTACATTTTGAAGGCGAGAGACACATAATCGGTTTGGAAGTGATGGCGGTGTCAGGGGAGCGACCCTGTCTACTTTCTCACTGGGAAATAGAAGGAGAGCACACTCCAGCGCACACATACTCTGTCATGCACAACCTCACATACATGCCCATATGCATGTCCCGCTGTCAAAGTTATTTAACCCTGAGGCAGAGGAAGCAAGTGGAGGCACAAAGCCCTCATCACAATGGACCTCGGAAGAGGGTTGAAACTAGTAGAGCAAACTAGAGTCTGTTTCAGCTGTGATAAAGACTCAGAGAGTGTGTGTGCACACAGCCGCTAAGCTTGTGTGTTTAAAAAAAGAGAGAGGAAAAAGGGGTGGAATGATTTACTCAGGGGAGCTTGGAAGGGACAGTTTGGAGAAGCAAACAAGCCATGTACTGCATGCGAAGAGGAACAATATTTATCTTTGTGAACACCATTTTAAAAGCATGCTCATCCTTTGGGCTCAACAAAGAAGTATAAATATGAGGCATACATTAATCATAATTGTTTTTGTTTTTTATGTTATCATTACTTTATTCCAATCTATTCTCTGTTACATCCTTTACTCAACTGAACAGGACAAATCTGATTGGGTCATATTTTGCACAAGTTATGAGCTTTAGGATTGGACAGTGTGCTTAGCACTGTTCTGGCTTTGAATCTCTCAGTGTGGACTTGGCATGTTTTCCCTCTCTGAACTCCCATTTGTTACTCAGTGATTCCTGTTTGTCGTGTATGTGAGCGTGAATGGCTGTTTCTGTGCCTGCGCCATCCTGTCCAGGATATACGACACGTCTTATACAAATAATTGGATACTAATGGATTTAGTGTAAAACCGACTTGAAATTAGATGAAGAAAATATCCTGTAGACATCATTTTCTGTTATTGTTGGCAACTGAAATGGAAACAAATTAAATGAAAGCATACTACTCATCAGCTGTTTTAACCCTGTAAAGCTTGAACCATGAAATAATTACCATAAAATTCAAATTTTTAGAAACTAGAGTGTTTATTGAACCTTCTGACAAATTAAAGAAAAATAAAATAATAATTTGCATGTATTAGTTTTAGTAGTAGTTTAGTTTTAGTTTTGCTCCTGGTATTTCTGTGCAGTTTTTTACAGTGGCAATGCATGTGTCCGATGATTCATATGATCAGATTTTTTGGGGGAAAAACACACTGAACCACACAGAAACTCATGTATCGAATATGATACACTTGGCGTTAAAAGTGTTTATAATATAGGGCTGCTCTCACAAAGATCAGGTTTTCTAATTTCCCTTATTTTGTATTAGACTCAATAAGAAGTTTTAGTTGCACACTCCTGTTTCTTTACAACCCGACATGAATTTTCCATTTGTTATATAGAGGACTTTGTGAAATATTAACCAACTATTAGTGTTAAAATATTCTGTCTGCTAAACAATTCCTCTGGACTAATAAACAAAATACTCTATAAATATCCTTAAGTAACCTAAACCCAGTTTCCACATCACCCATCTCTAGTTCCACTTGGCAGATAAGAATTGGCTTTTGCTGCAGCTCCAAACTTGTCTATACGAGTATGCAGTCATCTGCATCTTCTTTCAGCCTTGCATGTCTTCCTGCTGACTGGAAGTGCATCGGTCTCCTGAGCCCAGCAGCCAGCCTCAATTACCAGCCATCTCTGTCTCTGCCATCACAGTCTTCATACGCTGAAAGTTGCTTTAATGTGCTGTGTCTCGCGGCACCTGCCTAACCACCTGCACCCCCATGATGAACCGAAGCCATTTCTGCCCCCACATCCCCACCTCTGCCTTTCTTTTCATCTTTTCCCTATTCCCCCTCTCCACCCGCTCTCTGTCTCCCCTCTGTTAGAGTCTCTTGACGTGATGGCTGCAGTTTAGTGAAGCCGTCATCTCCTCCCCTCGTCACTCCGATGTTATGTGTGCAGGAAATGATGATGCATGGCCTTATGTGTACTGTGTCTCCATTAGACCTCCAGTGTTTCAGAAAATAATAGAACATTTCATCTTTTATTACGGGCCTCTACAGATTTCCACAGCCAAATGATTGTTCTTTTATTGTTATTGTTTTATTGTTATCATCAAAATAGCTTCTGGTCCTTTTCACAGTGTAGTCATCTTTTACTCAGCACTGTTAGACAGATGTTTTCTTTTTTTCTAAATTCCATTATCTCGGTGTATTGTCTTTTGCCTGCAGCTCCTTGCAACGACAATACTTTCTTCTGTCACAGCAACATGTGTATTAACAACTCCCTGGTCTGCAATGGCGTTCAGAACTGTGTCTACCCATGGGATGAAAACCACTGCAAAGGTGATTATCTTCTTTCTTCCAGCTAGCTGATTAAGATTTACATGGCATGTTTGTAGAGTTTGGATTTGCTTTTAAATTTCCCAGTTTTCATTGCTTTTTTCCCTCTCATTAACCTTTTTGCTACAGAGAAGCGATCTAAGGGGCTTTTTCATCAGATCACTAAGACCCATGGCACCGTTATCGGCGTCTCATCAGGCATAGTTCTTGTTCTTCTTATCATCTCCATCCTGGTCCAAATGAAACAGCCAAGAAAAAAGGTAATACAGTCTTTGTTTTGCCATTGGTTGTAGTTGGACTTTCATTATTTTTTTTTTGACTTTTCTTTTTTTTTCCCCAAGCTTTATTTTCATTTTTAAATTGGAAAACAAATAAAAACAAACAAACAAACAAAGCAAAAAAAACAAACAGAAAACTCACAACTTGTTTCTATGCCTTTCAAGGTTAACCTCAGACATCTGAAAACCAAACACAGAAAATACAAGCATAATAATAATAATAATAATAATAATAATAATAATAATAATAATAATAATAATAATAATAACAGCATAGCAACATTAATAATTACAGATTTTTTTTAAAGCAAACAAAAAAACAACAAAAAAACAAATAACTCAAAAAAAAGAAGGAAAAAAAAAGAAAAAAGTGAGCAAGACAGAAAACACACCATGTGAACCCCTCCCACCATCCCCCCACCCCTTTACCCCTGTATGGCTCTCAACCTCATCACATTGTGTATCAAGACAGCCCATATTTACACCTATCTATAGAAACTCTCATGCACAGGAATCAACATCTCCCACGATAAAACTGCAGCATTCAGGAAATCGAGTCAGGAGGGCCTAACCGGGGATCAACTCAAGGCAGACCCAGGGGGATTTGCGTCATCTCTATGATCTATTAGGTCCAAAGACGGTGGTTGGACTTTCATGACTTTCATTCAACTAAGAGATGTCGGAGCCTAAAAAGATGATACAATATTAAAAGCAATGGAATTACTTACAAGTTGGAAACGAATGTAGCTCTAAAGACAGAAAACAAAAAAAGCTTATGCTTAGATTTCACCACATGTCATAAATAATCCAGTACATGAGATAGGAAATGTATAGTCGCATTGTAATATCTTCTTATGTTACACCATTTTCTCTTAAGCTTCCTTTTCCATCTATTTTTATATCACTCTATGATGCCTCATAACTCCCAGAACCCATTACTTACTCAGTAAGCATTACTTTATGGCTGTCTTGAGGTGGCCAGAAATATTGGAGTCTGACTCTCCCATAATGGATTTCTCCCTGAGTGAGTGCTGAACATTTTTCAAAGTGGAGACCCTAAAAAGGAGTACTCTCCTTTTGACTCATGCTTTAAATGGATATAAAATATATATATTAAAAAGCAAGCAAATAATGTGCATTGAGTTAAATTATTTATTCATGTTTATGGCACAAAAGGTACTTACTAAAACAAGTGCTTAAGTACTTGTTTTACCATTTTAGAAACATGACTGTTTAAGTGGAGAAAGTTAGAGAAGATTCAGAGTTAGGTGTTTCAGATTTAACATTTAACTGGCATTTCCCAGCTGACACCCATCCAGTTAATCAGCACAAAAAAGAAAACATACATAAATGTCTCATGTGATAAATTAGTCAGTCAAATTTATTTATATAGCACATTTAAAACAACAACTGTCAACCAAGGTGCTGTACATTTCAGATAATCAAAAGAGATAAAAACATAGGAAGACATGATAAAGAAAAAGAAAAAGAAAATGAGATGATTTGAGTAAGAAATGAGACACATAAAAGTACAAATTCATTCTGATTTAAAACCCAAGGTTTTGAAGTGTCTAATGTTGGAGAGGTCCTGATGAAAAGGGGAAAATAATTAAATCTCTGTCCACATTGGACCAAATCACTCATATAGGAAAAGGAGAGATTTAGTTTTCAGAGTGCTTCAAGCAGCACATTTATTACATTTTTTTTGACAGTTTTAAGACTTAAAATGGTTATTCCTTCTATTGTCTTGATATATGCTCATGCTGCATCACAGTGGACAACCAGTGGCCTGGTAATCACTTAAGTGTATCGTCTGAATGGATCTTTTTCTTTTCAAGGTTGTAGCTCGACGTCCTGGTGTTTTCAATAAGGCTGGATTCCAGGAGGTCTTCGACCCTCCCCACTACGAGCTCTTCTCTTTGCGTGACAAAGAGATGTCCTCTGACTTAGCTGACCTTTCTGAGGAGCTGGACAGCTTCCACAAGATGCGGCGCTCCTCCACTATGTCCCGCTGCGTCCACGAGCACCACTGTGGTTCACAAGGCTCTGTGGCTACTGGCGGTGGCAGTATGAAACACAGCCGCACCACTCTGAGCTCGATGGAGCTGTCCTACCACAACGACTTCTCCAAGCCGCCACCCATGAAGACTTTCAACTCCACAGCCAGCTATAAGAAGAGCTGCTATGGCTACAAGCAGCACTCACAGACTCACGACTGCGACCAGCAGGTCATTGAGGACCGAGTCACAGAGGAGACCACATGTGAGATTTATGGGCGCGGTGCAACAGGAGTGGGTGGAGGAGCCGCAGGTGGAGGAGCAATGGGAGGAGGAGGAGCATCAGGGATTGCAGGAGGAGCAATTGGTGGAGCGGTGGGTATAACGGGAGGAGTGGCAATGGGTGGTGGGATGGGTGGTGGAATGAGTATGGCAGGAGCCATGAGCATGGCAGGGCCTAGTGGCATCGCTGGAGGTATTGGTGGGATGGGAGGAGCCTGTGGAACCCTCAGTGTTCGTGGCAACAGTGCTCGTAACAGTACCACCATAGTTGATCCACAACAGCGCTCGATGTCCATGGACTTTTAGATGGAAGAAAAGAAATGGAAACAGATCTTGCAGGTCGATCATCTAAAGAATGCAAGACAGGAGGACTATAATTCCAAACTGATTACTCCTGCGTGCTCTTCTGCCATTGGTCTTCAAGCACTGGTATTGTGGGTTAAATCTCGAGGACTCCTCTCATTCTCATGTGTAGGTTTGGGAAGAATGGATCAAAAGAACTAAAAGGAAGTGGGGAAAAAATCTGACATAACTACTGGTTCTGTTCTTCAGGATACTGAATGATTCGGAGTGCACAAAGTGTGGAGACATCTGGTCTCTGCAGTCTTATACTCAATAAACATCTCCTTCCATCAGAGACTTCTAGGAGAATGTTCTCGCATGTAGACCCAGACTTCTCTCTGTTGGGTTACCACTCAAACACAGAAAGAGAGAAACCTGGAGAGATGTTGTAGACTGACTTTTTGCATTTATTCACCTGCCATGCACAGATATATGATATATGATCGATAGTGTGTCTTCTAATAATTTATTTGAGTCTTTATTTTTGTCAGTGTACTATACCGTTAAGACCAGTATGTATCCAGCCTCACGATGATGCTTGGCTTTTAACTCTTTGATCTTTTTTATTTGTTGCTCAGACGATTTTATGAAGGTGACTCATCCATGACATGTTGTGTTGATGATGAGGTGGAAGATGAAGAAGTTGTTGTTATCAATAATGATCAACTAAATATGAAGATGGCGATGATAATTATGTGATATTACTATAATAATTATGTATTTTTCATGGTTACCTCACATATACAGAAGGTACACTTCATTCAGTCTCTCCTCAGGAAGAGCACATGAAGAGACTGTCTTATTTTGCTAAAAAATACAGAAAAAGACTATTTCTGCTCTGAGTTTTATAGCATAAGAGGATTCAGACTTTGAGTGATCATTTATCAGATATAAATATTTGGATGTGAGCCCTGGCTTGAATCAAGATAGCCTCTCTCTGCCATGCCTCTCCAAACCCCTACCCTTAAAAGGAGAAAATGTAATTCCTCTGTGTCCCCATGAATCGAGTGTGTAAAACAAGCACAACCTGTTTCCTTACAGTGACAGACATGTAGCCTACTTGGGACTCAATTATGATTTTAACCACTAGTTGTATAATTTCATTTTGTTGAATTAAATGAGAGCTTATTCACCTCACCGTGTGAGTGTTTCTGTTCGCTGTAACCAAAAAAACATAAAAGTAACTCTGCTCAGGCTGGAGATGTCAGGACAAGATTCACTTTGTGACATGCAGGCAGAACAGACACAGCCTATGCAAAGTGTTTTGGTTTGCTTTGATGCAAAAGGGGCTGTGGGGATACTTTATTCCCTGAGTTGTGCGAACCTTAAGATTGAGTTTAAGTTGAACACAAATAATCAAAAGCTGTCAAATTCCACTTCCATCATCTGTTGTGCTTAAAAGACTTTTTGAGTGGAATGCATAATGCATTGCTTCCTGACCACCAAAGACCAATTAAGCTTAATTAATATTTACAGATTATTTTCTCTTTGCCTCTCACTCTGTCTCTCACTTGCTCTCTTATTTGCTTTGCTGTCATGATGTGTTTGCCTTGTTAAAAGCTTATGACACAGTCTTAAAGTATTTGGCCGTTATTGATGCTAATTCCTTTATGCATTGGGCTGGTCACCTACACAGTGACACCTACACGTGCTGTCTCGGGATTCAATCTAATGATATTAATCAATACATTATGCTGAAATCACTCTTGAACAATTCAATTCAATTTTATTTATATAGCGCCAAACCACAACAACAGTCACCTCAAGGCGCTTTATATCGTAAGGCAGGCCCTACAATAGAGATACAGTAGAGCAGATTTCACAAAGTCTCACAGCTCACTACAAATAACAGTCAGCCAAAGTATGCAGTACTGTGAAAAACTAAGTACAGCCTGCAGCAAGTAATCATTTTCTGAACATTATGAGTCTAAAATCTTTGTGAAGGAATTTTGTTCCACTATTCTTTGTTTGAGTTCATTGAGGTCTGCAGGTATTCGTTTCTATACGCAGCTTTCTTGCAGTCTCGCCACAGCATTTCAATCAGGTTGAGGTCTGGACTTTGAGCCACTGCAACATGTTGTTTCTTTTCACGTTCAGCCATTCTTTTGCAGGGATCTGCCAAAACCTCTGCTTTTAGGTGGTCACTATTGCTGATGAACATTTAACCAAGTGCATTTAATTAACAGCACATGGCTGTTACTTTTTTCCACAGTACTGCATAGAGTAGTAGAATTTCTATAACACAGCATAACATAGTGGGAAATTCCATTACAAATTGTGTTTCATGTGAAAACAAAATACTATCTGTTTGTATTTTTACAATAATAAGTGCCAAAGGTCACCATTAACATCACTGAGAAACGCATGCAATAATAAAAAAGCAGCGCCACCTGCAGACACACTGCATTCAGCATGCGTTTTTATTAGATTGATAAGATTCGAGCTAAAGACACAAATCTGGACATCAAGAAGTGTTTTATACGCATATAAACTAAGACATATGACAGATTGCGGGTGAATTAAATGGCAAATAAAATCAGTTAGAAATCATTGTAACATAAATAAAGTACCAAAAAAAGAATTTAATGTGTCTAATTTAAATATCAAAAACATTTATTTTGTTTCTAAATCGGATCAATGTCCACTCGTATGATCTGGAAGAGAACCAATGAAATGAAATTGAAAAGCTGAGATGTCCTCTCTGGGATTGGAGTAATGCTCTGTGACTGTGGTAATAAACCTGTTTAGACAGTAATTGTTCTAGTTTATCCTTTTGCTACGTAGTACACACAGAAGAGTATACAACACGTGTATAAGTACATGCAATGAATGACGTAATAAGCATTTATAATTAACAGGGTGTGACTGATTGGATGAGTTTGTTGTCGAAGTATTATTGCACTGTTCATGGCCTCTCAGAAGAGGAGTGAGACGGGACGAGGAGATCTACTGACACCCAAGACAATTTGCACGGACAAGCTCTCATATCCCCCTCCGGTCCTAATGCTGGATGAGACATCTGAGGTTATAATATGCCACAACAGTAATGGATCTTTGACATGAAAAATGAAGACAAGTTAGACGTGGAGAGATCTTAATTATTGAGACACTCGCTATTAGGTTGAATTCATTAACTGACTTCAAAATTGAATTTCTGTGCAGGCATAACAAACTCAATGCCACTCTAAATCGTGACCGACATCTTAAATTAGCATCGGGTTTAAAACGAATTAAAATAAATTGCAAATATCTGCAGTGCTAATGTGGTCAAGTACAAGATTATATTCCCATGTTGTGAGTGTGCGATAATCACATGGTTTGGATTGTACTAAGATGCAACCATTCAAAAACAATGTATTCCATAATAAATAAAAGGGCCCAATAATAAATCAACCATAATTTGTCTGCAAGGAGTGGAGGTAGTCAAGGTGGATGAGTTTAAATACCTGGGATCAACCATCCAAAGCAACAGAGAGCTGAAGAAGAGACTGCAGGCAGGGTGGAGTGGGTGGAGATGAGTATGAGGTGTGACAGAAGGATATTAGCAAGAGGGAAATGGAAGGTTTACAAAGTAAAACCTGCTATGATGGATTGCTTGGAGATGGTGTCACTGACAAAAAACAGGAGATCGAGCTGAAGTGGCAGAATTGAAAGATTCTCAGATTTATTTATAAATGAGTATATCAGAGGGACCTCAAGTCCAATGCTTTCGAGACAAATTAGAGAACCAAGGCTGAGATATTTTGGACATGTGCAGAGGAAGGATAGTGGATATACTGGACAAAGGATGTTAAAGATGGAGCTGCCAGGTGGGATGAAAACAGATAACGTTTATGGATATAGTGGAGGATGACATACGGAAGACTGATGTGACAGAGGAGGATGCTATGAAGAGGGTGACATGGGGGCAGATGATCTGCTGTGGTGATCCCTAAAGGGAGCGGCCAAAAGAAGAAGATTCAGTGAGCATAAAGAGAAACAGAAAGTTCGCTTTTCATTAACAGACTGTAAAAACAGGATGGCAGTTTGAGCTCATAAACTGAGTTTAAACTTTTATATGTGAAGGTGTAACTATAGGGCCAGTTATAAAATGGCAAGAAATTGTTCAAGCTTTGTCTAAATTAACTTTAATTAAATGATTAATATTTGCTAAAATAAATAAATGAATGAATGAATAAATAAGAGAAGAAGAAAAATGAAAAGGAAATCGAGTGTTTACTCTCGTGTGTAAGCTCATCAGTCATCAAGCACATCCACGCCAGGGGGCACCAGCGGACACGCGGCGGGTCTGACTTTCCGGAAATGGAGACACGAGGCGAGCCAAACATTTTCCACCGGCTCCTTCTCTCTTTGTCCATCCAGCTCCTGTCGAAGCAACATCAACAGCAACACCATGTCGAATGTTGTCGACACGAAATTGTACGACATCCTCGGAGTGTCTCCGTCTGCAACTGAAAATGAGCTGAAAAAGGTAAATACACGGGAGATAATTTGCGGGATTATATATTGCGTTTAAGCTTCAAAGTCTTAAAAGTGCCTCAATCAGGAAATGCGTTGCTATGCGAAGCTAACTAACATTAGCAGTGAATCAGGCTGACCGGCCTGGATATTCATGTGACAGTCGGGCTGTGTCGTTTATGAGTTCAATAAATGTTTTATTTTTCTTTCACAGTTTAGCTACGATCGACTAGGAAAACGTATGTTTTTCATTTTGTTAATGTGAAAAAGGTCAACCGAAACCAAGGCTAGCTCGTACGCATCAAACGATTGACCTCACGCTAGCTTTAGCTTAAGTGTTTGTCGCGAAACCAGCCAAACTAGTCCTTGATTTTGTGTTTGACAAACGGTGGAAATAGATTCCTAACACGTAGTGATCAAAATGAGCCGAAGAATCCAAGTTTGATATTTATTCAGCGGTTTTGTTTTTTTATTTAAATTTGGTTGGGTTTTTTTTTCTCCCAACCGGCGTGTGATGTTTTTTTTTTAACTGGCCATGCTAGACTAGACTAAATTGATGTTCACCGACCTCTTGTTTATTAGCACATTATCGGATAACTTTATTACGCTGTCATATTTTCATCTTAAACGTTATCGTTACCCCGTCCGTGCTTGGCGAGAAGATATGCTAATTAGCTTAGAAGCGTTAGCACTGAAATTGTCAGACATTTTGAGTTGCCTTTTTTCACTAAAGGGTAATTCCCGGGGATGGGTGCGTGGAAATGGTGAATAGCAGTCGTCGCTACTAAACCAGTTATGGATTATTGTTGGGAGAAAATGATTTTTTTAAAGCCGAGACAGAAAGTGCGTGGCCGGCCAGGTTTGTTCGGGGAGGGAGGCACGTGTGATTGCGTAAACCGTAGATAAGCTTCCTTCATGTGTGTTGGAGTCATGTCGACGCAAGTTTCCCGTAAACAACGCATGCCCAATGTAAAACTTGCTAGCTAATGGAGTTATCTCTGTTTTTTGTTATTGTCTAGGCATACCGGAAACTCGCAAAAGAATATCATCCCGACAAGAACCCTAATTCTGGAGATAAGGTAACTCCTCCGTGGCAGCCTCCACCTGGTTTACAGTGGAGCTGGTCATCATATGTCCAGATGAGTTATGCGATTATGTTTGTTTTAATTATGTTTGAAATTAAAAAACGTGATTGGGAAAACAATAAAAAGCTAAAAAGTCTGTTTTCATTTTATGCACCAAATTCTAATGTATGTGTACTTAATTACTCTGTTTCGTTTATTGATTTGCAGATTTTCTTTCTTTTGTTTTTTGGATGTTTATTAAAATTAGTCCTTTGGATAAAGTGCAATGTGTTGCTATCAGTGTTATGTATAACTAAAGAAGAAAAATAGTTTAAAATGTTTAAGTAAAACATTTTAAACATAGAGAACATGTTCTCTCATAGAGATGTGCCTAGTATTTTGTGTATCTGAAGCTTTAATGTATCTTTCAGTCCTGTTATGACAGGAGTTACTTCCCGTTTTAGTTTTACTTTTGCTTTGTGGTGATTTCGCTTTAAGCCTTTACATTTCATTAAGGGTTTAAATTGTTATTGAACATTGAGCTGAAGTTGGAAGAGCCCTTTCCACAGCTGTGCTTAACATTCGCATTAGTTTCTAATGTAGATTTTGGAATGTTTATTGAAAGGTGTGTGGGGGGAATTACAAGCCTCTCTTTCATCATCCCCAATATGGCAGTGAGATTTTCTCAGCAGGAAATTGTTGCCAACAGGAAAATGGCAACTTTAGAGTCTTAAGCCTGGAGGCAGTGTTCATAATAATGAAAGCATTTGAGTTTTGGAAATGGTGTGTCCTACCGAGAATATCCTTTACACTGGCTGTGAGATTAACTTGTAACTCATGCTGAACGTCACATTTTATCTTCAAAGCAAATGGAAGCTAGATGTTATTCTTTTTAACTATTAGTTTTCTTTCTAATTTTTTTTTTTATTGGAGACCTAAGAGTGTTGGTAAAGTTTGTATAGGTCAGTTGAAACTTTGAGTTACTGTTTTGACAGGTAATCAATTTGCTGTGAATTTGCTCTGAAGTCTTATGTTTTGGAGAGCTGAAATTGTACCCAAGACTTCTGTCCCCCTCGGGTGTTTTAGATGGAGCCAAAGGAAAATCCCAAGTGTTATTTATTTTTCACCAGTTTAGTTGATTGGTGTCTGCTTTCCATAAGCTTAAGACACATTTTTATTTAATGGTTCTAAAATGAACCCCAGACTGTATGTGTGGCTGGATCTAAGTGGGTCAGTTAATTGTTTTGTCAAATCCCAAAAGCCATTTTGAAACAGGCCGTTCCCTTCGTCCAGTTAATTTTATTTTATTTTTTGTCTTGTCTCCGTTTCTGGTCTTCTCAAAATGTAGTTCAAAGAAATCAGCTTTGCCTATGAGGTGCTAACTAACCCTGAAAAGAAAGAACTTTATGATCGCTATGGAGAACAAGGCTTGCGGGAAGGTGGCGGGGGTGGCCCAGGGATGGACGATATCTTCTCCCACATCTTTGGAGGTGGACTCTTTGGCTTCATGGGTGGACAGAGCAGTCGATCCAGGAATGGAGGTCGGAGGAGAGGAGAAGACATGGTCCATCCACTCAAGTAAGACCTAGCTTGGAAACTCAGATGAAATTGATTTAATGTTTTTGTGTTTGCAATTAATTAAAATTGCTCTTGATGTGCAGCACAACTATTTTATCTTGCATCAGTTGATATCATGTTTTTTTTCTGTAGGGTTTCACTGGAGGACCTTTACAATGGAAAAACAACTAAACTACAACTTAGCAAGAATGTACTCTGTAGCACTTGCAATGGGTGAGTAGTATAACCAACATCTTGCTGTTATTTCTGCTTGATAGTTTAGATATTAACAGTTTTAATCCTGGGATATTTGTTGGTTATTACAACAAATCCATCTGTGGCTTTGTGTGAATACAGGCAGGGAGGCAAGACGGGTGCTGTACAAAAGTGTACGGCGTGTAGGGGGCGTGGCATGCGCATCATGATCAGACAGCTGGCCCCGGGTATGGTCCAACAGATGCAGTCAGTGTGTACTGATTGTAATGGAGAGGGTAAGTGCCACAGTGATGTAAACCATGACTAAGCACTTGCGTGTTTTATTGATCTGCACAGATCTCTGATCCTGTGTTTTATTTAATCTGCCCCAGGTGAGGTGATCAGTGAGAAAGACCGCTGTAAAAAATGCGAGGGCAAGAAAGTCGTGAAGGAGGTGAAGATTCTGGAGGTGCATGTGGACAAAGGCATGAAGCATGGCCAGAAAATTACCTTTGGAGGAGAAGCTGACCAGGCACCTGGCGTTGAACCTGGGGATATAGTTCTTGTCCTGCAAGAAAAAGAGCACGAGGTACATGGGGGGAGTCTGATTCATGTTATCCTTTCCCTCGTAACCCATGCATACTCTGTAATAGGAGGTGATGGTTTTAACATTATTTTGAGCAGTCTATTCTCCTTTTGTGTTTTTTGTATGTCAGTTGCTAATTACTTCACTCCCATAAAAAGGTGAACTTCTTCTAATTCAGCTCCTCACACCTGACCAAAGCTTCCTGTTGCATTCTTTTGATGTCAAACTGTTGATTCTGTTTTCACTAATGGCCAAAATCTCATAGTCTCAGCTGGTTCGTAAAATGTATGTATAACACAGTATAACACAGTACATGTGTGGGTGTGCAGAGGTGACGAATTTACGCACAACTTAAATAAGCATCAAAGAAGTGGAAATAAAATCTCGGAGACGTTGGAGTTAGTCATGCAGAATTTGTATATTTCAATTTTTTTTTAAATAAGTTTTAATTACATTTTGATTTTTGTTTTGATTTCAGGGTGTTTTTTAAATAAATTTGGTTAGTTTTGGCGTGTTTATAAATGTTTAGTTTTAATCTTTAATTAT
The DNA here is from genome assembly GCF_041146795.1 of Maylandia zebra. Classification (NCBI taxonomy): domain Eukaryota; kingdom Metazoa; phylum Chordata; class Actinopteri; order Cichliformes; family Cichlidae; genus Maylandia; species Maylandia zebra. The sequence continues at coordinate 6,236,608 of NC_135167.1, forward strand.
TTTAACACAGAGGATATTTATCTAGGAGCAGATTTTAACATTTTGGAATGAGTGTTATAGCAGCAGAGTGTCAGGCTGGTGTAGAGGTTAGTATTATCATTCCCTGGGGTGTTTCCTGCATGGAGTTGGCATGTTCTGCCTGTGGGAACTCAAGCTTCCTCCCACAGTCCAGACAGACACGTAAGGTGAATAAGTCATTCTAACAGGTGAATTATGCTTCTGTGTTAGATCTGTGTCGTACCTTACGTCATAACCAGGACCCTATTATTATTATTTTTTTTTTTCCCTACAACATAACGTTGTAGGTAACGTTTCATGATTTCATTTTTAATTATGATGCTTGGGTTTTTACCCCCTCCCATCCCACCTGATGTGGTTTAACAATGCACTTTTTGCATACAACCTGAGTACATCTGTGAGCATTGTGGTAACTTGGAGCGTTGCATACAGTTTGGAAGGCATTTGGGGGGCAATCTATAGCATTTTCAGTTTGCTCTAGTAAATTCACTTAGTGTAGTAGATGGACGACCTGGTCATTGTTTCTCTGTCTATGGCATTATGCTTCACCTAACTTTCATACTAACATGCCAACCTCCTGCAGCGCTGATGGATAATAATTTTATGGGTCTTAGGTAGGGCTGGGCCATATCATACCGTTCACGGTAATACCGGTATAATGTCGGGCAACGATAAGAAAATGAAATATCGCGATAGAATATGGGTGAAACTGATACAGATTAGAAAAATATGATTTCTGTATCAGTCATAGTTTTGTGAGCTGTCAGAGCCTAAAATGCAACATTACTAAGGTTGATAGTTTTTAATTAATTTTATCTCTCATAAAAGCTGCAATTGTCTTGATCAGATATCATGTCAAATAATTTCTTATGTGTTGAGGCACCCCTCCTTATGCAATACGAGATTTAAATAATTGTTTTAGCACTTTGAGCACTCAAAAGCCTAAGTCATGTGTTATATAGTGTTTGATTGTGGGCTAAATGGTGCACCTGCTGTGGAATATATACAGCTGTTGTTCGTGAGTTTATGATTCATGAGTAAGCTACTGATTTAAAACACCCCCTCTGTTTGCAAGAAATAAAGTAAGAAAATCTTAAATTGTATCACAGAAAATTCTAACAGGGAAAAAAAGTCTGTATTTCAGTGCATATAAGAAGGAAAACATTATACATTATTGAGTTTTTATAATTAAATCGTATTATGCCTTAATGTTGAATTTCTTTGGTAGCAAAACGTCTTGATGCATTCTCAATCATCCAGGAAAGTAAATCTCCAAAAAGTTGATTCTGTTCATCTGGACGTAGCGTTTTGTGGGAGAAATGTTTCGTCACTCATCCAAGTGACTTCTTCAGTCTCAGCTGACCGCAGGTTTCCCCAATCTTATAAACCGTACATTTGCATAATGACTGAAACCAGCCCACTGAAGGATGCAAATTCTCATTACCACTGATCAAAGACCACTGATCAATGGCCATGAGTACCATTCACAGAGAGTTGGGGAATGGCTGCAATTACAGCATTGTAAGATGGCGAAAGATGGGTGTGCCGTGGGCTCCCCAGCCTAAGGGTTAATCTTTCGGCATCTTACAATGCTGTGATTGCAGCCACACAGTGGACCAAAGGAAAAAGGATTTTGTGTAGTAGCTGAACACAGTGTTCCTGGAAATGAAGAAAAGGAGTGTTTCTGTTCACTGAAAAATCAGCGCTTATGATTCTACATGGTTGAAGTGTTGAGTTCCTGGTTTGCATTAACAACACTTGTAGCTGGATGCCAAAAAGTGATGGGTGTCCTCTCATGAAATAAAGTTATATTGACATCATGAGTGGTGGATTGATAGGCTAATCAGTCTTGTGATGCTGATCTTTTTTTCAAGAGCAATTCAACTAAATGTTGTAATTTTAATAAAACAGACAAATCGTAATGAAGCTTATTTGTCGTAATGGTGCCAAATTCAGAAATATGCAAGCCACTTACCTTACTCGGCTGAGGTAAATAAAGACCCTGGTAAATGTTAAAGGAAATGGGTTGTGGATGGTTTTGGCTTAACTAGAACACCACCCAGAGCTTCAGGAGTGCCTCTGGCTCCTCCCACAGGATGTCTATCTTTAATGTCAAAATATGTCATTCATAGACATCTGTAGCATAATGAGTTGGTACAGCCAGCAGCAACAACACATAAAACACTGATCATGGAACATCAGTACTCTTTATGAAATGGCACTATATCAAAAGGTCTGAAAATCATTTGAAGTAGTACAATAAAAAGTATTTAAGAGGCATTAAAAAAACTACTTGTCTGTGTATACAGGAATACATTCTGACAGCATCCTATTGAGTAAATTAGTAACTTTTTTGTGCTATACTTGTTTGTACTATTGATTTCTAACAAATGCTCTAAGGCAGAGGTGTTTAGTGTTCGGATACAATACAGTTTACAAAAATGTGATGGTGCGAACTTAATTGTTTTCTAATAATTAATAAAAAATAATTAAAATTGACAAAGCATTACAGTGCCAAAAAAGCTAGCTTGTGGAACAGTGTGAATTTAAAGTACAAGGCCTCTACTGAGTGTTCCATTATGGGTTGATGTTTGTCTTGTTAATTCTAGCCTTTTGATAAGATATTTATTTGCCTGTCAGTTTAGTGTGCAGGAGTTCTTAAAGCTGTTGTGTAACGCATTTTACTGCAACATAAGAAAGAAATGTTACAAAACTCCAAGTTCATAGCCTCCCCCAATGTCTTGACTGCCAAATTACACCATGAAGAAGCATTGTCACACAGTCAATTATAGCTGTCACAGATGACGAGCTCAAAAGACACTGTCAGAGAAAATGATTCTGACCACTTTAAAAGGCTATCAGTCACAGACAAAAGCAATTTGTTCTGAAAAATTATCTGTTACCGTGTTTAATGTGGTTTTTATGAGAGAATAGGCTTCAGCGATGAGAACTCTTTGGATTATTGGAATAAAAAAAACTTTTTTTTCCCCCTAAAATTGACTAACTTCTGCTTTAGCCCCAGCTTTATTCAAAGGTAATGATATACAGTGACATGCTTTCCCACACTGTCATATTTGGTATATCAGGAAATGATGCTTTGTTTGTTTGGTTTGTTTGTTTTTAAATCTGTTAGAACTGTGACGATTTCATCTATTAATAGATATTACTAACAATCTCTCTCTATTTTCAGACATATAGACGAGATGGCAATGACCTCTTCATGAACCACAAGATTGGGCTGGTGGAGGCGCTGTGTGGTTTCCAGTTTATGTTGAAACATTTAGATGGAAGACAAATTGTTGTTAAGTACCCTGCTGGCAAAGTCATTGAACCAGGTAAACATCCATTTTTAACATTGCTTTTCTTACTGAATTTGTCAGGAACAGACTGCATCATTATTCAAAGCTCTGACGTGGTTGCCAGATAAGTGTATTAGCCTAGCAGGTGTCCAGCTTTGGGCTTTATTGGCAGAGAGTTTCTATCATTGTAAAGATGTTCTTCACACTAACACTGGGGGGTGGGTTTACCCTAAATCCCCAGTGCTGGAAATACTGTTTAGAAAAATGTGATTAAGTCTAATTTTAAACAAACGGCACTCTTTTCTAGGCTCTGTCAGGATGGTGCGGGGAGAAGGCATGCCACAGTACCGAAACCCTTTCGAGAAAGGAGATCTTTATATCAAGTTTGATGTCCAGTTTCCTGACAACAATTGGATCAGCCCTGAGAAACTTGGGGTATGACAGATTTGTGCTTTTAATTTACTGTCTTTAATCTTCTAATTTTGATTTGTCTCATTATAGACAAAGACCAAAGCTCATTCTTCGTACTTAGAAGTAATTACAAAACTGTCCTTCATAGGCAATTTTTTTTCCTCCATATAATTAGATTAAGACATTAAAACTATATTCCAAACAGACTTAAGTCAGCGAGTCATTTACAGTTGAGTTCAAATATATTATTTAAATCAGACTTGCCCATCAGGCCTCTGAGGGGGCATCAGTGATGGCAGCACACTGAGGCAGTAAATAGATTTGCTCTTTTATTAGCAGCTTTGAAACAAGCAAGGAAAAAGGGAAATATTGGCAGCAGTGTTGATGGAGAAAGGCCACAGCACACCTTACTTTGAACAACAGCTGCTTTAACTTGAAAAATATACATGATTTTCAGACAGCTCAGCAGTGAGTTAGCTGTCTGACCTGTAACATGTTCACATGTAGGACTGCTGTTTTTCTTGGGTGGAAAGCAATTTATATGTGTACGGTTAGTGGGGAGAAACCCAAGGTGCATGTTTTCTCAAATGATTTTTTTCTACTATGTCTTCAGAGTCCGTCACATAATCTGGTTTTGGTCTGAAGAGAAAGTATGACCTGTTTGTTTGTTGTCGTTGTTTTAACGAGGGGGGGAAAGATATTAATTTCATTCAGACTTCCATTCAGCGATTTGATTCCTTCTTGTGATGAATGTGAAAGTACTTAAATTCTGTCACGCTTGTCTTTCTGGCTGAGGATGGAAGTGAATTTCTTCCTGAGACAGCACCCCTTCTCGCTCTCTCTCTCCTTGTAGCAGTGCACTCATGACCCCACAACCTTCTGACACCAGAGAATGGTTAGAAATCCCAATGAAGCTGCCTGTTAAAGCTGTATTTTGAAAATTGTTTTCCCTGTGAAGGAGCTGGAAGACATGCTGCCCTCACGGTCAGAGCCACCCATCATCAGTGGAGACACGGAGGAGGTCGACCTGCAAGATTATGACGTCAGCCAGAGCTCGTCATCTGGTAACCGCAGGGAGGCTTACAATGACAGCTCGGACGAAGAGGGCAGCCACCACGGCTCGGGAGTACAGTGTGCCCACCAGTAATCTCATGCGCTTTCCCACTCTGACATATACACATACAGACACACACAACCCATGAGCTAGATGGGAGAAAATGTATGAGTTGCAGACTAAACAAAGGCAGGTCAGGCTCAGTAGCTCCTCAGACACAGATCACAATCACACTGACTGTGCACAAGTTGTTGATTGTTTGAAATATTGTGCCCTTGAATCATTTTGATTTTTGTCTGAGGAACTAACACTGGTGCAGCCAGAGACAGATCTAGACACTTTAAACAGCAACTTTAGGTAAAAATTCATATAAAATATTTAAGATGTAATGAAACAAGTGGTCGCCTCAGTGAACACCATGTTAGGATGACGATCTTCTGTTCATACAGACTTCACCCACCCACCTTTCTCTTCCTCTGTCATGGCTGATAGTCCAGTGTCCTGCTAATTGGAGCTCAAGATCAGTAAAAAGGAATGTTTCTTTGTGACATGGGTTCTGTTTTCATAGTATTTACATTAATTTAAAAGACTAACCAATGTGCAAAGACAAAGCAGCTGAGCAACGTGACATGCAGATCCTCGGACTTATGCATTCATGGACTTGTCGACTCGGCGCCATTTGTAGGATTTGTTTTCTGATTTTTACAGCTTTAGTTTCTTTCTAGGTTTTTACGTGTTGTTGTTGTTTTTTTTTTGTTTTTTTTTGTTGTTTTTTTTCCCCTGTCTTTACTTTTTAATTCGAACAGAAATTTCATTAAGTGTGTATATCACTGAAGTGGTTGTTGGTAAGCTTCATCAGCTGCTGTATTTCAAGGCTGTGTGATTTAAAAATAAATAAATAAATAAAAACCTATAGTCTGTACCTGTGCTGAGACCATGTGCATGTACAAAGCTTTGGTTCCCGCACTTGTCAAACATCCAATAAAGCAGCACACTTCTCAAGAAATGTCTATGAAGTTGTTGAATAAACTGTTGAAATATCATTCGTAGTGTGTTACATTGATTTTTGCAATGTTTTTCTTTTTGCCACCAGAAGTAGTAGGCTAGAAATAAGTTGAAGCCATCAGAGTTTTGAAATGGCTCACTAAGGGAAAAAAGTTGTTCTTTCTATACACAATGTGTCAATGACGAGAACTAATCCAAGGATCCTGCCAACTATTCTCTGGAGGTACTGTATGACTAAATCAAAAAACATTTCCATCCTCAGTCAGCTGTCATCAGTGAACGGGATCGCACACTGTCCTAAAAGCAGTCTGAGTGGAAAGACATGCCAATGAAACTACAATGCTGTGACCTCTGTAGTTCTTGAAGAGGCAGCTGATCACTGCTTCTTCCATTAGTATTTGTGTACAGTGTAAACTGTTGAATGGGTTGAGAAGCACGCATATATACATGCATATACATTTCAACTGGTCATGCTGGTAGCTTTGGTTAGTGGTGCTGATTTAAGTAGTGTTGCCATTTAAGTGTCCTGTGATGTGGTTTATTGACTTCAATGTGAGGAACCCTTAGTGACCTGAACATCGGGCATCTATTGGCCCTTTCAGTGTCATTTAAAGAGTGAAACAGCTAAAACCAAGCTATTTAATTAGTGTGGATCATGTCCTACCTGTGCCAATGACCCTTGTGTTTAACAAATCTCAGCTACGTCTTCTTTGTAATCATCAAACTTTTATTAGAGTTCAGAAAAACCTGTGTAAATGCTGGTATCTGATAGGTCACTGAGGAATTTCCTTCATCAGTGCTTGTTTTAGAGGGCTCCTGACATTTGTATTCTATTGGAAAATGCAGTAAGTTATGAGCCATCAAACAAATATGGAACAATGCAAATTAGTGATAATATTGAAGAAGTCACTTGTTGACCCATTAGCGGGGGGCCCTTAAACAGTTCTTTTTTTGGTGGTCATAGTAGTAATGCTAGCGAAGGAGGCAAGGGTTTTGTGTTGCAGTGTGGTGCAGATTAACAGAAAACAAAAATCTGTTTTACAGTTTTCCCAAATTTGGGGATAGTGGAGTATGTAGGAAATGTAAGAAAGTTAAAATGACAATCTAGTAAAAGTCTTTTATTTTAATTTTAACAAGTACATAAGTAATAACAAAATCATTTTATTTCCAATTTTGCTGTGTCAGTGTGAAAAACAATCGTTATTATTTATGGTTATCATGTAAGTTTAAAGACAAGCTTAGACAGCATTTTCACATTGACTTTTCATTATGGAAAGGATGGAATTTTCTTTAGTGCTAAGTCAGTTTTAATTTATGGCAAAGATGAAGTTAGCTACTTCACTGTAGAAGCAAACCCTAAAGTGCTTAGTAAAAGGGTGCCGAACATAAGGCCCGGGGGGTGTAAACGGCCGTCAAAGACTCAAAATGCATCCAGTTGATTGCTTTGGATAGGTGCATTTTCATAAATTTGAGCCTACCCCTTTTCCTATTTATAAGGACCGCCCCATGGCCTTTCATACTTATTTACCAATGTATTAGACAGAATCTTTTTTTATTTTATTTCACCATCTACTATACTTACTATACTATACTACACTCTTGGTTTTATAATGACAATTTAACCCCCGAAATGTCAGACTGACAGATTTCTTTCTTCATACTGTTGACATTGCACTTGTTTTTGTTATATTATAGCATTAAACATGTAGTAAACTTCTTTGTACTAGAAAGATCAGTTTCACTGGTCCAGCTAGCTTAAATCAACGTCCATTGACTAGATGGACTTAAACAATGAATAACAAAATACAAGGAAACTTAGACCCAAACTAATAACAGCTACAACATACCTAAGAAAAGAAATATAGCAATAAACCCTGACAAATTGGTAACTCTTTGAAGTGTTACTGCATTCACAATCAGTCACTTTGTGCAGTGAGTCAAAGCATTGGGTGGACTGCATCAGGCTAAACTAAATTGATAGAATTGAGTGGACTCGTACTTATAAGAGAGTTAGAACAACAACTAAAAAAACTTAGAATATTCTGAAAAGAACTAATATAGGTTAACTGGGAGGAGCGGTGAAAATTAAGATGGAACAGAGGTGGAGGAAGACGATGTTACATCATGTGAGGAGCAGCAGTGTCCCTCCTCCAGAACAAGTGAAAGTATTTTTTCTTCTTTTTTAGGCACTGTTCCATGAGCACTTTTTTTTCTCAAGGATAAGGTTTGTCAACTCATGGATTATTTCTGCATTTTCTTTCTCAAGTTTCTTGCATCTTTTCTCCACATCTTCTAATTCTGCTTCATGTGTTTTCTGTTGTTGCTTTTGCACCTGGATTTTAGTGTTCTTGTTCTTCAAGTAGTTAGAAAGTTCCTGAAGTTCTGTGTTTTTTCTCAGCATTTCATTGATGCTACTCTGCATCTCTGAGCATTGTTTTTCCGGCTTTTTCTTTTCTCCCTCCAGTTCAGTTGTTTTGTACTTCCTTTTTGTTTTGTTTTTTCCTCTGAAGAACAAGTTTTTCTTCTTTCTGTTTCATGCTCCTTCTCTTGAAGTATTTCTTGATTTTTGAGCAGTGTTTCATCAAGAGTTATTTGGAGCACCTTGTATTTTTCTCATCTCTTCAAGTTTGCAATCCATTTCTTTCTGTTGTGTGTCCTGTTGTTCTTTTTCTCGAAGAAAATCTTTATTTCTGTGCAGTGTTTTGTCGAGCCTTAATTAAAGCACTCTGGATTTTTTCCCCCATGTCTTCAAGCTTGGTGTCCATTCCTTTCTGTTTTATCTCTTGTTGGTTTCTCTCTTGGAGCAGCTGTTGATTTTTGTGCAATGTTTTGTTATGCTTTACCTGCAGCCTTGGAGTTTGGACTGCATGTCTCTCTGCTTGATGTCCTGTTGTTTCTTCTCTTGGTGGATTTCTTTATTTTTTCCAGAGCTTCATCAAGCTTTACTTGCAAGCCTTCGTTGTGTTTCTCTGTGTTCTGAAGCTTGCAATCCGTTTCTTTCTGTTTCATGTCCTGTTGCTTCTTCTCTTGAAGCATCTCTTGATTTTTCAGCAGTTTCACTAAGAGTTATTTGGTGCATTTTATATTTTTCCTCTTTCTCTTGAGGTTTGCAATCCATTTCTTTCTGTTGTGTGTCCTGTTGTTCTTTTCTTGAAGAAACTTTATGTCTGTGCAGTGTTTTATTGAGCTTTATTTGGAGCACTCTGGATTTTTCCTTCATGTCTTCAAGCTTGCTGTCCATTTCTTTCTTTGAACTCTATGTCCTGTTTTTTTTTTCTCTTGGAAGATTTCATTATTTTTTTCCAGAGCTTGATCAAGCTTTTCTTGGAGCTCCTGATTCTTTTTGTCTTGCAGAGCCCATTGTTTCTCCTCAATAATACCTTCTTTTTCTTGAAGCTGGTAGGACTGTTTTTTTTTTTCATTCAGCACTCTTTCACTCATTTTCTTGCCTCAGGGACATAATCTTTTCTCTGTTCATGAGATTTTCATTCTGCATTTCTTCAAAGCGCTTCTCCTCTAGTTGTACGTGTTCACCCCAAGGAAGAGAGCTGAGGTAAGGGTCTAGGGGTTCATCCCATGGAAGACAGCTGGGGTCAACTTCTTGTCTTTCTTGATCATTTCTCTGTATCTTTTATATATATTTTTTTTAATTATTCAACTTTATTCAACAAAAATTTACAATGTATTTCAATCGGGAGACCCTTCAAATCCTCATTCAACTTATTCGTCTTTCAACTCTAACTACTTCCACATATGTTGACCCACAGATACCATTTAAACTTTAAAACGAAGTCAAGCTATTCAGCTTGTATTTATCTTTTCAATATCTTTTATACTTTTTTATTCAGTTCCAGTTTAAGTTTCATGCTTTATTTTCTAATGTACATTTTAAACATGCTCGGCTACTTGCCAGCTTCAAAACCCCTGAAATACAGACACACAGAGACATACACTCACACAGGGAGAGAGAGACAGACAAACACACAAGGAAATACAGACACACAGAGACATACACTCACACAGAAACACACACATACATGTGCGCGCACACACACAGCGCAAATATTCAGTTTTTTTCTCATCTACATTTTAAACATCTTCAGCTACTTTCCAACTTTGAAACTTCTTCATCTGTGTGAACTTTAGCTTTCAACAGTTCAACACTTCAGCCTTCAGGTGAATGTTTCGTCCTATTTCAGCTCATTCAACATTTTTAACAACATTCAGCAGCCATTTCAGCTCAAAACATTCAGCTATCAGCATTTACACTGCAGTTTCTTCAGAAAATGCATTTTCTAGTTCTAAATGTACTAGTTAATAGTAAATACGTGACATTCTATGCAAAACCTTATTGATGGGAATCAAAAGCGTAATATTTTTGCTTAAATTTGAAATAATCTACAGGGAATTGTAATACACACTATCATCTTTTTCGCTTAAGTGTGCTGTGTATTTCAACCCTGTACTCTTACAATACTGAATCCACACCGAAGACACTGCTGCACTGCACTGTTTCTTACACTTTAAAGTTATGCTTTAGTGTCATCTCATATTTATGCTTCCGTTTGACTAAGCCACGTTAATCTCTCCTTTTAGTTGATTGATTTGGATAAATGTAACTTAACGGTGTACTGCTAATTATAACATTTTAGCCCTTCGTATTTTCTAGTACCTAAAAAATAAGATAAAAAAAATAAAAGGAGACAACTTTATATATCACGTCGCATTCACAGGAGAATACATGTAATACACTGAACATAGCAGTGACGTCATTGGACCCATGTATTTCACTATTCATAAATGCCCTTTTCGAGAGTTTCCGTCAGCGGCGCCGTGGCTTAGTTGGTTAAAGCGCCTGTCTAGTAAACAGGAGATCCTGGGTTCGAATCCCAGCGGTGCCTTTTATTTCTTTCCTTTCAGTTGTTTCTTTTGTTGTTCAGTGTGCACCATTTGTCATAACTTTACATTTACATAGTACTTTTCTCTCAGCAAAACACTTTTCCAGGTGTATGTGAAACTCAAAATACGTTATTAAATTAAAAGGGACTGTATAATTTATTTTAAAGTCCAACTTGCAGTACAAGAGTTTAACCACACGAGGGCGAAAGTGAAAGGGCATACTCATAAAAGAATCAGAGCACAAGCGGGCGAGAGGGAGAAGATTGTTATGTATCTTTCCTACCAGAAGCCGTCTACGTAATTCTGTATTTCAGTTCAATATATAAAGTTTCATCTGGAGAAAGAGGGGACAAGGCTTAAGAATTATGTGAGCCACTTTTTTTCATTTAAGATGTGGAAAGCTGAGTAGAGTCAGCCAAAGTTAGAGCGGAAGTAGTCTTCAAGAAAACAAAAAATTTCTAGCTTTGCATCTCAACTGTAATTTTAAACTACAAATCCAAACCCTATATAATCTTGATTTTTATATCTAAGACTATAGTCTATAAGACGTTTAGTTTTATAATGCTGCAAAACTTAACGTTTGCCACGAAGCCTTTATTTTGAAGGGAGTAACAAGAAGCCGCATCGCTAGTTGGAGCTAACTTGATCGTAGCGTCTTGGCTACCGCTGCAAAAGAAGGACACAATGCCTTTTCACGGCAAGGAGGAGCTCTAGCTGTGTCCAGGCTGGACGCAGATGCCGGAGCTAGTGTGGATCGCACAGATGTGGAGCGAACAGCGAAACGCGTGTGGGAGATAATAGCAGAGGTCCCCGCCGGACCATGGGACTGACGGTACTGCCCCTGCTGCTGCCTCTTCTCGGGCTGCTGTGGCTCCGCTGTGCTCTGCTCTGTGCAGGTGAGAAACAACAATGCGTCTCTACACCGCTGTGATGTTTTAGACGGAGGCTTGTTCTAATTAGTTTAGAAAGCTCTGCCTGTGATGTTCACGAACACATGATGGCATGCACAAGTGATCCGCATTGCCCGGTGAAATGTAAGTGGCCATGCTTTTCTATTTCTTGATCCGTGTTCGCATCTTTACGGGAGATCCGGTAATTTACAAAGCTCCTACTATGATTACATCAGTGACTATCAGAGCGGAGCGTCTCTGTGTTCACACCCGAGCAGCAGCAGTGGGTGTTATTTTGTCTACTACTGTGTGTCTCTGATTAAGTGATCTGATAGATGAAGACGGTTTGTTTTCATTGTTTTGATTGGATGGAGGGAGAGCACAGAGGCTATCGTTGTGCAGAAACCTGCGGGATTATTGATCTGTGGTGGGTAAATGATCACGGTTAGTGTGGAAACATGGACGCGCTTTCGCAAATGTGATACTGCTGCTATCGGCATTACATCACTGCTTCTCTGCAGCCAGTCAACCCCACGGTCCCCTCCTCCCCCCTCCATTGTCATACACTGCACTTAATTGGCATTTAAATAAAGAGGAAGGCTGCTAAAGGGACACAGAGTGAGAGTTTGGAGGTGTGTGTGTGATCCAGGTGTTAACATTGTGTGGGGTCGAGGGTTCTGGACTGTGTCTTCATTATGGGGACAGAAAGCCAGTCCAGATAATTCAGGTCTTCAAAAATTAAGATAAAGGGATATGTTCAGGTTAGGTTTTTGGGTTAGACAAGTTGTAGTTAGGGTAAGATCATGAATGTTAAGTCAGGGTGATGTGAGACTGAGGAGAGAAGAGATTTGCACGATTAAAGGGGAACACACCATCCCAACTCAGGAACCTTCAAGCTTTGAGGTTGGCTGATGTGTCCAGTGTGCATGTTGTCCTTATGCCTGGTGCTCCAGCCTGTGTTGCTGTCTGTTCCCCTGTGCTGGCAACCTGTCCAGGATGTCCACGAGTCTAGTCGGATAAGCGGTTTAAAAAGCAAAAAGTCAAAAAAAGAATTGATGTTTTCACACATAAAGTTCTAGGGTGATTGAAGTTGCATGCACAAATACACACACAAGCTGCAACTGCATTCAGTATCTCCACATTTTACCTGAGCTCATGATTATGTGTGGTTTTTGAGAACAATGCAGATTAAAAACTGAAGGGCTTAATGCTGAAGTGCAACCTTAATCCACTTGTTTCTCTCAGGTACGCTTCACTGTAATCAGAGCAGGAAATTAAAAAGGGACATTTACATGCCTTAAAAGCTATAAATGCAATTTCAAATGTTTTTGTAAAAAAACAAACAAAACTTAATATCCCTTTATACACATTTCAGTGAAAGTTTGGCATGGTTTACTCCATTACATTTGTTTGAAAGCTATTAAACTACAGGTTTGATATATGTTAAGCTAGAAAACACACAAATATTATCAGCACCACTGAGGTTTACATCACCTAACCCAAGGTAGCTCCTAAAAAAAACTACGGGAAGTTTTTTCACATCTAATAATTCCAGCGTGATGCTAATAATCAGCCACGGGATCGACATAATAATCTCCTTTAAGGAACATTTTACAGCTGATCTTCATTAAATGTGAATGCAGCGTCAAAACCTATAGATGTAGTTTTCCCACCACTATCTATTAGTGTGTCTTGTGTTGTTACGTTTTGTGTATTCACCTTTCACTGATAAAACACTATTTTAATATTTTGATGACTCTATTGGCGTCTGAGCTGGAGTTGTTCTTGGCTGCAGTGCATTTTGGAGTCTCTGGATGTCATAGAGAAAAGGTTTGCTCCCTGAGCAACTATTGTTGGTGAACTGTTCATGTTCTGTAGTTTAAGCATAAAACAGCAGCTAAATCTTATTTTTTTACATCTGTTGGTAAACCAAAAATAGTGAGTTAATGTGAATTTTCTTTCTCTCTCTCTTTCTCTCTGTGATCAGATTTTTCCAGCATCTGAGTTTGAAAGTAGATGAAACACAAACACAACAGTCAAAATGTGCTTCAGTTCTCTTATTCATTGTACCAAACAACAGCATTGTGTAGCAGCTTGGTCCAGCCCAGTATGTGTAGGTATTTATGTGTGTGCTAAGTTAGTGTGGATAATCGATATCCGCACTTAAACGATTCCTCCCTCCGCCACCCTGCTTCACTCTGCTGACTTTACTGATTCATCAAGTAAGCCAGAAACAAACAGCACTAAGCAGCAGACTCCCTGCTGTGTGTCAGCGCTGGATCATAGTTGAGCTAATGTTCTGTCTCTGTGGTTTTGGTTAATTAAGAGGCTTGTTAGACAGCGTTTCCTTGCATGTGTTTCATTCTTTCTGTGGCATTAAGCAGTAATGCGATGATTAATGCGCCTGCTCTATATTATTGCTTTCAGCACAAGAATGAAATGAGATACTTCCCATTCCACATTTATGTTGCAGATTATGATGCCGGTAACTTGATCGCTGCGCCTTTACTTAGAAAAACAACAGGATTCAGTGCCTGCACACCACACAGAGGTTTGCGTGTTAGTCCTGGAGCTTTTCCTGGCCTGCTCACACATTTGTGTTGCTCCCTGGAGTAATGGTGTGATGGCAGCAGGAGATGCTGTTGCCTTGGCTGCCAGTTTGGCTGCTGCTTCTGTTTAAAGCTCCATCTGATCAGCGTGGAGCTTCCCCACAATGGCACTAAGGTCATTTGTCTTGTCAGTGAATCGTTTAGTGTTTTTTGTAGCGGTCACAAATAAAAGAATGAGGATAAAACGGTTTATAGAGTGTGGAAGCCAACATTTTGGTAATGCTCGATGTCTGCCAAGTGTTCGTGTTCTTAGTTCTGATGTGCACAAGGAGCATTCAGACCGACCTCCCTAATATGTATGCTGCCATCCCCCCTGTCTTTTTTGAGACAGGCTGCAGCGAGCAGGTGGAGATCCATACAGAGCGGAGGGGTGTGATCTACAGCCCTTCCTGGCCTTTAAACTACCCAGCTGGGGTCAACTGCAGCTGGCATATTCAGGGGGGTCAAGGAGAAGTTATTACCATCAGGTAGAGTCCCTGAAACATACGCTGCATACATATGATATTTCTATAACCGAGTCACCTAAACTCATGTTCCATGCTCCAGTTTCCGTAACTTCGACCTGGCGGAGTCAGGAAAATGCATGGGAGACTGGCTCCTGCTGACACCTACGTGGAAGAGAGAATCCAGGCTATGTGGCTCGGTGCTGCCGCAGCCCTTCATCTCCACCAGGGGGCGTGTTTGGCTCTTCTTCCACTCTCAAGCCAACAGCTCTGGGCAAGCCCAGGGCTTCCGACTCTCTTACATCAGAGGTAAGCTGGAGAATATTTGCATATTGCTTATCCACTCCATAAACATACCAGAGTGCGTGAAAATATTAGAAATACCTCTACAGTTTAATCCATTAGCAACACCCACTGCAAACTCATTATTAAATAAAATGAAATAAAATAATAAATAAATAAAAAAAATAAAATAAAATGAATTATCATGTTTATAACATTTACGTCAGGGCCACCTGCAGTATTTTATATTTGAACATAAGCATCTGTTCTGGGACCTCCCCATGCTTCTATGCACATATGTGGAAAACACGAGGTGGGTAAAGTAGCAGCAGAATCTCTGTGCAGACCAGAGCATGCATCAGTAACAGCAGTTATAACAACATAGAGGTCAAGATGCAGCATTAAAACAGAGATTTAATAAAGCCATAATAAAGTTTTGTGAGGGTTGAATTAATAGAGCTGTTTTGTATGTTTACACAGGGTTACTGCTTTGTTTGTTTTGATATAATCATCCACAATACTAATGCATTTTTTTTGTTATGGTTTGTCTTTTTTTAAAAAGCTGAGAAAAGCCTAAAACCTGTGATATTGATTGCAGTTGGACATGGCAGACAGATGAGACTGGCAACTATCTCTTGGGGGGTAAAAGTGATGTTTTAGCAGCTAACCAGACATATTCTTTTTTTAGGTCACCTAGGTCAGAGCAGCTGTCAGTCAGATGAATTCCTCTGTGGGAATGGGAAGTGTCTTCCTCGCTCCTGGAAGTGCAACGGTCAGGATGAATGTGGGGATGCCTCGGATGAACGCAGCTGCTTGCCGACTCCCACTGAGGCGCAGCCGGGCCTCTGCCCCTTTGGCTCTCTGCCGTGCACCGAGGCCCAGTCCACCCGATGCCTGCCCGCGGGCCTGCGCTGCAACGGAGCCCGGGACTGCCACGATGGAAGTGACGAACTGGGTTGCCCTGACACTACTTGTGGCAAACGTCTGGGGAACTTTTATGGCTCGTTTGCCTCTCCCGATTTTTTCCGTGCGAACCGTAGCGGCGACACTGAGCTGAGATGCTCCTGGTTGTTGGACACTCAGGACCCTAAGCCCATTGTTCTGCAGCTGGACCTGCAGCTGGGGCCTGGAGATTTGCTGCATGTCTATGACGGCCTGCTGCAGCGAGCGGAGCATCTGTTACAGGTGTTGTCATATCACAACAACAGGCGGCCCGCCCTGTTGGAGTCGAGCCGGGGACAGATGAGCGTTTTGTACATGGCCCAGCCTCACAGTCCGGGGCATGGTTTCAATGCTACATATCAGGTACTGAGGTTGGCTAATGTTCATTTCATTCATCGTTTATTCTCATCTATCCTTTGAAATTCTTTCACCTCTTTTTTTAAAGTTGTTTAAAACTTTTAATTTGTCAAAAGTTACAGTGTTTTTCTTTTTTAATCCAAAGTAACTGATTTAGAAACAGTAACTGCTCTTTTTGTTCAGAAAACACAGTCAGTTAAGTATAGTACAAGTTGTCCCTTCTGTGTCTAGACAGTGATGCATTTCTCCTCCATCCTACCAGGTGAAAGGTTACTGTTTTCCTGGCGAGCGTCCCTGCGGCAGTGATCAGGGCTGTTACTCTGAACGCCAGCGCTGTGACGGCTACTGGCACTGCCCATCTGGTCGAGATGAGGAGGGCTGTCCGATGTGTCCAGATGGAGAGTTCCCCTGCGAGGGTGGTACAGGAATGTGTTACCCAGCCTCTGAACGCTGCAACAACCAGAAGAGGTGTCCAGATGGGTCGGACGAGAAGAACTGCTACGATTGCCAACCTGGAAACTTCCACTGTGGGACTAACCTGTGTATCTTTGAGACGTGGCGCTGTGACGGCCAGGAGGACTGTTTAGATGGAAGCGATGAGAGGGACTGCTTGGCAGCAGTGCCCAGGAAAGTGATCACAGCTGCCCTGATCGGCAGTCTGGTCTGCAGTCTCCTGTTGGTTATTGCTCTTGGCTGTGCCCTTAAACTGCACTCCCTCAGGAACCGAGAGTACAGGTGGGCCCTCATTCTGCCACTAAATGAATGTTAAGTCAGAGGAACGCTGGGATGGTGTTGATTGTTGCAGCTGCCAGAAACTGTAGAAGTGAAAGTATTTTTGTGGGTTTTCAAATAGTTTTCCTGATTTTTCCCTAATCCTGCTCTGTTTTTTCCTTCCTCACTCCTTTACAGAGCTTTTGAGACGCAGATGACTCGCATGGAGGCCGACTTTGTCCAGAGAGAGGCTCCTCCTTCATATGGTCAGTTAATAGCCCAGGGTCTTATCCCTCCGGTGGAAGATTTTCCTGTATACAATCCCACCCAGGTAACAAATTCGCGCACACTAACAGACACTGGCGACGCTGCATTTAGAGAGAAATGAACTTCAGCGTGTTTCTGTTTTAATCCCCCGTCATCCAGGCTTCAGTGTTACAGAATCTTCGGTTGGCAATGCGCAGGCAGATAAGGCGTCACTCAACTCGCCGCTCCACTTCCTCCTCTTCCAGACGACGTCTAGGCCATCTTTGGAATCGCTTGTTCCGTAGTGGAGGACGAGGCAGAGGCCACGCCCCACTCCTGGATCCCCCTGGACCCACGCAGATCACACTAGGGCTTCACAGCTACCGGACTGTCGGGGAGCAGGGACCTCAGAACAGGGCCATGTCTGCAGGTGGGTCTGACGTAGTGGGTGTGGACCTGCCGGAGAGCCCTGCATCGCCTCTCTCCTTTCATTCAGTAGACAGTCCAGAGGAGGAAGAGGACCTGTCACCTGTCAGCAGAGATGGCAGCAGGGCTGCAGAGTCTTCACCTCCCACTCCTTGCCAGAGTGACTCCTCAGTACAAAGTGGACTTCCTCTCTCCCCCCAGGAAGCCTCTGTACCCCTGTGCCCACCCCGGGCATCTAGAAAATTGGTTCTGGAGCTTGCAGTTAACCTGAAGGGGGTTTCCTTAAGACGTTACTCCCCCTTAGGACCTTTGTCCCCTATTTCACCCCCTGTGTTTCCCAGCAGTTCCCAGACACCATCAACTCAACCTCAACCACAGGGTTCAGAGGTGACTTCACCCACCGAGCCCTTATTTTCCTCTGTGAAACCAGAGGACAGTGACAGCCAGTTTACTGTGAACGTGCCAAGCAGGGATGAGATGAAACCAGAGGCAAGAAGCAGCCTATGCAGGTTCGGCAGAAGCATCAGTGAAGAGGGAGGAGATTTAGGAAGGGAGACGCTGTGCTGAAAAGTTTAGGATGACGCTCTCCTCACTGTCGAGAGCTGGCAATTGCAATATCAGTTCTGATAAAGTGTCCTTGAGATGTGACTCCACCAGAGTCAGAGGTGAGAACCTGTACTTCAGCCTTTTGTTTGGAGGGGGTACAATATGAAACTCAATAAATATCACTCCATTTCATTATTTGAATGCATAAAATGTGCAGTTGCAAACAATTATGCACATGCAGTCTTATCCTAAGACGAATAAAACCAGCATTAGTCGTTCTTCCTGTAAATTGCTTTCTAAAGCTCATGCCAGAGCTTAACTACTTCATTTAAATGCAAACAGATAGCCCCAATTAGCCCGTTATGATATTTACCCTGAATTTGTTCCAAAAGATTAAATCCAGTTTTGGCCACAAGTACTAATACAACCCACTACTGGCAAAATGTATCTGAAATGCCAAAACAGCCTTTATGTCTTTACCCAAAGCCATTATGCACCGCTACATACTGTGAGCCATAACAGCCTAATGAGTGAACACACAAATTGATCTGATCGATCCTCTATTCTTTCTTGTTCCCTTTTATTGTTTATGTTAGTTGTTATTGTTTTATGACATCATTAATATGTCACGGCTGAGTGCATCAATTAAGGATGTTGTTGCTGAAATTTTACATTTTTTTTTAAAAT
This sequence comes from Maylandia zebra, assembly GCF_041146795.1. Lineage (NCBI taxonomy): Eukaryota > Metazoa > Chordata > Actinopteri > Cichliformes > Cichlidae > Maylandia > Maylandia zebra. The sequence goes on from NC_135167.1 coordinate 6,255,433, forward strand.
ATTGGCAACAAATCCTGTGATTTGTCCACATCAACCTTCTTAAAGACATAACAGCAGTAAGGAGAGAAATCAGACAAAGCCGTGGACATCGAACAGAATAACACACGAGGTGCACTCGTGGAAGCAGGAGTTTGAAACTCTTATGTATTTATTCATTATTTAACACATTTTTGTAATTTCCTTATAAGATCTTATTTTACACATTGATAAATATGATGATAAATAGATGGAATATTGAGCTGAATATTGACTCTACATTTCCATGAAGAGTCAATATTCAATATTCAGGGATTGTTCAGGGATTTGTTCTTCATGGTTACATAATAACAGACCATTACAGATATCACTGGTTGATTTTGGTCTTGTTGTGCGTTTTGTTGACAGTAAGAAATGTCTTGAAATACAGCTTTGAACCGTGTCAGAAAAAGGTTTGATATTTTTTTTAATAGGTTTTTATATTTTCCTGTGGAGAGTTTGATGAAAATAGCACACCTGGTAGTCTAGGTTACCCTAGTGTAGGCTAGGATAGTTTCTGTCTGAAGGCAGTCATTAAAGCTAGTTTTCCCCTCTGTTTTATAACCTTGTGCTAAGCTAAGTAGGTGCAAGCTATAGTATATATTTATAATTGAGAATTTGGAAGCTTATCTCCCAGAAAAAATATCAACTTTTCCTTTAACACTTGCGCAGTGTCAGTATTGATTCATCAGACATCATTTTGACCACTTTTAAGAAACATCAAGAACTTATTTATTCACTTTTATCAATTGTAGCTTTAGTTTTTATCTTCATGTATGATCAGTTTAATATAAGCCAAACTTGGATGAAGATTTACAAAGTGAGTCCAAGAATATTGCCTCTAACTCTGTTCAGCCTCTCATCCTTTTCATAATAAACCAAACCTGTCCCGTTAAACAAAGTCCATCCTTTTAAATGAACCCGACTTTATATATATATATATATATGAGTGTTTGCATTGACCTCCATTCAGTGCACTGACTGTATGTGAATGCCCAAGAAACTTTGGAAAGAGGAGCTTCACATGGAAATAACATGTTTGTTCACTGTTCATCCCAGTCGATGACTGGGTCACCGTGGATGTCTGGACTGCTGGTTTATTCTGGTGGAAATTCAAATCTATGCTGTGGAATTTTCTAATACTGGACGCTTAAGCAAAGACCTCTATTTTCAAGTCTTCAGTGGAGACCTGTACAAAGTTTTGCTTTACGTTTCTCTTTCTGCCTTGAAGTTATTGCCTGTTTCTGGGCTGCTTTTTGACACTGGTAACATTTTGCTAATCACTGTTGGACCTTTAAAGAATGTACCAGTCTTCTTTTGTTATAAATATCAGTGATTCCCCCCTCCCACTTGTGCTGCAGGATATTTATACTAGAAGAATAAGAAGCCAATAAGTAGTGTGGGTTTGGAGCAAAAGAGAATTGACCAGAATGCCATTTCGTGTGGAAAAACTAGATCGTTCCTACTGTTTTTTTTTCTTTAAAATGAGCTGAATGTGCCATGCTACCCTACAAGTTTTGCCAAGAACAGCTGCTATATGTTATGTGCCATTAGAGATATCTCCATAGTCCTTCCAACTAATTTCTGCCTCATAATCTGTTCTCATCTCCAGTTCTTTCTTTGAAATATCAAAAAATAAGCTAATTATATTTATTTATAGTTTTACAGATGTTTTACTTGTGTTCTCTTGTACGTCTATTTAAAAAACATCCGTCCTCATTTAGCTTAAAGTGAAATCGTTTAGCTGCTGTCTGGAAAAAAAATGCGTATCTTGCTTTGTGATTTAGAGACATGCATTAAAAACGCCTTAATGGGGTTTTCCCTGTTGTTGCAATGGTCAAGGAGGGTTTATGAATCAACTCTGTGGTTTACCTGTTTGAAGAGATTAGATTTGTCTTTGTCTAGACAACACTCTTTTATACATGTCATGTGATTGTTAAATATGACTGATCTGGAGGTACAGTGCACTAATATGTCAGAAATCTCAGCTCTGGGATTATTACAGCGAAGAGTAAGAGAAAGGGAACCTTTCAGGTCTTCTTCCATTGTATTTAAGTAGTGATTTATTCAGGATGTAGTCATCAGCTTAAGGAGAGTCATGGTAATTTGGTACAATCTTTAGTGAAATTGTGTTACACTGACTGCTAATGTGGTTAGGTTGATGATTATGACCTGCCAGTTTAGATAAGTGTGTCTTTTCTGTTCCCTGAATTTCAGCGTTTATGCTTTAGCAAAATGTCTTCAGTATGCTTTAGTAATAGCTGTACGTTTGTATAGTTTTGTGCACAGGTAAGCACACTGGATTGTGGCCACTGGAAAGTAAAGTTCTGCTGAAAGCTTCTGTCTGATAATATCATCATTAGAGACTTGAGTTTGAAGCTTTGTTCCCTTCACAGGCTGAAGATGATGTTTGTTTCTCACGTTTTGAGAATTATATTTGTATATTTTGTGCTGCAAGAGAAATGCTGCCATGGCATTGTTGGGTTTGCAGATCCAAAATTCTGTTTAATCTTCTGCTTATCATAATTTTCCTGTGCCTGCAATAAATAAACTTCAAAATTTATTTTCTGGGGGGTTTTTTTTCTCTTTTTTTAAAAAAATTTTTTTTTAACTCGTCACCAAAAGACCAGTGAGTTAATGTGATGTGTGAGCGTAATGTGCACACAAACTATCCTCATTAGATTGTGCAATGAAAACAAAACATATAATTTGCTTTTCTGTGCTTTAAATGATACAATAACCTGTAAACTGTGGTGGATTGTACCTGGATGAGCTACTACGTCACTCGCATTCTGGTTTTTCATAGTAAAATGTACTATAGTAAACTGTTGTTGGCATCAAACTACTCAAAGTGCAACCACCAACGTACTACTGGTACATAGTTTATTTTGCACAGTAGTTACCTTTGACTGATCTTACTTCAAACTGTGAGGTGCAGAGCCACTGCAGGTGGGCCATGAACAACCAGAGGAAAAACAAAACCATTAAAATATGTTAAGAAAAAAAAAATTGCTGAAAACTTGCTAAAACCTATTATAGCAGCTGCCAAGCTTCCGAAGTGGGTCATGCCAGAAAAAGCTTGAAAACCAACGACTTACTTAATTAGCACAGAAATCCCCATTTTTGACCTGATGGTGCTAAAAAGGATCCCACAGAGGAGACGACACACCGAGTTTCTTTGAAGTCGCTATATTTAATGATCAATTACATTGTTATTAATTTACAACTTCTGTCTTTTACAAAACAAAGGTACACCCATTATACAGTATACAAATGTACCACAACATGTTTGAGGAATGTCATCTTTGTAGAAGCCCCTGGTGCGTTTTTAAAAGTTTATTTTTGTCACACAGTATTTACAGCTCTCAGAGCTAAAAGCACCGGGACATGGCAGGACAGACACGAGTCTCTTTTCATGGAGTTCCCAGCAGCTACGGGCTGAGAAAGAGACTGCACGTTCAATAAAGTTCAAAGCTGCTGGTTTACTTTTCATTTTAAAAGGCCAAAGGCCCCAACCTTCATTTGTTTGTTATATGTACAACATAAAAGAGATATTAAGAGAATACTCAAATACGATAAGGTAGCAACAACAACAACAATATCTCCTGGACCACAGTGAATGCAAAATTACTGAGGTTGCAAGTTTGACCAGGTCTGGGCCATAATACATCAACAATGTTGACTAATACAGGAAGTCCAAGAGGTCATGGGATACAAAAAGGATGTTAATCCAACTCTGTGATGTCAGCAGTGTCATGTTAAGTCAGCTGATCAGTGGATAAGCGATATTGAGTTAACGGTCATTGTAGTGGCTTTTGGGGAAGTGAGAGCTCAAGTAAACATCCACTGCCAGCCGTCTGTCAATCATTACAGATTCTGTTAGAGTTATGCAACAACACATTAGTGCTCAAATACTGTATCACAACAGGTCAAGAGTGTAATAACTGTTTTGGCTGGTCGAGCACCTTGAGAGGTTTCACAGTGGGAACCCAGAGATGAAATCACTGCTGAAGCAACAAAATCCTGCAAGAACCAGTCATGGTCTTGCCCGTCTTTTAAAAATAACTGGGAGAGATGAGTGTCTCTAATAAAAACATTAAGGCAGCAACAGCATCTCTCATGAGGGAAAAGTGATATAATCATAATTCTTTTTAAAAAGTCAGTGGAAAGAAAATAGAACAGCCAGATTCTGTAGCCAGGCAGAGATATAGACAGAACAAATTACTCATCCACAACAGATCAACAGTGAGCATCATGTGAGTAATTAGTAAAGCAAAGTGCAAAGTAGCAGCAGTTATAGAGAAGTATTGCTAAGTGCAGAAACTGCTTGCATATTTATCTTATTCCATATAAGACATTACACACTCCAAATACCCGCACAACCAACACACTATACACACGTCTATATTTCATAAGGCACATTAGCATGCTGGAAGCATCCTGGAAGTGAAGCAGAAAAAGACTTGGAACAGAATGGAGATTCTTTGAGTAAGAAGGGAAAGGATAAGGATCTGTATGAAAAATAAAACTTTGCATGCTGGTGATGACAATGGATGGACAGCAAAACCAAAAAGTTAAAAACACATGCACTGGGTAAAATGGGCTCCATGCCAGCCCAATCCAGTCCACACCTGTGCAAAAATATATGACACTTTCTCTTCGTGCTTCACTGACCAAACAAGAACACGTTTAAGACGAAAACGGGAAGTATTGACGTTGATGCAAAAGGGGAAGTCCTGGTTTGACTTCACTCCTCAGTCAGTAGCTTTGGCAGTGAGGGGCTCAGTTTCTGAGGGGTCATCCTGAGGAAACACCACATAACACACCTTCTGGCCCTTGTACGTGAGTTTTTCTGCAATACAAAAGACATCATGAGCAGTCAGACTCAGATGGAATTACTGCTGACATAAATAGTTAATATGTTCTGTACGCTGGAAAAAACCAACTCACCAACTAATCTATAGAGCCATTTGGGTTTCTCCTTCCACTGCACACCCACAAAGTATACAGGGACTCCAGTCAACATGATAACCATACCCAGGCCACAAACCACTGGTTCAGAGTACAGGCTGAAGCCCAGCAGCACAGCCCAGAAGATCAGGTAGCTGATCGGGATCAACAGGTTCACCTACACAGAACAAAAACACATTTGTACAAAAACCCTTGCCACTGTAAATATGTTGATTTATCTGCAATGAACATAATTATCTTTTTCCTTACCTTTTTTTTCTTTTTACATTTGTAAACCCATACTGTCTCTACATGTAGCATCCAAATATATAAACATGTACATATATTTGTCTGGGATATTATCAAAAACAAATTTTTGACATTTAATTTAATGCTTTAATGTATTGCAATGTAATACTTATTTGTTTGTTTTTACTTTTTATTTTAATTTTCAGCTTTTATTTGACAATAAAAGTAAAAACAGAGAGCGATTGGAGGGAATGGCATACAGGAGAATGAACGTAAACAGAAAACAGGAAATAGTGGATGTTATTTGTGCACTAACTAATGTCATGTAACTGCCATTTGTGACACCAGGGGGCGCCAAAACAATATGCATGCTAACTCATTGTTAAATGGCAAAATCTAGTGGTACACAAATCAGACTGCTGGGAGCTCTCAGTTTCCTATGCTAAATGCACAGATTACTGTGACACATTCATTGCAGACTACTTTATATACTACTATATGAAAATTAGCGTGTATGTCTACATCACCAGTCTATACATTACACTGTCTTCTTTGTTTTAAATGCATTAAAATTGACACACTGTTCAGAGCCTTTGAATAAAAGTTTTTAAAAATTATTGATTTGATGTAATGGGAAGCTTAATTTTATAATTGATTTGCCTTTGTTTAAAAAAAATCTAATTATTATAATTTAATTCAAAATTAAATACTTTTATTTGAATCTGTCAGCTTTTTAAGCTTATTTCAAATTTCTATTTTTTTCTTTCTGCCTTACATAATTTTAATATTTTCATTTTTTAAATTCCTCACTATAATCTGCTTTTATTGTGGTTAAGTTATACCTCCAGATAAAACAAGTGCCATACCTTTATAGGTCTAGCCAGGTTGGGCCTTTTCTTGCGGAGGTAGAGAAGGCCGGCAATGGTTACCCCATAGGACAAATAGTTGATAAAGGACACATAGTTGATCAGGTTGTGTGTCTCCCCAATACACAGGATGACAACTGTGGCAAAGCACTGTAGGACAGAACAGGTTCAAACAAGAGAAAATTAAAGCACTGAATCTCTGTTTTGAAGCTACACAGCTGGATAAACCTGTTAGTGTGAAACGTACACAGAGCAGCAGGGCAGGAATTGGTGTGCAGTTTTTTAGGTGGATCATTGCCAGCAGATAAGGAAGGTGACCCTCTCTGGCGCCAGAGAAACACAATCTACCGAGAGACATATTTACACATGTTATACACGTTATTTTGTGGAAACAGCGGGCATCAGTAAAAATAAGTAAAAATTAGGGTTTGGTGTGTTGTACAATGCAAGACAAAGCGTTTGTGCTGTACCTGGAGGAGGTAAACAAATATCCATTAATTCCTCCAAAGGTGGACAAAGCTACAGAGATTGGCATCACCCAGGAAAACATTCCCAGCAGTTTCTCCCCAAATGTCTGAAAAAACACAAAACGTGATTGTCCAGATGACCGACATGTTGACTAAATTAATTATTTATTAATTCATCAGTCCCCTCGATTACTGCACTAATTGATTGATTCACTGAAAGATTAAATAGCCTTTTTAACAGCCTGCCTGCATACCACTATAAGACTATGGTTATATATGCATGTAGGTACGATGTAGGTACGAGATATAATTTTTTACAGTATATTTTCAATGTTTTTCAGGCGTGAACTCAAGATCGAGAAATAACAGTCTCGATCCTTGGTATGTCATTGAAATCCAATGACTTGTAATAACAACCGATGAAAAAACAACAACTTTCAGTTGCTCCCTCTCTACAAGGGGCTCCACAACAGGTGGCTCCACATGTTTGATTTGGCAGACGTTTATGCTGGATGCAATTCCTGATGCAATCCCAAAGGGGTTAATGTCTCAGGCTGGAATTAAACCAGCAACCTGCTACTTGCCAAACTAAAATAACCATTAATGATGCAAAATAAAACTGCGTGCGTAAGCAGTGACTGAAGTGACCGCTGCTCGACATGTGACAGGATTGCAAATACACAACTGGAGCCTGGAATGTCTGTTGACTTTAGCAGTATATGAGCTGAAACAGGTTTGAATATACAGCCTGAATTCCAAAAATGAGGCCACTGTGTGCACTGTAAACAAAAGTAGTTTTATGATTTGCAAATCTAATAAAACAACATTTTCACAGTAGAACATAGAAAACGACTCAAATGTTCAAACTGAGAAAATGTCCCATTTTAAGAAAAATACTGGCTCATTTTTAGTTTGTTGGGAGCCACCCGTCCTAAAACCCGTTGCTATGTTTTCTATGTGCTGCTTTGAATAAAATATGGATTCATGAGTTCAGTTATTGCATTCTGTTTTACATTTTCCACAGTGTCTCAGCTTTTTCAGAACTGGGTTTGTAAAATATCCAGTCATGGCGCTGGAGAGCTGCTCACCACTGCCACAGCATTAGAGCTGAGGAGCTCCTCTGGGGTCATGGAGGAGAAGTAGGCAATGTTGGTCATAGTGTAGACAAGGGTCACCAGTGGGATGGAAATGTAGATGGCACGGGGCAGGTTCCTGATGACAGGAAAAATATTAATGATATGGGGCAGAACTTAAGAAAAACTTGTGGTGTGTCTGCTAGCTTTGCTTATGCATATCGTACTTGCGCGGCTCTACGACCTCCTCTGTGACGTAGTTGAGGAAATTCCAGCCGCTGTAGGCAAAGGAGGCCTGGAGGAAGGCCAGCGCTATCTGTCCCACTGAGGGGTCCTGACTGAATTCAAAGGCCGCACTGGGCTGCAGGGCATCGTAATGACCTGGATGAAAGATGAGAAATATAGAACGAGCAAATAAAAACCGTAAAATAATTGTTGGTTCATCACTAATCATTTTAATGCAATAAAACCAGAGAGCAGATGAAACATGTCCAAAGCACAGAAATTACTGTTACCAATTACTGAAAAACATTTTTTATGCATGTGTGCACATGTCTGTGTGTTTACCTCTACAAATTTGGACAAGTCCTACTATTATAATGAGAACTAGCGCGAGAAGTTTTCCTATAGTGAAAATGTCCTGGATCCTTGTCGCCCAACGCACACTGGAGCAGTTCACCCAGGTCAGGAATACTGCACATATACACACAAACACACACAGCAGAAAAATCATTAAAGTTTTACGTAAAAAAAAGTTAAAGGTTTATTCACAGGTATTTGTGTATTTCATGCAAAGCATCACGTCAACAACACATTTAAATTTGCAAATTACTCTCTCTCAATCCCTACTTTCTATTTCCTGCTTGTGTAAACTGCACATGTGTGGCCCTGCTCTCCTCTAGGCTGCTGACCTTGACATTATCACTAAGTTTTGAGGGTATTTTTGTGAAAGCCAACATAGTATCGAATGGCCCAATTCCAAGAGAGCCAAATCAGCCAAGCACAAATGTCTCTCAGTTGCGCTTACAAGCAAAAGAAAGAAAACGGAGACCTACAAATACGTCAAACAATACTGTTATTGTTCCTCTAAACTCCTAGGCTACTCAGGGACTAGGTATTTTCTGTCTTCTTTTTTGTGCTGTTCTGAAAGTACTTCAAGTGCTCTACTGAGAAGAAAGGCGCTATGTAAGTACCAGTCCATTTGTCCTGCGGGTGCAGATCAGATGCACGAGCTACACCTGCACAGTGTGCTCATTCTTTTACTCTGGCATCCTCGTCTTCCAGGCTCTTTCCTTCATTCTTCCAAATACTCTTTAGATTTGTTTTGCTCTCCGAATTCAATCCCACCTCTCCTTACATACTTAACACTACTGGCTCAACAAATTCATTATCTTCCAAATGACAAAGATCCTTGTTTGATTAAATCCCCATTTTCTTAGTTAGTTCTTGTGTTGTCTCTAATTTCATGTCACACTCTTTGAGCCAGGCTATAACATGCTTATGACTTCCAAACATTTCTGATACTTTAAAGTCGTTTGCCCAGAGCTATGCACAACATAAATAATAGTGACATCCAAATAAATCACATAAAAATATTAGTGATGGGTTTATTGGGTGGAAATCAGTGATAACTTTACAAGCAGGATGAGAGTTGTCAGGCAGGAAAAGCTTCCCAGCCAGGGTATGTCCACTTTTTTGTCAACTCCAGTTATCTTCACAGCGTCTCTATAGTCCACTTATCTGTTGCTTGTGTTTCACATGCCCTCAGAATTGCAGGTGTCTTAAAATGAGAACATGGAGATTAGGAAACAGTTGAGCCCTCGGGGTGTATTAAAGGAAGATAATCTAGTTATTCATTCATTTCATTCTTTTTTTTTTTTGGGACCTATTCTTTTTTTGGCTCATATTTCACCTTCTCTCTTCTGACACTTCTTTCCTTCTCTCTTTTACCCACTAACACCCACTCTAGTGACCTAGCAGTGACCATGTCATCCATCACTAGGGCTAGAGTTTTCCTCCCACCACAGAAATCTGAACAAGCTGCTTCCGCTGGCAGAGGCACAGACGTATATACACACACGTGTGAATTTTTGGCAAGAGGTTTTGGAGGCACCGGGCAGAGCTTTCTCTCCCCTACAACACTGCTGTGTTTTATAGTCAATTACCCTTGGAGTGTTACATGAATTTCCGTTTCTGTGTTCCTGCATGAACCCCCACTACGACCTCCCCCAACTTTCCTCTATTCTAACCCTGACAGGAAGGAGGTGCCAGTGGCTTTGAATGTGACAGTGCAGGTAAATCTGTGTCCTGCTGTCACTGCTTCTATTGAAGGCTGCCTCAGCTCTAGAATACTAACTAATTACCACTTTAAGTCTTAATGGATTCTGACCCCAACTCACTGCAGATTTATCAGCAGGCTTTAACCTCAGGAACGCCTCCTCCTGGTCCAGGATCTGGACTCAGGAGTCACCACACTGGCAAAAACTCCCCAGTCCTGTCTATACATCACAAAATATCTGATAACAAAATCTTCAACGAGGAGACCTATGAGATCTAAAAAAGGATGCTGAAAGTTACAGATAGAGAGGAAAGAATGTAATTACATATGTTATATGGAGGAGATTAAATGGGCTTTGAGGAAAAATTCTAAATGAATAATGAATAGGGGCAAAACAATTCTGAAACCAAGAACAAAATGACTATGCAAGCATCCACAATACCGTACCCCAATTCTTGTGCCATGGTACACTTGTGGAACTGTTGGCTTAATAGTTTTTCTAGCTATAAAACATTTGTGATTTTGTTTTCAGCTGGAGAATTAGCAACATAATAAAATTAAATCCAAAATTCCTCTAAGGCCATTACAGAGCTCTGTGTAAACATGACATTCTTCTTGGCGTTTGATGCCTACCATACACTGGAAGAATCATGTCATTTGTCCAACGTGTGACAGTTTTTCCATCCCCTACAACGATAGTGACATTTTGTTCTTCTGAGCCACTCTGGTTTGTTCTGTCTTTAGGGCAGCCGCTAGTCTGATGATTCACCATGAGCCCTCAATCGAATTTTAAATGAGTTTTGTGCAGCATTCAATAAAACATCCAGTGTGTTCAAGGGTTCAGAGGAAGCCTGAACTAAACTCGCTCAGCCACACTAAAATAGAATTTGTGCATGACGTTTTTATTCTGAGCTAACATACTTGTGTGCTTTCTTAATTTGTGTCTACGTTATGCTCATAGTTGTTCTGACTCTATGGGGGGCTCCATTTTCCAAATAATGAGAAAGAATTAATACACAGTTGATACACGAACGTTTAGAGCAGTAGTTCAGATTGTAGTACACATAGTAAAATAAATAGAAATGGTATTTCCACTTTTACTGAAAACAATTTTACAGTCTTCTTTTTTGAAATAAATTGAAGTCAATGATCTGAACCAGTGATGGAGACATAACGTGAAACTTCTCCCTACTGTACCAACACAATAATGGACTAACACAGACTTCTTGCTGGAATATTCTCTTGGCCTTTGAAATAAAAACATCACATTTATAGTGACTGTTTTGTGGGATTGAGTATAAAATTAATGATGATGGCTCCATAAGACAAGTTACAGTGTTTTACAATTTAAAGAAATATTTAAAGAATACGGGGCGATCGTGGCTCAAGAGTTGGGCGTTCGTCTTGTAATCGGAAGGTTGCCGGTTCGAGCCCCGGCTCTGACAGTCTCGGTCGTTGTGTCCTTGGGCAAGACACTTCACCCGTTGCCTACTGGTGATGGTCAGAGGGTCCGGTGGCGCCAGTGTCCAGCAGCCTCCCCTCTGTCAGTGCGCCCCAGGGCGGCTGTGGCTACACTGTAGCTTGCCATTACCAGTGTGCGAATGGGTGGATGATTGTGTATAGTGTAAAGCGCTTTGGGGTCCTTAGGATCAAGTAAAGCGCTATGCAAATACTGACCATAAAGAATATAAAACAGTGTTGACTGCTGGAAAATGAATTTTTCTTTCTTTTTAGTGAAACTGATCAGCAGATGACAAACTAAACTGCAGGATAAATGAGCGTGCATGGCTGTGCTGCTGTGGGCTGTCGAGTGTGCCTATTCTTAGAAGAACACAGCCAGCTTACAACTGGACCTGTCTGGTTTTCACCAACACACGCACGCCTGGGTCACCCTGTGACTCTTGAGCAGTATGCTCAGCAGGAGAGGAAGGAGGGGGGAAACATAACTAGGCTGACTCGCATTCATAAACCCTCAACTAAGAAAAGTTCAGTGAACTTAAGAGCACCCTCACGAAGACTCAGCACAGCAAGAAAATATAACACATTAATTCTGGTGCTGGAAAGTGATGAAATATTTACTTTATCCTTCACAGGTAACTTGAACTTTTTCTTTTCTTATCCCTTCCTATCGACTACCTGTGTTGCCAATTGCCTGATATGATGCTGCTCATTTACATGCACCTGTCTTTGGTTTTTAAGGTGGATGGAACTACAATGAAAGGGCTTCAACTGTACATAGATGATTCTTTTAGGGTTCAGAATAATATGTTTTCCATCTGTCATCAGACGTCTGACACTTTTTCTCCTCACAGACTGATTGAGTTTCATAAGATATGAAGCTTGCATAACTGCTGATCACAGACGGGTGACTACAATCTTTCTGTGACTTTAAGTCTCAAGTGTGATGCCATAGACCAGATTGGAGGACAGGGGTCGAACCAGCTAGCCAATAGAAACATCAAACATCTGACTCGAATGTCTGGCTGGCCAATGGGGACTTCCATCATTATTGATGTGAAAGGTATTCTGCGCTTTTCCTATTTCCATGGTGCCCTGTGACAGTAACAATGCACAATAGTGTAGACACACCCTCTCATTAGCAGCGTCCACAAAGACTGGCACCATTATGTATTCTGACACTGATACTGAGACACACGCGCACACACACACACACACACACACACACACACACACACACACACACACACACACACACACACACAAACTCATACCACACTCTAGAATACAACACAAAAACCCACTCGCACAGTGTCCCTTGCCCAAAGTAGGCAGCAGTTGTAGGATTCTGTTGCCATAAATAGTAGAGGGTACTCAGCAAATGCTAAGCCTGACGTGCGCACACACCCACATACGAAGCCAACCATCCCACTCCCCGTCTATCCCGTTTCCCCTTCTCCATCCGGTTCTGACAGGACCAAACTGGCTGGTTTGTGGATCGGATACATGCAAGGTCTGCTTGGGCCACTGGCTATTTAAATACAGATACCCCAACTGATCAGATTAGAGGCTGGAGATAGAGCATAACATTTCTTGTGGAATTATCAAATGACAATGACAGCCCTGAGCACACTGAAGTGTCACAGAATCACATTTCTTTAAGCCACCGCAGGAAATGGATTTGATTTGGTTTGATTAGTCTGGTTTACTTTGGTAAATGCACAAACTTGCCTAAGATGGAAGTACCTTTTTCCTTGTTATTATTTGTCTTCCAAACAGTCATTTATAGGAACATCGTATATAGGAGCAACAGTATTTTGGAAATATATGTACAAGTGCAAGTTAAAATAGATATTTTTCTTTAAGATCAGTTGCTTTTTATGTTGCTTTGGAAGCAGATGCTTGGTCTGATGTTTACCTCACTGGGAGTCACTCTGGCTCATTCAGTCAGATGACTTGCATGTTGAAGACAACAGCAGGTCTGAAGTGTGATACTGTGAACTAGTTTGTCATGATGACACAGGCATAGGCCACACACATGCAGTCACGCAGAAGAGCAACAAATCTGTCAACCACTCATCTGTTTATTCCATGCCACCTGAAAAATCTGGCCAGCAACCAATCAGCTTGCCACTATGGAAATGCTAAGGAAAGCATTTATCCATTATTAATCATTAATCATAAATGGACAGTCAAAATTCAGGCTTATCAGAGTTGAAGTAAACTCAGAAAATGTTGCGTTCCTGAGGTGGAATGTTAAGCACTCCCAGTTCCCATGGTGTATTGCAAGCTGTATGAATGTCAAAGCTATTTTGCTCTCAAAAACCTGAGGGCAACAACTGTATTCTTAAATACATAATTAGCAATTTTACAGCAAGTTGTTACTGCACTGGATGCTTCAGTTTGTTTGGAATCAAGAACCATGTGCTTAGCATTAGCAACAATGTTTACCCTGGCAGGACAGTTCTAAAAACTGTTCAGTGGAAAATCAAAGAGAGATAAGACGTAAAGGACAACACTAAACTAGAATAAACATTTACTTAAACTATCATGGAATAGATAAATAGAGTTTCTAAGGCTGCTGGTGACTCACAGACACAAATTGTTGCGAGAAGTTTGGTGGCGATGAACGGAGGAAAACAGTGCTGAAAGGCCGGCTGCAAGACGTAATTGGAGAAGGTGAGCGCAATGACGGCCAACGTGGTTGGGTACATGATGAGGACAGCGCTCCATAACAACAGGAATCTAAAGGATGAAGAGACAGAACGGGATTTCAATTTAGAATAAAGTTCAGTGTAATAACTTGAGACTAAGTGGAGAGGGGGGGGGCTGTCACTTGTGGGCAGTTATTTTGACAAGGAAGGGACTTTCACTGCTCTTATAACATTATTCCATATTCAATAAACTGTATAAAAAATAGACATAGCTGCCATGATGTCATATTGGTGATGCTTTTTAAACAACTTGAGCTGAGCATTTGCACCCAACTCACTGGTGAACAGCTGGTGATTGATTTGTTACCCAGTGATGGTACCCTGGATAATCCTCCTTGCTGACTGTAAAAAAAAACATTAAAAAAATAACTTATTGTTTAATTATGACCTGAAACCAGAAACTAGACCCAGAAAGTGATCAGGAAACGGTTTACTCTGGCACAGAACAAGACAGTTGAAGACCATTAAGTCTTTCTGCAACCACAGAGGTTGCAAAAAGGTTGGTGGTTTCACTTTTCAGACCTGGATGTTAGGTCAGTCTTTTATACTGTCTTTGATTCCATCCCAGCTTTACAGTCACACCTATACTTAAACCTGTCAGCAAAACAACATCACTGTAGAAGTTGGGTCTTTACTTAACCTCCTACGACCTGGCGCCCACATATGTGGGCATCACATTTTGGGTTGTCTAGACCACAACACTAAATTTTGCTCTAGCACATTAGCAGGAGCTTCAGCGTTCCATCTGTAGCTGCAGAGGATGTGCTCAGGCAAACACTCAGTGTTTGACACTCGTTTTTTGACAGCATTTAAAGCAGATTTTACAACCACTGTTGTAACTTAGAAAAAAAAGGATGTACTTGCATGCATAAAGCACTTACTAAATGCAAGCCATACTTGGTTATCATCAAGGAAGCATTGACCTGATGATTTTATTAAATTAAAAACGTCAGAGGACCAAAGCCATTAAGCACATACTTTGGACATGTAAGGCTTTGGGGGAGTTTTTTTCAAACTCAAGTAACTCCAGAATTTTACTATTGGTGCGTTGGAAGTTGAAAACATAATGAAAACTTTAATTCCACCTCCAGAGTGAGTGCTTTTTGTTGCTTGTTCCCTTCTTATTCTTTCTGTGTTGGTATTCAACTGTAATTCAAAAACTCCTACACTAGTTCTTACTTTCTGCTGTTTTTAACATTTTTGAGTCGTTTGCTGCTGCTCCTGTGTTTAATCCTTTGTGGTACTTGCTTCATTCATAGTTGCAAAATAACCGAACAGAGAAAGTCAGACTGAACTACTTTCACAGAAATGCTTCTGAAGGCTGGCACAGTATATAACAAGTTTGACCTTCTCAGACTTAGAATGCCGCTCTATGATCAGCTGACACACCACATGACCTCTGAAAGTCATAAGACGCTCACAGATGATTGGTTCAAAGCCAACACGCCCATTGGACTGTTGCAATATAATTCATATGAGGAAAAATAATTCAGGGGGAAAGACGCAACAAGCTGCTACTGCAGTTTAGGAACATCTGTATTTTAAAAAATGCATCTAGAAAAATGACAACGACAGTACTTACCCTACTAGGCCCCCAAAGATTTCTGTCACATATGAATAGTCACCTCCAGACTTTGGGATGGTGACACCCAATTCAGCGTAGCACATGGACCCAAGGGTGCAGATGCCCCCTCCACAAACCCACACGATGAGTGACAGTCCCACTGAACCTGCATGCTCCAACACTCCTTTAGGTGAGATGAAAATCCCAGAGCCAATGATGTTCCCTTAGGAGAAAATATTACAGTGATTATTTATACATAAATATTCATCAAAGACTTCTTTTTGTGTGTAACACAAGATTTGCTTTTATTGGTTTGTGCTCCCAAAGCTGTCACACTTCAATTTAAAACTCCAGACATTTAGAACAAATGGCATTTACCATTTATCTGTAGTTTGGTGATGATTTGGTCAGATGTTTATACATTCAGGTAAAAAGAAAAGTAACAGAATAAAGAACACAAAGTAGAATCAAAGCGATTCCAAAAGTCTTATTAAAACTTTGGCTTGAAGGTCACAATACTCTAACAGTAGCTCTCCAAGCTATTTTTGCTAAAGTTGGACAACACACATCTGTAGTTAAAGAGAAGGAGAAAGTGAAGAGGAAAGACTAGCACAGCCATGATGGGAAGTAAAGAAAAAACTCTTTTCTTTCTGCAGTAAGGCATGTGACTATTGCTTTCACTTAGTGATTAATGTAGCTATATATAGTAATGCTTTGACATATGACTGCATGGTATGCACAGCCTAATCTCAGTGATTTAAAGCTGCTGTTTGTACAGTGTTCTGCCACAGTGGCTACAGGCATTCTTCTATTTTTCAGCCATCCATTTTCTTAACTGTTGATCCAGTTCAGGGTTGTGTAGAGGATGGAGCCTATCCTGCACAACTCCCCGGAGGAAGCAGCACTCCTCAAAGGTAGTAGTGTCCTGCAGAAGAACAATGTACCCCACCACAATGCAGAAACTGTTTAGGGATGGCCCAAGGAACAGCCAGGCCTCTAATTTCAAGATCCCACTCAGATGAAAATCTGTAGGATGAACAAAATCTGATTCATGGATCCATGGAACCAAGTGGACCCAACAGATCTGATGCTAACATTTCAGTGTTAAACATCACTGAACATGCAAAAGGTGTTCTGTCTATGCCCTGATTGTTCAGATCTTTCAGCAGAACATGAGAGACCAACACAATATCGGTAGGATATTTTAATACTGGTGATAATACAGGTGAAACCATCCATAAAGCTGCAATTTCATTTATACAAATAACTAGTATATTTAATAAGATAATAAAGTAATTTAGTCCAGGCTCATTAAAATGTGACTCATTAAAAATCAGGCTCAGCTGACTCCCTAACAAGAACAAATAAAGGTTCTCTGACAGCTTGGTTGGCTCAGGCACATACTAATAAGCAAGTTCAGACTCAGTCTGACATTTACATGCCCTCACCCCTACCAAAAAAACGACAAAACAAAAGCTAGCACACATAACAAAGTAACCAAACAGCAGCTGTCACAGCAAAACATTGTTTGTACTGTCCTTCAAGTCTTTGTCCTCTTTGGAAAAGTGTGAGAAGAATTGAGTCCTCACAATAAAATATGACCCTGTCAACTGTAAATCTTTTAGAAACTATTAAAACCCAGAGGCACACTATGGCCCCAAATGCTCCCTAATGATGCAGATCCAGCAATGAGATCTGAGGAACGCATTTTTCATTGTCTGATCTGATTGTGGAGGCCACTGTGAGATGCAGAGCTGTTACATAATGCAAGTGTTGTGTTTGTTATGTCATAAAGTTTGGCACTACAGCTGAAACTGTTAGTCACAGGCCTACTGACCCTCTCTGCATCATATCCCAGCACCATCTCTGAGAAATTTTCTCAAAATGACCTCACATTGCTCACCATTTTATACAAGCAAATACTCCAAATCTCCTGTGCAAAAGGGAAAATGAAGAATGTCTCATATTATGTGGGTTTTTTTGTAATGCTGCATGTATAATACCTTCTAACGGAGGGGAACTTGTACTACTACGATAAAGCGGTGAGCGATGATGAAGCTGGTGGCATGAAAATAGTGATTAATGTCACGACTAATAGCAAGTGAGCAATTGCAGAAAAGTATATTCAGTGTGGTTAGAGATTAATAATACAGGACATTTGATAGTTGTGGAGTATTGTCTAACTGTAAGTGTAACCAGTGGTAATCAGTAGCTACCTGAAGGCTTCCCTGCTGACAGCTTCAGCAGTCTATATTACTAGAACAAGGCATATGAAATGCAATGTGAGTAGGCTGTATCTGGTGGGTAGTAGCATGACTCAAGTTGCCTGTGTGTACTGGCTGTACAGGCTTTCCTCCATCTGTGCTTGTGGCAAGAGTTCAGCATTATGCTAAGCTGATCTGAGCGTTTATTTTAATCTTAAAATATTAATGTAGAAGAAAAATGAGCAGTCAATCGTCATATTACCTGAAGAAATCCAACACCAGTTTCTTAAATGATTACAGACCTGCCACATTAACATGTAATTATGAAAATCTTTGTGTGTGTGCAGTATGTAAACGCCTTCCCAATGTGATCAGCTTAAACGCTTACCAGCAAACATCCAGGATAAGCAGGGCTGCAGAGTATGCACTGTGTCTCCATCTCTTTTCCAGCCCGGAGCACTTACAGGCTTACCACTTACAATGCATTATCTTTGTGGACCACATTTCTGTGTTTTTGATAGGTTATGACACAACACTTGTTGATCAGCACCAGTCTGTAAAGAGCCTGTGATCAAATTTCAGAGAGATGCAAAAGGCTCTCTCATTACTGATCGTGGTGGAAAGTGGAAGAGTGGTGACTCTAGATTTCCTTAGACCAAAAATCCCACACTCTCTGAAATGGGATGACAGGGATGACTGGTTATGTCTTCTTATTTGTGTGAGTGTCCTTGCCTTATATGAGCAACATGAATCCAGAAAGTGTTTCTCAGTACCAGGAGAAACTAGAGCTCTGGGAGAAAGAAGCTCTAGCGGTCAGTTCCATACCCAGGTTTGAACCCAGGACACTCTTACACCCCTCTGTGATGCAGTGGTGATCTGCTGTGCTCACCTGCTAGTTTATTTTGAACTTGGCAAAGGACTTTACTTCATGCCAAATGACCACTTGAGTTGTTGCCCACCCGATGCACCACTCACTAGGCAGGCAGCGGAGCTCTTTTTCTCACACACTCATTCAGCTGCACTGCCAGATACAGGAAGTCTTTCACACCAAATACATTAAATCTTTATAATACTTTAATATTACTTCAACTCTGATAACAAAATAATTTCACAAATATGGACTAAATAAAGCATTATACTGAAGGAAAAAAAGTGAGTCAAACGCAAAATTTGCAGAAATAACATTAACTGCAATTACATCTCATTTCTATCAGAGCACATTAGATGTGAGCATGGCTATGAAGATGAACTGTTGAACTGAAAATATTTTTAAAAGGCAAACTATTAACTGGTTCCTTTGTAGCCTCTTGACTGTCGCAGAATTCCACCTTTCACTGAACTGCAAAAACCATTTGTCCCAGTGATAAACATTTCCCTTTTTATTTGTTGGTTAGTAATTTTTTTCCACTCATTAAGACTAATTTTTATATTTACCACAACAAATGTACAAAAATGAGGAACTGTTATTGAAGCCACTGATTGCCACTGCCAAAACCCTACCCTGCAACATGTGGTTCTGAAATACAATAAAATATTTTCGTGACAGGATTCATTGCAGATTGAATTGAACACTAGAATAGTGTAGAAGTCTATAAAAAGAGTATATGTTAAATTTACCGACCATTTCCTTATGTACACTTACTGTAAGGGATATGTAAAATGCAACATCAGATTTTGGAGGAAACTACAAACAGCACTGCAACTTCCTGTATTTTGACAGTTATCCAATTTTTGCAGATGCACGTGTAAAGTAAAATTCATTGTCTGCAGTATAAGCGTATTTTATGATGTAACTGGTATGATAAGGTTACTGAAATTAACGATATTAATGCCTTGGTTTAGTCAGTAGACTATCCGAGGACAATGCTACAATGGTAACAGTAAACTCTCCCACTGAAGCACGTGGGAGATGTGCCGGTTCTGCGTGTCTGTCAAGTTCAGCTTTAGATCATCCAGCCACGTATGCACGCTCATATTCAGACCACTCAGACTGATGCAACAGTTTCCACACAAAGCTCAGAACCCTGCATTCATACATCAGAGCGTGCGTGCGTAACGGCGACTTTCCAGCTATTCATTCTTAGAGTCAGACAGTCACGAACCACGTCTAAAAGAAAAGTCACATCTTAGTCTTTATAGTGTCCGTACAGCAAATATAATACGTAGAATAAAAGAACGGACTAGAATAAAAGCTCATACGTACAGTGAGTGACTCACACTGTGTGTAATTATACTCTAACCTTGACAGAGAAAGAGTAACTGTACATCAGCCACGTTATAAGCTTTCCGTTCGGTCACGTTTCCTCGTCAGTTTTTTCCTTGTCGCAGAATTCATCACTTCGAAACACTCTCCGTGAGTTGAGCACGTATAACAAAAGCTGTCACACACTCACCGATGATAATAGCGCAAGCGCTCAGAAGTCCAATTTCTTTTTTCAGGGTGACTCTGTCGCTATTGGAGGAGTCTTCATTCTTCTTTCTTTTCTTTTTGTCCTCCATCTCCTCCGCCTTGCAAATGGGCTTCCTGGTAGCCTCGGTCCGGTCCAGATGCTTCCGACTGAACCAAGCTCCGCTTTACGGGCTGCCCTTATAACATCCCACAGATGAAGCAGGAAATGCGCATGCGTACAATGCGATCCACCTCTCAAACCCCAACCTTGACTCAGGTAAGTGAGTGCTGGCGTAGGCAATAGGGAACCAGTCCACTTTAAATAAAATTGTTCGATGAATGTGTTTGTAGAATATTGTGGTTAGATTTGTGAATCTGGACAAGCACATACTTTACTTTTTTCTTTACATATATTTTGCTTCGAAGGGGTCAAATATTTTAGTTTCGCAATAGTTCTCCAGGCTTTCTGGAAGTCTTTAAAAAAACAAAACAAAAAGTTTTGTTGGACATTTTTTGACTAGTCTTGAGACTGAAGAAGTCGCTTGGATGAGTGAAAACGCTACGTCCAGATGAACAAAATCAACTTTTTGGGATTTCCCTACCTCGATGATTGAGCATGAATCAAAACAATGGTCCCCAAACATATGCAGTAAATGCAGTAAAAATCAACCTGGATAGAAAAGCATATAGTTGAGCACTATCTGTCATTAATGACATTCCTATATGCGATCATCTTGACAGAGAACTGAACAAAAGGCAGCCAACATCCAAGGAAGAGCTCTGGAATGTCCTTCAAGAAGCCCGGAGATCTATTCCTGAAGATTATTGAAAGAAATGACAAGAACACTTTCACAGGGAGCTCAGGCTCTATTGAAAAATAAAGGTGATCATATCAAACATGGACCTTTAAGCTCATTAATATTCCACAAACTATTTTTTCCCAATAAATTTGTTATTATATTATTGTTAGTATGTTTATTGAAATATATAAAGAAATGGTTTAGCACTTTTGTGCTAGACTGTACTCATGAGGTGAATACTTTAAATGAAAGCCTGTCCTACTTTGGTAAAAATAGTCCAGTGCAAGCAACCTTATTAGTCCCATCAGAGTCAATTAGGTGAAATCCCTTTCCCTACAGACTATTGTAATTTGATCCTCTGCTCATTCCCTTTGTGTATAGAAAGGTCACCACATATCACATCAGTCAGTAGGTATTGAACTTTAGAATATCCCTGATCAAACACTAGCTATTGAGATTAGATTATTTGACATTTTGCTTTCTTCATGCCCTGTGGTACAACGCTAACTTACACACGTGTTGTGTACTAAAATCAGCAATTAACATTAAAAAATGTAAAGACTTTTACTGGCAAAAGTCCAAACACAGAAAAAAAAATTAAGAAAGGGAACACAAAGCAGAAATCCAGAGCAAACAGAATGACAGGACACATGGAAGGCAACAAGAGGAGCTCACAATAGGCAAGAGGATATATGGAAAACAAGGCACAGGCACAATGGAGCAATAGACCACAAGTGAAAAACGATGAAGACAGAGTAGACAATCAAAAAGGAGGGAAGGCAGGCAGGGGAAACAAACAAGGAAGAAAGAAATGCATCAAATCACAGAAGATACACAATGAAAAGTAATTCCAAAAAAAGAAAAGAAAATTAAAAGGCAATGCTTGTGACAGCAGAAAAATCAAAACTCAGTAACGTCACGTCATCATCTGGGTCGTGGGGTTAAGAAATCCATCTTCAGTCAGACTGTGAATTTAGCATTGGTGTAAATCACATTTTTTGGTTAGGATTTCACCCAAATCATTTTTTAAGGTTAACTTGAAAGACCATACAAGGCTCATTCTAGTGGTTCACATCTGCAGAATTAGTGCTTACAGCTGTTATATGCAAAGGAAATAAAAGTCCTTACCCAAACAGATGTTTTTGGTGATTGGGTGACTGGATTCCTTCTTAGATCTTCCTCACTCTCTTCCTAATTACACTAAAAAGAAGACTTTCTACTCATGTGACCTCAAGCATTACTGATACCTGCTATAAATGTTATTAATGTACACATATGTACAAGAGCATCCAAATCCAGGGGATAGTGCATGTGCTATACTTACTTTAAGGCACTTTCTCATTCACCTGTTCACACTCACACACACACATACACACACACACACACATACACACACACACTCCTGAATTTGTGACTGTCATGTACAGTGTGGCTTGCATTCAGACACAATTTGGGTTTTAGTGTTTTGCTCCACGACAATCGGGGCGAGTGATTAAGCAGCTCTGTCCCTTGAGTGTTTCCATCTGAGTTTCTATGTTTCACATTTCTAAGGACTCTTTACTTGTGTATTGTCCCCGGTTTGTATGTTTGGATCACACCAATAAAGTCATTAACTTGTAAAAACTTGATTTAATCTTTAAAATTAAATAAAATGTAATTTATTTGATACATTTTGTGTCATTGTCACTTTTAGATTATTGGAAACCCATTATTAGGTGACCTCTGATGTGTTGGCAAAGAACATGCCATATCATACTAAGTCTTGTTAAATGTTGAAGTATTATTATTGGCACTTAATATACTTTGATAAAAATGTATTAGTTTGACACGTTGCTTGGCTTGACTTTTCAGCAGCCAGTCTTTCAGCATATTTTATTGACTTGTTTATATGAGATTGTTTATTGCTGGTAATCAAAGATTCTTTTCTGGTGCAAGCTTGAATTTTCCTCCACCACAAAAACAAAGACCTTTGAGTTATTTTTACAAAGCAGGCAGCTGGAAACTAAGAGACATAAACAGACACATTATTGCTGTATTTTAGGAGTTCAAAACTTGCATAATTTGAGGATTTTTGTCATGTAATTGTGAGACATCAAGTGGAATCGTAAGATTCCCTTGCAAAATGCGACATTTTCAATTTGACTTCAGCAAATGATCTAAATGATATAACAGTGGGTTATTTCACAGTGTTCATTAGAGTGACAGCCTGGGGGAAGAAACTGTCTCTGTAGCGGCTGGTTTTTGTAAACACTGCTCTTTAGCGCTTGCTTGAAGGCTGCAGTTTGAACAGTTTATGTCTGGGATGTGAGGGATCTGTAGCGATGTTTTCTGCCTGTTTCCTAACCTTGAACCTGTACAGGTTCTGGATGAATACCAACAATGATCCTCTTTACAGACCTGATTGTCCATTGTCTGCTACAGTCTGGCCCTATCCTGTTTCATCCAGTTCCTCTGCACCTTTCCTCTGGTGTTTAACTACCTAGCAAACTTAACTACAGTTGGTCTTCTCTGCTGCCAGTGTGAGGTTTAGCCATTTAAGTAAAGACCTCTGTCCCTAACAGTTTTACAGCTTACGGTCAGAAGCAGGGTTTGTTGTAGATAAAAAATAAAAAACTAAATCTCCTACAAAGCAACTAGATGCTTGCTCGGTTCACTGGGTCTCAGTACATACATTTTGCCACCAAGGTGTGTATGCCAGGCTTTCTGAGGATGTCATCACACCATTTTAAGGGCGCTAACTGCACATGCAAGAGAATCCAAGTAGAAAAGAAAGTTGTATGATGAAAACAATACACCACAAGTGTCAACAGCAGCTCTTGTGCACATTTACAAGTGATTATATTCAGTGCCTTGAGATGCAAGAAAAATATGACTCAAGGAATAGTCCACCTCATGGTTCAGACTGAAATCACTCTCTTAGGTATTGGGTGGATTATTATCAGTTACTTTTCTGATCCTTTGTATTTCCATGGAGCCTAGCCAGCAGACTGAAGTCTTTACTTTACAGTTCTTCACTATTTTTTCTTTTTTACAATTCTAAAACATTATATTTAAGTAATGCAAATTCACAGCAGCGGTGGAAATGAGCTTCCTCCGAAGGGTGGCTGGCCTCTCCCTTAGAGATAGGGTGAGAAGCTCAGCCATCCGGGAGGGGCTCAGAGTAGAGCCGCTGCTCCTCCACATCAAAAGGAGCCAGCTGAGGTGGTTCGGGCATCTGACAAGGATGCCTCCTGGGCGCCTCCTGGGTTAGGTGTTCTGGGCATGTCCCACCGGGAGGAGGCCCCGGGGCAGACCCAGGACACGGTGGAGAGATTATATCTCTCGGCTGGCCTGGGAACGCCTTGGTGTTCCCCCGGATAAGCTGGAGGAGGTGGCTGGGAGGTCTGGGCTTCTCTGCTTAGGTTGCTGCCCCTGCGACCCGGCCCCGGATAAAGCGGAAGAAGATGGATGGATGGATGGAAGTTCACAACAATAGTCATCTGATATGACTTTATATTGTGCAATATTAGAGAGGGATTTGGCAATCCTCTGTGAACAAGCACTTGATAAGAGTGGGTGGATAAACTCTTTTAACAGTAAGAGAGCGCAGGTAAACCTCAGGTCACGGAGGGGCACCCATCTACCATGACTGCTGGAAAGGACCACAAACTGCAGTAAAGAGTAGACAAGAGTCAGTGGTCGCATATACATGCAGAGGGGAGCAGTAGATGAATTATGGTTGGTGACAGCTAACACTTATCACTTGTAAGCATGCAGCTATTTCTGTATGTAAACATACACCAATAACTACATGCTTACATGCTCAACTTAAACAGTATATATACTAATATGATAAATGATACCAGCGAAGGATTTTAACACCTTCTTCACTGTTTTGGTCACTTACATTGGCTCTTGTCAACTCATTAAATTAAAGATGAATTAAACAAACTAATAGAAGATGTGTATCATCCATTAAGATCCCTGGTGTATGCAAAATAACTAATTATGTATGTGTGAGTGTTAAATCTATACTAATGTCTATAATATGCCTACCAGTCCACTGAAGGACACAGGTGAAAGAAATGGTAATGATGGCTGAACTAGGAGGCAGAGGAATACTCCGACCATATCTATGGGAGCAGTAACAGAGGTATGGATGTTACTATCCATCTACACCTCCAAGGAGTCACCAGGGTCATAAAAGGGTCAGGGTCTTAAAATTAAGCATATATCTAACTGTTTTTTGAGCAGGGAAAACCCGCGGCATTAATAATATTCTTAACTTTTTTATCTGAAGAAAGACATATTTACAAATAGATTTATGCTGTTGCATCAGGAATTGAAAAGTTTGATGCAAGAAATCAAACCTCTTTAGGCGTTTGAGTTTATTTGTTTTTAATGAAAGTATTGACAATGTTTCAGGTGGATTTACTGATCCAATAAATACACAGCTTACAATAGAGATTCGTACTACAGCCTAAAATAGAAATGGCTAAATAAGCACAAAAAAACCAAATACACATCACTTCTTCTACAGTTTAAGGAGTTAAGTCATTAAGCTGCGGCAGGCGAATGCTAACGAATTCAAAATTAATTTGGAGGCCGGCCTCCCTCTCCAAAAGGAGGGCCCAAACAAAGAGAGGAGATGCTTTGTTGGCTACAGGAAGGCAGGCAGAAACACTGGCTGCAGTGTGATGGCAGGAGGGGATGAGGAAGAGGAGATGGAGGGGAAAACAGCCAAAGTACTGCAGTGGCATAAGGGAGGAGCTGTGTTGCAAACAAATACATCACGGCATCCCAGTAGATGACATGCTCTACCGCCTGAGCTACAGCCACCCCATAATAAGACGATTAATGTACTTTAGGTTCACATATCACGACCCACTGACATATTTGTCTGAAATATTTACGCTATACTTGGCTTATGGTTGAATTAAACAATACAATTTACATCTCATAAAGTTCATTCTGTTCATCTGGATGTAACGTTTTCAGTGTGAGAAATGTTTCATTATTCATCTGAGCCAGTTCTTCAGTTTCAGCTGACTGCAGGCTTCACCAACCTTAAAAACATTACAGTTGTATAACAACCAGTACCAGCTTCATAACAATGAGTCACAGCCTCATATCATTTTGTTTATATGCAAATTGTCATGACAGCTGAGCAGAGTTGGGGAATGGCTGCAGTCACGCCATTACATGATTGTGACTGATATAATCTTAGCCCCCTCCTTGGTTCAGCGACAGTTGCTCAGCGATGTGCACTGTAAACAAACCCATATGGATTAATGTTTAAGGTTTGACACAGCAGGTAGAGCCATAAATTAAATAATATATATAAAAAACATTAGTCATTGTTAGAAATATGACCCGATGGCTTCGGATAACATTTTCTAAATTCTTTTGCAGTACATCAATAAGACCCAGTTAAACTTACATTTTACCAGGGTATTGAATCAGCCAAATTGTCTCAGCCTTTATATTTCTGACAGTTCAATAAAACATTTCGGTGGTTTCATCTTCTCCACTACAGTCACATTTCCCTATATGGTGTTTCCTTATTATAAATAATGGATAATGTGCCAGCAAACATGCCCATGTAGGTCCACAGTAGGTAGGTCTGGGTAAAGTAAAGTTAAAGTAAAGTAAAATTTTATTTTTATAGCACACCTCAAAAAAAAAATCACACTGTAAAAAAAAATTGTAATATAAAAGTATTTTATTGTGTATTTTACAGTTTTGTACTGTTCTTCTAGAATACCATTAAATTTACATAAATAGACTGTGATTTTACATTTCAAATGTAAATTAACGTAAAAATCAAACATTTCTTTCACTGAAAACGCTACATGCAGATAAAAAGAATCAACTTTTTTGGATTTCCTTAACTGACACACATAGACTTTATTTAATCCAACTCTGGGGAAATTCACTTGTTACAGCAGCACAAGGGACAGGAAGAAAACGGGAATTATATTAGAAAAAGATATATTAGAAAAACTAGAGCTAACCCAAAATACTATACTATGTACACATGATTAATATACACAGTAAAAATGCACCAAGATTTTCTTTCTATATGTACATAGAGTGCAGTGCATTGGGAGTGAAAATAATACACATGTATTTTTATTTTGCTTTATTTATTTATTTTACTTTTTGTACTTGGTTGACTCAACTCTTGTACAAGATTTGAATGTAATAGTAAGGCTAGTAAACTACAAGTAGAGGATAAACCAAGGACAGAGATGCAGAGGGAGGAGACAGGTAGAGAGGGAGGAGAAGTGGAGAGAAACAAAACAAGAGGGATGAAGCAAGAAGCACCAGAGGAAAAAGGGAGGAGAAGAGGCCACAGACCCAACAACACTTTAGTGCCGAGGACAAACTATCACTCTCCCTCATTCTTTCTTTCATCCAAGCCTTGATCTATTCTTACTGTAGAGCTTCTGGAGTGCCTGCTCCAATAGTTCGCCATACTGCCCAAATCACAGATCATTTGTTAACAGGGAACCCAGAGTTCTTGCAGTTGGGGAGCAGGGCTGCATAGCAACCCTTCAGCACTTCCTGTTGGGCCGGGGGTTGAACGCCGGTGCCCGTTGTTCACTGCCGTACCCCCTCTGCCTTTAGAAAAGCAGCCGGGAAGTAGTTGACTTACAATCGGCTTTGTGCTTCATAGTGAGGAGAAGAGAAATGAGCGGAAAGGCAAAGCACCCTCAGTTCACTGCAAGCTAAATCAAACAAGGGACCCTCTATATGATAATATACATTTCTGAGGGCTGACATTAAGATTTTCAGAGAGATGGTGCTCAGGGCTAAGTAATGTAATGTAATACATTTAAGATTGTGTGACAGTGTTGGTAAATGGCGTGGATTGTCCATTTTCAGCAGTAAAAAAATGTTGTGAGTGAAAAATGCAGCTCTGTTTTTTACCACTCTGCAGACTTCTGTGATTACAGCCAAAAGGCTTTAAGTGGTTCAAAAGCAAATACAACTCAGCTGCTTATGTGGGTCAACTCACATAAGCAGCTCAAGCTATTTACTTGAAATACTGATAGAAACTAGTGACACAGTGGTCAAATGTGTCAGCAAGACAGCACCAAACACTGTTAACTATGTAACTTAAGAAGACAACATTTCTGACCAGAAATGTAATTACTGCAGATAGCCACATTTTTATGTATTTACTTTGTCTTACTCTCAAAAGTGTCATTTCTTTGCTAATAAGGGTATTTTCTATTAAGCAATATCACTGTAAATAATTATAGCAGTAAAAAAGTGTAATATTTGTAAAATAATTCCAGTCAGTATTATTTATGTAATACATGTAGAATGTAGAATTATCTAGCACATGCTTCATGTTGCAACCCTGCAAACATGTTACTTTGGGGCCTGTATGAGGCCACTGTGGACAAACCCACACAGTCTCAAACGGGGCAGCCCATAGTGTATGCTGACTGTGGGCAGCCCACACTAAGCAGATACCCAAAGTGAGACCCATGAACCTGGGTCTGTGGGCAGCCCACAGCTAGATGGGGCTCCACCCAGGTTGCACAGATGGGCCCCACATTTCACATCAGTATTGCCCATAAGAAAAAAACTCCTACAGGGGCCCCAAAGAGCTGCCCACAAAGACCACGCCCCAATAAGTGCCCACATGTGCTCCAAATTTGATGTTGATATTTAGCCTGTAAAATTATGGATTGACATCTACAAACCCATAACTCTGCATCCCCTTAGAGATAATTTAGAAACAAAACAGAGCTCGCTTATTAAAAAAAGAAATTTTCTGGTGGTCAAAATCCCCTTTACGTCGTTTAAAAATATTTTAGCTACATTTTCCCTGACTTTTTCATTTCGCTTTGCAACAAGAGACACTTGGCAGTTAATGATAACCTTTGGATATGTGTTTAGTGAAATATGACCGTTACAGGTCCTTGTTGTTAGTCACACCTGCCACACCTGTTTTTGCTGAGTTGTTTGAAATGAAGCAGTGCTCCTTCAGAGTCATAGTAACAGCCTGAAAACAACAACAACAACAACAACAACAACAACAACAACAACAACAAACAAACAAAAAACAAAACATAAAGAAAAATGAGACAGAAAATATAAAAATAGATAAAAAAAATTTAATAACTAAATAAAAAGATCTTTGGAAAAGCACCTTAAAGTCATTTTTCTCAAAGTTTTTCTAATGTATGTATTGATAATATAGTAAACTGAGATAACCTCATGACTCAGAACAAACACCATGGCGTATAAACAACTACGGAAAACTATAAGATTAAAAAAACATATTGCATAAAATAGACATAGTTGTTGATGAAAGAAAAAACAATATCTCCATCTAGTGGACTGTATTCTTAGGTACAAGACCCATCCACCCTTTAATTTCCTCCCATCCATCCATCCATCCATCCATCCATCCATCCATCCATTCTCTTTCTCTTATCCAGGTCAGGGCCACAGTTGGACTGGAGGCTATCAGACTTATCATAGGTACTCTGGACAGATCTATCACAGGGCTGTAAAGTGCAACAATCACCACTAACAACAATTACAGAACAAGGAATTGTTACATATGAACAAAGCTGGAAACAACAAATGTTTACAACATAAGAAACTGTGGGGTGCTGGTTTCTTTCAGAGGATTTAGAGAAAGTAAACTACACAAAAACAAACAATAACAAATACACAGTAACAACAGCTTGGAGTAAATTAATGCAAGCCAACATCAATACAAATGTCTGGTTTGTCTTCATACAAATCCCTTAACTATAAAATCTGTCTGCAGTTTTAAAAAAAAAACCCCGAAGATATAAATAGAAAGTTCCTTGTAAGCTGTTGGCTGGGTTTCAGATGCAGAACTGGTAAAACAAGCCCCTGGCTTCTGTTAGTATTGCATACATGTGCCATCTGACAGCTACTGACAGCAACACTACAACAAATCTTGCTGAGGTAACTTTAAACAAGACACAGGCAAAAATTAAAGTTAACACAGGGACTGAGTTTTAGGACACACACATAATCACACACTACTTATTGTAACGTCTGTTTTTGTATTTCACATCATCTTGTTTCCCTGAATGCCCCCTTTCTGCCAGCCTACATGTCAGTAAAGGAAACTGCGTTCACTATTTTATTTTAGCATTTAAAAAACAGATAAACTTCAAGTAATATACTTTTGAAAGCTGTGATATAATATGGCGCTATATTGCATATTCAAATTCATACAGTTCGGGAATTCTAAAACAGAAAAGCCCAGGGGTAACATTTTTCTCTTTCAAAGAAAGAATCTTAAAGAAAGAGACACAACTGTGGCAATCATTCATGTGATAATAGTGATGTAATGAAATATGTGTCAGACACTGATTTCTTCCAAGTATTACATCTTAGACTTAAAGACATACAGCCTGTATCAGCATGTGGAAAAATAAAATGAAACAACACCACCAGGTGGCCTAGTAGGCTGTTAGCCACATCATCTCATGTTCCGTTTAAAAAAGAAAAAGAAAAAAAGAAAAAAAAAGTTTTATTCTAGAATAAAGCTCATGAATGACAGCAGCTTTGTAATTTTTAGTAATCATTCCCTCTATGAGGATAAATAACTCATATGGCTCAACAAAACATAGCATAACCATGGGATGTCCTCACTGTAGTACGCAGGGGTTCAGGTTTGTTAGTTTTTTTGTTTACGTGTTTTCTCACACATTATTATATCCTTGTCCGGTGTTGGTGTGTAGGACATTTTGAACAACAGATCTGTTGCCAAAGTCACATTTCCGTATTGGTTTATGTTGAAGGAACTATTTTGCATAGTTTTACATAGATAACTGTCACTTTGCAAACCATTGGTTTAGAATAAAAATAGAAACTGAAAAACAAACGACTGTTATGTTGAACTACTACTGCTAGTATTTTACAGTGTTACAGTACTTTAATACTTAATGTGTTAATGTAATACTTTTGTATTAGCTCAACATTTGATTTTCTTTGGTCAGACAGATCTGGGAAATTTAGATGAGGGTGGCACAGGTATTAATAGAATATAAATATGACTTTGAGATCAATACAAGAGTTAAAAGACCGATATATTTTCTTTTTTTTCTTTTCACTATTACACGCTTACATAACAGCATTTCATCTTATATCTAGCCGTCTCACATAACGCACTCCGTAGAGCCTGAACTAAACAGGTGTCTTCCGCTGAGCTTCTTTTGGGCCGTGAAAGCACCACCCATTCTGTTTGTGTGGGCGGAGCTTCTGGTTTCCTACTGGAAAAATCTCTGACTGAGTGAAGAGAAGTTAGAACAGCAGGCATATTGGTGGTGTAGAGAGGTTCTCACCTGTTGTTAAAAGCTGTTAATTAAAAAAAGAAAAAAAGAAAACATTTTTTTCTCCTCTTGAGGTTCTCGGAGTGCGTGCCTTCAGGATGACGGACGCTCTTTTACCAAATGGCATCAACGACGGCGGCGGAGACAAAAATTATTTCAAAAAGGTGAGTTTTTGTCTCTCGTCCTTCCACTTTGAGAACAAAAGCAGGACACGTATCCCCACAGTAATGTATCCAGCGTATACTGTTAAGTTTAACCTGGAAAAATGGTGACTTAAGGTTAGGCTTGTTGTTGACGTGCTACTGTTTTAACTTATTAAACCGAACGTTTAATAAGGCCTGTGCTAATGTTAAAGACAATTAACATTTCCCAATGAACTCCCCTTTTTATATCCAACTTATTGTTTCCGCTTCCCATTTAAAGAGCAATTAGTTGCTATTTTATTTTTCTTCCATTTTAATTTTTTCCAAAGAAACCAACTAATCATGGTAAATTATTCTTTGGTGTATTAGATGTAATAAAAATCGATAGGTTGATGCTTGATTTCAGTCTTTCGAGTACAAAAAGCTGCTCCTTATCTGTCACCAACAGCCGCAGCAGAAACCACAGCATTGTCAGCTTCAGGTGTCCGTGGGGGTGTGTGTGTGTGTGTGTGTGTGTGTGTGTGTGTGTGTGTGTGTGTGTTACACCCAGAATAGCTGTACTTCGTGCACTTGTTGATACTGGGAGCCGCGGCCAAATATCCCACAATCAACATAATCAACTCCCTGTTTGTTGTTAGGGAGGTGTGAGGATGATTGATAGTTAAAAGAATTTGTTGACATTCCTGGTGGACTTTGGTCAGTTTAGCCTTACTGCCGAGGCATGAAACAGGTTGGGTTTGTTTGAAGAAAAAAAAAAAAAGAAGATCATTGTATTTAAGAGAAATTGATAGCCAAGTAAAGCGCAAACCTTTGATCTTTTTAATGATTGTATCTCACAGTTCCTGGGAGGTAATCTGAATAACCTCATCAGCAGAGTGATGTAAAAGATACATATTTAAATTGGACTTGGTTAAAAATGCACCCCTTGTAGTGTAACTGAGACAGTTTCATGCTGTAAATAGGCTTGTGAATTGTCATGGCACAATAATTGACAAACCCTGCATGAGGACCAGCAGAGAAACCTCTCCAACTGGTTTCACCTTTTCAAGTACCTGGGGTTGTAGCATTTTCCAGAGCGCCTAGTCTGTCCAGTTTGAGGTCATGAGAAAGGCAGCTGGCAGTGAGAGAGTGATTATCTAATGTGTTTTTATTGGCTTGCCTGACTGCCATGCTGTGGTCTGTGTCTCATTCTTCTACATTTACACTGGTATCCACAACTGAAATGTGTTTTTATAGAAAAAGCTTGTTTAGATGGACATCTGAACACAGCCTTTGTTTCTTTCAATCCCACCAAATCCCCTTCTGAACGCTGTCTGGATTTAGGCTCTGTGTTGCACTTCCTCTGTCTATAAAAAGGTCAGTGGGAGCTGGGGTCTGGCACTGCCACAAGACATGATGGGAGACTATAGAGCCTCCAAAATATTATTATTATTATTATTATTATTATTATAAGGCATTTCAGATATTACAAGCACCTATTTTTTTCATTTTAAGTTCTTTCTTTTAGTTCGGTGTATTTCTGTATTGAACATTCATGTGTTTTACTTTCATGGCCTTGCCATAAAAATGCTTGCACATTTGCTAAAACCACACAATGAGTTCTGTGCCCTCATTTTGTCACGCTGAAGAGATTTGCAATTTGGAAACTTTGGGTCAAATTTTAACTAAGTGAAGTCGAGTCGATCTTTGCCTCCATTTTTGAGCTTCTCTCTCACTCTTGAGTGAAAATGAGTGTAATGATTTACAAGGCCTCACCGGCTCCAGTGGATGCTCCAGGGAGCTGTTGTGGTTCGGGGCTTCCGTCCTAGCCTTCCACCGTTTCACCTCCAGCTGGCTGGTGTCCGACTGTTTGGGCTGCAGAATGGAAAGATGGCAGAACAAAAAGCCGAATAGGCATGTTTCTTCTCCTTATCCTCCTTGGCCAGTTAGAGGATTGACGTAGCATCTGGCCTGAGGGTGTCCTTCAGCCAGACCACAGACACAAATTGACAACATGTGTCCTGGTTCACAAACCAGACAAGCTCAGCTGACTTGGAGGCACACTTAGATTTCCTCAGTAGACTTTTGTATTGGAAAACGACAAATGAGATCAAGCCATAAACAAATATTTACTCATGCAGTAGTTCCCCTGAAATAAATGCATGTCTTTGAATTGAAACAAGAACACACTGTTTGACAGCAGTATGCACACTTGGAATGGATTCAGAGTGAAGAGTCATTTAGGGAAAATACAAGTTTTCAACTTGTCATTATTCATGTCATCATTAAATGATGCCGAGCAGGAGCTGTGAGTCTGTTGCTACCAGAACTGGGTCATGGCTGAAGCCTCTCCCTGGCTCGTTGCCAGTCCTAATCAGCACTTGTATAAACCAACTATCCCATGAATTAATGCTCCACATGTTCTTTATGAAGAATCAGTTATATAATACCAGATTGATTTGCTGTTTGATGGATATGGTAATGGACTGCGCTGCCTTTGTGTTTTGCTCTAATGAAGTGTTTTGAACACTTGTAGAGAAAGACTGTTCTGTTCAAGTGTGCCAGTGGGTAGGAGGGGCTCACTTCAGTGTGCGGATCAGTGGGTTAGTAAGGGCAGCAGCAGCATAAGCAGCCAAGTGGTTTAGTTCCATGTGTCACTTAATAGGATGTCAAAAAGTTTTGTAGCATAGTAACAAAGTATACATAGAAAAATGTCCTGCTATGGTTGCTATCATACTTGAGCCACTCCTTTGTCCTGGTACATACTGCTGCTGGTGATGTCACGATTGACGTGACCGGACAAAACGTCTTCAGCCTGCCGTCATTCTACAATTATCTGTTGTGTTTTGCCACACCCTTGATAGTTTCAGTACTCTTCTATTGTGTAGTTAACATGACTTGGTTAATCATTACGCCCTCAGGTGGTTCAACTGTTTGAACAGGATGAACCAAATAACTATGGCAGGCTGGTTTCGAGAGTACATTATACTGTGACTAAAATATTATGCTAAATGTGACTATTGTTGAAGCCACTTGACCTGCAGTGCTGAAATTTGTTCTCAAGACAAATACCTTTGCTTACTCATTTTACAGGAAGTCTCTGAGATCAACATTGACGTGAGACTTAGTTATCTGTAAAATATCTGGCAGGTGTGACAGAGAAGCACGTACATCTATAGCCTTACTTGGAGAAACTGTAATGAATAAGAATATTTAAGCTGTTTTTGTGGCAGACATAACAAAACATCTAATTTCCGGACAGTCTTGTGAACTAATTAAAGTGTTAACAAAGTGTGGGTTCTGTTTTTGTTACAAAATATAACTTTTGCTCAACATCTTATAAGGTGAATTAAGTCAGTTTAGGTAGTGGGAAGGCAGTGAGAGACTGTCACATTATCAGTGAAGAGATGGTGACTGCATTCAAAGCTTTACTACATTACAAAAAGTATTTTTACTCCTAAGTTTATATTAATATTTTAACTTTGGTATTATGCTGTTGTTGCTATGGTGATACTACACATCTCAGGTGTAACTAATTTAGTTTTTTGAGGAGTTTGGCTGTTAGATTCAAAACCTTAATCAGAGGTACAGGGCACAGATCATCTTCAGCTGTTATGTAGATATGTTCATTTGTATTGTACAGTGTAACAGTAATTTAAACATTACTCTGAAATTTTTGGTAAAATTTACTCAGACTGTTTTCTCCCCTGCTGACCATGATTGTGGGAATCCTCCCTGTTATGGAAAAAAATTAAATAATCGAAACTTGTGCCTCATTGTTGACATTTAAAATGGGACAGAGAAATTAAACATATTATCCATTTATTACTTATTACAAAAGAAACTAAAGCTCATTCTTTTGCTGACCTCAGAGTGAGTCAGATCATTTCAGCTTAGATGTCCCATGCTGATCACTGTAATCTAACTAGTTTTACTGTGCTGACTGGTCTCTTCACATCACGTTGTTTTCACTAACCAAAATAAACCACAGACCACACCTCTGCTCTTCAGTGAGTCAGTGAGAATGAATTCCTGGTGCCAGTTTATGTGAGCTGCTGTGAATGACAACCTTTTAACTTATTTAGATTGGTAAGTTTGTGATAAAGTCAAGGACACGTAGTACCGCTATAGTTCATGTGGGTCCATTATGTGTAGTCATGGAAAATGACATCAGGTACCTTAATTGATACACGTAATTACATAATAAGGTGAAGCTTTTTTTCTTACGTCAAAAACTAAAAATGATGTAAAAGCCCTAAAATTTTAACAGAAAGAAAAATGTTGAAACCTTAAGAGTGTCAAGTATTTTATCACATTGAATAAGTAATAATATAATAGATCTTTTATAGTAAATTGAAGCTGAAGTTTTGAACGTGCAGAATCTGCTGGGAAGGCACAAATTTTTTGGTATCAGAAGCTTTGTAGTTGTCCAATTTTTACAGAAGAGCAAAGAGGGAAGCTACTGTTTAGCATCCAACAATGTTTCTCTCTAATATGTAAAACTGTTCTATTGTTGCATTATGTTTTTCTGTTTGTTACATTTTTAGAAGATGGGTTTTTTGTTGGGGGTTTTTTTCTTGCTGACTCATTTTTCCTTCTTGTGTTTCAGGGTTGCAACCCATTCGCACAGACTGGACGAAGCAAACTGCAGAACACACGAGCCAGTCTTAACCAGCAGATTATCAAACAGATGAGGATGAGGGCTGGAGCTGAGAATCTGCTCAAGTAAGAGCAAAGTGATACATGCATCCAACTTAATATATGGGTTTACTGTGTGCATGTGTGTGTGTGCTTGAAGTAGATATGTTTTTTTAAGTAATAGTTGATTCATTCTAAAGTGGAAATATTTAAAGAGGAGAGCAAAGTCTATGATGGGTTTAAGAATCCAAGCACACATGTAGTTTTGCATATGTTACATCATTGTAGCTAGCCTTTGTCACTGCATTGCAGGGAACTGTTGCTGTTGATATGTCTGGCCTCACTTTTGTCTTTCTGTCATGAGCTGTTGTGAATTTATACTGGTAAGAATTGAAATGACACAGGGTAAATGGTAGTCAGAGATAACAATCTCGCAGAGGAGCATTCCTTGTAATCTGAAAACAAAGAGCTTCAGTGACATGTGATTAAGGAGGGTCTACTGAACTCTTTACTTTATGCTTTACTTTTATCCATTTTATTATAGTGATTATAAGAAATCAAGAGAGCAAGATGTGAGAAATTAAGCCTAAAACTTTCCCCAGCTGAGTTTACAACTCTGACAGCCAGGATGTTGTTTAGTGGTATGAATGTCAGAAAGCACCTTGTGATGAAAGGTTGCTTTTCTCTAGAAGAGTGAATCATTGTCTTTCATCACTGTGCTCATGACTGTGATGGCACAAGATAAGAGATCTCTTTCCTTTTGTCTGATAATACTGCTGTACATGGATACCACAGTTATTGCATGGTCTTTAGGTCTGTCTAAGCCTGCCGTCAGCCTCTGAAGTCTGCACATTCCTTTAGTACTTGACATATTCTGACCAGGCAAGGTCGGAGGAAAATGTGTGTGTCTGTATGTGTGTCTCCCTCTGCCAACCCACCTGCAGCCCAGAGAACGGCATGGATTTACTTCTGAGTTATAGGTATTCTCTCTGCTCTATTTTTTTTAAAGATCTTAAATCATATGCAATCTAACCCAAGGTCTACCTCTGCTCTTCCATCTCAGTGTGTGAGAGTGTGCATATCCTGGCAATCTTATCCCACTAGGACACCCATTATATGCTCTGCCTGCTTTCTTTTCTTCTGCTTTGCTCTGCATTCCTCCCTTTCAGCAAAAGTCAGTCTGGTCAGACTGGTTTTCTTCTATTCTTGTCTCTCTTCTCTTCTCAAAATTAAAACAGCAGAGACCAAGACAAGATAAAAAAAAAAAATCTAAATTTCCAATATTGGAACTTTACAGACCATCCTGCCTGGTCAGTACTGAATGAAGCAACTGTAAACTAGCAGGATAAAGGTATATTAACCTGCTATACAGGCCACTTGGAACAAGGGGTTTAAGGTTATTTTTTTTATTTGAAAGTGTTTTCACATTTGCTTTATAGTTGCAGATGGCAATCATAGCAGCCCTTATTGTACTAAAATGAAAATGTATATGTAAAATTGGTGGAGTCGCCCTTTAAAGCGTTTAGTTATAAAACTCCACCAGCTAGCTGCCCCTAAGGTTAAAATACAGCACACTGCCAATCTGCCAAAAGTGTAAAAAAGCTTTTCCAAAGAAGTGGATAGAGACAACCACAGATGCTGGCATACAGTTGGATTCCCACACACTGCAGGATGATATTAGATATTTAAATGACATATTAATAATAGCCTCTGGGCTAGCAGACATCTGTTCTGTCCAAACCATAGGATCTCTTCCTCCACTACCATGATCTGTTCCCCAGACCAAACTCCTCAGAAGCCCTTCAGCAGGCCAACAGGAAGTGATGCAGGCTGTGGTAGAGTATAAAGTGTGGATTTAAAATCCAGCATGTGGTGACCTTTTTACAATGTGCCTGAACAAAATCCAGACTGCTGGATATTATTAGCTTCATGTCATACAAAGGGAATCCACTGAACCTGACTGTGGTTAATTCTGGTGGGTG
This sequence comes from Maylandia zebra, assembly GCF_041146795.1. Lineage (NCBI taxonomy): Eukaryota > Metazoa > Chordata > Actinopteri > Cichliformes > Cichlidae > Maylandia > Maylandia zebra. The sequence goes on from NC_135167.1 coordinate 6,293,518, forward strand.
GTTATTTTGTACCTGCTTTTTTACCCTTAGGTTAAGCAGGTTTTTTTTCCCCCTCCAACCCCTGCCTTGTAGGACTTCATTACTTGTGACCTTTCATGTCTAAAAAATGCAATCCTCTGTAATTACAGGGTAGAAGGAGATCAGGTGACAGATACGTTCTAAACAGTCTCGAGACTGACAGGTTGTAGGTGACGATGGGTATGTGTGAGTGTCCCATTAATTATGACTGACGGGTAACTCGTTAGGATCCACTGTAAAACGTAGATAAACATAGTGTATGTGTGTGTGTGTTATCTTGTGTCTCCATGAATGCACGTTAATTGCAGGTTGTTTTCACATACTGACAACGTAACATAAATTCTACATAACAAAGGTTCCATCCACTCTGTGCATGCATGTTAGCATTAACAAACATGCAGCGGTATTGGTGCAGGGTTATCTCTGCTATGCAGCAAATGCTCACACCTTATCCATTTGTTTGTTCCAGACTTCCTGCATGAACACACGTATACAAAGCTGTATGCAAATGGAACATTTAGTGCACTGATCCTTCTAACTTAAAAAAATGCGAACTACATTTTAAACATTTAAATGTGTGTAAGTAATGATAATTGTTGCAGAAGCAGATGGTGACATGGAAGTTGATGACTAGTGGGATTCAAAAGGGGTCTCCTTTCTAGGCGTATTTCATTCAGAATGGTTAGGCTTTAAAAGCAGGGAAATCTGAGACTAACGTTTACACACACGTGTCCTTGACCAGATCCTAGGTGACCTCTGTGCAGTCCTATTACAGTAGTGACATGTACATAGTCTGAGACATCTGTCAAGCATGCGTGCCGAAGAGTAGAGCAAGTGTACAGTGGGCCGCAGTGACGCAGATCTGTGGTCCAGAATACCAGAAGAGACACGCTTGTTTTAATAATCAGCTGCAGTGAGGTTTGGCTGAGCCAGAATGGATAATAACAAGGCTGATCTGTTTTTTTTTCCTTCTCCATTTTCCCCTTCAATCTTTCTCTCTCTACAATCACCTGTTTGCAGGGCTACATCCAATAGCAAGGTGAAAGAAATGGTTCTCTTGGAGTTGAGCTACGTTAACTCAAACCTTCAGCTTCTGATGAGCGAGTTGGAAGGTCTCAACAGCTCTGTGGAGGTTTACCAGAACAACCAGTAAGTACAAATGTTTCTCCTCTCTTTTCTACTGCTCCAGTTCAAGGGTTTTAGAATGAAGGAATTGTGAACTTATGACCTTATTATTCTTATGACCTCACATTAGATGGTAGTATTCTTGTGAGTAGCAATTCAGCTGCTGGCAATAGGCTATAATTGCTTACAATTTTCAGAATAATTGTAGTTTTACATTAAGTGCATGTAAGGAGGCTGTGAAATAGATATCATGCTAAAATGTCCACACATCTCCAGGAGCTCAACGCAAAGGATTTTGGTCCCAGTTTTCTTGTGGTGAGGTGACCACTGATCCAACCTCGCGAAGAAAAATTATGAATTACTATTAAAATAGAGATGTAAGACAACAGACACACATTCACAACCTACAAGAGACAGATGGCTCTGGCACGCTTTCAAACGAAAGCCTCTTGATGACAGAGGAGGAAAAGTGGTGACAGTGGTGTTGTTGTTAAACTGGAATATCAGGTTTTGCACAATGCACAGAACAACAAGGAAACACTGAGTTGAATTTGTATGCAAGCCAAGATGATCATCTGGCAAAAAGCATTCTCTCACTCAGTGTGACGGTCAGGTGTGTGTTGTATGGGTGTGTGACAGTGAAAGATTCTAGTATTTTCTTTCCAAATGCACCTGCCATATTTATAAGGTTTGGATAAAAGGAAGTTGATGCATGTTATCATTCTCTCACTCACGTGTAAATGAAACTTTGGCAAGACACAAAGGACTTGATGAGGAAGTGGTGACAGATTTTTATTTGAAGATGCATCTGTTTGTGCTGCAAATAGTACACTTCCTCGTGGCTACGAAGTAACCAAACAAGTTTAAGCCAGTTGTGGGTAAAGAATATTAATTGGGTGACTGAAAGTAATCATGGGGTAGGTTTTATTCCAGAAAGAAATTAAACAACTGTGGAGTCTTCCATTTTGAAAATATGAAGTGTAATCATTATTAAAAAACAAAAACACATAACTGATTTAATTTTGACTGATGAGTTTGTTCCATCGGAAGCTTCGGTGGCATTGTTTTTAGCTCACCCAGTACCTTGCCCACTCCATTCTGACCACTTACGTGTGGTGATCAGTGATACATGCTCATTCTCAAAGAACAGTGTGGCTGGTAGGGTTGATGGTATCAGAATATTTGGGTGTCTTATTAGGATCTCTCAAGACGTTACTGTCAGTGCCTGGAGGTAAATTCATGGTACACAACTCTGTGTGTAAAAACAACAACCCCCCAAACAAACAAACAAAACGACAAACAAAAAAAAACATAACTAAAATAAAATAAAATAAGAAAAGAATGCACACCCAGTAGAGGTAGAGTAGTCTATGCTACATATGATTTGTTATTAGGGTTAGCTCTATGTCCTTCCATCCTTGCCCAACAAAATACTGAGCAAATTAACAGGGTTGTTGAGGTGACAAGGTGTAATGCTTCTAATATCCAACTGTGTATTTCCTATTCTAAAAACTGTTGTAACGATTTGTTGAGCTAAAGACCTAGTTAGGGCAGTGTTGTAATTTCTGACATAAATCTGCAGATGACCTTATAAAACCTAAAATGCCAACTCATATTGGCTCCACAGTAAGCCCAGATTAGTTTGTTTGGTCTGCAGAGTCTCAGTGCTGTAAGCACCAGGAGCCTTCAACCTGGTTGTAATAAATTTGGTTTCCTGTCTGCAGGGTACCAGGCAGGGAGGACAATGAACTTTGCTCTTAGGAATCTAGGGAGGCAAATATTGAGTGTATTATGTGTTTTACACTTGTGTTGCTTGTGGTAGTTTGTATCTTGCTTAAATGCAAAAAAAAAAACCTTCTCTTTGTGAACATCAAGAAAACCTCACGCATCAGCCACTAAGATTATTTAGATCCTCCAAATTCACCAGCTGCCTCTCAGTATAATTGTTAGTCCCAGCGTGATCAGTCTCATGGGATCAGATTCATTAGTGCTGGAACAAACAGCCTCTCTTCAGTCTCCTTATCAGACTATTAGAGAAGCACCTGCTCACGGCACACACAATAGGAAACCTCTGAAACTGTCATTGTGGGTCTGCTTAAAATAAAACCCATTTAGGTCCATAGTGTTCTCATCGTCAACAAGCGCCTTATGCACAGGTGTGTGGGAAGCCTAAACTGGAGAATATTAGATATGTTGAGAAAGTCCTTTCGTGTCATTGCCTAGCAGGTGTCTCATAGGGATGACGCTGTACAGCCACAATGGAGCGTTAGCCTCCTCCTCTCAGCCTGAAATACAACCTCACTCTTAAGTACAGAAACACAACACCTGTCTCCAACAGTCTTTCCCACTAGTCCACTGTCCTTTGTATAGTGTCTTTCTGTGGTTATTTCTTAGATTCAGCTCCTTTGTGGCATGAGGCAATGCATAACACAAAGTGCCATACAGTCTGTGGCCTGATGGCAGTACATGTAATGTACATTTGTTTGTTCTGTTCTCTGAATTGCCCTATTGAGGAAAAAAAAAATCTGGCTCATCACTGATAGATTATGAAGTAAAAATGAAACGGACTCACTAGCACTGCTCATTATTTCAATGTATGAGTGTAAATGATTCGTCACACTACCAAAGTGTTGCTGATTTGTCCAGTTCCTTTGTGCAAAGTTCATGAACTTTCCTAGAACATTTCTGAATCAGCAGAATTAAAATGATTACTAATGAAAACAGTAAGATAATATGTCAGCATTGCAGGTCACCGTATTCATTTTTGCTGAGTAAGAGAGACTAATTTGCTCTTGTCTATTGTCCAGAATACACAAAGATATCAGATGCTCAGCTCAGCTGTGACCTCTGACACCAATTGCGAATACTTTAATAATTCAGTAATAAATATCATCAGAGTTTTAGAACTTCAGATAAATTTAGTTAATATTAATAACATCATTTTATGAAGTTAACACTTCTGAACACATAAAATCACACGTTTTTAGTTTTATAACATTATTTTAATATACGTTTTCATCTGTCCCTCCTTAAGGGAAGATTAGTATTCATTAACATCATCCGGTTGCTAACAACATATCCAAACTGAGTACACACTGACTTCTTAGCCTCATTGACATGTTCTAGTTAAACGGGTTAAGAGGTCTTCTTAGTCGGTGTATACTAAGAAGTCAGAACAGATTGCAACAGCCTGAAACCTTTTGCTTTAAACGGTTTAAGAAGTGCTTGGCTCTGTGTAGCTAAACCCACAGCTTCCCTTGACTACTTGTTGTCCGTTTCCCGCGTGTGTGTGAGGAGCGAGTCTCTGAGAGGCTTGTAAAATTTTCCCTCCAGATTCCCTGTGAAACAGATGCACTCAACCCCCATGGACCCATCTCTGCCAAGCCAGAGAAAAGTCCAGAGTGATCTCATCTACAAGGACTAATGGATTACACTGCAGCCTCTCTCTCTCTCTGCCAGTGTTACTGATGAATGAGGTTTTCCTCTGGCACGTCAGCATGCCAGAGGAATGCTGTCTTATCACTGAGTGTTGAACATCTCGTGTAAAGAACAGTATTTTGCAATAACAGTGCACAATAGTTCACCTCCACTCCTTTTGATGTGAATTTAGAGAAAATCATGTCTCTTATGAGGTCTGAGATTGTTAATTAATCCTTTTAAACATAAATGGTTTTGAGCCTGAAGTTTGTATCAGGCAATTCCAGAAGCAGGTGTTTTTTGTTGTTGTTTTTTTTTAAATACAATTTTTAATAACAGCTCATTATTTTGCTTTGAGGAAAAGAGAGAGTTTAGTTTTTTGTTTTTAATGATGCCTCTGTGATTAGCAGCAGGTTTCTGTCAGGTTATAGTCCCTCAGCGCTGATAACAAGCTGAACTTGCTTTCCATCTGTCACTAACAAGGACCCCCATAAAACCAGAAAATTTCCAAACCATTAAGGTTGTAGCTGACATCAAAACAGTGTGTTTTATGGCAGCCTCTGTTTACTTTTTGCCAGGCTGCAATAATCGGAGGTTAAAACCTGCTAGTAGCTAGAAGAAAGACAGACTGAAGCAAAGCTGCAACTCCTGAATAATTAATCAACAGTGAGGGACATGGGAGGCCTCATTCACCTTTAAATCCTAACAGATTTTTCACAACACCATCTGCCTAATCCTTTTGTACAGTACCTCCTATGAAACTAAACTTTCTCAACAACAAAGCTGTCACTAATGGGACTAGTGTGATTTAATATTTACTAATCTAACTGTGTTGACCTCATATACCCACTAAGGCTTGGTGTGCTTTCAAAGGGTGTTTCCTGGATATATATATTCACACAAACCATAGAGACGTCTTTTTAACCATCAATCTGTTGCACTGGTATATTTTCTATTTGTCCTTACTTGTATTGAATATTTTGTCCCTTTTTTAAAAAAATGAAAGGTCCTGCTGTCCTGCTATCATGTGTTTGCTTTGTTGGGAATTTATATCATATGGATTACACAGATCAGCTACATATTTGTCTTTGTTGCCTTCAGAGATTCTGCCAACATTCCCCTCATTGCTTTGGGCCTGAAGGAAACAAAAGAAGTTGACTTCTCTACTCCATTCAAGGTACAAAAGAAACCTCAAAAGTTTCGACTTGGCATTCTTAAACTGTGTTGTGCTTTCAGAAATGCATACTTGAGTACATGCAAAACACCACTTTTGATCATCAGTTAAACAAAATTGTATTATAATTTCTGTCAAAACAGGAATATAGGTATGGAGCTACAAATAATAATAATAAAAAAAAAACTGATATTTGTAGGCAGTATTTTCAGTTTGCATGTTTACATATATATCCGTGAAACTAAGTATCCTTGAATTACGTATTTCAGTCATATTGTCTGTCGCATGTATGTGTTACGTTACTATGTCATGTCACTGAATGTTCATTTAGGACCAGGACATCACCTGATCAGGAAAAAGCTAAAAGTGGGTCACTAGTTATAAAGACAAGTTGAACTCTCGTAAACGGGGTAAGCCCGCTTGTAAATGTCATAGTTGGCACGTTTATGTTGTGTCGCATCCTGTTTCGGATTGTTGACGGGCATGTGAGACGTTTTCTGACAAAGATCTCCGAGCACGTTAATTCTGCTCTACTTCTTGACTGAAATCGTGCCTCAGTTTTCATGACCTGCGGCCTTATTCAAAAAGCTTCCAAGTACAAAGAGTTGCTCTCATGAATAAATTCTAAGAAACCTAAGTTCTCCTGACAGTAAAGGGTGTATTCCAGTAAAGATAAAGGTTATTCATCCATATAAACATTTTCAAGTTAATCCTCCTTAATGGGGGTATTCACAATATGGCTTTAAATTTGATGGAGCCTCTCCTACATGTGGCTGGCTCAGAGAGAAAAGAAATTCTCTCCAGCATACACAACACAGGGTTGTCTTCTTTGTACTATTTAGTGATGGTATGAGAAAAACCACTGTGTAACCAACAGATTGAATGCTTAACTTAAGCTCCTAAATGCTAAAAAGAACTTGTATTTACATGCTGATTTTTTTTTTTTTTTTTTTTTTTTTTTTTTTTTGTCTTTCTGTCTTTTATAGGACTTTATCTTGGAGCACTATAGTGAAGACGGGAAGACTTTTGAAGATGAGATTGCTGACTTCATGGACCTGCGACAGGTGTGTTTAATATACCCATTATTCATGTCTGTCACGGAAAAAACCATGAAATCCTTTGACTTGAACTTTTATGGGCTGGGTCAACTACAAAAACATATTTCCTGTGCAGTTAGCTGCGGAGTTCACTTCATTTTAGTTTACAGGTAGAGTGAGAGATCATTCTTGACATTTCTGCCACCTACCAAATACACTGGAGATGATAATGATTGAGTAGCACAGAAAACAGATGGTCTTTTGTGTTCGTTCACCACTTGTGAACATGTGCTTTTGTCTTACATATCCTAGGCATGCAGAACACCAAGTCGAAGTGAGGCCGGGGTGGAGCTGCTTGCAAAATACTACAGCCATCTTCCTCTGATAGAGAGCCGATTCTTCTCCCCAACCAGACAGACGGGCATCTTCTTCACATGGTACACTGCAGTCATTTCCTAATTAGCAAAACGGACAAAGCAAGCAGTGCAAATGTCACCTTGTCTTTCTAACCTCTGACAGAAAGGAAACAGGTGAGACTATATCCAGTGACTTCAAAGTAAGCAAAGAGGTGCCATGAACACCTGTGCTTTCCTGAAACCATGTCAGCTGGTGTGACTCGACTGGAAACTTCCTTATGAAATAAATAAAAAGGAAACATTTGACAGCAGTTTTTGGGGGTTTTTTTCCCCTCCTGCTGCTTTTTCGTCATGTATCAAGCCTGGAAGAGAAATCCTGTTTAGAAAGCAAAACAGTAGACAGCTTGAGAGACATATTAACTTATCAGTGATATCAGATGACAAATCCTGTCTTGGATTTTATAAGAATTCCACACTCAAGAGTCACAAAGGAGTCTCAATGAAGTGCAAGCATTCTTTTCAGAGAGGTTTTATTGCGTGTTAGTCATGCTACTTATGTTAGTCATTGCTACTGAATTAAATTGAAAATTCTAGCAAAGATAAATGCACAGATAAAGAGCTCAAAGACTTTAAAGAGCTTTAGCTGTGAAGCAAATTTGAAGCATTTCAAACAAGTGATATAGACAAGAATATGATATACATGCTGTTACATTAAAATGTAACAACACACAAAGTGTGACATAAAGGCTGTTATATTGCTGCTAAAAATATTTTTCACTTCATATTCTTTGGACTGTTTATCTTCATGAGTTTTTTTTTTTTTTTTTTTTTAACACATTAATGTTGTGTTTACTTTCCTTTAGGTATGACTCCTTCACAGGAGTGCCACTATGTCAACAAAACCTGTCACTAGAGAAGGCCAGTATCCTTTTCAACATGGCCGCCCTCTACTCTCAGTTCGGTACCCGTGCTAATCGACAGACACTAACTGGCCTGGAGGAGGCTGTTTCTTCCTTCCAGAAAGCTGCAGGTATGCAGAGACGTGATGAACTGATGATCTGCAGTCATATTAATTCTCTCTTTTCAGCCTGTGTTAAGGCCAACAGTCAGACTTTTGTTTCTTAAAGTTATGTTTATCTTTGTTCCTCTATAGTCTGAAACACTGCTACCGAAAGCTGAATCTTTGAGTAAAAGGAGCAGATATAAAAAAAAAAAAGAAAAGAAAAGAAAGCCAAGATGAAAAAATAAATAAATAGTGACAGCAAGAACTTCTTTTAACTGCTGAAAAAGCGCCAGGCACAGGGTTTCATTCAAAGCTAAAGACTTTTTTTTTTCACCCTCGTGCAGTGCTTCTCTGATAACACAGTTCTCAGAAAAGTATTACCACTGCAGTACATTTTTGTTTTTAGAATATTGGCCAGCTTCCACCCTGACTTCTGTTCCGTGACGGAGAATGAATGTAGATGTTTCTTGTCATGTGGCTGAGCTCCAGGAAGCACCAAAAACATGAAGAGACTGTCCAACCCTCAAAGGTTTCAGAATGTTTCGTGATAGATTTATGACTTTGCAGTGTCGGCAGTATTGCTCTATAATTATAGCTCTGGATATTGCTTCAACTATGTTGCTTTGATGGCTTTAATTTAGGCTTGTGTGAAGGAAAACAATTATGTTATTATGAAGAACATTGTGACCAAGAACCTGTAGTAATCCAAGCTGGGAGTTTACAGGCAGGAAAGCTAGGTGTAGCGCAACTGCTGCAGGGCTCTTTAGCCAAGGATGCAAAAGGTGATGTGAATGAGAGAAGCCAGCTACTGTAGGAGTTGCCAAGTCTTTATGCGAATTGTACTGAGGCATTGCTCTGTTATTAAGCTGTCTGCAACTCACTGTTGCCAGGTTTTTATCTGGCAAACAGTAGGCATAAATTCTTAGCTGGAGTGGACATGGCCTTATTTCTTCCAAAGTAACTTGTATCTATTATTGTACGATCTACTGTACAGTGTAAAGCGCCTTGAGGCGACTGTTGTTGTGATTTGGCGCTATATAAATAAAACTGAATTGAATTAATTTAATGTTTATTTCTTTGCTCAGTGTTTAACAGACAGACACAGATATAGTTAATCTTGCTGAAATAATATTAACAGCAAAAAGGCACTGGTCTACCTGTGCACCTTTTAAAACATCTGTCTAAAAGGGTGTCAGTACTTGGGGTTAAAGTACCAGCAGAACCACATCTGTTGTTTTGTGGACTAGCAAAATATATGCTTTCTTTTAATTAAGTAATTGATAAAAAAAGAGAGAGAGATGGCAGATGCCCAATCTATTAACTATAATATCAAACTTTGACAGTAAATTTTTGACAGTAGAAGTCAAATGTGGGCTAGCCATGATACATAAATACTCATGTTCCAGATATAGCTCATGTCAACCAAATCCCAAACGAGAGGTTCTATTCTGAAATTACCATTATAGCCTTGGAATTACATGACGACTTAGATTACATGAAAGTGGCTTTTGTTATGTAGCTGACCCAGACTTGAGGCTGGAAAAGAGAAAGCAGGCTTTCTCCCTGCAGGCTTCAAAATAGAACCCAAAACTGGAAATTTTCCATGTAGTGTAGGAGTAATTTAGTTTTTTTTATTTTTCTTTCTTCTTCTTATTTTCTCAGTTAAGTCTCTGATGATTTAAATAACTAGCACTAATTGTAGTTTCCTTGGACTAATTAGATTTCGACTTGTGCCGACTGCTCTTTCCTGTCCAGGTGTCTTGAATAACCTTAAGGAGACTTTCACCCACACTCCCAGCTACGACATGAGTCCAGCCATGCTCAGTATGCTGATTCGGCTGATGCTTGCTCAGGCTCAGGAGTGCTTGTTTGAGAAGATTGCACTGCCTGGCATCCGAAACCAGTTTTACTCTCTGATGAAAGTTGCACAAGAGGCTGCAAAGGTAAACTTCAGAAAAGCCACACATAGTCCTCACATTATATACAAGTAATACTCTTGTTCTTGCTCCAGACTTACAAAGATCTACTGTACTTAAAGTGAATGTAAAGTGATAATGTCGCCACAGTTCTTTTTATTTTTTGTACCTGTCTTGGTGCTTTTAATGCACTTTTAAATGTAACTCTATCATCCTCTTCCTGCCAGGTCTCAGAAATCTACGATCAAGTCCATCAGTGCATGATCCAGACACCAGTAAAAGACAATGTGCCATTTTTCTGGTCCACCATGTCACAAATTAAAACCAACCACTACCGCTCCATGGCACACTACTTTGTAGCTTCAGCACTGCTGGACCACCAGTGTAAGAAGAGATTCAAATTTTTGATTCAGTGGGATTTGGGAGGAAGTTTTTATTTCTTCATAGATACATATAAAAAAAATGCTGTTGTGTTGTTCTGCTTAGACAACACAAATGTATTCTTTACCTGAAAAAACTGTTTATGTTAAAAGACTGTTAATACATTTCTCCTTTAGTACGTTTTCATGCGGGTTGTGTGTAGTAGATATTTGGCTCTTGGTTGTTAATGTGTACAGCAGTTCAAGGCTGGATGTAACAGGATTTGGGCTGCCTCTTGAGCTCTCTGGAATATCTGATCTCTTAAAGTGCTGTATGGGCCATTGGGTTGGTCATGTCAGATTACGTCCCTGTACCACAGCCATCTTGGATGCTTTTATATAATGCCTCTTTGGGGATACTCACAAATTGTCTGACACACAAAGAGATCCATGCTTGCAAACACACACACATACATGCACATGCACAGAGATACACACGATTGTAAAGAGTCCCAAAAAAGACAGCAAAAGAGGTCATGATGAGAAGGGAAAGAAAGACAGCTGAGGTGATTTAAAAATAAAAAAAACAAACAAAAAAACCCCAACTGAGTGTAAGTGCTGTATACTTCTGCAGGATTAACAGTTATGTAGACTCTTACTGCTCTTTACATAAATAGATGGGACCAAGTGAGAGAGTGTGAGGGAAAGGAAAGGTGATTTTCTTATCTCCAGCTTTATGTCAACTCCATAATGCAATTTTCTACTGATGTGCACTGTTTCGCTGTATGTTTTTATTCTTTTCCTTTTGTACTTTACATGTACATTTGGAAATGAATAAATCAAAAACAAAATAGAGCAGAGTGGGTGGCTATGGTTCTGAGAGTGGGACGAGACTGAATAAAGGAAACAACGAAACGAAGCAGCTTTGGGTTTGGCAGCTCATTAACAGATTCCTGTGTGAACACGGAGAATAGAGCAATTAACCACTGGACTGTAGAGAGGCCTTGACTACAGAGCAGGGCTGAATTGAGATTGCTGTAGTAAACAGATTAATCACAAACGATTCCAAATAAATTCTCTATACTGTCTCTGCTAAGCAGAAAACTCAGGAAGCTAAAAGATATTTCCGGATGCTTTTGGTTTAATAGATTTAATTAAAACTTTAAAATCCAGTGAACCAGAAAAGGAAGATTGAATTATGGAATATATGAACAAAGATTGCATTTCAAAACTTCTTTTAAAACATTCATTTGCTTGTCCAATTCAGGGTTGGGGGCAGGGAACCTATCTAAGCTGTCATAGGGTGAGAGGCAGAATATACCTTGGACAGGTCACCAGTCTTTCACAGGATTAACACATAGAGAACGATAACCATTCACACTCACATTCACACCTACTGTCAACTTTTGACTTTGATCTTTGGACTGTGGAACAAAGCTGGAGTACTGATAGAGAGCATGCAGACCCCACATAATAATCAAAAGCATTATCAATAGTTCTGCTTGTATTTTATGCTTTAAAACGAGAGATATAAAACAGTTTTCCAGTTGCTTAATTTTTTTATTTTTTTCTTTTGCTCTCTGTGTGTTCAGTGGGTCCGGGCGATGATGAGGACAAGCAGGAGAAGACCTTGTCACAGGTGTATGATAGCCTTCCTGAGGGATGCACTGCTCTGGACATCTTAAAGAACAAAGATGAACGTCAGCGGATTGGTAAAATAAGCACAAAGCGGAACAAAATAGCTCTGCCTATTCATCTCAGTCCCTCCTTTCCTTTTTATTGTCTTCTTCACTTTTCTTGATGAATTTTTCTCCTCCTCTGCAGGTAAAGCTCACATCCGTCGTGCCATCTTCGGTCATGAGGAGGCTTTGAGGATTTATGGATTGTGTAAGAATACCAACAACTTGGAGGTCCTGCAGGAAATTTTAAAAGCCAGTCACCAGCGCTCAGTCAACAAGCAGAGTGAAAATGAAAATGAAGAAGAGTTCACTGATTATTTGGAGGCCCCAAAAATCATCTGTGAGTTGTTTTTGTTTAGTTTTTAAATAATTTATAATAATAAGAGTTAAAATATATGCAAGGAAACATAAGTTTGTCAATGATTTTAAAGTTCATTTGAGTCTCCAATAAATGTCACTGAGGTGAAAGCTATTCATCCTCTGGTAATCACAGAAACCGAACAGTCACCTTAGTGTCGCCACAGCTAACACTTAACACTAACAAAAGGCACTAAAGCGAAGCAAAAACACTGTTGATTTGGGAGGACTGTCTCTCAGGAAACTGCTCATAAAAAGGGAGCTGCATTGTCTGCCACACCTGCTGCAGTTAGCTTTGATAAGTGGCATTTATTTCCAAGTAGAGATGATGTAATGTTTATACTGCCAACTCCCTGTCCATCTCTCTTAACAGTTGAAATGTGGTTGTGACGGTAAACATTATAGAGTGATAAATTTATTTTTGTTACTCTCTTTTTATAGCTAAAACAGAACACAAAGCAGAGATGGAATTTCCCGCAGCTGCAAAGGTGAAAGTCATCGACTTTTTCCAGAGGCTGGTACGTGGGTTACTAACGATTTACTCGCACATTTCATACATGGTTGTTGGTCTGGTCTATTCATTAAAGGACATTAAATGCCTCTGGATTTGTGTTTTGTCCTAAAAAGTTTCATTTATTTATTTTATTTTAACACCCAGAGTGTATTTTTTGTTGTTTCTGAATACACCCAACCAAGGATGAGTCTTCTGGAAGCTTTGGCACATGAAAACTCCTCTGATGTGTCCAAACCTTTCTGGACTCATGCAAAACTAACACTAAACATGGACAAAGGTGCTGGTCCTTGCTTTAAGTCTGCTCATGGTTAATGTGGTATTTTAAAGGGAGATGAGAAAATAGAACTTTTTACAGTTCACTGCTTCTGTTGAAGGAAAAATCTCTACTGAAGTTGGTGAATTTACCTTGAGATTGAAGGTTGACTTCATTTTCCTGTAACTCCCAAACTTTTCGCATTCCAAGTGCGGAGTCTTTCATGCTAAATGCATTGAGTAATGTTCCTGTACCTTTCATAAATGGTGGTGGTGAGAGGTAGGGGGGATGGGTGACTAACAAATTTTCTCTCTCTAACCCTGGAATCTTCTGTTCACTTTGTTTGAAAGGGATGTTTAAAAAAGCTGAAATCATTCATAAGGGGGGCCTGGGTCACAGCTGACATTTCCAGTAGTAGGTGAATAAGTACCTGTCTGGTGCCAGTTACAAAAGCAGTCACAGCAGCAAGAACATATTCCCAGAGATATGAAGAGGAATGTGGGACTGAAAAGCTTAATCTGGCACCATCTCGCTGAACAATCACTCTGGTGATTACTAAAGCCAGTGCGATAAGAGTCGTCTTGGTACTAGGTACAACTGAGTGTCAGGATTCAATGGAGGAGAGATTTTCCCAGCAGATAACAAGTGTGTTAGAGACGGGCAGCCTAAATGGAAAGTATTATTGGAAATATCAACTTTCAAGGATGGATGCATAACACCTACAGCATTTTGAGAAGGTTTTCCATGAGTGTCAGTTTGTTCAAAGGATTCACTGCCTTTTTTGCCTAATCATACAGAAAAATGACATCCTTGCTAAAAAAAATTTCAGTTGTGTGAAAGGTACCATTAATTCTTCAGTCATATGACTTCCAGCTCCTCTGAATTGAAGTGGTAATACACAAGACTGTAGCCACCGTTCTGGCCCTTTACCTGGCATTTACTGCTACAGTAATATAGCTCAAATATGTGAGTATTAAGGGCTCAAGCCAAGACATTATATTGGATTTTCAGTTTCCCCCGCAGCATTCACTGAAATCAAACTCAACAGGATATTATCTTCTTAAGTCAAGAATACCTGTAGCCTTATTAATCCCAGCATCCACATTCTGTCTCCGCACAGGGCCCGCAGTCAGTCTTCTCGGCCAAGCAGCGGTGGACTGCCCCACGGACAATACGGGTTCGCTCAGATGACAGAGACCTGGGTTTCACACTGAAAGGAGACTCACCGGTTCAGGTGGTTTCACTGGACCCTCTCTGTGCAGCTGCTGTGAGTTAAACTCTATTTCCTACCACTGAATGAACAGGAGTAGATATACAGGATTTTAGGTGACTGTCAGTGTGGTCCTATGTAACAATCAACATTACATGGTTTATTAACTTTCTATGTAATTCATAATTAATGCATTAGTCCTTTGGAAGTTCCTTTTTTGAAATTACTCTGTTAAATTATGATCACGCACTGGTTGGCATATCTGTTCTCATCTTAATTTTACAAGGTACATTGTTTTTAGAGCACAGGAGAGATATCTTTTGGCCACTTTTGGTGCTCTTGGCAGATTTGATTAAAAATCAGATGCATAGGTTTCTCGATATTAATTACAATCATGACGTAGCTTTGTTTGCTGTGGAAAATCTAACAGCTTGAATTTTCAGTTGTGCTTCCATGCAGAATATCAAATATGTTTCGATCTTATCTACTCAATGAGCCTTTGATTAAATAAAGTCACTCTTGGAAGCCTAAACAGGATTTCAGCCTCAAAGAATGTTTGGAGGCCTTCCCCTCCTCCTGTTTGTCAGCTACTCTGACTACTAATTTAATTAAGAATCAGGGAGTATTTACTCTCTACAAGCCAGCAGTCTGACAGCTCATTAAGAGGTGCTGACAAAGAGCAGACTTTTATTAGGCCCTGCAAGCTATGTAGAGAAACAGATTAGTAGTCTTGCATAAGATAACTAGGTCAGACTATTCATAACTTTAAATACTGCATTAAATAGGATTTTTATTTAGAACTTGCTGGGTCATTAGTGTTTGACCTATCTTAGGTGGACATGGATCACATTATAAGGTAGACACATGTGAAATCATGTTAGTGGAGTGCTCTGCAGCACGCTAATGATGAGTTATGCCTTCTGAAAAAAATAAGGCGTAAAAACCCCACCCCCCCCAAATAACCCCCACTTTAGACTAAACTTCAGTTGTTTTTCGGCTGATTGTAGCTGCCTCAAGGGAGTCGAAGGAAAGTAGTTCAACATGACTTGTAAATGTTTACTCTTCTACAATATCAGGACATTTCACCCTGTAACTCAATTTTCTTTGTCATGTTTTTTCCCAGGCTGATGGCCTCAAAGAAGGTGACTACATTGTTGCTGTGGGTGACACAGAGTGCAAGTGGATGAGCGTGAGTGACATGATGCGACTTCTGAAGGACATTGATGAGGAGGGGATTGATATCCAGGTGGTCAGCATGATGGACAACAGCACTGCCATGGTATGCAAGGCCCTCGTTTTGTCCAATGTGTTTAGGGAAAGGTTATCAGCAGGTTTGTTTGATTAACAAATGGTGACGGCAGAATTGGTCTTTGTGCAAAGTGATTGCTCAGTCCAGAGTTTTAGATTTCTCCTTGGAGGTATCAGTGTAAATGGTTTATATCATTTCCCATGAGAAACAGGACCTTGACTATGACCTACGTGTGTGTTTAAAACAAATTACTGCTGTGTGAGTTCACCAGCCAAGTAGCCTAAACATGTGGACAAAGAGCTAAAATCATTGAGGTTTAAACTCATCCACAGTGTGGCATGATTTGGAAAGAAACAGTGCCTCAGTGAAATTAAGAAACTATATGAAAGTATGTTAAAAAGTAATGCACTTCTACAAGTATTTAAAAGGTGGTAAACTTCATTAGGTTATGTATTTATTCTGTACTTGTTTTGAAACCCCTCATAACTATTCGCAATAGTTTTTTTTCATGATTTCGGATATTAACAACTGATCAATAACTCATTGACTGATGAAATAATTAGGACTGTTTGGTATGCAGTGTAAAAAAAATAAATAATAACTCTGCAAAATCCTGACTGACACTTTTTTTTTTTTTTTTTTTACTAAATGTCATTTTCATTGTCTGTACCATAGCCTACCAAGAGTGCAACCTTCTGTGGAAACTTGCCTAAGACCTACTCCATGATTTGTCTGGCCTATAATGAAGATGACAAGAACTCCAAGTCTCGCAAAGTAGCCAAGAAGTCATCATTCCTCAGCTGGGGTTTAAAGAACAAGATGAAGAGTGCCAGCACCCTCAGCCTTCCCACAGCAGACAAGGCCGGCGCTCTGCCCTGGAATAAACCTTGTCCCACCTTCCCCAGCTCCAGCTCCTACAACAATGACAGTGGCCTCTACTGAGCTAACTGCAGCTGTTACTGTCTGCAGTACGCATATTGAGCCCAGTATACAGTACTGTGCTGTACCTATACTATCAGTGACCTTTGGTGTTTCCACTGGAATACTAAGCAGCAGTGTATGTAGTATGTTGCTTTGGAAAGTGGCTGTGCCAAATACTGTATATTGGTGGACATGATGGTATGTGGGTGCTTTCCCAGCACAGTTCTGTATCTGATGCAAGTTGCACTGTACGTCAGACACAATAAAAAAGCATTTAGTGCCATTCCAGTATATGTACAGCACAGTAAAACTGCACTGTCGGAAAAACTAAAACGTATACACACGCGCACACACACACGCGCACAGATCACTGAGACTGGCTTCTTAGTTAAGCTGCGATTTCAGTGTTTTGTTTTTGTTTTTTCTGAAAAACATGCTCCAGACGAATCGAAGAAGAAAACAAAGTGGTGCAAACACACCCAGCCCCAGTTTCTGCTTGACTGAAAGGCAGTGATTTGATTGTGGGTTAAGCACTCCCTTGTTAGTGCCATTGTGTACAGAGCTGTACACAGTGAGCATAGCTGTGCATACTGTATGTGGGAAGGAATCCTCTTATTGCCACAGTTTTGTAGAAATCAGTGGCTGCTGATCAGTTTCGGGATTTAAAATTCATGGATTTTATGGATGTAAATTTAATAAACTATGTTGCAGTATGTTAAACAGTGATTGAGGGAATGCTAATTGTATAGTGGAGGGGTTTTTTTTATGTCTGGGAAGAGGGGTGTGATGAATGCAATATTCTATAAGCTGCTAAAAAAAAATCATGTGTACCATGGCTATGTATTACTGTCATTTGTATTTGTGAGACAGTCTTTGAGGACTGTTGTTTCTGCTGAGTGCCGTTCCTGGGACACAGTTTTAAATGCACAAATATTGGTATTTTAAATTTGCTTAATGTACCAGTTATGCCACAGACCAATATGCCTCCAAGTTCCAGAAATACAAGGATGTATCATTTACCCTTGTGATTCATCCTACCCGCTTCCCTAAGAAGAGCATGACCTGTGTTTTATTGATGTGAATTTTGATGTAGTTAAAGTTTATTATGTCTGTAGAAGGGAAGAATGTGGGCAGACTGATGACTTTCCTGCATCACTTGGACAGCCAGTCACCCTACAGTGACTCTGATCAAATCCCACATTTGGGTTTCTACTCTTTATCTACCTGTCTTTATCTTAGTCACAGTCCCTATTTTACTGACACTTTGCCGTGTTGGACTTTCTCTTTATCTACAAAGTAGATTCTTATACACATTTGATAATCAAATTATTTATGTAATAAAAAACACAAATATATATTTACCTGTAAGCTGTAGGTTGTAGAGCTACTTTGTGAATGGTCAAGTTGTGAATGTTGTTTTGCACGCGAGAGTCCTTGGTTTGTTTCTTGAATGAATGTATTTTACTAGCCTTGCTTAATCCATTAGCGAACTTATATATTGCTGCATTTCAATGTTTTAAATTCTAAATGTTTTTAAGCAGTTTCACTGAGAAGACGTAACATTCTTTACTGTTTACCTGTTACTTTCTTTTAAGTGCCATTTATGCTAAATCATGAAGGAAAATGCCTCACCGAGTGTGTAACAAGTCTGTGCAGTGAATGCTTCATATTTTGTTAAGTGTACTAACAGATGCAGAGGATCATCTTTTTTACATCTTTGTGTTCATGTTACAGTGCCTAATAATTCTAAATGCCTTAGTGTATCTGCAGAGGTTTATGGTACCTGGTTTTTCTAAAGCTTTCAGGTTGCCTTTGTTCCTTTCTGTGCTTGGTCCTGCATAGCTCTGTGTTGATAAGTCTTTGTATGAGTTCAAATGACAATAAAAAGGAATAAAACACATGGAAAGATAAAATTCTTTAATTCTGTCTGTGGTTCCAGTTACCAATCAGGTCGGGAATGCGTGGAATGAGTCTTGACCACATACACGCCAAGTCAAGACTCGTGCTTTTAACTATTGAACGTCTAGCCCAGGATCATATGACATCCTAATCCACAGAAACTGAAAAGAAATACCATGTGGTTAAATTTTATTCACAGATTTTCTTCATCTCTGTGATTTTAGTTCCAACATAGCCCTGGAAAGATAAAATTCTCTCCAGCTTTATGTTAATCAGAAAAGTAGATATTGCAGGAACCAATGTGTTGACTTTAGTCACTATTTGTCTACATTTCCTAAGGCAAAGTTGTTTTGTTTGCTTTTTTTAAACTAAGAAGCAGAACAAAACAAAGATTACACTTTTTCCCCATTTATTACAATAACTCTGTTTTTCATGTTGGAAAGTAATAAAAAGGTTAAAATTATACTTATACAATGCTTTTCTAAAGCTGTTCCTTTATGCTTCAAATGACAAAAAACAGGCTAAAGATCTGACTCACACATAGCTGTATTTTATTGAGGAACGTCTCAGTTATTTAATGGCTTTATGGTTGTCTTCTGTATTTGGTTTTGTGTTGATTGGGTGGATTTTATAGTTTGACGTATTTCCTATTGGTGAGGAACTGTAAAGATTGCAATTGGGATACCTATAAACGTAGCCACTGTTATAATATAGTAGATAAATAGTTTGGGAATTTAGACAGAACAAACACAGCAGGCCTTCAGATAGGCGGCTAATACAGGTGGGAGAATGACGTTTTATTTACTTATTCCTACTTGAAAAAAGCCCTGGGCCCTATTTCAGGAAGCCGGTTTAGTGCAAACTTTGAGTAAGTATACCCTGAGTTAACGAAAACTCTGGGTTTTCGGTTTCACAAAGCGAGTTTAGATTAATCCTGAGTGAGTTACTATGACGACACACTCCGTGAAGCTAACCTGCCCCCTAGCAGGTTTACTTCAACTAACCCTGACTTTCTCCGCCTCTTTGTCGGAAACCTGACTGTAGGAAGTGTCAGACATGGCGTGCTCCTTCCTTGAAGAGCCAGTAGATGTTGAAGCCCAAATTCTCCGCAGAGCTCTCCGCCGGGAGAGAGTGATTAGAGCGCGTTCGGACATTTTATCATTTCCTGATGATTTCCTGTGTGAACGTTACAGCACAATCTATAATTTATTTGAATAACACCCTCAGGCCTAATATTGCTCATGTGACACATCGCGGACATTCTCTCAGTTCTGTACATATTATTTGTATTGCACTTCGGTTTTTTGCAAACGGGAGCTTTCTGTATAATATTGGTGACGCTGAGCACGTTTCCAAGGCTACCGTCTGTCGGGCAGTCAGGAATGTTACAGTTGCACTGAAACGTCTCCTGTACTCGTTTGTGGTGTTCCCCGGTCATAGACCCACAAGATTCATCAAAGAGGGATGCCACAAAATTGCAGGTATCAGGATGAACAAAACTTAATTCATGATGTGGTGATATTTGAACTACTACTTAAATTTTACATTTATTCTCACGGTTCCCAGGCGTGATTGGCTGTATAGATGGCACTCACATTCCAATCATTGCTCCTTCAGTAAATGAAGGAGACTATGTGAACAGGAAGTCTTTCCACAGCATTAATGTGCAGGTACATAGTTCCCTGTAGCATTTCAAACTAACAAATTATTTCATTATAGTAATGGATGCTAATTTGTGTTCTCTGCACTGTGAAGATCATATGTGATGCTGCCAACATTATCACAAATGTGGAAGCCAACTGCTCAGCCTCTGTGAGTGGTGGTGGTGGACGACCTCCACCTGTTTTTCGGGCCTCCGCTTTTTTTTCTATTGGCTATAACGGGTCACATTTGAGCACACAGAGTAAGCAAATATGTACTTGTAATGTGCTCAGATAATTTCAATAAGTGCTTACAGAGGGGAAATTAATGTAGCCTCTAACTGCAATTGGTTTACAAACAGACCAAGCACTATGGCTCATAATACAATTACACCTTACCTGTTTGGACTATATTTTTATATTTCATTTTTACTTGCTGCCAGGAACGTTTGGGGCCTGTTGGGTTGCACCTGCGCTCACATCACATCACAAAATAAAATGTATGAAATAAAAAATAAAATAAAATGTAATAAAATAACGTGTTAAATGGGTGGAAATCCCTAGATCAATGTTTAAATTAACACTCACGCATTGACTCTGTCGGCTATGTTTTGCCATGCATGCTCCCTTTCTTTTGCAGCTGTGGCTGTGTTACTTTTTTTCCGCGGAATTTGCATGTTATCGGCATATGCTGCCATCAGAATTTCGGCCTCAATCAGAATCAGAATCAGAATCAGAATACTTTATTGATCCCTGGGGGAAATTATTTTTTGTTACAGTGCTCCATTTTAAACCAACATTAAGACAAGACAGACAATACGCTAACTAAGAATAGTACAATATATACATATATATACATACATACATACATAAGTCACTTATAAATAAATATTTGGAAAAGAAACATGTGTAGTTGTAGCAGCAAACAGTGTGTTAAGTGGATGCGTTGTACAGGGAGATGGCCACAGGCAGGAATGATTTCCTGTGTCATTCAGTGGTGCTTTTCGGTAATCTCAGTCTCTCACTGAACGTGCTCCTGTGACTGACCAACATGTCATGGAGTGGGTGGGAGGTGTTATCCAACATTGTCTTTATCTTGGACAGCATCCGCCTCTCCGACACCACCTTGAGGGAGTCCAGCTCCATCCCCACAACATTGCTGGCCTTACGGATCAGTTTATTAAGTCTGTTGGCATCTGCGACCCTCAGCCTGCTCCCCCAGCATGCAACAGCATAGAGGATCGCACTGGCCACCACAGACTCATAGAAAATCCTCAGCATTTTCTGGCAGATGTTGAAGGACCTCAGTCGCCTCAAAAAATAGAGACGACTCTGGCCCTTCCTGTAAAGTGCTGTGGTGTTTTTAGCCCAGTCCAGTTTATTGTCAATGTGTACTCCAAGGTATTTATAGTCCTCCACAATGTCAACACTGACCCCCTGGATTGAAACAGGGGTCAAGTGTTTCCTGGTCTTCCTGAAGTCCACGATCAGTTCCTTGGTCTTTGCCACGTTGAGCTGCAGATGATTCTGCTCACACCACGTGACAAAGGAGTCGACCACAGCCCGGTACTCTGTCTCATCATCCCTGCTGATGCATCCAACCACCGCAGAGTCATCAGAAAACTTCTGAAGATGGCAGGTCTCTGTGCAGTGGCTGAAGTCTGTGGTGTAGAGGGTGAAGAGGAAGGGGGAGAGGACAGTCCCCTGTGGTGCCCCTGTGTTGCTAATCACCTTGTCAGACACACACTGTGGGAGACGTACATATTGTGGTCTTCCTGTCAGGTAATCAACAATCCAGGACACCAGAGAAGCATCCACCTGCATCGCTGCTAACTTATCACCCAGGAGGGTCGGCCTGATGGTGTTGAAAGCACTGGAAAAGTCAAAAAACATGACCCTCACAGTGCTCGCCGGCTGGTCCAGATGGGTGTAGACACGATTGAGCAGGTAGATGATGGCGTCCTCTGTTCCGAGACGAGGCTGATAAGCAAACTGAAGGGGATCCAGATGTGGTCTTACTATGGGTCGCAGCTGGTCCAGGATGAGCCTTTCCAGGGTCTTCATGATGTGGGAGGTCAGTGCCACGGGCCTGTAATCCTGGGGGCCACTGGGACGAGGCGTCTTTGGTACAGGGACGAGGCATGATGTCTTCCACATCACCGGGACCCTCTGCAGACTCAGACTCAGCATAAACAGTTTATGAAAGACTCCACACAGCTGGGGGGCACAGGCCTTGAGGACAAGGGGACTCACTCCGTCTGGTCCAGCAGACTTGCCTGAGTGAAGTCTCCTCATTTGCATCTCAACCTGGTATTGAGTGAAGGTGATGGGTGGGGGAGGGGTGTCAGGAATCTCACAGGAGGCAACATGTGAAGAGAGAGGCTGGCACAGTGGTGTGGCTCAAGCGCTGTAAAATACATTGACCGCGCCTTCTTTCCCTCCGTCTCCATGGTGACTCGCTTAATCTGTGCTCCACTAATCAGGGCTTTATGTATCCTCGTGTGCGCGTTTAACTTGGGGTTAAAGCAACTCCGCGTTGACTGAACTAATTGTTATCAGCCTTTCTGAAACCGAATATTCCGAGTTGGACAGTTCGGGGTTACTCAACCCTGAGTATCGTTTTTCACTCTGAGTTTTCTAAACCGGCTTCCTGAAATAGGGCCCTGTTCTTCAAATTAAAAGTCACCAGCAGTGAAAGAAGAAAAAGAAAAGTTTTTTCGGGGACAAACGGTGTTATTTAAATGGGCCAACATCGTCCCCTGTTGGCCAGGCTGCGAGTTGGTAAGCAAGTCGTTGCTAGGTGGATCAAAGCAGTCTCTGATTGGCTTTTGCCTTCAAACTTAGCCAATCAGCGTTACGTTTGGAGCACGGTTCCTTCTTGTTGTGAAGCGTCTAGATACAAGGAAACTGCAAGCAGCCATCCTTGTTGAATTTAGTTAGCTTACACATTTTCCTTTCTCGGCGAATTATAATTTCTGATTTAATTGTAAAACTGTTTTATTGAAAGAATACTTCGCAAAAGCATTAAATAACATTAACCTATATAGTAGACGGCAACTGTAAAACGTATTTCCAGTATGTTAAGATTTAGCTTTAGGAGGGAGAAAGACAAGGAGTTTGTAAGTTTCCATTCTTTTATGATAGATATTAACCTTTTGTAGTTTGTCTTATTATTTTTGTGTTTTTTAAGGCTTTACTTATGGTTAATTAATAATAGTAGGAGTTCTTTGTTTTCAAAAATACTGCCGCTAACTCTTGGTAATGAGTATTTAATTGGTGGTATTGCCTATTTTTTAAGCTAGAGTTTGTATAAATGGTGAATTGAGGGTTTTTTGTGCACTAGCGATTGCTCTAGCATTACTTAGTAAAATTTGAGGATAAATATTGGTGCTGTTGTGCCTTCATTACGCTCATCACTGGTCGTCAGGTGGTCATACTGTGATTCTGTAATAAATCCCTTTACCCTTCCCCTGCTGTTCACCCTGCACAACATCTGTGTTGTTTTGTTTTTGTTTGTCCCCCCCCCTCAATTTGGTGTCATCTTATATAAACCCTCCTGAAGCGTTGTGTCTGTATGTCCCTCTAACTCTTCTCTCTGTGTTGCGTAGAAGCATATAGCTCATGGTTTGATCCCTGCTGCCTCCATTGCTCCCAAACCAGCCGTACCTCGTACCCCTCCCCCTCGCAGCCCAAACCCTTCACCTGAGAGACCCAGGTACCTAACACTTTCTGTTTATCGCCCATAACCTCCAACAGCCTTTCATGTTTCATGTTTCTACTAAACTGTCATTTAATCCACACTTTCATGTTTGCTATGAGCTTGTTAGAGGCTGTTTATCGAAATGTTGATTATTTCCACCGTATTTGAGGTTATGTTCTGTCCTTCCGCAAGCTGGGCTTTATTTGTTTTTCTATCTGTTATTACAAAGAACGTTAACAAGCAAAATATCATGAGACTTTGTGTAGCAATAGATCATGTGTAAAGAAAAAAACATTAAATTTTAGTGCAGGTCCAAGTCATTTTAATTAAATTGAAAACTAGAGCACTGGCTTTGGTTAATGATCTGCTCTGCTTGTGCCGTTGTTGTTGTCATAAATGATGCATTTATTGATAATTGTCATCATCCAAACTCTATAAATAAAGTCAAAAATTGTAGAGTGACTTCAAATTTTCATGCGATGCTTTCCATGCATTTCATTTACTTTTCTGTTACACATAGTGTCTCATAAAGTATGTGTTTCTATCTACAGGTCAGCTTTAGCAGCAGCCATTTTATCATCCTCACTCACTGGACAGACATGGGCCATACCTCCTGCCCGGCTGATGTCTTTATCCGAGAGTGGTCAATCAGAATCCTTCACATCTGAGCCAAACATCAGCACAGCACTTTACACAAGGTAGCCATCATATGGGAAAGGCAACAGTATTATGTCAAGATTTGTGTCATCACCAGTGTGTCAGAAAAATAAAATTCATTTTCTCTGGCAGGAGTTTTAAGAGAAAAAAACTGTTCATAAAAGTGGCTGTATTAGTTTGTGCCTCTACTAAGATACATCTAATTGTCTTCTGCTGTTATCTTACATGCTTAACTTCCTCAGAGACAGATGGTCAGAAGATTTGGTTAGCCGGCCACGTCTGTCCTCTCCTGACCAGTCAGAGGGGGAGTTGGAAGACAAGGAACAGGAAGTGGTGGATGAAGAGGATGGGGAGGAACATGTCTACCACACTCTGGACCGAAGGCAGAATTCTTCACTCACCGAATCTGTCTATGCTCTGCCACTAAAAACTAAGGTGAGGAGCTGCAGAAAGAGCTTGTATTATGTGCATGAAGGTTTCTCAGTAGATTGTTCCATGCTTCTAATACAGATCGCATAAAATACCTGTAAGAGGTGATTAGTGGTTATAAGACTAGAGGCTAAATGGGTGGCTGTGTATTTATTAGGTGTAACCCTAATAGTGGCATGTGTTACATTTAGGTGAGGCAGTTCCAGGTGTCTCTTCCAGAAGACAAGAACTCTCAGAATAACTTTAATCTTGATTCATCCTAAAATGGGAAACTTCTCGGTTCCAGAGCATCTAATCAGAATAAGTTCAGCCACCGCTGAGAATATTTGCAGAGCTAAATATGTCTGTGTAATAAAAAAAAAAGCCATCATCAGATGTCATGATTCACTATGGCAACAGGTTAAATAGAGCAGAGCCTCCATTTTAACGCAGAGTAGTTATGAATATGTGTGCCAATGCAAAATATGACATTTATCTTTAAATGGTGAGTGATGAAAGAAATAAGTAAGCTTTATTTTTATTTATTATTTTGGTTATTTTGTTGATTACTCATTCATATTTTTCTAAAGATGATCAAACTAAAATCCAGCCGATATCTCTACATATATTACAATAATTATTTCGATATATTTATTCATCAGTTATCTGACGTCTGTCTTAATCTGTAACAGCTGAATAAGAGTTCTTAGATTGGATTTATTTATTTATTTATTTATTTTTTACATGCAAATTTTGCCCAATTTTCCCAGCTCTGTAATTTGGAAATGTTTAAATATTTCAACATTAAGTGTTGTCAAAACACATTTAAACAATCTTCAAAATGTATCCAAAACCTCACTTTAAACTCCATTTAGTTCACCTTCAGGATCACTACAGTCATTCTCACTGAGACATTTATAAATCTCCAACATGATGCCAATTATGACAGCAATTTTCAGTCTTGGCTGGTCACCATGTAACAGTTGACTGGTAATTACTTATTATTTTGTGCATCTAAAGGGTCAGCCCATGAGGTTTATTTAATGGGAGGTTGGAGTGTTGGCATGTATTTAATGAGTGTTACTACTCCTAAATAGGTTTTCCTTGAGTCTGTGGTATTTTGGTATTGTAATCCCAGTCTGATCCAGTAGGAGGCACAGTTGTACTCAGAATCGATACTTTGTTTCTTTTTAATGCTGTGCTATGGTTGTCACTAAAACTATCAGCTGTGATTCAGCTCAGTAGCCATATATACGGACTTGGCTTATAGCATCTGCAGATATCCTTTCAGTTTTTCTTAGTAAATGTTGGTGGTTTTTTTGTTTTTGTTTCCTTCTATCAAACAGTTTTCTCTGTTGTACATTTGGCATTTAATTTATGTATCTACATGGTTAAATCCTGAATCCCCCCTTTTTTCTCCACTACAAAATGTTACCGTGTTTGTCTGTGGTGCTCTTACAATCCAGGTGGTGAGTTCTTGCACTTCTGCAAATTGCCTGAAAATTGCCTTAAAAAGCTGTTATTGTGATTTATGGTAGTCACTGATCACAGTACATTAGTAATGGGAAGTTTTTCACAGTCTTGGTTTATCTGCACACAGTTAATTCTATTCTGTGGTGTACAGTTTATCTGTAAAATTGCCTTGTGAGTTCTCTTCTTAATTCGGTCCGTGGCACTATGCCAAATGTCTCCTTTTATAGATCCCTGAGAAAATGTTATATTATGTTGTTGTTCTTCTACTTGGATAGCTAACCTGTAAAGGTCCCAATGGTCTCTCCCTGTCAACTATCTTTCCAGGCTATGGCAGTGTCTGAATCTCTCAGTTATGACAGCCACAAGTCAAAGTGATATAGGACATCATGGATCTATTGTGTCATAATCTAAGGCCAACAGACCTAGTATGGTGACTCATATGATATAGTAGTTTTACACAATGGTGTACCACCTCTAGGTCCAAAAAAACATCAGCCCGAACCCACATAAATCTACAGGATGGTCTTCACTTTCTGCTTTTTTTATGACTCAGGGTGAGAGTAAAGGTCACTGTGAGGACATTGTGCTTGTTTCTAAATATAGAAATGCAGTATATTTTTTTCCATCAACAATTGTGGAATTTATTGAATTTTTATCATGGTTGAGGTGTTAAAAATAAATTGTCTTCCAATTTTTCCTCATAATTCTGTTTCAGCTATATGTCTTCTCTACACTGAACTGACAAATGTAATTCATTCATGTTGTTTTGTAGGCTCTTTCAAACGGTACAATTTAATAAATACACTGATAAGATATTATCGGATACGTTTTGGCAAAGACCATAAATAAACTCCTCCAGGCTGCAGGGATTTATATATTTGTTTGAAAAGACTTACTATACTGACTCCCTCTTTATTTATTTTGACAGTCTGTCTTCAAGTCCTCTACACCCCTGCCAACTCAGACTTCTGGCAGAAGAGAGTCTTCACCAGGTACTGATTTTACAATAATGACAGATGGGTTAACATATTTCATAAGGAGAAGAACATCGTAGTAGTAGTAATAATGATAATGATAATACGAAGGACAATGCTCATGAAAGAATTGATCTGTGGTAAAAATTGACCTATGTATTTAAAATATGGCCTGTATATTGTAGAGCCCACTGAAAAAGATCAGAAATCAGCACTGATTTCCAGTTAGCTTTCTTCTAGTACATTTTCACACATCCAACACATAAATGCTTGAAAATAAAACTGTGTGTATTTTTATAAACAGATTTTTGTATATAGGTAGCAAATAGCAAACGCACATGCCCACAAATTTCAAACATTTTAGCTGATATAAAACAGCTGGTTGTGATCACTGATGTGAAAGACAGGTGGTAACATTGACAGTAATAGGTCTATCGAGTAATTGGAATGACTCTAATTATGAACAGCAAATCTGAAAATCTCTCCAACAACATGTAACTAAACATAAAGTTCTGTTATTGCTTTTGTGTATTGTTGGTGCTCTTCCAAAACAACGTGTAATAGAAATTCAAGACTATTGGCTTTTGGAGTCTTTTCTATGAAAAGCACTAGTAAAACAATTAAAGCCATGCAACCTGATATTAAAATCTTCTCCATCACATAGCCAAATTACCGGTACACCACACTCTTGACTCTATGTTAGAAAAGTACAGCTCTTATTCAACTGACATTTAGTTTCATAACAGCCATAAGGTAACCTCATATCATTAGAGCTAAATGGAAAGCCTCGTTAGAATTGTTATTAGCAGTGCTACCCTCAGGCTTTTGGTGGTGGTAAATTAAACTGTTCTGTCTGTTCCTAAAATGCTCCTACCTTAATAACTAAAGTGCAGACATAATATCTGTCTGATTCGCAAGGTAACACTTTCAGGCTTTGCAGAAATTACATTTTTACATAACCATTAGCTGATTGTGGTAAAAAGGGATTTTACTATAATAAAACCCTTAGAAATCAGCGCTCCTCTCGGTTTTGAATTCATTCAATGAATTTGTTCACATCACACAGATTTCACTGAGGAGACCAGTGGCCAATCCCCAGAACCCAAAGAGAAGAAAATGTCTGTGAGGAAGACTCTTGAAAATTGGAAAGATGATGTTCCAAGTAGGTGTAAATACTAAAGTAGCCTGTGTGTGTCTGCTTGGCATTTTTACATATAGATTTTTAATTTAAAAATTAATAAATGTATGTATATTAAGCATTAAAGGGTCACCCCACTGTTTGCCTTTCTCTTCATGTCCTGTAATCTACCCAATAAAGGGTGAAGGCATTCCAATATCTGTAAGTTAACATGTTAATGTTAATATTAACTGTAAAAAAAATATCAGAGTAAAAACAAACCATTCAATTGGTCAGGTGAAATAAACATGTTAACAATGAAATATTTTAAGTTGCATGCATTTTATGTATGTATATTTAACATAGTATTGTAGATAATGTTCTATAATGATATTTGTGGTCATCAGTGCACATTGTGTTCTGATAAATGGCTTTAGCAGAACTCGATGTGAAATGCAACATGCCATGTAAAAGTACTATTTCTTCTCTACATCATTCTCTCCATGACATTGCTGTTTTGTTGTTTTTTTTATTCATGTAACAAGAGTTCCCACCTCAAATGAGAAATGTATTTTGAAATGGTTATAGCAGGCTGCCTGCTGCCTAGATGCCTAGATATGTTACTAGATAAATGATAGTAACATAACTCATATAGTTATGTTACAGTTTTAGGATTTTTTTCTGTTTGTGTCCATGTTTTCTATCTCTGCTGTAACAAAAAGCAGCACTAAATTTGTATTTTCAATACAGTACATACTTTCTGTTCATTTATACATTTTATTCTATTTTTGAAAAGTATTTTTGTTGCCTGTTTCAGCAACACCGACCATTTTCACTGCTGGTCACCCCAGGCAAGCAAGCCAAGCCAAAAGCCCCAAAGACCTCCGTGAGCTTCCTCCAGAACCCAGCAATACATACAGTGAACTGCGGAAGAAGGTAGTGAGGGACCGTCGGGAAAAGAACACAAGGATGGTAGACAAAGAAAAGCTACTAGAGGAGAGACTGCAGCGCCTGGAACGGGAGATTAGTGACAGCAAAGCCTTCTCAAACCAGAGGTCCTCTGCAGGTAGAGTAGAGGAACCGCTGGAGAGATACTGTACAGAGGAACAATGTGGAGAAATTGAATGAAGGGAAGTAGGGAAAGTATATAGAAGTAACAGTGGAAGTAAAACAGATGCAAATGAGGCAGAAAGGAAAAGTAAGCAGAGAGTTACAGCGGATGGAGGAATTTACAAGTGTCAAAAGAGGGAGCTGGAGATAGTGCTAAGGGTAGAAATGGCACTGATCGTTGGACTCCACAGCATGTCCTCAGCATGAAGAGAAGAAGAGGGAGTAATGAAAAGAAACATGAAAGCACTTTGCTGATCTTTAGGCAGACCACATGTACTGTAGAGTCAAAACCCATGTTGAGGAATGACCTGAATGGGCTGTGTTGCATTGTAGTGTTGCATAGTTGCACACTCCTGAAAGATACTAATTATTGTCCTGATTTTGTAAAAATCACAAGCCCTCACATTTCACATTTTTTGCTTTAATTCAATGCTTTGGCATGTGGAAACTGGCTTAAAACTACTTATTAATCTGGAAAATTATTTGTAACCTGATATGCTTTGTTTGCAGGCAGCCAAGCAGAGCTGCAGAATTTGAGGCAACATGCTCAGGAGCTGGTTGATGAAAACGATGCCCTCAAACTGACAGTTCACCGTCTGAATGTGGAGCTGAGCCACTACCAGGCGCGGTTCAGACCACTGTCCAAAGAAGAGGTATAACAAGCTCAAGACATGAATATGACAAGAGACTACTTCAGTGAAGGATAAGGGGCTAATTGAGAATTAATGAACTATAGGTATTTCTAAAAAAAAAATATATATGGGTCAGTTTAAACTTTTCATGAATAAGATGCAATGCAACCTCAGGGTTTGCTTGAAAGAAATTTGAGAAATTGTATTGTGAATATTACCAATCAGCTCAGTTACGAACAGCTGTTCCTATTAGGGAGTTGTACAGAGAAAAAAATTCAGTCTGTCTCACTCCTACCTTACCAAATTTAACTTAAATCAGGTATATGTGTTTGTTGGGTCTGTGTTTCCACAAGCCCCGCTGGTTTAGAGACTTATTCATCATGAAGAAAACAAGACAGTCAGCGATCGATCGATTTACTTTCAAGGGAGGCCTCATTGTTATCTGCCACAAAATGACCCCTTTTATTGGGAAAACAGTTCATATAATACACATCACAGCAAAAGCACCACCCACGTAAAACCCCCAAATGGTTACAACGACAAGGCACTATGCGTGTGTATGTGTAAACATCTGTATGCATGTGAGAATGTGTGTGTGTGTGTGGCCTCCTGCTGACCAAAAGGGTCATAAAAGCAGGAAGCAACATCACAAGAAACAGATCTTCCAGATAGGATGTATCTGCAAAAAAACACTACATCCCCCCCAGAACCTCGAGAGGTTGGGGAGGGGGATAAAAGAATTCCTTTCTTAACAGAGTTAAAACAATGTAGAGATGGTAAGCATAAAAATGACAACATTAACAATTCACTCTAACAGTGTTCTCCTGTATTATCTTCATTTACTCTTAGACTTATTTTCTTAGATTCTGTAGAAAATCTAATGGCAGTACATCTCCTTATTTTCAAAGCTTCATAACTGAGCTTTTAAGATACACATCCACCTTTGATCCAAAACCCTGCTGAGTGAAGTAAGGTTTTATTTTTGTCAGTCCTTCCCTCTGATTTGTTGAACCAAAAGAGTTTTTTGTTACTGTCTGTGGCGGTCTCTCTGGTACAGTCTGTCCAGATTATTGTAGGTTTAGCGCTGCAGGAGAAAGCCAGCCTTTGGTTTTAATCATGACTACCTCATGCTGTGTTTTCACACCAGGGGATCTCCTGCTCTCATCACTGCCTCTGTGGCTGCATGTCTCTGCAAAGGCTCATTACTAACAAGTGAAGTGTGGCTGGAAAGAAAGAGATAAAGGAAAATGCATTTTACAGTGAAGTAACACAGTTATAAGAGATTGGATGAGTCATAATCAGTTTAATTGGTTCAGTTAAAAGGATCTGCTTCCATATTAAATTATCTATAGCAAACCTTGAGTGGGTCTCCTCTTTTTTGCTGTAGGAGGCATTTTGCTGGTAAGTTAGAAGTTCATAGGATCAGTACAGATCAATACAAAGTTGCTCTGATTGATTATCTTTATCCTATAACATGTCCTAACTGATGAGTGTTCTTCCAGCAAGACATTGCCACCATTCAAAGGGCATGAGGTAACACTCAATGATTTGATGTGTATGAGCCAAATGAACACCTAAATTAAATTTTAGAGTGTCATGGAAACAGGTCCATCTTTAAAACACCAAATAAAGGGACATCTTTGGAAGAATGGTGTTCCATTCCTCTATTGGAGCAGCTTAGCTCTTAGTCAGAGTAACTACTCTTGTGTAGTTATTGATGCTACACTAGATTCCAACACTCTATTGGCCCATTTTGATATATTCAACTTATCCATGTAAAGGACTAAACTGTAGTGATGGGATAAAAGCCCAACTTCATTTTCTTTCTTTCTATGTCACTCCTTACTCATCTAGCACTCCAAAGTCAGTGGCTTACCAAACACGGGGTCTCCTCCTCCATGGCTGGTAAGTATAAATATATAACACTACAGTACATTTCTGGCTTGACTGTAGGCTGACCTTTTAGGAAGTTAATAATCTGATGTCACTAATCAATACATATAGTGTCGCTGGCTAATCTAATAGGCAAGTCATTTCGTAAAATAAATTGACTGGTCAATCGATTACTATGGTTGATTTTTTCAGTATCCCATGAAATTGAAGAAAAATGTGAAATTGCAGATTTTCAGTCTGCTGACAGTTGGTCTGGTAGCACGGTTAATCACAACCAAAGCTCACTAAAATTTGCAGGTAAGAGACTGGGCATTTTCTTTTAAATGAGTATATCTGAATGCCACATTGTCCAGTATCTGTCCACCCTAACAAGATCATAAAGCCCATTTGCACCAGGTATTATTACTGTCACTGTCTGATTGAAAACAAACTTTTCCTGTGTGGCGTAATCTCTAGCAAGGCAAAAGATTCATGGCACTCATGTTATGTCTAGTTTAAACTATTTCTCTTTGTCCCTTTTATGTAGGTCGACATGAAGTATTTATCTCCTCTACTGCTGGCTTATGAAGACAGAATGAATGAGAAAGATGCCATTCTGCAAACCACTGAGGTAAAGTGGTGAAATTTGTGTGAGTTTTAATGAATCATCTTTCATATTTTCTTTTTGGAGAATTGGTGAGGTTATTTCAGAGGTGGGGGTTGTTAAGTACTATTTGATGTGCCAACTTGTATTTATGTGGTTCATGGGTTGAAAACCTGCAGTACACTCAGTAGATAGAATGCATTAGTCAAGGTGCTCCCAGGATCTTATTAGATGAGGTAAACATTTAGTCATGCAAACAACAGAAGTCAAAATAAAATCATATTTTGTTCTAGTGGTAATTATTGTCTTTTTAATAAATATTTGGGTCTTTTAAAGGTAGCTATATAATACATCCTTCCTTTGGAATTAATAAACAAGTAAAAAGTAAAAACATTCTGTTTAATATGCTGCAAAAGGTTGCGATTGAGCAGGTTTCTGTGTCCTGAGGCGATCCAGTTCCAGCATAAAAGGACTTGGAACAGTTTCACAGGGGGAGGTGAGACCAGACTTAGTGGGTATAACACTAACAGGACAGCTGGTGTGCTCAGGCAGTCTCAGTGAAGGATGGTATCTCCCCAGGGGGACCTTTAAGCCTTGGCTTAGAGGTGGTAGTAGAGCAGAAGATGCATTTATTTTGTGTTTTTCTTTATGGCCTTGAAATCATTAGTTTTTGTGTATTTGTCTGCTACAGGAAAACATGAAAAAGTTGCATTTTCAATTAGAGGAAGTCATTAAAGAAAATGAGAAACTCCATGATGAAATTACCAAGACCGGAGCGGTCAATCAGAAAGACTGGTAAGAAAAAATGCACGGCTTTGTGTATGTGGGTTATTTCAACACTGTATGAACTTGATTTGCCGTCATCATTCATTCATCTGATCTTGTAATGAAAATTAAATGTCTTTTTTCTTTATCCATTGCTAGATGATAGATGCAATTAAGAAAATGAAAGAAGCTAAACCTTTGTTTCCTTTGGTACACCCCTGCTGCTGGTATTCTGTCTTTCGTAATCATTCTAGCATAGAATGCTGCTGACACTGACTGAAACTAACTCTGAGAAGTTAGATAATTGCACTGCCTTTATGTAAACTATCAGGGATTTTAGAGTTGTTAACCTCTTCATGTATCTCAATCTAATATATAAGGGATTACTTAAG
This sequence comes from Maylandia zebra, assembly GCF_041146795.1. Classification (NCBI taxonomy): domain Eukaryota; kingdom Metazoa; phylum Chordata; class Actinopteri; order Cichliformes; family Cichlidae; genus Maylandia; species Maylandia zebra. The sequence goes on from NC_135167.1 coordinate 6,327,349, forward strand.
TACTAGGAATACATGTTGATGCTCAGTACATTTGTATACGTATAGACTTAGTCTTTATTTCAAGTGCTCTTGTGAAAAGTATAAATACTTCATGATACTAGATGTCCAATTCATTCAAAGGCCAACACTTGTAGGCAATCATATTAACTCATTTATTTGTATTCAGTAGACTCATCAAGTTGTTAATATGTTTCTTCTTAGAAAGACTAACTTGCAGGAGTAGAAAAGTATATGTTATCTTACAAGGATTACAGAATTTATGTAAGATTTGTTTCTTGGAAAGATAGCTTAATCTCTGTAAAGGCTAATGTAGCATGTAGCAAAGCTATTTATAGTATTTTTGTGTCTGTTTGTTAAATTAGCAAGTTTTGTGATGTGCTGATTTAGCATTGATAATATCTCACTCTCCTGCTTTCTTTCTTTCTGCAGTTATCAAATTCAACAACAGGCCGTTCTGGTTTTGCAGGAGAACCAGGATCTCATCAATCAACTCGAGGAGCAGCATGCTGAGGCCAAGGCCACTCACAGCAGACATAACACTGAAGGTATTTTCTGAAACACTGAAAGACCTAAAAAAAAATTAAAAAGATGAAATAAATTCTTCCACAAGCATTTACACTAAAATCTTTAAAATGATGCATGCATTTCAGAATTACGTCTGTTTTTTTTGTTTAAAAAAATGTTTTTAGGTCTTTTTTGATAGGGATAAATGAGGAAATACAGAATATAACACAGAATACGCAGAAAAAGTCTAAATGTCTACTTTTGGTGTTGGCCGTGTCCCTTTGAAGGTCGTAGATTCGAACGTTAACGCAGTAGATGTTTCTTTTTGGATTCAGGTATATAATGCAAACTTTCATTTTTGTTGGCTCTTTGACCTAGCTAACACAAAGATGCATTGTTAGACATAGGAAAAGCTTAAAAAAAGCAACAGCTTGTTTAAAAGAGCCTTTCACAACATTAACAATGTAACAAATCGTTGCCAGAATGAGCCCCGCCCTAAGAATATACATCTCGTCATGTGTCTCAGTCTAATATGGATGTGATTTATTGAGTAGTAGTCATACGTGTTGATGCTCAACGCATTTTTATAAATAGGATACCATTAAACTTCATTTTGAGTTGTTTTCACCTACTGGGTGATACCTAAGGTTTTTTCCATATTATTTTTGGTTTCATAATACATACTTTCCTTTCTGTTGGCCCCGTGATCTAGCCAACAAAGAAACACAAAGACCCATTGTTAAACATAGGGAAAGATCACTTTTTAAAAGTCTTTCACAACGTTAACAGATCTTCATTTTCCATTTCGGGTGAGCCCCACCTCAAGAATATGCAACTTAAAAACGTACACACTCGCAATTTCACGGCCTTTTTTGTAAACATGTTAAATTCAGAAAAGATTACTCAAAAAGACTCAAGTGACATACAAGGAGAATACATACAAGAAAACATGAAAATACATTTTGAGCACTAAAGGCATTTAGCCTAATGTACATTTACTGGGCTCGCTTCCCTATTTCGTTTTTTTATTTTCCTTTTTATTCATTTTCTTCTGTTTAATACTCTCTTTTTTTCTTATCTCTTTCTTGTTTCTTTAGTGGCAAAAGTGTCTAAGAAACTGATGTTATTAGAAGTGGAAAACCAGCGTTTGGAAGGGGACCTGGAAGAAAGCAGGAGGGAGGTGCAGAAAAATAAGAAGGAGCTTCAAGTTCTGCAGGCCCGCCTAAAGGATGCAGTCACCTGGGACGAACACTGCAGCATTGCTGGAAAACTGAGAAGGTACCCTTCTAATCTCACGTTATTAAACAAAACTGAATACTTAAGTATTAAAGCTGCTCTGTTATTTCAAAGAGAAAACAAGAAACTGTAGACTGAACAATTTATCTTCACAAGCATTGACCATTCTTGCTCTATGTTGGGTAAGGGTGTTGAGAAAGCTTTGTTTATTATTATTTCAGTTGATTTGTAGCACAGATAAGTAGACAAAACAAGAACTACAACAAGAGTAGCACCTGAAGCACTGCAGTTTTAAGTGCAACAGAAAAGTCAAATGGGATTTAATGAATAAATGTACGTGGTCAGGTATTGTCATAGCCCCTGGGATTTAAAATACAACTCATGTTTACACAAATGAATCAAAAATAAATTGCATAAGCATGAAATAACAGGACTATTACATTTAAAACAAATATCAGTAGGCTATATTTTGGAGTTTTAATTGCAGATTGTGACACGTGCTGTGACATAATTCTATGAACTCTTCTCTTCACTCTCAGACAACTGGAGCAGCATGAGAGCAGAAGTAAGGGTGAAATTGACAAACTGCTTCTGAGAGTATCTAACCTCCAGGAGGAGAACAGGATTCTAGCTCTGGACAAAGCCCAGCTAACTGCAAAAACAAGGGCAATGGAGGCTGAGCTGGAGCTCTCCAGGCAATCCAACAGGTAGTAAATATTTAGTGTTCTTTGTTTGCTGTTATCACATACATGAAACCTGGTATACAGCAGTGAGACACAGTTCTTGGAAGGTTTTCAGCATTGCTTGAGCCATTAAAACAAAAGAATGTTATGATTACTATAACAGCATGTGGAACCAATTCCATTTTCAATATATTAAAATACTTTTGTGCAAAGAATATGCAGCATCTGGATATGTTGAGAAACAAACTGCCATAAAAACTGGTACATGGATGTTTAACAAGAGTAAAATCAGTGTAAACTATTTATTGTTTATAATTGGGACAGCTTGCTTTTAAAAAAACAAACACTCATGATAACTTGAAATTGAAGCAGTCTGATAATGTGCTAGACTCCTGCACATCCACTGAGCTCTGTGTTAAGGTTTTTTTAAATAAAAAAATCCAACCTATATAAAGTAATATGGAAGAAGTCCACTTAGTAAGTGTTATGCACATGACTTTCATGTGGGAAAATGTGGTTCATATCCTATGTGAGGATCAGTGCCAACAAGCTCGTCTGATGGGAGACAGGAGAACTTTCTATTTTCATATAATCACTTTATTAATTTAATTATTATTAATTTATTTTTTTCTTTTCTAGATTTCTGTCCAACATTGTAGCTGGTGATTCATTCTTTTGTCCTGTTTGTCTAATGTTTTGACACCTAGTATAATTATAATTAATTAACTGTAGGGATTGCAAGGGATTGCAGCTGTACTTAAATATGTTCTGGTCTGGAGCCTTCGTTTCCCAGTAGATTTGTGCTGAGATTAATGTGAACTCTTTCAATATGAAGTGTGAAGTCTGTCAAAAGGTGTTTAATAACCAACATTTCCCCCCACCTTGTGCAGATGGCATGATCTCAAGTATCATCCAGCTAACCTATTGTCCTTCTTCTTATTTAACCCTTCTATCTGCTGCTTTCCCTTTTCTTAACCCCTGCTTATTTTTCTTTACCATGTTTTCACCAAACCTCCCTTTCGCACTCCATTCTCGTGCCCCCATACTTTCTCTTTCTCTCTTTTCTGTGTTTTTGGTCCTCTTTTAATACTCTTTAATCAATTCCCTTCCTCACTCGCCTATCTTTCCATCAATTAGGAAGGCTGAAAGAAGAATGAGTATGTTGAAGCAACAAAAGGAAGAGTGTGTGTTAAAGGAGGAAAAGACACGGCACTACCTGGGAGCTGTCATTTCTGTGGCAGAACACATTTCCCAGGAGAGAGACCAACTATTACACATGGTACTACTGATGCTACTGTAAAAAGATTTTGTACCACATGTGACACTGAATAGATGCACAAACATGAGGGTCTTGAAACTTTCCTTTGATAAAAAAAAAAGGTCTAAATATACTGAATATTAAGTATCAATTCATTCACTTACTAATTAAGCTGTTTGTAGTAATGCCAGCTTTGGTTGCTGTTTACAGACAATTGATCCGAAATGACAACAAAATTCAGTAGTTAAGGTGTAAAGGTATTTCATAAGGGTTGCAACAGGTCTGGAGGCAGGTAGGATTTTGGATTTTAAAAATAGTCACAGAAAAACTAATAGGCACCCAAAAACTGCTGGCAGATGCAAATCAGACTGGCTACCCCTCAAAATTTGTTGGTAATAATGTCATAAGGTTGCAGAAAACCTGGGACCAGTCCCTGGATAGATTACTGGTACATCTCAGGGCCAACATAGACAGGCAACCACTCACACTCACATTCACTGACATTATCTAATGCTTATTTGTATTTCCTGAACAAGTTTGCTCTTAAAATTAACTCCATTCTAGGAGAAAGAATCTTAAGCTCCTTCTCCTCAGCTCTGCTGAGAATCATTAAATTGATGGTTAGGACTTCCAGATAATCAGTCAACTGATCAATTAAAACTGAATTATTAATGATTCCAAAATCTTATTTGGTTTTCACATGCACCTGTTTTCAGAGATAGCAAATTTAATAATTTAATAGCAGAAAATTAACTAGCCATATAATACTATTCTTTCTCTCTTTTTTGCCATATTTTTCAAGTAGTATTTGATAACAGTGTAATAAAACTGGAAATTCTGTTTTTGGAGTGCCAGCCCAGTATTTTTAGTGGCTCCCATATAGCCACCCCTAAGAAATTTTTTTGGAGGAGGTGCCCCTGAGGATAGGTGACAAAAGTGTGCATTTGATTCAGTGTCATGTTAAAAAAACAGTTTGAGATTATTGGAACTTTGTGACATGATGCATTATTTTGCTAGAAGCAGCCATGAGAAGCTGGGTACAGTGTGGTGATGAGAGATGATGAACATGGTCAGCGACAATACTTGTGCAGGGTGCGGAATTTAAATTATGCCCAGTGATGTACTGAGGAACCCAAAGTGTGTCAAGAAAATATCCCCCATACCATTATAGCACCTCCACCACTGGCACCTTGTTTTTGATACAAGACAGGATGGATCCATGTTTCCATATTTTTTTACCCAAAATTGTGACCCCACAGACAGGCAGCAGTTTTCCAGTCTTCTATTGTTAAAATGATCCTCACAAATGATCCTCACATGTATGCATATCTCTGTGTATATCTCTGTTGTATACTTTCATTATTCAGACAAGGTACACGCACAGAGAAGATAACGTAAAGGTTTTTTCAGTCAAAGCAATTGTATAAATCAGACCAAAAAGTGTGTAAGGCGTACAGGAACCGAACTGTCTGATTTTCCACCTCTGGCATTATATAACTGGGTATATATTATCTGGGTTTTTTTTAAGCATTGTGATTATGTATGTTATGTAAGCAGTAGAAATGTTTTAAATGCTGAAAACATTTTATTTTTTTTTAAATTTATACATAGTTGCCTATAAAGCACTATGATTATTGCAGAGTTAAAGAAGACTCACGGTTACTTTTTGTGTTTTTGGAGTTCTAAAGAGTCATGACCAATAATCTGAGAATGACTGGCATGGGGGAGCCTTAGCTGACTTTGACTTTTTATGAAATCTTGATTCACACAGTTACTTAGTAGGTAATAATGAGTGAGTATTTTCTTATCCATCCTTATCCAACCTAGTACAAGTCTGCAGATTGGTTATACTGTCCTGAAGTTAGACAGCTTTTGTGCCTCACCCATTTGGCTGCACAGGATTTCTGTAAATTGGCAACAGTTTGACGTCTTTCATTCATTTCCTTTATCCAATTCTCCCATAATCCCTCACTTCCTTTATCCAATTGTGTGTTTAACCCTCCCTCTGTGTTCCTTTTTTAGCTCAGTAACCCGCCATCTTCCCTGTCTGCCTCCCTAGGCATCATCTCTTCAGCAGGAAAAGCAGAGATTCATCAGCAGGATTCTCAGTGGCACAGTTCGATTTGGAAAACTACAAGAAGAAGTCAAAGTAAGTTTGTTTATTAAAACATCACTTTCAGAATACAGTCACCTCCCCTGTAAACACTTTTTTTTTCACACAAGAATCATACATCAGTGGTTTTAAAAAGTCAAATCTGGCTCACTGGCTACAGTGGGTTTGGTTTGTCTTAATAATGTCTGCACATATGATTAAGGAGCCAGAACTCTCTTAATGTATTCCCAGAAGCTGCACTGCTACGTGGCAGGCAGGTTAATTTGATCTTAACCTCTGATGCTTGGCAAGCTTTTGAACAACACATTTGGTTCATCTGGTGCCTCAACTGATCAGGCTGAAACATAACGTTCCAGTTTCAGTCCTCATGTCTGGTGTCTATTGATCAGCCCACTCTACTGGAATTGATAAACCATCTGCTTGTCAGCCTCCACTACTCGCAACGAATAAATTGATGAACACTTGTGTCTTGCAGATTGCTTTCTCTTATGCTGACTTGAGTGGGTCAAGTCAAGTATCTTAGATAATCTTCTCATTTTTAAGAGCTCATGCAATTAGGACCATACATTGTAAGCATGTTTCATGTAAAGAAAGCACCAGTATAATGATAATGATCAGAGGTTATAAAGGGGTGCCGTTTGTGCTCTATGACTGTGGTCATAGAGAACATACTGCTGTTATGTGCTATTTTACATGCATTTTCTCACTTTGCCTGTCAGCACTTTTCCTTTATGTTTGTCCCTTTCTAAAAATCCTGATTCAATCCCCACCAGGCCATGGGTTCTTTAGTTCAGTTTTAGATTACTTTCATTTAATTTTGTTTTCAGTTGACTTATAATTATACATGAATTCAAATTAATTAGAGTTTAAATTAAACTATTATGCCATGAAATCTCATCCCTCATGTACAGTATTGCACTTGCATGTAGTTGTCAGTACCAGACACATGCATGAGCATAGGTAATTGTAGATTAGAACACAGAGCCTCTTTCTTCCTTGTTCATTCTTTGGCAAGACCACATTGATCCCACCATTCCCACAGAAATAAAATGAAGCCTATTATAGTAAATCACCATGGTAGCCTTTTCTGCTGATATGAATCTTTCCACTGTGGTTGACAGTTGTTGTACACCATCAGCTACTGTACAGTTGTGCATTCTTCTTTTGTAATTGTTTATTATGATGAAAAAAACATGACACTAGCTATAGTGCCTTGCTCAGCGGCCAGTGGTATGTGTGTTCTGTCAGTAGCTCTTGTCACTCAAACCAGAGCAAGGAAAAACATCTCAGTGGGTTTAACAATTTTATTAGGGTCTCTATAGCAACAGCTCATAGGGAGAGAGAGAGAGAGAGAGAGAGAAGTGTATGTGTGTGTACGTGTGTGAATGCAAATCTCATAGTTGGTGATCAGACCATGAAAAAAGGAGAGCCGTAAATGTTGTGGTAAAAAACATTTTCCCCTCTTTTCCTAATAGTAACACAAAAAAAAAATCTGACATAAAGGTGGACTTTAAGGTTTGTAGTGGTTTCACAAAAGCATTATGGCTTAGGAATTGTCTTCAACACAATTTTAAAATGAAATAAGAACCAAATTGAAGTCCTGATAGAGTATCAGCACTTATTGTTTGACCACTGCCTGCTGCAAGAATAGCCCGAACACACATTGGCATTGATTCTGAAAGTCTCTGAAACTCTGCTGGATGGATGGAACATTATTCCTCCAAAATGTTTTGATCCCTTTTAGTGTAGGGTTAAAGAGTCTTGGTTTTTACCTTGTATTTGTCACACATCACGTTGTTGTAAGCCAACCATAACGTAATATGGTCGGCATTTGCGTCATCACATTGTATTATATAAAGAAACCATACACATAATTTAATTAAGATGAGTTCATAGATTAATTAAACGAGTCACTGAGTGTTTACATTCTCTTATTTGCTCTGTGAGTCACAGCTATGTTGCCTTTCTGTAACCTGCTCCCTTCTGTACCAAACACCTGGATTGTACAGGAAAAAATATACAAACCCATTTCAGACTGGTGTATCCCAGTTCACATTTTTGAGGACATTCACACCAGCTAGAGCAGATAAATATCCCTGTGTTGTCTTTTTTATTTCTCACCTAATCAGTGTTTAAAGTATTTAGAGTTTACTTAAGCAAATATGATGCAATGGTAGGTTAATATCAGTGGTTGCTGTTTTTACTCATTTCTATTTATAACAGGACTGCATACATGTTATTGTTCTTGTCTGTACTGCACTACTTACATCATTCTTTTTCAAAAGCCTCAATTGTGGAGAAATTAAATAATGGAAATAATTAGTGTGGCTTAGCCTGTTACAGTAAATAATGCATTATCACAAATAGCCAGTAACCCAGTTTCACAATATAAAATACCACGAAAGGAGGGTGGAAGGGAAATACATACTCTAAAAGTATGTTAAGAAAAATATTATGCTTCTGTTATATTTTAACTGAAATATTTGGATAAAAACAGCAACTATGATAATTCGTTTGTGTACTTTACTGTTTCACAGAAAAAAGTGCATTCATTGCTCCACTTTCAGTTGTACAGCAGTTAGTTATTAGTTAGTTAAGTTAGTTAAGTTATGCCAGTAATGATTGTGAGATGTTTCATTTTTTGCATTTTCTTTGTTTGTAGTGCACAGAAGTGTAGTGGCTATCCAGTCTTTTTTTCTCAGGCTTTTCTTCAGTTGAAAATGGATTTAGTGGCTCTATAGGGCTTAGACATAAAGACCTGGAAAACTGACTAGGACAAAAAAAGACACCTCTTTGATAAGGAGGAATAACAGTCACTGGGAATGATAGCAGAGGAAATTGATCTATTTAGCACAGCATTGTGGACAATTTTATAGAAAACAAAACAAAACAAGTGAACACAGGGCAGGTCCCTCTACGGAGAAAAACTGCAGCTGATAACAGAAAAATCTGGAGAGCTGTAAAAAAAACAAACAACAACCCTTAACCATCACTGATATCACCAACAGTTTGAGAGTGGATAGCAAAGTTCAAAGAAAACTTACTGTAGGGAATAACAGAGATTCATACCTCTTATGGCATACCACTAGATTGGAATTATGCATGTTTGGAGCAAATGTTTAATGAACTAATGAAACCAAAATTTCTCAAAGTGAAAGTGAAAGAAAGACTGAAGAATACATGTGATTCAAACCTCATCAAATATGAAGGAGCTAATAAAATGTTATGGGCATGTTCTGTGTGGCAGTAAAACAGGGATGGGCAATTGATTTTAACAAGCTGAACTCAGTTCTGCTTAGTATTAATTTGATCTCTTTATAAGCTTGTTGGTGAAGTCCTCCACGACAGTCCCAGTTTCTCCTGTGGACCCTTGGGGAAATTAATTGTCCATCCCTGCTATAATAGAATCATTTCAAAAGTATACACAAACATTTAGTTTGTCTATGCATGAAGCAATTCCCCTGTCTCATTTAACAGGCCTTCCAAAAATACAGTGGCATTAAGCACATTGCCTGTGCAGCCAACGCTTTATCAGTGACAGCCAAGCCAGTCACCAGATTTAAAGCCTGTTGAGCCTTTTTTTTTCTAGATGAAAAGAAGATTGAAGGAAGAAATCCCCAGTAACAAAGATCAGCTGAAACCTGCTGATTTGAAGCCCAATGATGATAGTAAAGCTTTTGTCATGTCAGTGGTCTGCAGACTTCGTATTCTTCAAAGAGCTATGAACATTTATGACTGTTATTTCTGAAAGAAAAAAAGCATCCACATATGAAAAGCATGAAAAAAGACTTAAATGCTAGTTTATACCCCACTCATATTTCGGCTTCAATTTCAATTTAAATAGCAAAATGTTTTTATTTTTGTTAATTAAAAAACAAAAATGAGTAAATGGAATAGTAAATGATAGTCTGATAAATTCCTGATAGTTGTGATGAAGAAATTTCAAAGCCATCAAAAGGGTTAAAAACCCACTAATGTTAAAATGACCAGATAAACCAATCTTTGAAGTTGTCTAGGCCACATGATAACAGGATTTGGTGCACATAAACATAAACAAGTCACAAGTTTTTAGAATTGGAAAACATCGAGGGCAAATCAAGGCAAACATTTGTAACAGCAGAAAAGTATACAATAACAGCAATAGGGAAGTAAGCTTTTTCACTCTTTGTGAGAATGAATGAATGAATGAATTTTATCCTCAGGAAAGATTAGACTTGAGTGTTGAATTACCAGGCAGGAACCTTTAGTACCCGACCTCAACCCAGGCAACTCAATGAAAAGCATCAAAATGGAATTGTGAAGGTTATTCTTGTCCCCTTATCTTCACACCTGCTAAAGTCCTTTTTGTTCTTTCTCTCATTGCAGCTTATGTGGACTTGCTCTAAAAGCTCAGTTACTTAAATAGATGATAACTGATTGAGATCAGAGGTTTTCTATCACAGGTTCCGTTTTAATACAAACGTGAAATACTAGCAGGTACTAACAGTTGCTTTCTTTTTAATGAACAGCTCTTGCTCTTGGTGATTACTGTCAGCCTGCGGTGATTGTAATATGTGTTGCCACCTAATGAGTTGAAAAAATAGGGATTGTGCATTAAGTGTGTGCTATAAAGAGAAACAGATTGTGACTACATTATTCATATGTAATTAAAATTCATGCTCCTCCATCTCCTGGATACACCTGAAAATGTTAAATATTTTAGTGAGTGCATGTATAAATATAGCCAGGTCACAGGTTTGACCCATTCTGCTGCTTGACGTCAGTGTGGGATGACTTTTTTCCGCTTTAATTTTCTCCTCCACTCTATAATGTTCTCCTCCACTTTCCCCCCCATCATCGCATTTATATGAACATTTACAGAAGTTATTACTCTAAATAATAGGATCACATAGGATATTTATTTGTTCTACCCTCCTGGTGTGCTGACCTTTGACCCTCCTTCTTTGTGCCTACTGTTCAAGAATGGCCTGAGTGAGTCAATTTGGCTAATTGTGTTTGACAGCTGAAAACCATAAACCACAGACTATGCTAATTAGTACCATTTTCAAAGCAAGAGAAACGGTTGCTAAGGAAAATAATGACAGTGAGCTCATTGAATTACCCACACAGAGGTTTGTCATACTCAAGGCTGTCCTATATGTGGACCAATTTCATATTTGTCTTTTCAGATGTAAGGAGGGAGACTGGGGTTTTTTTTTAATGGAAGCTGTCACTCAACTCAGGAAGATGAAAGGCAGGGTCCTTTAGATGTTGTATTGTACAACAAGCAGGACAAACACTTGACTGACACGAAGTCTTTGTAACAGATCTTACCAAATAGAGCAAAAATAATAACTCTGTTCCTCTTTTCTGACCTGCTGCTGATATCTGTCATAACTAATATCTCTTCTAAGAATCGCTTCTTCTTCTTATGTCTGTTCAGATCATTTTTCCTCATCAAGTCTAAGCTCATTGTGGCATATTTACTGTGTATCTTTGGTGAAAATAATATTGCACAATAGTATGCCACTAAAAAATGAAAGATCTTTGTCAAAGTAGTAATTCTCAGTTGCCATTATTCAAAAGAGAATTAAATTGTTATCCTTTTTTCTTATCCTCACACCTGGCAGTAATATTGAGTCTCATCAAGCTTTGGAAGGTTTGGAGATAATCATGTCAAAAATTGAGTTTAGAGTCTCTAGAAATCTTCTAAAGATTAAAAATCCCACTTCTACGAACACAGCGGTGTTTTGTGATATCACATATAATCTCTTGCCTTTATGATTTTATTGGTTTGACGGCATCTTGTATCTCTAAGCTTAAAAACACTACCTATGAAAAATTTCACAAAAATCAGACAGGAGGTAGCAGAAGGGAAAGTATGCACACGAGCAACCTATAGAAGAAAATAGTTCAATTTATTTAATTGCCTAGTAGCGTCTGTACTCGGTAGCATAGTGCTAAGCTGCAGACACTGTATCATAAGCAGAAATACAGGAAATCATAAAAGATAAAATGTACAGCAACAGATAGAGCAGTTGACAAAGGAAATCCAAGAAATAAAAATATAGAGCACAAATGACAGAAAATCATCAGGACATACAGAACAGAGAAAAAGTTTATCATTCAAATGAATTGTAAATGCTACATCTGCATTTGATGAAATGTACCATTACCCGACTTCAGTCACTGGATATATGAAAAATAGTAGTTCTAGGCCCCTCAGTTATCAACATTTTAACAGAAAAGACTCTAAATGTTCTCCGAAGACTAAAATAAAGCCTACTTTTAAATTCAACAAAGGTCATACTATACTCTCCTGCTCATGAACTTTGTTTGATTTAGTTTGATTTACAGAATGAAATGCCCCTATAAAGCAGTTAAATGGTAAAACTATTTTAACTGGTTCTGGAAATGTCAGGCACTGCTGGATACAATTAAACGTGTCGCAGAAGAGAAATTTCTGCTACAACAAAACAAAGCTTTAAGGGCAATTTCTTTCTGCAACACAAAGGAAAAGACTTGATCAAAAATAGCATTTAAAATTCTGGACTTTCTTTCTTTCTTTCTTTCTTTCATTTTTATAAAACCGAATTAAAACACAATTTGTTGAGTCAGTATTTCCTGGTGGTACATGTAAGAAGAGCCTTTTTTTAAACATGCAGCAGACAATTAAGACAGCTGTTGCAACACATGTGCAAATTTGGCTTCTACCACGACACTCATTAGTATCTTTGAGCAAAACAAGCACGTTACCTGTACCAAAAAATCAAGAATAGCAGAGTTGCTAAAGCCAAAGGACAAACTGAATGGAGGATGTGTTGTTTGACAGGAAGTATCAAAAACCCTGAGGTATGAGCCTAGTTTATGCCTCACATGCACTGTTTCCTTGCACAGTAGCCCGAATGACGTGAGAGCTAGAGGTGCAGAAATGCATATTCACTAACAGCAAGAACCTCGTCACACCTCTGCCTGTGTGCTACTTGTGTAACAATTAAATTATGGCCATGTCACAGGTTTTTATTGGTGTTTTGTATTTTGTCATGGCAAAAAAACATGCTTTGCATGCAGACAGTTTTTTTCGAAAGTGAGGAAGGCTGAAAAATCGAGCCAGATGGATAACATACAAAATGTCAAGTCACTGTGTTTGCAGTTCTCACATTATGACCTGTCCTTCACACTCACTTTGAGGAACGGTGTTTCAAGTAGGATATTAAACTGTTGTAACAAAAATGCACGATCAGCAGGCTCATCAGCAGCCTAGTTCATAATAAACCATAGATAACCACCGACCTAAATCACACCCAATTATTTTTCTTTTTGTTGTTGGCAGCTGTCAATTGCAGTAATTAAAACGAGTTTGAAAAACGAGTAAGTAAACAGACCTTTCTTGTAAACCATTATAATGCTTTGAAAACTGTATTCACATTCATGTCAGTTCACACAATCCCAAATTTAATTTAAAAAGGTTTGCATCCCGGATTTTTGTACATAAACAATGTTGATAATTGAGGGCACAGGACTCCTGTCAGTGTTGTTTTTATGCAAGTCGAGGATTAAAGGTTTGTTGTCAAATGCTATGTTAGACTAGGTCAACACACAACACATAACAAATAAAGGTCACAAAAATGCATCACAGAAAAGTCGGTATAGGCTGCTGACAGACCATGCCATTGGCTCTGTTTCTCTTGACCAAGCTGGTATCTCCGTTGAAGCAGTACGTCTAACAAAAGCACAGCACATCACTGAAAACTGACTTATTTTGTCTCACTGGCCTTTTATTTGCATGAAGGTGACTGACTGCTCAGCTTGTTATGCCTGTGCAGGAGAGGATATCATCTTTACCTGGAGGCCTGTACTCCCACAGGCTGACTCTTTCCTATCCTAGGACAACCAGTTTTCAGGATCCCATCATCCTCTGGAAGAGCAGTCACACATGCCTTGACAAAGGCACTGGCAGAATCCATAGACCAGGCAAACTGTCAGGCTTGATGGTACTAAGCTAACGCATACAATACCCAGAGTCACTCTCTGAATCACCAGCAAGTAGATTCCAAGAGGAAGTGAGCCAAAGTATAAGAAACCCAGAAGCCAGACCAGGATGCGTGGGACATGATTACAGAACTTGGACAAGGCATCCTGATCTGCTGGCCCATTAGAGCCTATAGATACTGAGTCCAGGCTTTGCTCAGCATAAACATCTGAGCTGCCATTTTGGCTTGGAGAGTGTTGTGAGTCCCTCTGCACCTCCATTATAGTGATTACCAGGCAGTTGGATGAGTCACGAGATGGACTGGAGGAGGAGAAACTCTTTGGAGTCAAGACCACCTCCCTGTTTTGGTCGGAATTCCAGGATTTGTCTCGCATCACCAAGTGGGACATGATGTTAACATCATCAGGCAGGGCTGAAATCTCCTGCTCAGTGATCTCAGTTTGGTGTCGGCAAAAGGGGCAGGAGATGCAGCCTGCACTGTCAGCAATATCCAGGATTTTAACGAGACAACGGGCACAGACCCGGTGAAGGCAGTCCAGGATTTTAGGCTTCCGGTGGTGGACATTGTAACGCTGATAACAGATTTTACACTCTAACTCCTCCGGAGGAGGACTTTCCTTCTCCTCAAACTCAGTCTGAGGACAGCTCATCTTCAAGTCATGTTCTAGGGAAACATATAGAGACAGGGTGAAATAAAAACAGAACATCACATGTGACTTTAACTAGTATGCAAAGGAAGTAATAAAAGAAGAAGGAAGAAGGAAGGAACAAAAAACCAGAGCATGTTTGTCACTACAGTGTCTTGCATCTCTCTGCCCAGCAGGAAAAGGTCAAAGCTCCTCTCTGACTGCTTTGACTTTGTGTACCTTCTGGTGATGAAAGATTTATGATTTGGGAGTTGAATCAGGGTATTATACTAGTGCCCTTTTGTGGCAAAGTAAGAGCCAGTAGTGCTATTGATAATCAGGGAGAGATGGTACAGGGAGCTGCTCCCTGAACATTTTTCATTGATTCATTAGTGTTGATGCAGTTCTTAAAATAAATGACCAGCCCTTGAACCAAAGGTTTGATTGTTACTTAAATTATTTTTTAATGTATTTATTCATTATCCATTGGATTATATAAAGTCCTTCTTGGCATTTAATTTATTCAGTTAGGGCATTGGATAGTAGAGCATTGTCATTCATTGAAAGACTCTCATTGTTCTCCCTGAACAAACTGATTTCTTTTATTGGGCATTAAATGTGTTTGCTGAGTTAGTCATCAGGGCATTCGTTTTCGTAACCGTTTATTGAGCGCAGGGTCATGGTGGGGATAATGCCTATCACAGCTGTCATAGGGAGGGGTATAGGGTACACCCAGGTCATCAGTTCATCACAGTGCTTCCAGAGAGAGACAGACAATCACACAATCACCCTCACATCCAGTTTAGAATCACCAAAGACACCTAACATACATGTCTTTAGACTGTGGGAGAAAACTAGATCACGCAGAGGAAACCCACAAAGGCACATGGAAAACAGGCAGAAAGGCCCAGCCAACCATGAACATTCAAAAACCAGCAAGTTAATCATTACTTGAATTTATTAGTTTACTGAACATGATGGCCATTATTGGCTAGGATATGCTGAAATTTTTGACCAGTCTACCTACAGCGGGGAAAATAAGTATTTGACACATCAGCATTTTTATCAGTAAGGGGATTTCCAAGTGGACCATTGACACAACATTTCCACCAGATGTTGCCATCAAGCCAAATATTGACGTCATACAAACAAATCAGAACATATAAGTATACAAGTTAAACCACAATAAATAAAGTGAAATGACACAGGGAATAAGTATTGAATACATGGAGATAACAAGGGGCAAAATGACATAGAAAGCCAGGAGATCACCTGAAATCTGTCAGTATTGATAGAGAAATCCTGTCCCCTATCAGTACTAATTGATATCAGCTGCTTTAGTCCTAATTGATGGCCTATAAAGGCTCCTCATTACCCAGAAGGCACACAGGAAAGACTTCATGATGGGTAAAAGCAAAGAACTCTCTCAAGATCTTCGTAATCTTATCGTTGAAAAGCATTTTGATGGGAATGGTTATAGGTGCATTTCCAGAATGCTGAATGTTCCTGTGAGCACTGTGGGGGCCATTATCCGGAAATGGAAAGTGCATCAGTTCACCATAAACCTGCCACGATTAGGTGCTCCACGCAAGATCCCTGTCCGAGGAGTCCAAAGAATAATCAGGAGGGTTCTCCAAGAGCCAAGAACCACTCGGACAGAACTTCAGGAAGACCTTGCATCAGCAGGTACTGTTGTTTCAAAGAAAACTATAAGCAATGCACTGAACCGCCATGGCATCCATGCACGCTCACCACGCAAGACTCCATTGCTGAACAAAAAGCATGTCAAGGCTCGGTTAAAATTTGCGCAACAGCATTTGGAGAAGCCTGTGGATTATTGGACGACTATAGTATGGTCAGATGAAAGCAAAATTGAACTTTTTGGCAGTCATTCTACACACCATGTTTGGAGAAGAAATGGCACTGCTCACCACCCCAAGAACACCATACCAACAGTCAAGTTTGGGGGTGGAAGCATCATGGTTTGGGGCTGCTTTTCAGCAAGGGGTACTGGCAGACTTCATATTATTGAAGGCAGGATGAATGGAGAGATGTACCGGGACACTCTGGATAAAAATCTGCTGCCATCTACCAGGAAGCTAAAAATGAAAAGAGGGTGGACATTTCAGCAAGACAATGATCCCAAACACAAGGCCAAGGAAACAATGAAGTGGTTTCAAAGAAAGAAAATCAAGTTGCTTGAATGGCCCAGTCAATCACCTGACCTAAATCCCATAGAAAATCTATGGAGAGAACTGAAGATTAAAGTTCATAAAAGAGGCCCAAGGAACCTTCAAGATTTAAAGACCGTTTGTGTGGAAGAATGGGCCAGAATCACTCCTGAGCAATGCAGACGACTGGTCTATCCATACAAGAGGCGTCTAGAAGCTGTAATCACCAACAAAGGCTTTTCTACAAAGTATTGAATAAAGTGTGTTCAATACTTATTCCCTGTGTCATTTCACTTTATTTATTATGGTTTAACTTGTATACTTATATGTTCTGATTTGATTGTATGACTTCAATATTTGGCTTGATGGCAACATCTGGTGGAAATGTTGTGTCAATAGTCCACTTGGAAATCCCCTTACTGATAAAAATGCTGATGTGTCAAATACTTATTTTCCCCGCTGTATATGTCAGGATGTTTGCAGTTACCTAAAGGTGCTTCATTACTGTCATACTAGACAGAAGTTTTACAGTCTTACAATTTCCATCCCCACAAAAATTTAACAGCAACACCTAGCTATATTAGTCATAATTGTCATGTACCTACAAAAATTCCCTCTGAAGACATATGAGGAAGGCTTCAGACCCCACACTACATGGACTTTGCTCCAGACCTTCATTTAGGAGGACCCCTCTTTGTAGCTGCATACTCCATTGTTGCTGTTCCTGATCATGTTTCAAGATATTCCTGATTCATGGTTCATATTTGTAAACAATTTTAATTTTAAATTTAAATCTGTGTGTGTCCAACAAAATTGATAGCTCGTTTTTAACCATCCATCAATCCATACGGCCCTCCTTTCCGAAGAAAAAAAGGGTTGTAACATTGTGTAAAATGTAGGTAAAAAAATAATGCCCTGATTTGCAAATCAGTCAGACCCTGTATTTAATTCTTTATAATATTAAGATGACCAATACTGAAGCTTAGATTTAAAAAAAAATATATATATATATATATACTCATAATTTGGGGAGCTTTTAATGGTTTCCAGAACAGAGACTTTTGTTCTTGTTTACATTATACACACCATTCAAACCTTTTTTGGAAATGGGTTGTAAGCCCTGAAAACAATGCAAACATGACATGATAAGGAACTTACTGACAATTGCTCTGGTTGTTAATTCAGCATATACTGATGCAACTGGAAATGATACCGAAGGACTGTTGTAATCTAATTCCACAGACATTGAGCTGTGATACAAAAACTACTGAACATCAGCTCCAGTTGTTACTGTCACATTTGTTTTTGCATATTACAAAACACATTCGAGTCGTGATGAGGTTTCTGGTAACTCGTCTACAGCCTGAAACACTTCTTCTTTTTAGCAAAACTACCACACTGTGGATTTCTTTGAATGTACCTGAGGGCTGAGAAATATGTGCGATCATACAAAAGAGACTAAATACTTAGCAGGAGGTCTGTCATTTCTGAAGCAAATAAATATCAAAATCATTTTATCCATACTGTGTATATGTTCTGTTTATTAAAACTGGATAAGGTAGAAAATTCTCAATATCAGACATGGGATTTTTTTATAGGTTTCCCTTGCTTCTGCAGATTTAGAACAGCATTATTCTTTTATGCTCTGTTCTCTTGAAATTTAGCCTTGAGAAAAAAATGAAATATGAAACTCAGTTTTCTTCAGGTGAAGAAATAATCAGTAGCTCTTTTAACCGTCTAATTTTCAATTTTTTCAATTTTCCTGTCGTATTTGGATATGCCTGCATGGCACTGCTTGTGTGTGTGTGCGTGTGTGCACAGAAGTCCACAGTTTAGGTTTGTTTTGCTGTCAGTTGTGCCAAGAGCAACTGACAGCAAAGGAGCAAATGAGCAGCTACTGTCTCTGCAGCCAAATCAACAGACCTAATACTTAATACTGTGCATAAACTCATGCACCCATTGTGTTATGTCAAATAATATGTAAAGATGTTGTTCTTAGTTAGCTATAGGCTATGACACATAGTGCTCAGCTAGTAGATTTAACGTTTTGGGAATATTTCTCTTGCCTCTAGCATACAAAAGTAAAGTGGTTCCGATGAGGCTACTTGTGTGGAAAACACATCCATTCTCTTACAAAATCAACGTTTTTTAGTCTTGAATTCTTGGCACTAGGATTTGCGCTACGGCCACGCAACTTAAATGGCATGTTGAGGCCAGACACAGTTGCTGTATAAGGTGTAGTAACACATTGACATTTTTCGTCCTTTTTAGAAAAGTGCTTGAGATTGTCCTCTGGGACATTACTTCTGATAGGTATTTGTCCTTGAGGGCCCCTCCATTACAGGTAGTGCCCTCACCTGAAAATACCACAGATCACGCTGTACTTCCTGCGTATTGTATTTTTTGCGCAGCATCTTCTTGGAGCCTATATTATGGCTACATTTCCCTAAAGATAGTTGGTTCATATGATGAATTTTAATACACTTTTTCTGTGTAGTGACATGTGTAAACTGAAAGACAAGGTAAAGCTGGTTACTTAACATGCTGCCTCTTACATGTACTGTAAGAATAACTGTGGAAAATACTCTAACCTCAATATCCTGCAAAAGTGCGTGTGTGAAAATTGATTAGATACCAACTAGTCAATGGGATATAATCAGTTTAATCAGTACTGTTTCACCATCATTCAGAATGAAAGATGTGTAGCTCTCTCTAAATGTGGCAGTTAGCATAGGAAACAGCAGTGTCTGGAGATGGTAGTCCAGTCTTTGTTCAGCTCTAAGTTTATTTAGTTCAATTCAAATTAAATCAGTGAGGTTTAGAAAGGTTACGAAAGGTTTAGTAAAACCTCAGAAATTGCTTTTGAGAGCCATGGCACAGTTCATTCCTCTTGATACGGCTTACTTTACTTCTGTATATGGACATTAGCAAGTCCCCCTCCCATCATGAAAGTGTTATATAAAGAATGGCCAGTCTTTCACTCATTCATGACCATGAAATATAGATTGAATAGGTGGATTTTGCACTGGCAATTGCCCAATAGTACTCTCTGTGACTTACTGACTGTTAAATATTTAAGCCTGTCTGTTGAGTTAAAAAGCCTTCTGAAAGATGTCAGAAAGACGGAGATGTTCTTGCTAGATCAATCATGTAAGCAGAACTGCCTGATTTTCCACAAAAGTCCCCCCCCAAAAAAAAGGTTGTAAAGAGGGGGATCGATGCTCATAACTCATGAAAGAGCCCAGTTTGCAAAAGGAATTTGAGAGTTGGGGTTATAATTTTTTTAAGTATCCCAGAGAGCTTACATTGTAAACAAACTTTCATTTGTTTTCCCCACAAAGCCTGTATTACTAAGACCTAACAGACCATTAACAGTCATTAACCTTTTGCAATGCTTGAAACATTAATGATATTATTCACATCAGTGTTTTCTTCTTTTGCAATCATTGTACTACCTTAGTACTTTTTTATCACTACTCCCTGTCATTATGCATTAACTGGCCGTTTACTGCCAGAAATTTGTATCCACTTTGGAGATATACTTTATGCCACACTTTCAAATCTACCATATGAACTTACAGCCACCATAATATGTATATTAAACATTTCTGGGGGGAAAAATTGCTTTTGTTGGTTGAGCTGTGGTTTAATTGAAAGAATTTGCTGAGTGTGTTGTTGTCAGGTTCCTGGTCTGTAAGGAGAATATCCCTACTTTACGTGCTAAGCTATTAATCACCACAGCCTTCATCACCATCTTGCACTTTGCAATATTGCGTATCTCATCACTTTGCAGTCCAACCAGATGAATTGTCCAGAGCCATCCAGCGGTGCTGTCATCTGGAGCAACACACATTTGCATTGATCTATTCTGGTCCAAGACCTGCCAGGTTTTTTTTCTTTCTGTACGTGCTGTCAGATTCTCTTTTTTTCAAGTGTATTGTTTTCAACTAATAGAAGACAGGGTATGCATGTGTTATTGCATTCAATTAAAGATAAATTATGAGCTTAGCTGGTGATATTAGACTTGTCTCAGTTTTTACAGAAACAGGACATAGATTTTTTTGTAGTCCATGCAGAAAGCATGTCTTCTGATACATGCTGCAAATACAGAAACACTGCCGGCTAAAGTCAGCTTCACGTGTTGAAAATGCTACTGTGATCTCTCTCCTAATGAGAAACTGCTTCATAATGTGGATGCTGTTGCAAAATTATCAAGCAGGTGACGTTATTAGTTGTTAATAGTCACTGTGAACAGAGTGATGGTAAAAAAATAATAATAATAAAAGGTACCCTTTGGATAAGATTAGTTACTTGAGGTTAGATAGCAGGACAAATTAGTGCCCATATTGAAGAGATTCCAAAAATAAAGAAAGAGTTTCTTTTTAGCCATAGTGTCACTCTAAAATAAATCAACCACTCTTGCCTACTGTAGTAGTTAAATTTCATGACTAAATATAGAAAAATCACACCTTAGTCATTGTGACTGAGTAGTTAATTCACTGGGATCTAATTTTTTTTTTTTTTTTTTTTTTAATTTATTCATTTTCAGGCACAACAAATACCTATATTGAACATAAAATACACAAAACAAAAAACAAAACTTGCCTGAAAAAGGAGTGGGACGAAGAAAACTTATTAAATCCCACCCCTATACTCACTCATCAACAAAAAAAAACAATAAACTTCCCGCAGCTACGCCCATCATTGCATACAGACCCATCCACAGCCCCGGGCAGATACAAGCATCTAAGCGGCAGCTCGCAACCAACAATTAGAGCCTTCATAACTGAATACAGAATATATAAATTATAAATTGCATTACCACAGGTAACAGGCAGTAATAACTACAAGTAACAGACACACATACATATACATACATATATATCTACACACACAAGTACATATATGTACATACATACGCACACTTTATTTTTTATTTTTTATTTTGGAATCCATACCAGCAATGGTAAGAGGACAGACATTACAGAGCACACTAAAACCCATCATTGAGTATACTGTGACCAGACCAACTGTTTGTAGAGAAATTTAAATCTATGAATATTTTTGCATTGTTTCAATTGTAAACTCAGACTGTTCCAGATTTTCACACCACATACAGACACACAAAAGCCTTTACGGGTTGTTCGAGTTCTGGGTAATTTGAATTCTCCAAAGCCTCTCACATTATAAACCTTTTCTCGAATTTCAAATCTAGTTTGTAAATTTGCCGGTAAAAGTTTAGTAAAAGCTTTATACAAAATTATGGATGTATTGTAATTAACCAGATCCTGGAATTTAAGTAACTTTGCCTGAAGAAAGAATTTGTGAGTATGATCTAGATAACCAGCCTTGTGAATAATACGCAGTGCTCGTTTCTGTACTGTGACTAATGGATTAGTTGTATTTTTATATGTATTTCCCCACACTTCCACACAATATGTAAGATATGGAAGAACCAGGGTACAGTACAGAGTACGAAGTGCATCTTTATCAAGGAATTGTTTCACTTTGTTCAAAACTGCGAGGCTTCTAGAAATTTTGGTTTTTATGTGTCTGACGTGGGGTTTCCATGAAATTTTGTTATCAATTATAACTCCCAAAAATTTGTTTTCACTCACATTATCAATTGGTACACCTTCAATGATAATTGGTAATTCTATATTATATTTTAAATTACCAAAAAACATTGCTTTAGTTTTATTTATATTTAATGATAATTTATTTATGTCCATCCATTTTTTTATTAATTTTAGCTCCCTGTTTACAGTCATTACAAGATCAGTATAATCATCGCTACTGAAAAATATGTTGGTGTCATCTGCGAACAGTATGAGTTTAAGTACTTGAGAAACATCAAAAATATCATTTATGTATACATTGAAAAGTTTTGGTCCCAACACTGACCCTTGGGGAACACCACATGTAATACCAAGTTTCTCTGAATGGTAATGCCCTATGCTAACATATTGTTCCCGACCTGTTAGGTAACTTTTTATCCAGTTACCAGCTTTCCCTCGAATACCATATCTTTCCAATTTATCCAGTAAAATTGAGTGATTGATTGTGTCGAAGGCCTTTTTGAGGTCAACAAAAATACCAACTGCATATTTATTTTTATCCAGTGTATCAGTAATTTCTTCTACTGCCTCAATTATCGCCATTGAAGTGGTTCTTTGCGTTCTGAAACCATACTGACCAACATTTATTATTTGATGTTTTTCAAGGAATTTTTCTAATCTTGAATTAAAAAGTTTTTCTAGAATTTTTGAGAATTGAGGCAGTAGAGAAATAGGCCTATAATTGGTAAAACTGTGTTTGTCATTACTTTTATATAGTGGTATTACTTTCGCAATTTTCATTTTTTTTGGAAAACAACCGGACTGAAATGATAAATTACAGATATATGTTAAGGGACTAGCAATATTCAGAATAACCTGTTTAACTACAGACATATTTATGTCATGATAATCCATTGAAGACTTACTTTTACATTTTAATGTGATATTTATTACTTCTTGCTCATTTGTAGCTGAGAGGAACAGTGAAAAGGGATTTGATTTTATATTACTGATATTTTCATTTTTATGACACGGGATGTCCGCTGCTAGTTCAGGGCCAACATTTATGAAGAATTTATTGAACCCATCGACAATATTACTCATGTTGTGATTTTCACCATTTGCATCAGTAAAATATTCAGGATATGATGTTCCAGAAGATCCTTGTTTAATTAAGTTGTTTAACACATCCCAAGTTCCTTTTATATTGTTTTTATTTTCATATAATCTTCTTCTATAATAAAGTTGTTTGCTCGTTCTTATAATATCAGTCAATTTATTTCTATATGCTTTATATCTTTGTTCCACTTCTTTTGTTTTTACTTTGATAAACTGTTTATACAGATTGTTTTTCTTTTTGCAAGCATTAATAATTCCTTTTGTGAGCCAAGGACTTTTTATCTTTTTTTTCTTTGTCATGTGTTCGTTTACAGGACAATGTTTATTGTACCACATAGTAAAAATATCTAGAAAATTATCATAAGCCTTGTCCACATCTGACTCTTCATACACCGAACTCCAATCTTGTTGTGCTAAATCGAAATTGAAGGCATGAATTGCTTCTTCATTTATTGTTCGCTTTGCTATCATGATCTTGGTATCTATTTTTTTTAAATCACAGTCACACAAAGTAAAAACTGGTAAGTGGTCAGTTATATCACAGACAAGCAGACCACTATTAATTTGGAAATCCATGACATTAGTAAAAATGTTGTCAATAATAGTGGCGCTATGTGAAGTTATTCTGCTTGGCTTTGTTATTGTTGGATATAGTGATAAGCTGTACATTGTGTCAGTAAAGTCATCAATGGCTTTTAACCTTGTTGGATTTAGCAAATCAATGTTAAAATCACCACAGATAAATAGTAATTTTTGGTTCACCGAAGCAAACGTTTTTTCTATCCATTCATTAAAAGTGTCAATACTTGAACTGGGTGTCCGATATATACAACTTATTATAACATTTCTCTTTTTTTCATTCATAATCTCAATAGTCAAACATTCCAAAATTCCATCAATAGCCATAGACATAGTTGTTACAACATTATATTTTATAGAGTTATGAACATATATAGCAACCCCGCCGCCCGCCTTATTTAATCTATTCATGTATTTTAAATCATATCCATTCAAACAAAAATCTATTCCTTTATCGACATTGAACCAAGTTTCAGTGATGGCTATAATACTAAAGGGGCGAGAAAGTTGTTGCAAATAGTCCTTAATGAAATCAAAATTAGAGTACATACTTCTGCTGTTAAAGTGAATTAATGAGAGCTTCCCGTCTAGGTTAATTTCTTTTTCATATTGTTCCTGAGTGAAATAATTACAATTTTTAACAAAAGAAGAGAGAAAGTTACTTTCAGAATCTATTTCTGGATCTATTATATTATGCTCCTTATATTCACAATCTAGATCAATTACTTTCTGTTGAAGAACTAATTTCAACGTGTCCATGTCATTTCCTGGTGTAATTGATACATTGGTGTCAGTTATACTTGTCCAGATCCTCCATGTTCCTCACTATCAGTACTTTTGCCTCTTCTGGTGTCCCGTTTAGCTTAATGAAAATCTTACAGTTTGTTACCCATGTATGTTGTATTTTACCGTTCTTCTTCAGTTGCCTTGCCTTCCTCGCGATGTCTGCGTTTTTTCGTGTCAGATGCTCATTAATGAAAACGTCCGTGCCTTTCAGTTTGCGTCCTTGTTTCAGCAGTGCGACCTTGTTCTTCCGATTGACAAATCTCATAATGATGGCCGGCAGTCTGTCACTCCTCCTGGGCAGTGAGTGACATGCTTCTATGTGCTCCAGGTCCATCTCTATCCCCTTGCTTTGGAGGAAGGACGCCACCTGTTGCTCTACCGAGCGGGTCTCCTCGTCGCTGGGCTCCCCGACGTTCCCGGCCACCGCGCGCGCGTACGAGCGCGGCTTGATTTTAATACCGCTGATGACCACGTCGTTCGTACGGGTGTACTGCTCCAGCTCATCCACCCGCCGCTCGAGATCCATGATCCGTCTGTCCTTCTCGGCATTTTGGAGGCGTAGCTGTTTTACCTCCTCCAGAAGCCCCAGAAGCAGCTCCTGCTGTGCCCTGACTGCGGCCACGTCTCCGCACAGCGCTCCGAGGGAGGTTTTAATGTCCTCAACCTCCTCTGGTGTTGGGCCTTTCTTGGGTGGCATACTGAAGCGAGAGCACGAGGCGGCCACCACGAGGGACCCGGAAGCGGAATTTCTGATGATGGCGCCTGGCTAGGCCTGCTGGCTGATGGTGGAGCCTGGCTGTGGCCTGCTGGCTGATGGTGGAGCCTGGCTGTGGCCTGCTGGCTGATGGTGGAGCCTGGCTGTGGCCTGCTGGCTGATGGTGGAGCCTGGCTGGGTCTGCTGGATGTGGCCTGCTGGCTGATGGTGGAGCCTGGCTGTGGCCTACTGGCTGATGGTGGAGCCTGGCTGTGGCCTGCTGGCTGATGGTGGAGCCTGGCTGTGGCCTGCTGAGCCTGGCTGTGGCCTGCTGGCTGATGGTGGAGCCTGGCTGTGGCCTGCTGGCTGATGGTGGAGCCTGGCTGGGTCTGCTGGCTGTGGCCTGCTGGCTGATGGTGGAGCCTGGCTGTGGCCTGCTGGCTGATGGTGGAGCCTGGCTGGGTCTGCTTTTAGTTTAATTTTTATGTCTCTTCCACGATGTTATTTCATATCTGCTTCTGCCGTGGCCTGGTGGACAAGAAATTGGTTAAGGGTTCCCCGAGCTTTCACGCCCCTCATGTTCTTCATGTGCCCACCACTAGAAGCATGCCAGAATAGTTCAAAAGGCTCGAAGAAACACTCCGACTCCTTCGAGGTAGGTACCCGTCTTTGGTTCACCGCTAACGACAGCTCTCTCACAAATATTAATTGAACCTCTTTTCTCTCTTTCAACTGGGAAAAACCGTGCTCCGCGGCAGCATGGAGGTTTTCCTTGCCGTCTTTGTTCTTCTACACCACACCTTCACGCGCACCGAGATGCAGGTTTACTGCACTTTACTGTGGAGAGTCACTCTCTTTATATCTGAATTTTGAGATACTGTAAATAGTCTTGTAATAATTAGGGAGGCTACTGTTTACCCAGAAACATGCTTTGATATGTCCCTGAGAAAGGTTGTTGTAGACCAGGTTACTAACCACTTCATAAACATATGTTATTTAATGTGTAGTTCAAGAGGTAGCGTAACATGTGAGAGAAAGTGGAAACATTAAATTCTAAGATACACATTGAATATAATCCCAGGTACTTTTGATATGTTTTTGCACATTATGACTGTCATTGAAAACCTTATATGTTGCCCAAAGTAAACAAATGTACTCATACAGGTTTCAAGCATTGATGGGGTTCCTTTTACTGTTATAGACTGTTGAATGGGTATGCCTGCCCTATAACCCTTAGAATTCATTTAACTAAAGAGAAAGCCTTTAATACACACTGGTTAAAAGATGCAATTGATAATAGAAACAAAAGGATAGTGAATGAGCAACAAAAGCATTATTCAAGTTAAGGGAACTATTAGTTAATAGTAGAAATGAAAATGACAGACTTTTATGCTACTAGCAAAAAGTCTTTAGCCTTCACATGTACAGCAGCAGGCACTGGGTTTCTTAACACTGAAGTCGACTTCACATTTAAGCATCTGTTGGACTAGTTACTGTGTGTGAGCCAGTCTACCGTTCTGGCGCATTTTTACTGAATAATTAGGCCCTTATTGAGTCAGATGGTAATTTCACACTAGAAATTACAGCCATTTTGGTTTACCAAGAAAAATGCTAGAATCAGTCATTTCAGCATGAGACCCATAACAACACGCACACTATCCGGTTGTTCAGTGATGACGCGACGAATCCTACTTCCGGGTCTAAAGTAGTCTGCGTTTAATATGGCTTTTGTGTTGTTAACATGTTTAATGTTTTGTATTTTCTTCTATTTGATCTCAAAAAGCTCCTAAAACAGTCAGTGATCCCTGTTGACCTCCCTCGGCTTTTATTACCGCTAATCATTTATTTAAGCTCAGTTTTTAAAACCCTAGGATGTAACTACAGCCCAGCCCATGCAGCAGTATATGAATGACTAACCTCGTATTGTGGATGGATTATCTCAGTTGTTCTCCTGGCTGAAGTTTGGTCCTTTTACAGCATCCTGCCATGCGATTACATTTGTTTCTGACCACCGAGAACACTCACGTTAACTTTTATCGAGTGGAAAAAAGGTTAGCATGTTTATATTATGCTAACATAGCTGTGTCGCTAGCGGTCACGTAGCACATCATTATATACCAGCTAGCCCAACTTCAGTAACCCTACAAACGTCACTGCTGTTTAGTTTTCTGTCTTCATTTATGCTGGAAGTGATAGCAGAGCTGCACGTTTTAATTTGTTTCCAAAACCCCGCAGTCAGGACATGCTATATTGTATTTAGATAGAAGCTAGTGAGCTAACTCCCTGCTAACTTCTAACTCCGTTAAATGTCATAAATTCGGTTTTCATGGATGCCTGGATGTTAAACTCAATTGTTACACCTGGTAGAGCAGAACGCTGATCATTTTATTAAAGATGAAAGACTTTAGACAGTTTTTCAACTCTCAGTAATGCCATAGTGATCGTTTGATATATGGACCTGCAGCGGAGTTTAGACCCAGACACGGCTAGTGACGTCAGACTGAACAACCGGATAGCCTCTTTTGTCTTTTTGTTTGTGCAGAGAAGAGATGGTTTTTTTCAGTATTACACTGGGTTTTAAAACACTGGACCACTTTCTGTCTCCCATTTGCCGAACAAAGTGTTCTTATAACCTTGATAAACACGCCTGCCTTTGTATCCTGCATTCATGGTGTTTAGTGGCTCATCCTGGGATTTCAAGCCAGTAACAAGTCCATCTTTTTAATAGCAAAAAAAATGCTTTGAGGAACACGTTTCATGACATAATGGAAAAGACTTTAATCAGCAAGATAAAAGCAAAGTCTAAGCTGTGTTATCACAGCTACAGACATCTTTGAAATACTGAGCTCCAGACGCTTTGACCTGCGCCTTCACACCCAGAGTTATGCAGGTCAATACTTTGTATAGATCCTGACAAAACCAGATCAAACGCGGTTTACCTGCATTTATAGCACTAGTGTTCCAAAAAAAAAAAGTTGTAATTGTATATTAAACATACTGCAATTGTTTTGTAAATCTTGAAAAGCCATGTTATATTTAAAATAGAAAATAAAAAGCATATAAAAATTTTGAATATGACAACCATATTAAAAATGTAATTGTACTAAGAACACCATTTGCATTTGTTTTTCACTGGCAGGTACTTCTTGGTTACCAGTTCGGGTTTTAATTAATGTACAGTCTGACTTTGTCCAATGTCATTGAAGACATCAGATTTTACCTTAGGTTTCTTGCCATATTCCAAACATTCTGTAAAAGACTTAGCAAGTTTTTCATAGACAGACTTGCAGGATGTGTAAGATATCGTGCGAAAAAGACCTTAATGTATGTTGCTTTCCTAAAGTCTGCTGCTGGACACAGAAATTTTGTCCAGTGGCTTCTGATACTCCCTTAGTTTACAGCAAGTGGACCATTTGCCCTCACCTTCCTGTGTCATTATTCTCCTGTCCCCTACCTTCTTCATTTCACTGTGGATTGTTGATGATAGCTTTGACCTTTGTTGTCAGAATATCCGCTTGGTGATGCTTGTCTGAATTATGCCATTGATTCAAAGGATTATGGCCATGCTGCTGCCAGAGCTTTCATGCTTGTTTATAACAATTAGGTGTGAAAAACAAAGAAAGGCAAACTTTCTTTGATTTTTTTAAAAACTAGATTGTTTAAAAAACATTAAAAGCATTAACAGTTCTATGTGTGCCTGTGGTAATAAATTGTACCACAGCTTTATACATACAATATAGTCTAGTGATTCTAGTCAATTCTAATAAGGTACTTTTGAAGATTTTCTCTTCTTGGGAGTTCTTAAATACTGATAAATTATCATTACTGCTTGTGTGCTTGGTGTCAATATTGGGCACATATTTAACTGCATGTTCATTTAGTCACATATGTTGTACTCCTATATGACACATTTGAAAATGCACAATATTTAGGCATTTGTTCAACCATTAAATCAGCAACCACCATATAAATACCTGATTGAGTCTAATGAATACAGAAACAATTATGCAACCAGACAAACATAGTAGCACTACTACAAACCATTTTACATAACGTTTTACAGCTATTTATTTAAAGTTATTTAAAGTTATTTAAACTGGCATTCAGGCATTTTCTTTTATATGCAGCTGAGGCAATGACAAAATTGTGTCTTTTAAATAAGACATCTGGCACAAACAGTATTCTGTTAGGAACAGTTGTCAAAGTGTATTTCATCATAAGCAGCAATTATGTATGGATGGGAATGTGGCTTAAGTCTCCAAGCTCACTGCCATCTTGTGCAGTTACACAGGAGAGTGTAACTGTAGAGAAGAACACCCACTTATGCTATAATCTGTACCTCAGATAGTACTAACAAAAATGAGTAAACAGGGATTTAACAAAACACAGGGAAGCTGGTTACAAAGTTTTCAAAAAACTGAAGTTACTAAACAAGTTGTATGCTGTATGTATGAAACTACAGGAAACTGCATGGTGGCACATTTAAACATATCACACATGTGGCATCTCTCACAGTTACTGAAGAGAGAAAAACGGGATTTATGCTTCAGAATGAAGTCAAGCAACTGATTTGGAGAACAGCTCTGTAAGTCTACTGTGGATTATTGTATGAGCATTACCATTAGCATTTAGGTTTGAACAGTTTTATTCCTGATAACAGAACTGTCACAGTGAGTACTTTACTAGATAATATTAACAGACTTCTGGCCTCTGGCCTCTGGTTCATGCTATTATACGATTTTTAAAAGGGAAAGTAAAAATAATTTAGCCGTCCAGGGAAGTTTAGCCCCAATAGCGTTTTATCATAGCGCAGCATTTGGACACAACCTTTGTGACAACAAATACATTTCACTGGAAGAAGTCAGCACAGTGTCTGGTCCTCGGTCCTTGACCTACTTTTAATTCCCGTTTATTGTTTAATGTTCCATTTGGTTCTTAGTTTGTTTAGTGTTCATATTTGAGTTTCATCTTCCTTTATATCTTTTTTTTGTTGTTGTTTTTTTGCTTTAGTATCCTGGTTAGTATAACTCAATGTGTTCCTTTTCCTAGGCTTTACACCTGTGTCTTTCTTCATAGAGTTTACGGATGTTAGGGTCTTATGTCTGTGTGTAGTCAGTCACGTTTCACATCTGTAGTCAGTGTTGTTGTGTGTTCTTTCTGGGCTTCTTGAATTTTTTTAGATTTCCTCCCCCCCCCTCTTTTTTTTGCATTTAACCCTAAACCAAATAAACTTCTCACTCTGTTTTTGTTTTTGAACTTTGTCTCGGTATGCCTTGTATTTGGGTTGTAATCTGCTGCACATGACAACATTTTGACTCCTAGGGTTTATCATTCTGTCCTGTAGTCCAGTTTCCGAGTCAGCCATAGTTGCCAAAAAGTAGAAACTATTCAATAATATTCATTTTAAGGTGATGGCCTAGGTTTTACCTGGGCAAGTTTACGTTTACATGTGGTGTTTGCGTATTCATCCTGTTTTCATGTAGGTTTGATGTGGCAATTGGTATTTACCATCAGAATTTTAAATCCACAAATGAAAAACAATCAGTGTAGTTGTAAAGAAATTTTAAAAACTATAAAGCTCCTAACAACTATATGTTTGTATATTTGTATTTTTATATATTTATGTTTATATAGTTATTTATCCAGTGCTCTGTGGTTCACTGGAACTACTTCACAAAGTGGTTATCAATGGTAATCTGAGTTTCTGTGGAGGTTAAAGCAGTGCAAGGACATTGTGTAAGGTCACCCTTTATGGCTGGCATCCCAGGAATAAACCTTGCTCTGAATCTGATGAACATTGCAAAATGATTCTATGGTCAGATGAGACCAGCATAAATTTGCTTGGCTCAGATGGGGTCCAGCATGTTTGTTGTGATGGTGAATGTTATGT
Source organism: Maylandia zebra (assembly GCF_041146795.1). NCBI lineage: Eukaryota > Metazoa > Chordata > Actinopteri > Cichliformes > Cichlidae > Maylandia > Maylandia zebra. The sequence continues at coordinate 6,358,538 of NC_135167.1, forward strand.
ACCAAGGCAGCATAGTGCGATGATTTAGAGCTGCAATTCCAAAGGTTTTGGGGCTTTTCACACCATGGAGGCCTGTAAATATAATTAAATGCTACCAGTCTACAGAAATCTGACTGAAGAGGGATAACAATCCAAAGCACTATTGCACAAGAATGTCTAAAGACAAATATAGTCTAGATGTTTCCCTACTAATCCAGTGCAAAAATCCTTTGGGGTATTTTAAAGAGAAGGTTTTCTTGCATTACATAGAGCAGCACCATCCCTCCAGCAAAGAGCGACTGAAAAAAGTTCATACAATGAGGCCTGTACTGTCAATATAGTTCAGTCAAGACCACTATAGTCAAAGGAAAACTATTTCCATCAACGTTTATGTATATTAAAATATATTTGGCAGTATGGTTCTTTCCTGAGACCTTCCCACATTTCCCTGTGCACACATGGAAATATGGCAGCGCAGATACATGGTTGGCTTTGAGCAGGTGGTAAGACTAAAAGGATGAACTTTAGCTAGTTTTTAATGGAACAAAACAACTAGTGATGGGCATTCTAGAGAATCTGTACATAGCCTTGGCTGCTCAAGCTGGAAGTTAATGTTTTCAAACTCACATGAAAAGTTGTTTAACCTGAGCTGAAAAGTATATTTAGTAATTTCAAGCATGATCGCTAAGCACACCATTTAACAGCAGCTTCTGTCCTCTTCTTACAGAAACAAAGTAGTCTAGCTTGCAAACAAGGCTCAGAGTGATAGCAAATCGAATCTCGTTCTCTGCATTCTGCACAATGTGCTCCATGATCATTGTGCTATTCCTTCAACCCCTCTGTGACCATCTCCTGCGGGAAATGTCTGACTGTCCATTGGTCATGCTGATCAGCAGTATCCAGCTATATGGGATGCGCTCCTGACTCAGCAGCAAAATAGGTTATTTCAAAATGGAAGAACACCTGACCACATTGACCCGACAACATGTTATTAGACTGATTAAAGTGGACACTCAGTGATCTGATCTTACACACCAAGTTACAATAACAGTTGATGTAATTCATATTCATGTTGGGGCTGTTTGTTGTAATTTAATGTGGGGTTAAAGTATTGTTATGCAAAAGTCCTTCTGCAGAGTAGAGCTCTTTATACCATACCTTCAATTAATACATTCTTTTGAGATTTTCAGGAGTTAATCCATTTCTTTCTCAATGTCAGAATGGTAATAAAATAAATCATTTGCTAGCCCAAACCACCCTTACTCCAACTCTAATCTGTCTTAAATTATACTTATGCGAAGAAAATATACTGGATTTATTTTGTATTTTTGTTGTTACTGTGTGGAGAAGGTCAGCAGCCCCTGGGATGCAGCTAGAATGGGGGCTATATTGGCTTTGTGTTGCTCAGCTCAGCTTGTTGTGAGGGCTAAATGTCACCAGTTCAGCTGGGCTGATGGCTGACTCCCTGGAGAGTTGGAGACATTTTGATTTGACAACATATAATACCGATTCCATTCATCACTGAGCTCAGCTGGGAATTAGCATGCCAGCTGGGCAGAGACAGAGGCCATATTCAAGGTTGAGACTCCTAAATGGTTAAGCGGCCAGCATGTGAGGAGGCAAGACAGGCGTCAGATAAGTTTCAGATTAATATTTAGATTCTGCTTGTCAGGTGGGGCTTTGGAGCCACCCTGCTGAGTGAAGGTCGGTGCCCTGCTGCTTTTGTGCTTTCAACATTTGTTAAATACATCTTGAATATTTCTGGCATGTTCTGCTTTTTATCAAACATGTTTGCATGTGTTTGACTTCTCTCTGAGTGTGCACTATTATACCCCATGGACTCCACTCCTGTTTTTCTATTTTCTTTTATAAACTAAGACCAATACAAGAATGCATTAAAAATGGTGTTATGTTATTTATTTTGGTTGTCTTAGGACATAATGACAGTTTTAGTCAATGCATCTTAAGTCAGCTCGTTTATTGGTTGTTTTTCATTGGGGTTTAATTAGGTTCTGTGTGGTTTTCAAGACATTAAGAGAAGAATTGTTTTTTATGAGTATTTTTGTAAGGAGAATCCTATTTTTTATTTTTATTTTTAGAATTTGTCATTCCTGGTCCATGAGAAGTAAAGCAAAACAGGCTGTCCCTTTGTCAGAGCATTAAATACATCACACAACTACAGGGTGGCGGATGGTGACATATGCTACCCCCTAATAACCACATAGATGCTCTCCTCCAGAGAGCAGTCACCTTTGTTGGATTAAGTGGGAGATGTGGCCTATGGTTATATTACAGATGAAGCCTGTGTAAAATTGAACAGACAGGCTACACATATGTAATAATCTTCATTTATTTTGTTTTAGCTACATTTAGATTGTTATTATTAATTATGCTTCATCTCTGTGGTTGTATATTCCATAGCACTGTTAGTCATTCTTACATTGTTCTTTTTCTTTCTCTTGTTATTACAAAAAACACAATCACAGCCACACACATAGACTGCACTTAAAACTCACTCTCTTTGCTTATAAGGTGTTAGTAAATAAAACTGGTCCTACGTTTAATCAGTCAGATACATTTCTTGCAGCATGTTCTCTGTCTTGCTATCACGCTATTTGCAATCTGTGGCCTCTTGTATACACACCTTTATAGAATCAGAGCAGCCTTTTCAGTGCATCTTGCAGATAGCAAGGCTAACAGATACATTGAAGCTGTTTGAGTGAAAAACACCTGTGAATCTTTAGAGTTGCTCTGCAGATAATGCACTAAATATATGTATTCCTTAAAACTACCATTGTGTGCATGCCAAAGAGAAAAATGAACCCAAAAGTGCAAATATTTAATGTGCAAGAGTTGCTGTCATCTGAACATAACTGTCTCGCATTGAAACACCAAGGCTGGTATCCCACAATAAATGATTATTGTTGTCACAGTGTAATTATGGCTGACTTATCATAGTGAACCAATCTTAATAAGAAAACCAAAATGATTTAGATTTGGTTTTATAACAACCCTGAATTGGAATCGCTGAAGAAAACGGCTGGCTGGATGGATGGATTATAACATGTTTATCTTGGTAAGGCAAAAATGTCTTCAATTCAATAAGTCATGATTTGTCCTAAGATTCAAGTTGTAAATCAAAAGATATATATTTTGGTTCTACTAGCAGTATAGTATGACAGACTTCTGATGAGAATTGTGTCAACTGTATGATCAGAGAAAATATAAAAGCTTATATTTGGTTTAATGTTGCCAGTGTACATCCATAAAACTAAATAGAATGTCCATTTCTAGAAATGTGTAGAAATGTGTAGAAATGGACACATTTCTACACTGAAATGGACACATTTCAGTGTAGAATGCTGGATAATCTTTTTTGTAAACATGAAAAATATATGTATATGTCATGTTAACTCTGATGCAGGGAATTATTTCAGTTCATGTTCAAGATAATGTTATATATGTATACATTTTTCTATACATATAATATGCTATTGAAGGTTTTCATTTTCTTGTATGTTGCTGGTACAAATGGTACAGAGCTATGGTGATGTTACTGTTGGCATGCAACTGCTATAATGGGCACTTTAGGAGTAGACAATATAGCCTTGAAATTATGTCCCAATATTATCGATGATAATATCATAAATAAATGAAAAAATAAATACTGAACAATATGTGCAGCTCACAGGCAGCAGCGTTTCTTAGTGCAAACAAAACAAAGGGCTTCGTTTTCCGTAGTAGTAGTCTGTCACTAATGGCAGACTACTTAATTCAAAGTCTGAATTTATTTCCACCCGGAATTATAGTGAAATAGTGGCGGCATAATATTACACATTTGACATCTAACAGAGTGCAAGTCAAATGTAAGCACAAGGTAGCCTAGGTAGTGATTTGCTTTGAAAGAGCCTGCACCACTGTGTCATATAAAAAAAAAAAATGAAATTGAATCTTGAAATTGAATCCTATCTTGTGCTCACAATGCTGTATCTTGTTGGTTCAAGCATTTAACCAGCTGCTTAAAGCTCTACTTTCACACCGTGTAACCACATCAATAAACAGTGAAACATGTTTTTTATTTCCACTTTTAGAGAAAATAGTTTTCTTGCATATTTTGCAAAGTACTGTGCTTTGTTGGTGGTAACTGGAGGCTGACACGCTGCCCTCGTTCTCAGACATGTCTGGGCTTGAATCGTTGTTGTATATGCTAGCAAATGGAAATGCATAGCATCACTTTATCACTGATGTTGTGATATGACGCTATATGCCAAATAAAAATCAATATTGGAATTATCACAGGCAGTATGATAAGGTATAGTACTAGTTCACATATGTGTTATAGGTACATAATTAACACGGCCAATAATCATGTCACAGCAAGCTGTTGATTTCTGTTAATTTTATTTTAATTTCTTGTTTGTTTTGTCACAGATTTAAGCTCTGGTCATAATGTAGTATGAACTCATAATTGGTTAAAATAAATAGTGGGATTATTAGTCACATTTAATAAAAAAGAATCACATTGCTTCACCTATTTATCTGTCAGGACATTTTTTAGCTGGAGCAAAAAATCGTTTCTCAATTTAAATTTCTTGGAAATGATAAAACTGTATGCCACATGCATATAAAATTATAGAAATTATTGCTTTGAGGTCACAGAGGAAGCAAAGCTGTCCATGTAATTCCAACACTTATTTAACAGGTGGTTCATTCATACTTTTGCTGTGACAAGACCACAGTTAGCCTAAGGAAAAAGCATTTAACATCTGGTGTTGCTTCTCTGAAAATATTTGAAGAGAGGCTTTATTTGAAGGAGTTTTCACTTCTGCCTCAGTCTACAATAACCAGGAGCAGTTAGGGTCAAAACATAATTTGGGTGAATGCCTCATGTTTGGATAATTATAACCCAACAGTCTTCTAATCGGGTATCGTAATTGCTAGATTTGAAAGGAAACGGTGGGACATAGCCTTGTGGATAGAAAAACGAGCATCAAATTCATCGTCAGTATTCAAACATTAAGCAGTTTGCCTAGCTGCCTCTGTGAAGAATGTCGTATAATAAAATACAGGGAAGCCAGTTATTTAGTAAGCAATTAATCCGTAAAGTAAAAGAGTAAAAAAAAGCATGTTCGTTTTACTCTTTCCGAGGCAGACATTGTAATTTTCCCACTGCACACGCACACAAATACACAGGCTGAGAGATGGCTACTACCCCCACACACACACTATCTGTCCTTATTCAGACCTTGTTTTCCTCAGTTCTAAGTTGTCTCTGACTGCAGTGCCCAGAACAGCAGCATGTGTTATAGCTACTGTCATTGTGTCTTTTTGTGCATCTGTATTTTTCTCTGCCACACAGTTTTTCTTATAGTCTAGTTTTTGTAGATTGTTACTTGACTTTATCAGAAGTAAAGCAGGGCACAGTAAAAAAAAAAAAAAACCCTCACCTGTTTCCACTTGTAGAAGTGTGTGTGCTGCACTACGAGCAGTTGTTATGAACTGTCAGCAGCCTAACAGCTGCTCATCTGTAGACACAATGACTGAAGTATAACTTTATAACAAACTGCTATTTCCTGGACACAGACATACACAGACACAAAGACAAGTACACGCCCACCAGACAAATAAACACCACATGCAGAAGAAATACAGAGGGATTCACACCATCCTTTCCACAAAATCTACTGATCTGTGTGTGTGCATGTTTGTGTTTGTGTGCTGTTGTTGTTGTTTCTCACCTTGTCCCAGTGTGTGAGACTCCCCCTCCTCCACTCCACTTGTTTCTGCTGCGCTGTCCTTCATGTAAATCCACCCCTCTCATAGCAACACTCCACATCTCATTCCTCCGTGTCTGTGTGCTGCTAATGTGTATGTGCAGGTGTACCGGAGCCAGGCGTCAACCAGACTGGCAGCGTTGGAGGAGGCGGTGGAGGGGAGGACAGTGTCTTACCAGACGGAGATCCTTCACCTGCAGACGCTGCTGAGAGAAAGACAGGAGGCAGAGGAGAAACTGCTGCAGTCCAAACGGTAGGAGGGGTGTGAGGAGAAGGGAGAGGGGGGGGAGGAGGAGGAGAAATGTTAGAAGGCAAAAGGGCAGGAAAAGGGAGGAGGAAAGGGAGAGAAGGCATGAATGGGAGGAGAAGGAGGAGGACGAGGAGGAGGAAAAGATGATTTGTGTGTATCTGTGGTTTGGAAAAAAGAGTGAAGACAGGGAGAGGCATAAGTGTGTGTGCAGGTGCTCGTAGAGGCAGAAGGAGAAGACGTGTGTAGGCAAACAGATCACTTTTAAGTTTTTCAAGTATTCACGTAGCCTAGGCTATAAAAAAGAAGGAATTGCCATACAGAAATGTGAAAGGTTTTCTTTGAGTTTATTTAGCAGTTACATCAACAGGTTTATTCCTCAACTGTGAAATTCTTTGTTCAATACATATTCCTCCTAACTCAGTCCTAAATTATTAAACTGAAGATGCCAAAAGTATTTAGAATATTTCTTTTTATATGTTGATAGAGTTGTCAGAGACCACTTTATTTTCTTTTTTTGGTAAAGTTTCATGGTGTGTGTGTGTGTGTGTGTGTGTGTGTGTGTGTGTGTGTGTGTGTGTCAGCCCTCCCGATCTGTGAAATGGCAGCAACACGAAGAGCAGAGGCAGTGACGGTGTGTGTGTGAGGTGGTGACGATGCCCATCGGGCCCTGTGTCCCTGTTATTAATCGAGTCAAAATCTGTATTCGCTCAGTCGTGCGAGATCAAACATCTTAATCGTTTATTAGAAAGCACTGAATAACAGCACAGACATACACAATATTCACATGAAAATTTGAAGAAAAGAAGCAATATCATTTCTTAAGTCGCAATAGGGCTTATCAATACACTGAAAAAACACTGACGTGTGGAAATGGAGCAAGATGCAAACACTGTTTAGTGCAATACTGATTTATTGTATAGCTTTTTGTTCTGGGGGTGTGTACATAATGTTACAATGTGAATAGGTGACGCTGCATTGAACACCCAGTTATATTACTCAATTGTCTGTGCTTCTTCCACTCAAGACAATAAACGGTTGTAACCAGGCTTCATTCTGCTAGGTTCATTACCTCACTGTTGACTCTTCTGCTTCCATAATGTAGCCATAATTTTATGGGCCAGCCATGTCTCCTCATGCATGTTTGTGCAGACAGTAGGTCTGTCCACAATTAAAAGTATTCCATTCAAAAAAAAAAAGTCATTACCCATAACTGAGACATTCCTTGTCCACAGATCCACATTGGGCAATTCCTACAGCCACATCTTGGGCGACCGTGGTTCAAGAGTTGGGAGTTTGCCTTGTAATCGGAAGGTTGCCGGTTCGAGCCCCAGCTCGGACAGTCTCGGTCGTTGTGTCCTTGGGCAAGACACTTCGCCTACTGGTGTTGGCCATATTCTGGCCAACACCAGGCGCGATATGGCAGCCTCGCTTCTGTCAGTCTGCCCCACGGCAGCTGTGGCTACAACTGTAGCTTGCCTCCACCAGTGTGTGAATGGGTGGATGACTGGGTGTGTAAAGCGCTTTGGGGTCCCTAGGGGGGACTAGTAAAAGCGCTATACAAATAAAGGCCATTTACCATTACTCTCTGGACCCCATATATCTTTAATTTTAGTTTGGTCTCAGTAGTTTAAGAACATGTGGACCCGCGTTATGATGCCTGCTCAGTGCCACATGGCCCTCAGACACCATTATTAGCTCTCTTGCAAGTATAATGAAGCATTTAGAGCCAAAACTATTCCCCTCAGAAGATAAAGTAAGACAGTAAATGTTTACATTACAGTGATTTTGTTGATATGACCATTTAAAGCTGATACCTTTGCTGATGTTTGTATCTCTTTGCTAAGATAATTGCTCACGCTCCTACCCTACCTAGAGTAAATAGTATCAACTTCACAGCAAGCTGTAAACACAAGCAGCCAAAAAAGGTTTTAAATATCACTTTTTTAAAACATCTCGTCAGTGTCCTATGTCATTGTATATCTGTGTGTTCTGTCCAGTGTATGTATGTGTACAGTGCATTTTTCTCTTTCATCACTGGGTTCAGGACATACATGCTGACATTCTGTAAAGTGGTGGAAACAGCAGATCACACAGCTCTGTTCTAAAATCCTCCCTTCACATAAAATGAGTTAGCCCTCCCTCCCTCCCCAGGATGAGCAATTTCTTCCAACGTTACCACCAACCCCACAGTTGTACACAGTGCTCACAGACGCTGGACTGCTTAGGGTGGAAAAACTGCACCTGATTCTTAACAGGATTCACATGAATACTGCCTGAAGCAATATATTTTCAGTAAATATGATATTATTTGATTGAGAACATGTCAGCACATACTTTACGTTATGTATTTAGTAAATATTTCGTGTATACAGTAGTTGATCATATATTCTTGGTTCTTTTTAGACTATTGTAGTACGACACCCAGTGAACACTGAGTCTTTGTACTCTGATGCTCCTGAAACAATCTACCGCTTCCCCTTTATTCCCCTGTTAGTCTGTTTTTAGCTCAGTCTCTGAGCCAGCTGCCTGCTGCTATCAAATGAAAGCAAGCTAATCAGATTGTTAGAAGATCCTGTCCTGGTCTGCCCTGAGGGCATCTTAATGACAAATTGTACACATTACCACAGACATTACTAACCTACTGGCTTTACCACACCACAAACCGCTGCACCACTGCCTTTGAGTAACTGCAGATACCCTTGAGTCAGCTTTACCCAGTCATCAGAGTGCATGTGAATGAATCTATGACTGACCTCCAAATGGTGGCACAGAATAAAATGTGTTATTGTGGCAATAGCTGATGGTGAGTAAAATCTTGGTGATTTAAAAAGCCAGAAGTACCTTCTTCTCCATTTGAGCGTTACGAGACGATTTAAATGAGAATTGACTAGGGTGAAGACAAACTTCTCAGAACTGAACAGAAGAAAATCTATCTCTGCTTCATTCGTTTCTCTCTGATCCACTGCTTTGTATTCTGCCCATGATACAGCAGCAGAGATGCTGATAAGTTGTGATTACCGCCTGCATGCTGAGTTCTGCGTAGCCTCCAGGGAAGCTGCATTGCCTGAGACTTCCAGGAGCTCAGGAGGGGTTTGAGTCTTCAGATCACTTTTTTCCCCTCTAAATGCAGTCCTGTCTTCGCCATATCCAGCCACAAAAAAGCAGAACATAGAAGAGCAGTCCTTATAGAGCTAGCTTCCTCCCAACAAACATTTCAGCTTTTGTTTGATTTCTTTCTGCAGCCTTCTAGCTAAGACCTGAATGCATAATCTGCTCTCACTGTTTGGTGTTTGTTGATAAAACATATTTTTAGCATGTTTTTCAGGATTTTGAGTGGGTGGATTTGAGCTCAGTGATGAATAATTGTTTGGAAATGATGCAATAGATTAAGAACTGCCTGAGAATGGGTTTACACTGAGTTTGTTGTCATATGCTATGTTGTAAAATAGCCATAGATTCCGTTTTGAATTGAGTTTAAGCATCGTTTTAGCTTTAGGTTCAGGTGAACTACAACAGCTAATCTAAAGTCGGTTCGACTTTTTGTCTGATGCAGCATTAATCTCTCCTGTTTTCACTCGTGGGAAAATGAGAAGTGTAAATTGCTGACATTATTTTATGTTAATGTTGTGCACACTTGGAGACTCATGCATAATTAATGCCTATGTCCAAGAATGTGGATAAACATATTTTTTAGCAGTAGTTAATTATCAGGTTCACGAGTGGTTCTGAATCTGCTTTATCCAGCAGAGTAAAGGACCAGAGGGGATAATAGCTGGTTCTCTGTTCCTCTTGAGTTACATGGTTCTGGGCACAAAGGTGTGGTGTATTTCAGGAGGATCATGTAGTGACCAAGATGTTTATGCTTTTAGTGGCTCATCAGGTGGTTGAACGTTATAGAGCAGGGGTCTTGAACTGCAGGCCTCGAGGGCCGGTGTCCTGCAGATTTTAGATCTCACCCTGGGTCAACACACCTGATTCAAATGATTAGTTCATTACCAGGCCTCTGGAGAACTTCAAGACATGTTGAGGAGGTAAATTAGCCATTTAAATCAGCTGTGTTGGATCAAGGACACATCTAAAACCTGCAGGACACAGGCACTCGAGGCCTGGAGTTCGAGACCGCTGTTATGGTGGAACCTATGTTAAATCTAGTTTCTTTTCCTTGCAATTTGTTTTCCAGCCTAAAGCATGAAGTGAAAGAGGACTGTTACTGACACACAGCAGTGATACTTTTGTAGTCCAAACTGTACATGTAGCTGACATAGAAAATCCATAACCTTTTGTAGACCTCAACCCAACCCAACTCAACACCAAGATGCCATTTCTTCAGGGGTTTTTTTGGTTTTCAGTTACAAAATAATGTAAATTTTAAATTGGTTTGCAGTGTTTGTTATAATAGGTTGATTTTATTTTTAATGATCAATGAAAAATTAAAACTTATATCTATCTGGATGAGTAAAATTTTGTAAATATGTATTTGTATTGCTGTGACTAACTTCTCTTTAGTTAAGGACAAAATACTTGCTTAAAGTCATAATTAAGGAGAGATGCTAGTGTTTTTCCCTGTAGCTGTCTTTCTGCCTTATTTGCCTTATGATCCCCAACAGCTCAGAATAACTCAGAATGATGTTAGTGTCTTCGCTGACTGAGACAGGATGGGGGAGGTAAGGAGTGAGATGTTCTGCTGCAGAGCAACAGACCAAATCCTGATATAGCGACAGCTTACTGAAGCTATTATTGTAATGGAGGTTTTCTGGGATGGCAGAGCTACTGCTAAGCCTTGCTAAATACAATAGGTCAGACTGCATCTGTGTGGCTTTTGGCTCCTGCAGCTATCCCACCAAACATACACACTCCTATTGAATTTTCCATCTGTTGTAGCACCAAGATTAATCTTTGTATTCTGTGTGAGTAGTGAGTAGCCTCATAGGAAGCAGCGGTGAGAGCTGTTGCCCCAGGTAACTGTTTGGGTTGGAGGTAATTAGCAGACGTGTGAGTCTTTACTCACCGAAGGCAAAGGACAAAGTGTTTTTTAGCAAAAGTCATTCACTCCGAGGAACATTGTTAATTAGGAATGAGATCATTTTTTTTCTTCACAGTCAAGTTAATGTTCTCAAGATAAATTTACAGTCTGGAGGGTTTTTTTTTCCTGCCTTTAAAATTGCAGGGAAAATTGGTCATTATAAAAATTTTATGTGTGCCTTTTATAATATATAGGCTTTTGATGAACCGCCAGGATCATAGATTTGTCCAGAACTGTAGTCATCTAGAAGTAAGAAGTCACCAATCAGTAGGAAACTCACACAGCTGGGAATTAAAAAAAAAAAAAGAAGAAGCCTGAAACAAGATTTAAAGGGATCTATTGCACTTTCTTTTCTTTCTTTCTTTCTTTTTTTAATTTTCCATTATTTTCCATTTTCCATCACTCACAGTTTCAGCAGTTTTGGTCTACTCTTGTCTGTCAGTGAAAGAGATATCCATGTCCCAGAAACACAGAAACCCCACCCACTTACAGTTCAAACCTTCTTTTTGGTCAGGAGCAGCCTATCAGAAAAAAGCAGGCTTAAAGGGAGGGTGGCCTTCAAGGGAGAATAGCTAAATGAGCTTGTTTCAGGCAGAAAATTGATTGAGTTGCTAATCAAAGGCCTAATATGAGACCAGATATAAGATAAGATCCTTGAGGTGTTAATTATGCAAAGACACTCTAGTGAGAGCTGGAACGGAAACTATATGATAAAACAGTTATGTCTGTGAAGGTTGTCAGTCATCCAGGTCATCGTAGTCTAAGGAGCTTGTAAAGAAAAGCATCTGGACTTCTTAGAATAGAAGTCCAAACACTTTTCTCTACAAGCTCCTTAGATAAAACAGTTACAATGACAAAAGATTGATCTGTCTTTTACAGGTAAACATAAGGCAACCAGACTTCAGTGGTGGACTTCAGAGAGATGTTCTGATGTACACTTGGAGCTAACCCAGAGTACCAGTAGTAACTTCTACTTAGGCTTATTTCTGAAGCTTTGCTGCACCTTATATGGTCCTCACAAGCAAATTAAGGTTGTCAGACTGACATCATGTGCACAGTATAGTCAGACACAGCATCAACTGGAAAAGTGTCAGAGTGCAAAAGATACAAACAACGTGAGACCATACACACCTGCTTTACAACTTTTAACCAGACACACTGACTCATTTGCTGATGCAGACCTTGAGTTGCTTTGTATTAGTTTGACTTTTTTTTCCCCGTTGAGATTGTTAGAAATTATGATCATTTGCTAAGGTTAAAGTGCTTCCCCACAGTCCTGCCTAAAGCTCAAACAGAGATCTAAACATAATACAGCTAATGCACAAAGGAGTCTAATCGGTGCATCTAAAGTGCATATTTTCAACAATATCGCATAACATGAACAAAATCTAAAGAAAGTAAAGGTTCATAAAGACAGTATTTATTTTCTTTAATAAATGTTGTATCAAATCTGGACACACACACACACGCACACAGACATATATATATACACATGCAGATGTACACTCACCCCTCCAAACGCCTTCAACGCTTATTCCCCTCCGATGCTGCAGGCCCGGATGTACTGTCTACATTGGCTGTCTCTCACCCTTTACCCACCCCTGTTGCTTGTCATGTGTTTCTTTGGTGTATTAAGAGTTTTTTCATGTGCTATGTGCAGAGGTGTTTTTTTTTCTGTTCTCAAACTGATCTCCCTATTGAAGCTCAGTCTGGGGGGAGTTATTTTTTTTTCTCCTTATCTTTCCTCATGTGGTGCATTTTGCATTGTTATACCTCTCTGACCTGTCTTCCCCATGTGATGTTTTTGTGTAATGTATGTATGGTCGGAGGGTAAGATGGCGCCGCCATTGCGTGCAATAGGTCGGCAACATTAACATGAAATTTCCCCTTGTGGGACTAATAAAGGTATCTTATCTTAAATCAATCAAATCATAAACAGCTGTCCTGCTTGGTAGAGCAAACCAACAGCTAAAGAAATATTGAGGTTATTTATTTTTGTTGTTCACATCATGGTTAGGCAGAACAATTTAGAGTAGGTTCTTCTAAGAAGCCTGACAGCTACATATGAAAGGCTGAACCGAGTAACTTCCCTGGGCACAGAAAACAAACTCAGTTAGTGGGAAATGAACTCAGATGGGTTTTTTCCCTCACTACAGGCAGACCACATCTACATTTTTGGACTGGCACTGCTCATTTTGTACCCGTGCTGTGACCAAACTCAAATGTCACCACATCTCACACTGAGCTAATGAGGCAAACAAGTCATCTTCACTTTGAGTGTTTAAAAGTTGGAAAAATACTTCAGAAAAGTCAAATTTTATGGTTTTGTTTTGGTGTTGAATGCGTGAATGTTGCCACATCTGAGCCGTCAACAATCATCTCCCTCTGACAGTTATTCCCATATCATCTAAATGCAATATAACACCCTGGCCGAGCAGAGTGATTGCTGCTTTATTTAGAAACACTCCACTTTTTCCTGCATTGTGCCTGGTGAGTTAATTTCATGAGGAAGTGCTCGTCTGCTCCAACTAAAAAAAAAAAAAAAAAAATCCCTACTGACATGGAGGTAAGTGTTGTGGTCAATGCGATTTAAAGCCTTCAGGGAGACTGATTTTAAAAGCTTTATGTTTTATTTATAATCTCTAATTGAGGAAGGTAGCTCTCTGTGTGCTTGTGAGATTTGTGATGTCTAATCCAAGTCCGGCCAGATGCCACAGAAAGTGATGAAGTTTATAACACTCGTGCTTGTTTGTCGAAAGCCCCTGATTATCAGCACAGTCTAATTAACTGACTGTTCAACCAGAGGCTGTTTATTAAACACATCATAGGTCAATCTGGTTATAAACTTTTGCTACTGAATCGCAGAAGGAAGAGAGTTATAGTGCCGTAAAGCCTGATGCTCAGTCACTGCAGTATTGAGCCTTTAAAAAGCGTTTGCTCTAGTTAATGTATATTTGTATAGCAACAGAAAAATGCATCTGGTCAGCAACTAGTATTTTTTTGTTTTTATGGGTTTAAAAAAAAATATCTGTTACATGTTCAGAAAATTTGATTCACATCTTGTTATCTTTTAACTCAGGTTTTCTTTTCCTGCTATAAGTTCTTTCCATTAGAAAAGATCCAGGATCACTCTCAATATACCAAATACATCACCTGTTGTTTGTGTAACGTTTCTAATTTGACTGCTGGCTTGTTGCTGACATTAAGAATGCACATCAGATGGCAGGCTAGACTCACATGAATAAATAATTGGGCATTCGTGTGTAGAATATATATTTTTAAAAAGGATCAAAGTCTTATTTAAACTGTCAGTGCAATCGATTGCAGTTGCTGTCATTAATGGATCAGGAAGACATTTAGTCCTCAGATTATACCCATGTTTGTTTGGATTGTAAGCAGTTAATGTTGTGATCAGCTGAATGTTAAACCCTTGCTGATATGACTGCTGGCATTAACCTTCAGGCTTATACATTCACACACACATGCATAAACACACGACTGATGGATTTTTTCAATTAGTTCTTGACTAAAAGCCCCACAGTGAATCTTGTGTTTAAAGAGATCGTAATGTTTCATTTTCTATCTAATATGGAGAGGTGTCCATTTAACTTAATGAGCTTTTCAGTAGCTGCAGTTTGTATTGCTTTATGTTTATTTATAACAATACCTTTTTAGCTAACCTTTCTATTACAAAGCACTGATTTTCCACACATTCTCAATCTATCTTAATGCATACTCCTATTTGCACAGTATACTCTTCATTTTGGAGTGCCTGCACTGTGAAATTCACCCAAACCAACAACTACATTTCTGTTCTATTACATTCTGATGGGGTGCTATGTGTGCTTCTCTTTTTCAATCATAATATACAATGCCTCTGGTGCTGCTTTAGATATAATTGAGAAAGAAGATGAAGCATGCACTTCCCAGCAACCCAGAGTGATGTAAGGACAGCAGAGGACTGTTGCCGCAGCCATTGCATCCCCATTATCTGCGATGGTGATGACAGGTTTACGGTAGAAACCTACAGTCTGTTTTGGATAGTGTTTTCGAAAAGAAAAGCCCCTTCCTCGCTTATTATTATATACAAACGTGCCATTATTCACTGTATTTAAACATTTTCCTTCATTCTTCAGTTTCTTGCTTTAATGCCAACTCCACTTCACTTGATTAGCCATTATTTTATTGAAAACTGATGCTGCAAAACTGAAAAACTGTTTGACATTCTTTCTGTTTTTTATGCTTTTTGACTTTATTTCGTGCTGATCTCACAGAGATTCAAAGTTCTTTCTGAATCTGGTTGTTGTTTTTTTAAGCTGAATGACTCCAGAACTGAAATAATCATAATTACACCTTCCTCCAACAGAAATAGTATTGAACTCTCTTCTAGTCTGAGCTTTGTGTTTGCAAAGAGGCTCAAAACCGAAAAGACTCTGAGCTCTTGTTTAATATACAGGCATCTAATATCATGCATTTCTGTTTAATTCTTCTTAGACACATGTAAAAAATTCAGCCATTCCTGTCACAGTCCGATTTAGAATAGGTCATCCATCCTCTTATTTGTTTCAGACTTGATTACCATAGTGGACTTTATTCAGGCTTTAGCATACACAGAATGCATGTCATTCAAAATGTCGCTACCAGAGTTTTAACATGAAGAAAAAAGAGTGACCATCAATGGCCTTCAATGACCACAAAAATTTCAGCACTTGTTGCAAAATTTCATCTTGAAAATTGAGACAATGTCATAAATTGCAGGGACAAGGTAAAAAACTTGGGCGTGTGGTTTGACGTGGTGCTCTCCTTCAAGTCTCATGTAAAAGAGATAACAAAGACCACCTTTTATGATTTGAGGAACATAGCCAAAATCAGACAGGTTTTGTCAAGCGACACTGCAGAGGTTCTTGTCCATGAATGCTCTTCTTTCTGGGCTACCAAAGAAAATTTTAGAGGTCTACAGATGGTGCAAAATGCAGCTGCTCGCATTATAACAAGAACCGGGAAATACATTACCCCTGTACTGAGATCTCTTCATTGGCTACCTTGTCAGGTTCGAGCAGATTTTAAGGTCCTGCTGCTCACCTACAAGGCTTCAAATGGATTGGCACCTTCATACCTCTCCGACCTTTTACACCTTTGCGTTCCATCCCGTGCTCTACGATCTCAGCACTCTGGCCTTCTAAAGGTTCCTAGAGACAGAAAAAAGACAATTGGAGAGCGTGCTTTTTCTTTTCGTGCCTTAAAGTTACGGAAAGTCATAGCAAAAGGAGCAAAGCAGCCCAACACTCAAAATCAGAATATTTTATTAATCCCGGAGGACATTATGTTGTCACAGTCGCTCCATGACACTAAGAACAGTACCTAACTAAGTTAAATAAAATAATACAAAATATAGCAAAAAAGCTCTAATTACAAATCTCCCAGTATATTACACTACTATACTATTATATGCTATTATACTAAAATTAAATGTATACAGTTGACACTGAGGTGCCCCTCTTATCATTTTGACTTTTTATTATTGCTGTAGAGGATGCGATATTAATGGTGTGCAACGATTGCAGTGTGTACTTGGGCTTTAGATAGAGGAACTGTACAGAGAGATGACCTCAGGCAGGAATGATTTCCTGTGTCATTCAGTGGTGCATTTGACTAATCTCAGTCTCTCACTGACTGTGCTCCTGTGACTGGCCAGTACGTCATGGAGTGGGTTGGAGGTATTGTCCAGCATTGTCCTTATCAAGGACAACATCCGCTTCTCTGACGCCAGCTCCACCCCCACAGTGTTACTGGCCAGTAACTGATCGGTTTATTGAGTCTGTTGGCATCTGCGATCCTCAACCTGCTGCCCCAGCATGAAACAGCATAAAGTACGGCACTCGCCACAACACGACTCATAGAAAATCCTGACCATTGTCATCCAAACAGTTCAACTATGAAAATCTGAAGATCATCTAGGTGTGTTCTGACAAAATTCAGATTCCTCCTGCTCCTGACAAATGTAAACCAAATCCATGTTTCTAAAAATGGTGATGATTTGATTGAGCAGGGGTGGGAGTGATCAGACCTGTGTGCCCACTTTAGCTGCCAAGGGGTGTAAATTCAGTTTACACAGGTCCAGTTGGTATTGTGTAACTTTATTGCTATTTCACAATACTGTAACTTATCAAATATGTAGAATGATGGACAAATGGATCGTCTGACTCATTTTCTTGTCTCCTCTCTTCGCACCTGCAGGGAGATAGAGGAAGAGCTGGAGGTGGTGTGGGAGGCAGCAACAAGGGAGAACCAACAGATGAGGGAGACTCTTTTGGATTCCAAACTCACTGGGGACCTCCACAGTTGGCCTGCTCATGCTCCAGATGAGATCACTACATCCTCCCAGCAGCAGCAGCACAAGCATGGGCTGGATTTCTATTGCTGAAATACCTAGAGCAATAACCTGCAGGTGTGCCTGTCTGCTCAAAATAGACTGCTCAGATAACTGTCAACTTGTTATCATGTTGTCAGCCTGCAGACATCCAGCAGCTTGCCTTTGTGTCAGTTTGTTGTTCTATCTGAGTGATACCTGAAATCTGTCTGGTGGATGGAAATATTTGCAATACATGGACAGAAACAGTATTCACTTAACACAGTCAAGCTGGTGAGGAAGACTTGGCTTGGGCACTAGTGATGGAAAGAAAAGCATCTTGGATAACTTTTATTTCTAGAAGTGAATGACTTTTGTATATTTTAGCATATATTTGTATTTTTTAAATTATTATTCTCAGGGTTTTATAAAACATGCAAAGTATAGTGCCATACAGGATAGTGAAGAGTTGCAAGTGGCACTCTGTGGTTATTACTTTTTTTGTTGCTAAGCGAAGGTTGCCATCTGCTGGACAAATGTAGTAACAGCATTTTTTACTGTCATGTATTTGCGGGTCTACATTTTATACAATGAATGAGAAACGCTTTCCTGACACTGTTTGAATCCCACAAAATTAAAACGACAAAAGGGCACAATTTTTTTTCATGTAGAATTGTGCATATATACGCGGTTATTTACAGACTTTTTACAGACCTTGTTTTGGACTTGCAGTTGTATTTTCATTACACAAACAGCAATGTACTGACCCTTCAGATACCATGTTAATAATAAAGAAGTTATTTCTTTTCTTTATGGCTGGACTTGAGTCATGGTAAGCCGCACTTGTCGTCTCACATCTATGTTTCATTTGATGGCATCCATCCATGAGCAGTCCTCAGGGATTATTCTATCCTGATCAGTCAATCCAAACTTAGAATAATCCTTTTTCCTTACTAGTTACTATGTTTTAAAAATCTGACGATTCTCCTGCCTAATATCAACAAAACTGGCAAATATAACAAGCTGATGATACATCCCTCCCAAAGTCACTTGTCTGTTGCAAAAGACTACATAGCTTTAAAGACCATGTAGCTCACAGATAAGGTAGCCTTATTACCAAACCTCCTCTGCAGATCGATCGATTAGTATAAAAGCGCCGCCTACAGACCAATCACCTCTCACGGAAGTAGTGATGGGATTTCCGGCTCTTTTTAGAGTTCCGGCTCTTTCGGTTCGGCTCACTAAAAAGAGCCGGCTCTTTCGGCTCCGAACCGGCTCTTCAGGTTGTTTTGTTGCTTTAATTAATTTATTATTAACAATAATATAAAATTATGCACAAAAGGAATTACTAACGTAAAAACAAGTGGTTTTATTTATATATGTTTATATATAAATATATGCGGTGGCCCCTAGAGACAAAACACGTATAAACTCCAAAACACATTTCTAGCATGAACTGAACTTCCAAAGCAGAGCTACTAGATCACTTAAATCACACAATTGAAAGCATGTGTGTATTGTTTGTGTATTTATACACAGGCACTCATATATATATTCAAATAATTTAAAAAAAAGTTCATTTACCTGTTATTACCACACACCAAATCCGGTCGTTGGTACTTGCTGGCTTGTGTAGCCACAAGATAACAAAGGCTCAACACTGTGCCCAGCATCCTGGAGCACTTCTGTTGTCTTTTGTACGTGTTTTGAGTTTTTATGTGCTTCTGAGTTTTTATATGCTTCTGAGTTTTTACGTGCTTCGGAGTTTGTACGTGTTTTTACGTGTTTTGGAGTTTGTACATGCTTCAGAGTTCGTACGTGATTTGAAGTTTGTATGTGCTTTGTCTCTAGGGGCCACCGTAAATATACTTTTATTTATTCACTCCACATAAAATTTAATAAATAAATCATATAATACAAAAATCAACTATTCACATTTCAAGTTTTAACTATTTAAATTTTCAGCTTTTTCCTTTCACAAATTTAAAGTGAAAAGAACACAAAACACTGCAAACCACAACACAATTAAATATAAATTATAATATGAAAACTAAAAGAACATGCATATTCTCTGTCATATGGACCTGCATGAATAAACTTTCTCAATCCTTTATCATCTGCAACCGAAAATAGTTGTGGATGATTACTATACCTTTCTAATGTTGTTGTCCCTGCCTCTCTTTCTCTCTCTCTGGCTCTGTTCCTGTGCTACTGAGTGTAACTACCGCCCCTCCCCCCTCTGCCCAGCGTAAAGCACAAGGCTCGCGTGCAGAGTGAAGCGGAAAAAAAGTGCGAGAGAGAGGCTGAGAGAAAGAAAAAAAAAACCCCCACGTGACGGCTCGCGATAAGGAGCCGGCTCGCGTCGTTCACGTCAAAGAACCGGCTCTAAGAGCCATTTCGTTCGCGAACGACCCATCACTACACGGAAGATGGCGTCGGCACGTGTGGAGCATCCTGCGGATTTGGTTGTGTGGGGGGTAAGAGGTCTTGAGAGACCGTGTTATCCCTTTGATGTTTGCACGAGCATGACCCTAAAAGCGCACTGAAGTCTTGTAGACAACCTGTTGTTTACAACAGAAAGGCCGCAGTTTGAAGAATTTCTTTGTTGGAATATTGAAACTAAACATCCATTGCATAAGGAAAAATTGCAAGAATAAATATAAATAATGGAGTTGTTCCTGTAATTACACTTACTAGTGCTTTATTGCCAGGACAGCGGCTTCGAGAAGCTCCTTAATGGTATTTAAAATCGCTGGGAATGTGCATGATCGGGGTGTACTCTGATTTATTTCTTATGTGACTATGTCGAAATAGTTTTGTTGTTTTTTTTTGTTTTTTTTTGCAGCAACTAGTGCTTTTAATCTGCGGGCCTGCAATTCTAATTTTCTGAAAGTTCTCTGATCCTGTCCCTGTTCGTGATTGGTTATATCCTGCCAGCAGCGACCCCCCTTTGTGTGAACGTGTTCGTGGCTAAATTGGGAAAACCAACCGTTGATTTGCTGAGTCGTGAATAGGGATGGGTACCGGTGTCCGGTGCCATGATGGCACCGGTTCTGACATAAACGGTAGTAACCAGACCGAAAAGCAGCGCACATTTCGGTGCTTTATTTCGGTGCTTTTTTTCCCTGAGCTGTGATACACTTCTAGCCAATCATTTTACGTTTCCGAGGATAGTAGGCGGGGCCAGGTACGTACGTTCTGTTAGAGCAGAGCTACAGATTAAAAATGTCCAAGGCGAAGCGGTCAGAAGTCTGGCTGTACTTCACAGCAAAATATGCAAACTCAGCAGCCTGCAACAAGTGCTTTAAGCTGATACTGTGATACTGTCAAAGGAGGTAACACCAAGAATCCGATTAAACAGCTGGCGACACATCGCGTTTTTTTTTAAAAGCCGAGAAATGCGCTGTATTTGATAGCTTGCTGCGAGACCTCACACCGTGCACGTTGGGTGGGTTGCCAGTTATCGGACCGGAGCAACATCCCCCAAAAACCCGAAGAATAGAGTCCTGGCCCCTAGCCCTGCCAGTGTAGCAGAAATGATGAGGATGATGATGCAGCAGCAGCCGTTCTTCTCTGCGTGAGTAGCTTAATGTTGTTCGTGTGTGATTTACATTGAGTAGGCTAACCACGTTATTACATTAATGCATGTAAGGTGAACTAGCAAACATCATCATAGCTACATGCGGCTGTCTTCTTGTTTGATGGCAGATACTCCCTTCACCCTGGCCAAAAAGGCTAAAATGACCAAAGAAAAAGTGGGAAACAGTTTTGTTTTTTTTTTTTTTTTTTGTTTTTTTTTTTTTAAATGACATCAGAAACAGCAGTATGCGACATTACGTGATGGCAGAGCTTCAGTTCATCCTTTGTCATTTTTTTTTTTTTTTTTTTTTTTTAATAAATAGGACAGGGGGAATGAATGAGAGAGAGAGGGGGAGAGAAAGAAAGAAAACCAAAGAGGAGAAGAGACGGTGAGAAGGGGGGGGAAGAGAGAGGAAAAAAAAAAAAGAACTCCTGGGTCACCTGTATGGAGAAAGGAAAAAAAAAAACAAACAAACAAAAAAAACAAACAGAGGAGACAGCAAACAACAAAGAGCAACATAATAATAGAGAAAACAAAGCACCATCACGTCCGGGTACACACCGGCTCACTCCTTGGCGGCCGCTTGTCGGGGCCTGGGGCCTGGGGCTCGCTCGGGCCCCTTTGGAGGTGGGGTGCCCCCGGCCTCTCGGCCTAGGGCTCGGTCACTCAGGCGCAGCTGGGGGCCGGCGGAGCTCACGGGCGCGTCACTGCAACTCCCCCTGACTTCTGCTCCGCGGCTGCTGGGCGAGCCCTCATCTGGGACTCTCCTCAGCTCTTACTGGGACAGTGGCGCGGCTGCCCCTCTGTTGGTCTTCCATGGTCTCTTGTGTTCTGGGGGCCTCTGGATGTCTGGAGTTTTGATCTCCTCCATACCCGCTTCACACCCTGGAGGACGGG
This sequence comes from Maylandia zebra, assembly GCF_041146795.1. NCBI lineage: Eukaryota > Metazoa > Chordata > Actinopteri > Cichliformes > Cichlidae > Maylandia > Maylandia zebra. The sequence goes on from NC_135167.1 coordinate 6,380,390, forward strand.
GCTGTGGCCCCCCCACACTCCCTAGCAGATCATTACATGGAGAAACCTTTGGAATGCAAGCATGCTGATCCACACAGGTATGCACACATGGGTATTCACAGACACGGACTAAAGCTTTCTTGGCTGCTGCCTCAAAGCACACTGTGCGCTGTCTATCTTGCGTGCTGCACAATATCGTTTATTATTTAGTAAATATTGATATCTATGACTAGCTAGTTTATTGTGATGGTGCTTTGTTTTCTCTATTAAAGTGGGAAACAGTTAAACATGAGAGGTTTTTGGACAAAGTTTGTGTTTTTTCCATTGTTTAAGCACTGCTTCCAGCCAAGAGTGATGCCATATATGTAGGGTTGCCAACCGTCCCTTAAAAAACGGAATCGTCCCGTATTTAGAAACAAAAGTACACGTCCCGTATTGAGCTAATAAGGGACGCACTTTGTCCCGTAATCCAGTGAGAATCAAAAGTAGTCTATAACTTTTAATGGAATTAACACTTTGTTTGAAAACATAATTCCCAGCCCCTCTCCTGCTTTGTGACCAATGAGCTGACAGCACACTTATGACAATTCGAGTGTGACAATTCAGATTACCGCTCATCTCATTGGTCGAGGAAAGGTCGCTTACGGAGAAAATACCGGAAGACAACAGATGACCACAACAAGAAGCATGGCCAACAGGGAAACAAACGCCGACACTGCGGTGCAAGTCTCGGACGACAGTACACCTAAAGCTGGGCAGACACTGTGCGATTTTTTCAGTCACGTTATTCAGCTCCTGCTCAAACTGCACGATTGACTCGCAGGGGTTAGAAGTTGGTAGGTCACGATGCAGGGTCTCACACTATACCACCCGATGCTCTGATGCGACCTGAGTGCTCACACTGTGCCTCCATAAAATGAAGGTTATAACAGAAAATCTGTCGCTCGCTCTCCCTCTGTCTTTCACTCACACAGACACGCACACCACCATCAACTTTGCTAAATTGCTAATGAAAAACATTGATCAGGCAGCTGTGATTAAGCAGCAGTGTAAATCCAACTATTTTCACGGTTGTTGTGGTCGTGATCATTTTGTGAGGCCACATCGAAAAGGCTCGGATGAGCTTTCCAAAGTTCTACAAGTTGTGCCTCCATCGCTTGTGTCCAGATCACACGCTGCACAGCCGAGCTGCACCGTCTTTTTCACCGACGTTTACGTGTTTGCGCGTGAGCAGTGTGAGCGGCTCACGAGCGATTGATGATCGGGAGCTGCTCGAGGTGTTAATCGCTTCTCGTTACCCCACGTATACTACACGATGCACGATGAAGGCCAAAATCGGGCCGATCACCAAATCGGTCGCACGACTCATAAATCGTCTCAAAATGGGCCAAAAATCGCACAGTGTAAGCCCAGCATTAGAGCAGCAATGTTTGTTCGCCCAGAGAAAGGAAAAAAAGGCTGCGAAAGATAAGATAAGATAACCTTTATTAGTCCCACACGTGGGAAATTTGTTTTGTCACAGCAGGAAGTGGATAGTGCAAAAGTTATGACGCAAAAATTAGAATACAATAAGAATAAATACAGGGAGGAATGGGAAAAGGAAACCACTGGGCTGGGAACATGCACGATAACACCTATAAAGCGCACTGCACTGTGTGCCGGCGCACTTTTTCCATAGGCATGCTTCTAGTGGTGGGCACATGAAGAACATGAGGGGCGTGAAAGCTCGGGGAACCCTTAACCATTTTTTTGTCCACCAGGCCACGACAGAAGCAGATATGGTATGTAAACACTGGTTTGTTTTTTAAACCCTCTGGTTAAGGTTAATATGGGCATGTGCAGTGAATATCAGCGCTATGTGGCCAGAAGTGTGATAATATAATTTATTTTGTGTAATAAACAACTGAAAGGATAGATGATTACAACAAATAGATCACTAATACATAAAAGTAATACATAGATGAATAATGATGATGAGTTATGATGCGTAATCATGGGAACAAGCGGGTTTACAAACAGGAGCAGCTGATTAGCATTAGAAAAGCTGAAATAATACCTCAACTGAAGCCAATTGTACTAAATGCACTATATGTGCACTGTTACAAGAATATTTTTGTTGTATTGCTTTCTATTAATTTATATAATTTTAAGTTAAGCAGGGCAGAGTTCTTTTAAAGAAAGATTTACTTATATTCTCAAAAGTTAAGCATGACAGGCTTCTGTTTAAGAAAGAGACCTGTTTTACTGTGTTAATGTTGTCATTTTGAGCTAAAAATAAATGGCTAAATGATCATTTGTTTCCCATATGGTCATATCACAAAGAATATGCATCTGCTTAAATCAAATTCAAGTCAAATGGTTAAAAAAATAATTTCACACACAAAAAAAAGAGCTACCACACTGGGAAGGGTGAAGACAACTGGGTTGCCCGGCCCTGGCCACGAGGTGTCCCTTATTTATTTTTCAGGGAGTTGGCAACCCTACATTTAATCGAATCGAGTAACTTTAATCTCAGCCAAAACGATTTACTCACGAACAAGTAAAACACTGGAAAAGCCAAACAAGAACATTTTGAAGTTATCGAAGTGACTTATATATCCTGTTTAACCCGAGTAGCGAAAGACCGCGGGGGGTTGAAAACGATGTGCCGGGAGTCCGGTGTTCTCGCCGTCTCAGAGATTTGAAGTTTACACAGCTACATTCTCGCCTGAAAATAGTTTAAAAGTTTATTCACGCGCTATGAATTCTGCCATATGTTTTTTCAATTTTGTTGTCTGGATTGAAAATCGGGAGAAATTCGGGAGAATGGTGGCTCCGGGAGATTTTCAGGAGGGGCACTGAAATTCGGGAGGGTTGGCATGTATGAGACGGTTCACCAAATATGTGGCCCGCGAACTGTGGTGAGGACACAGACTCAACCATGCAGTGCTGAAGTTTGTCCGTAAAAGAGCTCTCACCCTGTTTAAACCACTAATGAGAGAGACAGTAGATGGAGAAGTCCTCCTGTGAAAAGTTGTCCGTTCATAAAGTGTGTCAGTATTTTATAAGGATGCCATGTTTCTGTATCATCTCTCTCCTGTCAGAGCCTCTTCCAAACATCAGCCTGTTTAATGCTCTCATATCTTCAACATCTAGAGTAAATTATACTGCACAGTTTTCTCTCCAATAAAAGAATATTTACTGCATGAGTCTGTTTTCCATTTTATCTGAAACATTCAAGGAGATCTTTTACTGTATTTTGGTGATATTGCCCTTAAATGTGACTAAAGTTTTCATACAGTGGTGATCACGGACATAACTCTGAGATCAGTCTGACTGAACTCTGAAAATCACTGAGTGTTATTTCACAGAACCATAATTAGATTAACTCAAACGGAAACACGCGGTGTTAAACAGTAGTATAATTATCATTAACTGTCAAAGTAAGTGCGTATTTTGCTTGTTTCCGTTTCCATCAAAAATCGAATTAATTAATAATTGTTTGATTTGTGTTGATGAAGGCCTGCCTCCTTCTCCTCACAGTCACTTTTTACGAGACCATGAGTGTGTTTCATTTTTTGTTCTGTCAGTCTTGGATGTGACTCCTGAAAAGAGATTCACCATGATTCTGGTTCTCCTTTCACAGTCAGTACTGCTGGTTTCTCTCTCAGACTGACTGAAGATGAGTGATCTGGAGTCTCCAGGATCCAGCCGTCTGTCTGTGACCGACACAAAGTAAGATACTGTCTCTAATGTACACGAAGGAAATAGAGAACATAGGTGAAATCAGTATGTAGAAACAATTACAAGTTTAAAAGGACAAGTAAGATTGAGTGGGAGAGGACTGGTTTAACAGGCTGTGAGGCTCCTGAACTCTCTGCCCCCCTCTCACGGACAATAACCATATCCAACTTCTTAATAGCAATGAACTGGTCTGCATTGGTGCATCATATCTTTATTCTCTTCCCCCTCCTGCCCCCCCCCCCCCCCCCCCCTCTTTCTTAAATAGATAACTATCATATCTGATATCATATCTCACAGTACAATAATATTGAATGGGTTGCATTGTTGTATTTTGTCATGTTTCTCAGGTCTTTGTCTGAATTTCTACGAACATTATTGCTAAGGATTGTCTTATTGCATTGGAGTCACACTGGGTTAAATATGTACACTTGGGTTTTAAGGGGTATTTATTTATTATTTTCTTCTTTTTTTTGGGTTGTATGGAAGCCCCAAACGCAATTTCATTGTTCTTGACAATGACAATAAATAAATAAATACTAAATACTAAATACTAAGAAGAGAAAATTCCACAGTATCCGTGCAAAAAGTTTCACTTTGAAATCTTTAAAAGAATGTGGACAAACAGGTGGACTTGGTGTCAGTGGAGTTTACTCCTGGAAGTTTGAGATTATGATGATTATTACTTCAAAAACACCTGTACAGACGTTTATCAGTCATTCCATACCAGCGCAGTGCCCAGTAACACTTTGAGGTGACTGGAGCTTTATATATAAAATGAATGCAGTCCGATCAGTTTATGAGAATAGTCAAAGTGACTTTGGTAATATTAGTTGCCAATTTTTAGTTGGTATTGGTTTGTAAGATTAGTTTAAAATGAAGACTTCATTTTAACTGAATTTTGTTACGTCTCAAGAATTTGGACGTTTAGCCTTAAGGACAAACCTAAGGAGGAGGTTGGACTTTAGAGTTGAGCCCAGAGATGTACGGCTGAGTGAGGGGCTACTTTTTGTCATCAAACTAAAAAGAAATAAAATGTAGGCTTAGAAGACACGGTTGGTTGTTTGGTTCAGCATCTCTGAATATCTTCAGAGCTGTAGAGGCTTCAGAATGTAGAAGTTTGGATGGAAACTCCAAATACTTGAAGCCCACAAGATGCATCTTTAAAAAGTCAAAAAGAAGCGAAGAATTGCTGTCGCTAAAACCAAAATAACATTTATAACAACAACAAAAGTGTATGATTTGGTAATATGATTGGAATGGAACAAATGGATTCTGAAAATCAGAGATTGAGTTTCCAAGTGAATAATGCAGCTGAAAAACTTTCCTGTTATATGAAGACTTTTAACCTGTAGTTCAGTATTGATCTGCCACAGTCAGCGAACAAAACTGCCAAAAAGGAAAAAGACATTAAGATCCTCAAAAGCTTGGCATAATATAGTCATACATTTTCACCTGAATACATCTGCCCTGTGCAAATCCGTTTCAAAGGCCTTTGCAGCTAATAATGGTCAATATATTAATTTAAAGAACACAGAAAAACAGCTGGTTCTTTTTCAGGGTTTCATAGCTTTTTTGTGTAGAATGCCAAGCTTTAATATTATAGAGATTTGCAAGTATCTACAAAGCATGATATGATGTGAAGTTCAACATCTGGGACATGTGTCCCGCTATGCATTGCAGAAAATGACTCAATCTCTTAGTACAGCAAACAAACAATGCAGGAGGGCGGGAAAATAATGGTCTCCTCTGCCGTGGCATCAGAAGTTGAGAATTGACGGGACAAAGTGTTGGGTTTCTCGTTTTGGGTTGCCGGGTCTATAGATCATAACACAGTTGAACCAAGCAAAGGAGAGGGCCCACCTGGTTTGTCTTGAGTGGCTGCTGTGAGATATGCAAGATGCTTGTGGTCAGTCAAATGATGAACAATGAGCAGGTGTTCTGCTCCCTCCCGCCAGCTAGCAGTTCCACTTCTCCCACGTCATAGTTTTGCTCAGTTCGAGAAAGACAGCAGAAGGGAAAAAGCTGCATTTTCCCTTCCTTGTTCTGGAACAAGATGAACTCCATCAACGATAAATTGTTGGGTGGTCACACACAGCTGACTGCAGCTTTCCAGTCTTATAAACAGTACATTTGTACAATGACTGAAACCAGCCCACTGGCTGTGACGTCAGTTCCTTGATCATGAATATGCAAATTGTCATGACCATTGATCAACAATCATTGATCAAAGACCATTGATCGTGGAATAATCTTCCACACTGCACCTAACGTGACAAACTGAAAGCAGTCATTGGGTGGGAAACCTTGAGGAGAACACTTTTGACCTTAGAGAAGAGCTCTGCATAGAAAAGGATCAGGTTTGAACTTAGTTTGTGCAGCTGTACCTTTAACTAAGGCAAGTTCCTGCATCAACTCGTCCTGTTGTCTTTTTGAACTGTGCTTCACTATTCACTACAGATGAATGCACTGTAAACACCTGCGTGTGAGTCACTTTGGTCACTTTGACAGTTGCACTGGTAATAATAATTTTCCCTTTGTGTCCTCAGAGAGAACAGTGATGTTGGTGTGGAGGAGGAGGAGCAGTTGTCCTGCTGTGCTTTGGGTCAAGATGTCTCAGAGGATTCAGTCGCTACCAGTTGTGGCATCTCTGTCCAAAGTAAGAGTCGGTATCCGTGTGCTGATGAACACATTTTTGAAAACTTGACTTCTTGTTTTGTAGGTGCATGAAAAAGATTTCATTCGATTTTTTATGGTATAGGTTTTTTTCCTGTTTTACTTTGAATGTTGTTTCCTTTCATGTCTCACGTTAGTTTTACTTCCTGTCTTAATTATTTTTCACCTGGTTTGCTAAAGTTCAGCTGTCATGTTCCCCACCTGCTCACAATATCAGGCAATCCTCAATATATACTACTCAAAACAATCAGAGGAACACACTGAAAACATAATGGCTCTCGCGCGGAGAAAAACATGCTGGAGATCAATACTGATGCAAACTGGGTGATGTGTTAGAAACGAAAGGATTCAATTGTTTGTTGGAAATAAATGATCAAAATACTGGATACTGGCTGAATCCAAATACAAACAGAAAATCAGAGTAAAAAACGCTGCAGCAGGCTTTTCCATTTGGCTCTGATTTCATAGCAGCAGCTCAAAATGAAATAGTTTGTATGGCTGCGTGTGCTGCTGGGCCAAAAGTTTAGCTGGTCATTTGTAGATTTTTAGATGAAATAAAAAACAAAAAAAACACTCAACAAAAGATCATCTAAAGAAGAGCAGAGTTCATGTACACACTTTATTAAGCAGCTACTGTACAACAAGAACAGAATCATGTAAATGGCCAAACATCAGCAACAGTAATCCCAGGGTGTAGCACAGCAGGCAAAGAGACGCAGTAGCACAGAGAGAGTAAAGGATCACATGGAGAACAAATGGAGCGCGCTCACGAGCCCTCTCTTCGTACAGAGCCAGAAACGTCTGACCCACAGAGCTCACTAAGACGACAATAACTCGTTTTTCCCCACACAGATTACATATAACATCACACTGAATGAAATTACATGTAGCAGATTACATGAACTATATAAGATGAGGATTCGCGTATTAAGCATATTCAGAACTATTTCCTTCCATTATTTTCTTGGGTTAACAGTTTTTGTTGCTTTTCTGCTATCGCTTAAATTTTATTCATATAGCACCAAGTCACAACAGCCACCTTAAGGCACTTTATAGTGTTAGGTAAAGCCTCAGTAATAAAGCCTCAGACAACTCCCTACGAGCAACGACTTGGAGACATTAAGAAAGAAGAACTCTCTCTTTGTACAGTCGAAAACTGAGACGGAACCAGGTTCAGTGACGGGCCGCCATCCACCACGACTGGTTGGAATGAGGGGAGGAGGGCAGGATAAAACCTGCAGGCTGAGAGCAAAGTGCTCCATCTATCTGATATGATACTGTGAGGCCTCTCAGATAAGATGGGGCTGTTTTATTATGGCCCTTTTTATGTGAGAAGCATTTTGAATTCAGCTCTGGATTTAACAGGGAGCCAATGATGTGAAGCCAGTATGAGGGGGATTTTCCCTCCTCTTAAAATGTCTCATTAGGAACATTTTTAACAGTTGCTTCTTGTCTCTGCTGTGACAAAAAAAAGGTTCTGATTATGAATCAAAATGTTTTAAATAAGTCACACACTGGTTATAACTTAATGCCGAAAATGTCATGTTACACGATTTACTATTTTCTGAAGCTTATTTACAATTTACAATGCTTAACACCATTCCCATCCCTCCCGTCAAAAGATAAAAGTCTGTTTTTCATGCAGTTTCACACACTAAAGACATTTCATTCTTTTTGGTTTCTTGTTGTCAATCAGCAGATGCGAGTCTGGAAGAGGTTTTAGAAGAATATAAGACCAGTCTGAGGAGGAGGTTTGAAAGTGTGACTGAAGAAACTGATAATACAGGAAGTGGAACCCTCCCGAACAGGATCTACACTGAGCTCTACATCACAGAGGGACAGAATGAAGACGTTCATAACCAACATGAGGTGATGCAGCTGGAGACAGCTTCCAAGATGGAGGCTCTTGATGACATTACAGTCAGGTGTCACGACACCTTTAAAGCCTTACCTGACCAACAGAGACCCATCAGAGTGGTTCTGACCAACAGCGTCGCTGATCAGAGACGAGCAGTACAGTCTTCTGGAGCTGCTCCATGTTTTCCATCCAACATTACAGAAGGTCACAGCAGAGAAGCTCGCTGTCTGTAAACTTTTGTTCATCTTTGACGGCCTGGATGAAAGCAGACTTGGATCATTGGATTTCACCAACGGGAAGCTGCTGTCTGATGTCACAGAGAAGTCATCAGTCAGCCAGCTGCTGACAAACCTCATCCAGGGGAATCTGCTTCCCTCGGCTCTCGTCTGGATAACTCCCCGACCTGCAGCAGCCAATCAGATCCCTCCTAGACGTGTTGACAGGGTAACAGAAGTACGAGGCTTCACTGATGCCCAGAAGGAGGAGTACTTCAGGAGGAGATTCAGTGATGAAGAGCTGTCCAGAATCATCTCCCACATGAAGACATCCAGGAGCCTCCACATCATGTGTAGAATCCCAGTCTTCTGCTGGATCACTGCTACAGTTCTGGAGCACATGTTGACTACAGAGCAGAGAGGAGAGCTGCCCAAGACCCTGACTGACATGTACTCACACTTCTTGTTGGTTCAGATGAAGAAGGGGAACAAACATGTGGGGGGACATGAAACAAGTGAGATGGCTGAAAGGAAATTTCTTCTGAATCTGGGGAGGCTGGCATTTAAACATCTGGAAAAAGGAAACACCTTCTTCTACCAAGAAGACCTAGATCAGTGTGGTCTGGATGCTACAGAGGCCTTGTTGCACACAGAAGTTTATACGGAGCTCTTTAAACAGTGTTTGTTAATCTTGAAGGTGGCTTTTATTTGTGATTCAGGTCTCAATGTCTCTTTGTGTATACTTATATGCAGAAGTAACACAAAAGAAGAAGTGGGAGCTGGCCTGACACCAGTAACTGACTTCCAGTGAAAGCTTTGGCTAATAATATTTTTTAGCGAACATTTTTCTTGTAAAACAAAGGGGGGCCTAGCAAAAAAGGTTTGGGAACCACTGCTCTACAAGGTTGGCGAAATAAAAAAAAAAAGTATTAACATTTTTTTATTTGGACTTTTATTAGTCCAAATTTTTTTATTTGGACTAAAAAAAATGTTCGAAGTGGACTAGGTGCTAATTTTCAGATGTCAGGTCTACATCTAGAATCAAAATGAGCACATACATAAACAACCAAAGTGAAGCATTAAGACAAAACATAGCAACGTCAAACAGCGTCCACACATTTTGCCACAAATACATGCAAAACAACTAAATTGGGCCACAAAAGTGATGTAAATTGACCAAACTAAGACACAAATCAGACAAAAACAGATGCAGGATGATCACAAACAGACACGTCGGCTACAAACTGATGCAAAATGACTAAAATCACACGTGTAACACTTTCTACATATTTGACAACAGAAGAAAAACACAAACAAACTTGGAATGCATTTTTAATTTGGATTTTTTTTATTTCATGCCGAATTAGATATTTTAAAAATCAAGCCAAAGTCTCCTCCCTGTTTGTACTGTAAGGTCAAAGCCCTACTGTACTACAGAGAACCCCAACAATCAAATGATCCCCCTCTGAGCAAGCACGAGGCGACTGTGGGGAAGAAAAACTCCCTTTAACAGGAAGAAACTTCCAACGGAACCGGGCTCAGAAGGGACGGCCATCCGCTGCGACCGGTTGGGGGGATGGAAATCAAAAGGAGACGAGATGGCGTGAACTACAGTTCTAAAATTTGGATTTGAGGGCTGATCCCAAAATTTTATGGTGATGCTTTTAAAAAAAGGATTTGGTGCTAAAAGTCTGCTTCAAGATTTTAAAAGAAGCAGGGCAGTGGGAAAAGCCAAAATGGTCATTTTAATGATCTCTGGCTTTAGTGAACCACCTGAAGGGTTTTAGCAATGTTTTCCCCACCGCAGAAAAAAACCTGGATATTTTGGACGTCTTTGGGGGACCCGGGATGACTCCGAGAGTGATTTTTAGATGTCTAATCAGAGCCTCATCAAAAGATGAATCATTTGCCATCAAAGCCTTTAAGACATTGTCTGGGGAGCCAAACTCCTTGATGAGGCGTTTGGCTATTTTCTTGATGAACTTTGTCTTGTCATTTGTCAGACTTGTGGCAGACGCTGTGCTGCTGAGTTCAGGCTGCATTAGATTGCTCAGACGATTGATGACCGTGTCTATTTCTTTTGTAGTAGTTGCGATCCGAGCAGCAAACTTTTGGGTCTCAGGTTTAGATTTATAGATGACTCTCATGATAAGGAGCAACGCAAGGTCATTGGAAATTTTCTCAACATCAGAAGATGAACCTGACACAGAATCCATCTCTGATATTTTGGAGGAATCTTTGAGAGAGTGTTTCAGGCTCAAGGCTCCAGATGATTTATCTGGAGAAATGCTCCCAGGTTGTGGCATTTGAGGTGACTTGTCAGATGCCACAGAGCATTTATCTGGAGAAATGCTCCCAGGTTTTGGTGTTGGAAGTGATGCACCAGATTCTTTTCCTCTGCCATCTGAATCAGGGCTTTTTTCCTGTGTTGTGGTCTGTGTTCTTTTAATAAAGTTGTGGATGTCTTCCAGGGCCCCAGAAATCTTGTCCATTTGAATCATTTGATCTTTCTCTTCATTGCAGAAGAGTAAAAGCTTCTGCAAAAACCTTTCTACTGTGTCATCTATGAGGACATAGAGGACTTCAGTAGAAATGCGACGCTTTGAGCCCTGTACTGATTTCGGAGTCCTGGAGATGACCGTGTCTGAGAGGGACCTACCCATTAGAGGTATGGGGATTTGATAGCCTCGATCCACCGTAAGTAGATCAAACAGGTTTGCCACTAAGTCCTCCGTAAAATTCCTGATATGCCCACTATTTTTAAAGTCCCCCAAGGTCTTATCGATGAGGAAGAGTTCTTCTTTCTTTGTTAATTTGTCAAATAACTGATTAACGTCTGATCTAATGACGTTAAAGTCGACTGAAGAAGAACGTTTAATTGCGGTTCCCAGGCTTGCCGTATGTCGAGAAGGGGAGCGATGAGCCTCTGTACTCTGGGGAGCAGCCGTTTCAGGTACTGACCCTGGGAGAATGAAAACTATACTTTCATTGGAGGGCGCAGTTTCCTTCTTGGGGTGGCTGCAAATGTTTTGTAGACAAACAAAATGTTTCCTGTTTGCCTTTATTCTTTTTTTCAGCTCTGTTTTCATTTTTTCAAATTGTTTTTTTGCAAACATGGAAAAGTTGTGTTTGCGTGCTTTGAGCCTGGCGTGTGAGGTGGATGGCACACATTTGGAGAAGAAGTGTCTCACCTTGTGGATAATTAAGCCTGCATTAAAGGCAGGTTTGGGTAAGTTACATTTCTCACAGAGCTCTTCACTGCTTGAATCCATGTTAGCAAGTATCTCACCTACGATGTCAGCTGCAACCATTTCTACTGGGGTTGGAGCCTGGATACTTTGTGTTTCTGCAGTGGGTTTTATTTTGCTTTGTGCTGTTAGAGCTGATTCTTCTGGGAGCTCATCTTTATCTTTTCCTGTCATCTCTCCATCTGAGCTCCTTGTTGACAGAATAACAGAAATCTCTGCGATTGCTGATTGCACTGATATTTTTGAACCAGTACGTTCTGTACTGGAATGAGACCCATTTGTCCCACACTGGCAGCGCAGCTTACATGCTGCATACCTTTTCAGGCATGAGGCAGCGCAACAAACCATGCGGTGTAGTTTCTTAATACTACTAAATTTGCCGCTAACATAAACGGCAGGGTCTACTGGGAAATCGGGGCTTTTTTCAATCAGTGCAATGGTTGAGCTGACCTTTTCTGAGATCTCTTCCTCAACCATCAGCGTCAGCTTGTCAGCGCTCTTATCTTGCTGTTTTGAGACATTAAGAGCGCCGGCGATGGCAGCTGAGATCGAGTCTCCGAGGGACACCCTTATTTTCCCCTCATCCATAAACTCTTCCCTTATCATGGGTTCCTGAATAACAGGAAGGGCTATTTCCAGGATGCTGGCAGAGGCGATCTGAATGATTTCAGAAATCATATCAGCGAGCACGGCATGGATGCTGGAGTCGCATTTTCCATTTTCTATAATGCTCCACTGAACTTCAGAGAGCCTTTCAAAGCACCTGTTGATTGGCGGGATAATCTGGTCTGGTGTGACCACGATTGAATTTTCGTTGATGGTTTCCATTGTTGTGTCACAAATTAGATTTTCTCTGTTTGAGCGTGTGAGAATTTTCTTGTATTACAGAGCGCCGACTGCTGAACGTTTTGCAAACAGATGAGCATCGAGTTCTGATTTTTCTGTCTGAGAGCCGTTATTTATAGGCTCGGTTGTCTGTGACGTTACTGACAGACCAGCGCGAACGCCTTTGATCTGCCAGTGACGTCACAAGAAACGCACGCGGAGAGGCGGCGTTCCTTGCGCGCTCTCACAGATTTGAATGACGCTTTGGAGTTGACGGCACGCCGCAATGCATTGTGGGAGCCCGGCACCATTTTCGGGGTCTACGAATCAAAACAAACACGCTGTGTTGGAACGACGATTACAAGATGCTTATAAGCAGTTCCTGACCCACCAGGATTCATTGGAATCATAGGTTGGAGGACGTTTTGGGGAAATGGCCGACTGTCGAAGCGGAGAAGAAATAAACTCTTAAAAGTTAGTTCTGGGTTTTTATCCCACTTCATATATACACCAGGACACATGTTAGCATAATGAAAGAATTGTAGAATTAGGTGGAGTCAACAACAACAGCATAGTGCAGTCATATCACAAATGTTAGCATAATGAAAAAGTCCTACAAAGTCAAATTTAGCTAACCTTCGGCTAAGTTACGTGACGTTAGTGATATCGCCACTTAACGCGGCTCTTTGGTCGGTTAGTTAGTTTAGGTTTGTGCCGAAGCTGGGTCTGTTTGTCAGTGTGAAGCCAAACGTGCTTTAACGTTTTAGGAAACACCGAGCAGACGGCTCATACTTGCCAACATTCAAAGGGCTGTTGGGGGGGGGGGGGGGGGGGCAAATATATTTTACAGTGTTTATTTATTCGACAAAATACGTTAAATGTCACCGTTATTATTGGCTGGCCGGAAACAGCGGGGGTGTCCAAATTCAGAGGCTGCTTCCACCTGAGGACCCGCCTTCGCGGTCTAAAGAAAGCCGCGTAGTACGTCACGAGCTCCCTCGGTGGAGTGAAACTGCGTCTGCTCCTTGCTGTCTAAAATATAACCGGGCGCTGGCGTCAATTCTCCACCGTCTCACACTTTGTTTAATCAGTTTTCTGTTTGACGTTTATTCAGCTTTGTGAAAACCCCAGAGGACCCCTCCCGAGGGATTAATAAAGTTACATTTAATTAGGGTTGCCAACCGTCCCTTAAAAAACGGAATCGTCCCGTATTTAGAAACAAAAGTACACGTCCCGTATTGAGCTAATAAGGGACGCACTTTGTCCCGTAATCCAGTGAGAATCAAAAGTAGTCTATAAATGTTTATGGAATTAACACTTTGTTTGAAAACATAATTCCCAGCCCCTCTCCTGCTTTGTGACCAATGAGCTGACAGCACACTTATGACAATTCGAGTATGACAATTCAGATTACCGCTCATCTCATTGGTCGAGGAAAGGTCGCTTACGGAGAAAATACCGGAAGACAACAGATGACCACAACAAGAAGCATGGCCAACAGGGAAACAAACGCCGACACTGCGGTGCAAGTCTCGGACGACAGTACATCTAAAGCTGGGCAGACACTGTGCGATTTTTTCAGTCACGTTATTCAGCTCCTGCTCAAACTGCACGATTGACTCGCAGGGGTTAGAAGTTGGTAGGTCACGATGCAGGGTCTCACACTATACCACCCGATGCTCTGATGCGACCTGAGTGCTCACACTGTGCCTCCATAAAATGAAGGTTATAACAGAAAATCTGTCGCTCGCTCTCCCTCTGTCTTTCACTCACACAGACACGCACACCACCATCAACTTTGCTAAATTGCTAATGAAAAACATTGATCAGGCAGCTGTGATTAAGCAGCAGTGTAAATCCAACTATTTTCACGGTTGTTGTGGTCGTGATCATTTTGTGAGGCCACATCGAAAAGACTCGGATGAGCTTTCCAAAGTTCTACAAGTTGTGCCTCCATCGCTTGTGTCCAGATCACACGCTGCACAGCCGAGCTGCACCGTCTTTTTCACCGACGTTTACCTGTTTGCGCGTGAGCAGTGTGAGCGGCTCACGAGCGATTGATGATCGGGAGCTGCTCGAGGTGTTAATCGCTTCTCGTTACCCCACGTATACTACACGATGCACGATGAAGGCCAAAATCGGGCCGATCACCAAATCGGTCGCACGACTCATAAATCGTCTCAAAATGGGCCAAAAATCGCACAGTGTAAGCCCAGCATTAGAGCAGCAATGTTTGTTCGCCCAGAGAAAGGAAAAAAAGGCTGCGAAAGATAAGATAAGATAACCTTTATTAGTCCCACACGTGGGAAATTTGTTTTGTCACAGCAGGAAGTGGACAGTGCAAAAGTTATGACGCAAAAATTAGAATACAATAAGAATAAATACAGGGAGGAATGGGAAAAGGAAAACACCTGGCTGGGAACATGCACGATAACACCTATAAAGCGCACTGCACTGTGTGCCGGCGCACTTTTTCCAATGGATGCTTCTAGTGGTGGGCACATGAAGAACATGAGGGGCGTGAAAGCTCGGGGAACCCTTAACCATTTTTTTGTCCACCAGGCCACGGCAGAAGCAGATATGGTATGTAAACACTGGTTTATTTTTTAAACCCTCTGGTTAAGGTTAATATGGGCATGTGCAGTGAATATCAGCGCTATGTGGCCAGAAGTGTGATAATATAATTTATTTTGTGTAATAAACAACTGCAAGGATAGATGATTACAACAAATAGATCACTAATACATAAAAGTAATACATAGATTAATAATGATGATGAGTTATGATGCGTAATCATGGGAACAAGCGGGTTTACAAACAGGAGCAGCTGATTAGCATTAGAAAAGCTGAAATAATACCTCAACTGAAGCCAATTGTACTAAATGCACTATATGTGCACTGTTACAGGAATATTTTTGTTGTATTGCTTTCTATTAATTTATATAATTTTAAGTTAAGCAGGGCAGAGTTCTTTTAAAGAAAGATTTACTTATATTCTCAAAAGTTAAGCATGACAGGCTTCTGTTTAAGAAAGAGACCTGTTTTACTGTGTTAATGTTGTCATTTTGAGCTAAAAATAAATGGCTAAATGATCATTTGTTTCCCATATGGTCATATCACAAAGAATATGCATCTGCTTAAATCAAATTCAAGTCAAATGGTTAAAAAAATAATTTCACACACAAAAAAAAGAGCTACCACACTGGGAAGGGTGGAGACAACTGGGTTGCCCGGCCCTGGCCACGAGGTGTCCCTTATTTATTTTTCAGGGAGTTGGCAACCCTACATATATGCCACATAGCTGCAGAAAAGGCTAACATTGTTATATTTTTACAAAAAAAACCAGCTGAACATGAGAGGTTTTTGGACAAAGTTTGTGTTCTCCATTCTTTAAGCACCGGTTCGAGCACCGTTTAAGCACCGGCACCGTTTCAAAAGTACCGATTTGGCACCGGTATCGGATAAAACCTAAACGATACCCATCCCTAGTCGTGAACCAGCTTCCTGAAAGTTGGTGGTTTTAGTGAAGCCGCGTAATGACAAGACGCTTTGGGAGCGCTGAGCTTTGTTTTTAGAACAGGCCCGGTGTTTTGGCACAACACCGAGCTGAGCGATGTAGATGGGGCCATACTCACACAAACCAAAAACTAAACACCAGTAATGTTCCCTCTAAGCTGCGCAATTGCGCACTGCTGGCACGGTCTCTGCGCACAGAAAATCTGCGTTGCGCACAAAAAAAAATCTAACCTGAATTGAAATTAAAATTAATACTTTAACAATTCTGTTGTGCAGTGTTAGTCAGTAAGTGGCTGCTTCCGTATGGGATACGTGTCATCGACCTGAGCAGCCCAGTTCTCTGGGTTTTGCTTACGTCGCCGGGGAAGGGCTGCTTGCATTTAAATAAATAAAGAAATGAATAAATAAATAAAGGGACAAAAATTAAATCAAAGAAAAGGAGAGCATGGCGTAATAACACGATGAAGAGCTGTTTGATTTGCATGTAGTATAAATAAAAATAGGTGTTCACTTTTTTCTCTGCTTGGAAAATGTTTAAATAATTTCACTTGTGTCAGTTTGATTAATTTTGGTTGTTTAGGACATGACGAGGTAGTTAGTTTTATGTTTTCTGATCATGTTTCCATATCTACTAAAATTGTAATTAGGAAGTACAATTAATTGTTAGTTAGTTTAGATGTCTTTTTTTTCATTTTGTTTCCAGATTTGTTACTTGGACTGAGCTTATACACCTTTCTGTCTGTCTTTGTTTTTCTGCCTCTTTAGGGAGAAGAATTGGGACCTGTGTCTCTTGCCTCAGAAGATACAGATAATGACAACAGGGAAATACCCCATCCTTGCCCATTTGGAAAATACCGACGGAGCTTGGAGACCCTTATACCCTTCCGCTGTTCCTCACCAGAGTCAGTTTCATTGATGAAAGAGAAATTGCTAAATGTAACCTGTCTGCCAAATAAGTTACTTTCTTTGATATAGAATGTCTTCCTTGTACAGTACTCATTTGCTTTTGCTTTTTTTGTCTTGTCCAGGTCCCACGCTGTAGATAATGCAGGTTTAATATCATCTTCAGTCTTTCTGTGGATGATCCCCAAAATGTGGGCCATGTTCAAGAATGGGCTGGATACATCCGACCTACACCTGTCTCCTTCTGATGTAGCAGACATTAGCGCAAAAAGGTCTCTCTTTGCAGATTCACATTTTTCGGTTGTTGTTTAAGGCATTCGCAGAATCTAACATTTCAATGGATGATGCATTTTGTTTACAAAGGGGGTAAACAAGCATGTGGGAAAGAAACCTCAGACGAAAGAGATGATGCACAACGAGGAACAAAGAAAGGGCTTTATTAGAAATATTAAGAGGAATAGACAGAAACCCAAAGTAGGTCTGCTTGGGACATGACGCACCATTAATGTAGCTGCTGAAATTTGCACCTTGAAGATAAGTCAAAGGAATGAGGCTGACTTGTCAAAATTAAATGCTAGACAATTTTTAGTGTACATGATTTGATTGTGAGTGTTTTGCAGGCTCCAGAGGCTATGGAATGAAGAAGTGGCAAGGAGAGGCTTGGAGAATGCCTCACTGATTCGGGTGACTCTTCGTTTTCAAAGAACTAGACTGATTCTGTCCGCCCTCGTTTCCATTCTTGCCATGGTGGCGGCCTTTTTGGGGCCGGTGAGTTGTCGTCATCTGTATTTTCAGACTTTGTGACGTTCTGATGTTTGCCTAAATGTTTTATTTATTATAAATCAAATTTGACTTCAAGAAATAGTGGTTCATACTCTGTAAACAGTTTCTAATCGCTTTTTTAGAATTTCTACTCTCTGAAGTGTATCAAGCATTTTGTCTGTCCCTTCAGGCGGTCGTCGTTTATAAGATCTTAGACTACGTTTGCGACCCAGGAGAAACCAGTGGTGTTGGTTTGGCCTTTGCTTTGTTCACCACAGAGTTTCTCAAAACTTCCATGATATCCTTGCAGTGGGCATTAACACTGCGTACGGCCATCAGACTGAAAGGTGCCTTATGCTCTTTGGGCTTCCAGAAAGTCACATCTCTGCGAGTACTTGGCGACATGTCAAACGGAGAGGTAAAGACTGGTTTACACACACAGAGAATTCACTTTACCTGCACTGCTGTGAAAAGTGGCCTAGTCAAAGTCTAGACTTGAATCTAACTGAGATGTGTTGGCATCAATAAGTCTTTCATGCTTGAAAATCCTCCAATGTGGCTGAATTACAACAATTCTGTTGAGAAGAGTGGGCCAAAATTCCTTCGGGACTCATTCCCATTATTACAAATGTTTGATTGCGGTTCTTCCTCTCAAGGGTGGCATAACCACCTATCACTTTTTCATGTATGGACAGGTACATTTGGAGAACTTCACCTTCATAAATTAAAGCACAATTTAAACACTTTGTATTTATTTTGGTAATTTTTGTCTAATATTAAGATTTGTTTCATCCTAAAGAAATGCATGAGACAATAAGATACTTTTTCAGTAAATCTTCTCACATTTGGTGTATTATGAAAAACAGGTGAAATATAAGGTTTCGTTTTCTCATTTTTCTTTCATCTAGATTCTTAATATTTTGACAAATGTTGGACACAATGTTTTTGAGGCAGTTGTGAATGGGAGCTTTGTGATGTCCACCCCTGTACTCTTTGTTGCGGGCATTTGTTATGCCTGGAACATTCTGGGCTACACTGCAATTATTGGAGTCCTCATCTACGTCATCTGTATTCCCATTGAGGTATGTACATGAAGTTAATAAAGTGAGATAGATAAATACAAAAAGGGCTCTGATTGAGGTAAGCATTACAGTCAATGTTGTAATGTAAAGTTGTAATGTAGATAAACTATGAAAGAATTTGCCCAAACGTAATATTGGGCATGTAGTTTAATATGCTGAAACCTGTGCTGTGAGGTCTAAGTCATCATTGAGGAATACCCTTACCTTCTACTTTTGGAATCTTGGCAATCAGGGGACTAATCATTTTTTCTTCTTCTTTTCTAGTATCTTGGCATATCTCACAAATGTATTCAAGACAAAAGCAATGGTAATAAAAGACAAACGTGTTCATACAATGACTGAGATTCTCAACAGCATTAAGCTAATCAAGATGTACGCCTGGCAAGAATCTTTTGAGATGAAAATTGCAGGTAAATCGAGCAGCTGTTTCCCATTTGGCAGCACTTTCCATTTATCTAGTAATATCACATATCACACGCATTATTTATAGACTCCCATTTGTTTAGATACAAAATCAGGCATGTAATCTTGTTACTAGATGCAAAAGAGATGATGTGAAATGTTTGAGTGCTATGGATGTGTGTTAGGGTGCGTCTACAAAGAATGATGAAAGTAACAGACTAGGCAAACAAACTTTCTTTCTTACAGAGTTGAGGAAACTTGAAAAGAAACTAGTACAGAAGATCCTTGAAATCCAGATTATTAATGGCAGCTTGACCATGGCCATCAGCACCATTGCCACTGTTTTCACCTTTCTCATCCACACTTTGTTGGGGTTACCACTGAAAACATCTGATGTAAGTAGTAGCACAGCTCTGTAACAATATTATGCAGTAACACAGCCTCTGTTAGCATTTCCACTCGGTGATTTGGAGAAGTTGTGAGTAGAGATGAACTGAGAAGAAAACTGCGAGAATTTTGTAAGAAGGCTTGGTCTACTGACAGAAAAGGTCTAACATATAAATTGAGGATTGTTGTGTTGTGAGATTATAGTGCAATATTTTCTTCCCAGGCTTTTACTGTTGTTGCCATCTTCACCTCCATGAGGTTCACCTTTGCTCTCATGCCGATTGCTGTGAAGGCCCTCACTGATGCTTTTGTGTCACTAAAACAACTTAGGGTAAGCTCTTCTTTTTGGTTCTAGTAGTAGTAGTAGTAGTAGTAGTAGTAGTAGTAGTAGTAGTAGTAGTAGTAGTAGTAGTAGCGTTTCCACTTGTTATGGTCTTTCTGTTCATTATTAAGTTTTCTTTAATACACTTTTATCACTGTCTAAGGAGCTTGGAAAGAAAAGTGTCTGGACTTCTTGAACACGTTTCACCTCTCATCTGAGAAGCTTCTTCAGTTCTAGGGTCAAATGGTGGAGAGTCCCAGATTTAAGCCCTGTGGGAGTGTCCCCCCCAAGAGGGATAATGAAACCCCCAAATGATCAATGGTCATGAGAATTTGCATAATTAAGATTAAGGAACTGACCTCCCAGCCCATTGTTCCTTCAGTGGGCTGGTTTCAGTCATTATGCAAATGTACTGTTTATAAACTTGGGGAAACCTGCAGTCAGCTGAGACTGAAGAAGTCACTTGGATGAGTGACGAAACGTTTCTACCACTTAAAGAACTTAAAGAAGTCCAGACGCTTTTCTTTGCAAGCTCCTTTGACTACGATGACCTGGATGACTGAGAACCTTTCGGGTGAGCTCATTGTGAAACCTAGCCCCACCCTATCATGGGATTTCCTGAGGTCAAATAGCCCAGGATGTGAGTGGGCACAGTGGACATAGATGGCTTCTTTCACTCCTCTTTCAAACATCTGTCCTCTATTTCCAAAATGTGAACATTGGCATCCTTGAAAGAGTGACCTTTGTCCTTTACATCCTGGCCCAGAAGCTTCTCGGATGAGAGGTGAAACGCGTTCAAGCAACTTAAAGAAGTCCAGACACTTTTCTTTCCAAGCTCCTTAGACTACGATGACTGAGAACCTTCAGACACACTTTTATCACTATTGTAATATAAGTACAATTTAAGCATTGCTTACTTGTGAAGTATTTCTATGGAAAATAATTGGTTTTGCAAGGCAGCAACTCATTTAGACATGTAGACACAGTCAAGATGACCTGATGGAGCTCATCCAGTCAGATCAGGGGATGGTACAATACCACTAAACATCAAAATGTTGCTTACCATTGTAAAAAAGAGTAGAATGCCTGTCTATAGGATAAGATAACTGCTGACCTAGCTAAGTTTGCCCTGCAGACCTACCCTGTGGCCACACTTTGACTTGTTTCCCTATCATACCTGTGCCACAGACTTTAGGTAGAGTCATAGTTATTATGTGTCCTTTTTGAATTTCATTATTCCTTTTGCATTGATGCCAGACTAAATGTAAAGGAGTAGTCTCACACTCACCACACACTCATGTGAACCTCTCCAAATCTTGTCCTCTACAAACCAGTGAAAAAGGCCATGCTGCTAATCACAAGCTGGATTTGTATTAATCATGATGCTTTTAGGACTTGCAGTACAGTATTTTAATTCATAATCTTTTTAGTTTTGTTAAAGTTGTTACTGCCATGGATCTTAGAAATCTGAAAAGCAAAATTGGTAAAAACCTGAATGATGTAAATGCACTGTGACTGTTTCAGAAAATCTTACTCATCCAGAATCCTGAGCCTTACCTGACGCAGATAGCAGGCAGTAATTCTGCTGTAGTGATGAGAAATGCTACACTTTCATGGACCAAACGCAGCCAGTCAGAGTCACCGCCCAGAGCAGCTAATGAGGTGACGGAACACAATATGGACGTGCCTTCTCCGAATGAAAATGTTGAGACCTTACCAACCCTCAGAAACATCTCTTTTACACTACCCAAGGTGTGATCAAATAATAACTGAAGTTATCAAGACTCTGCTGGATATGAAATGATTATCTCTGTGATATTTCCTGAAGGGAAAACTGCTTGGTGTTTGCGGGAATGTGGGTAGCGGAAAGACGTCACTGATTTGCAGCATTTTGGAGCAGGTTTGTTTCTTTTGTATGCTCTATTGTTTTGTATCTGTCTGCATTTATTCACATTATGTTTTTACTATTTCTAACTTTACATTACAGTGACATTAGTTTTTTGGCCTGCTCACTTTCCTTTTAGATGTACCTTCTTCAGGGCTCCATCACAGCTGATGGGACATTTGCGTACGTTTGCCAGCAGGCCTGGATTTTTCATGGAACTGTTCGAGAAAATATTCTCATGGGGGAACCTTTTGATCAGGCCAGGTAATTTAAATCCATCTTCTTGCATTTATGGCTGCCATCTCCTCCTTGTCAACCACCACTTTGTCTGTATAGTTAATCGAGGCCCTTTCGAACTGCATGTCCCCAATCTGCCCTGGGAGGCACAAAAAAATCAAGTTGGATACCTTCCATGGAACTTCTAACGGTTTTTATTTTGACATTCTGAAATGTTGGTGGAAGGTTCATAGTCAACCAAAATGAGGTCCTCTTGGTTTTCTGACAGTATCACCTCTACTGCCAGAGATGGTAAAAAGCTTGGCTAGGAACCAGTGTTTGCTGTAAACTTTATCAATTCACTTTGTTTCAAAATCAGATTTCCATAAACTGCTGCTGAGGGGAAAACGGTTTAGGAATAAATTAATAGCAGTCCTTTAAAATATGTCAAAATAGCATAACTGAATTGATACATTTAATGCAACATTTTGCATGAAATCCTTTTTCTTGTTAAATGATTTTGGTCATGCTTTACTGTCAGCAATTGGTAAATTGGACTGGAACTTCTGTAACACCTTTCTATTCAGGTGAGCACACAAAGCATTTTGTTCTTGCACACATCCAATCACATACACATTTATACAGTGTTTAACATTCTTCATTTATAACATTCTTAGACACTCACTCACCCTTTGATGGATGCATCAAGGGCAACTGGGGGTTCAGTATGTCGAGGAACTCGGGTTAAATTCAGTGACCTCTTGTTCTGCTAACTGAGCCGCAGTCACCCACAAGTTATAATTGGCTGAATAAATGACTAGCTCCCATCCTATTAAAATATACTTCGCTATAGTATTAACCAGTTTGTTGCCTTGTACTGCTCCCCAACAGATATGACAGAGTTGTGGATGTCTGTAGCCTCAGAGCTGACCTAAGCATCCTGCAATATGGTGACCAAGCTGAAGTGAGTGCTTTCCAGACCAACAGGGGAGTGTCACACACCGACACAGGGGTTTTTAAGTGTATTTATTTACCCCACTCACTTAAGATGTAACTCAAGCTTGCAAATTGATGCTACAATAAAGTGGAAGGATTAAATTGTAATTTAGTATTAATCAAAAGTTCACAATATTATAAATATCCTTTTTGTGGGCAGATTGGAGAGCGGGGTCTAAATCTATCAGGGGGACAGAAGCAGAGAATCAGCCTGGCAAGAGCGGTCTATTCCAACAGGGACATTTTCCTCCTTGATGACCCACTATCTGCTGTTGATGCTTATGTGGGGAAACACATTTTTGAAGAATGTATAAAGAAAGAGCTGAGAGGAAAATCCATCATACTGGTTACACATGAGCTCCAGGTAGGAAAACGTATTCAATTATTATGTAGTGGAGACTGGGCTGTCTGGGCTCAAAAGCACCTTTTCCTTTAGTACCTACTCTGACTCGCCTCGGATCGACTGGTTTTCCATTGTAATCTGGTACTACATGCGTGGTTGTCGTCATACCAAAGCGTCTAAGTGTCCGGTGACGTAATTAATATACAACACGAATGCTACAAAAAAGATGGATGTCAAGGCAAGAAATATACCTGCTGCTGCCAGCCAATCGGTCCCATGCAGTGTTACAACGTCACATTTTAGTACCTGCTCGGATTAACCCCAGGCAAGCAGGTACTGTGGCCTAACTGAAAACTGCAAGTCAATCAGAGTAGGTACTAATGGGAAAACAGGCTATCGTTTAAAGCGGTGGTTCCCAAACTTTTTTTACTGGGCCCCCCTTTGTTTTACAAGAAAACTGTTGCTCCCCCCCGCACAAAAACATCCTCCAACCACACACACACTCATATTTTGTTTCCAAACTCATTGCGGTTTATTTCACACCTCAAACATTTAGTAAACGATTAAGCAAATGCAAGTAATCTGCAATAAATTACAGGTAGCAATGAAATAAACTACGAACTCTTGTACGCTACGTCCACACCTACATGGGTATTTTTGAAAACACAGCTGTTTCTGGACGTTTGGGCCTTTTGTCCACACGTAAACGGGGTTTCGAATCACTGAAAACTGAGATTTTTTTTTTTTAAACTCCTTTTTTGCGTTTACATGTGAACGAGGAATACGGAGTTTGTCACACAACGTCAAAGGTGTGTGCCTTTTTTCACGTCACGCTGTGCGCCACGTTATTGTTTACATGAGATGAATTGCAGAATGGAAGATAGTCAGATTAAGAGTATTTTGTCTCTATCTGCAGGTTACTGCAGTTACATGTCCCTCCATTTAGAAAGGCAGAGGCGTCACGGTGTAATTATTTTACTTGTTTCCATTTCCTGTGTAATAATATTCAACATTGCTATCAATACATTTTTCAAAAGATGCCTCTTTGTGCAAAATGGGTTCAAAAACATAAACAACTGTGGGATACTGTTTGTCTGTGATTTGAACCGAGAGAACAAATCGTGGCAGGAACGACCTGATATTATTTGTATCCCGCTGTAACTTTACTGTATAAAGAGCTAACATCTCCAAAATGTCAGGAGTAGTTAGTCATTACAGCAAGCGTTTGTGAACTAAAAAATCAAGAATGTGGGATACTGATTTGGAGAGCCCAGCGCATCCTCCCGACGCAGGGAAAACCAATTCTGCAGGGGAGAGCTACCTCGGCACTTGTGCAGGTGAAACCAAATGGCAGATATGCTTCACCATATTTTCTAGTCTTTGGCTTAGAATGAAGTTGGTTTGGAAACATATTCAGCGATGCTTCATCTCCTGCTTTGCGTTTGTGTGAGAGCCCCGTCAAAAAACCTGTCCATTATGCTAGCAGCGTCCAAACGTTCTTTTCTTCTTCTTCTTCCCCCCCCCCCCCCCCCCCCCCCCCCTTTTCATATTGGGCGGGCCCCACACTTTGGGAAGCTCTGGTTTAAAGAAACATACCTGAGTACGTATGGAAAACCTACATATTTTGCTCATGAGTTGTAAGGTGCAATTTTTCCAAAGAATAAGGATTTGTCACATGCCAGTAACGCACACAACTGTTTAGAGCTCTAACCAGAGTTGAGCTGGTTTTGATAATTTGTTCTTCCTTGTGGCTTTTAGTATTTGGAGTTCTGTGATGAGATCCTGGTTCTGGACAATGGAACAGTATGGGAGTCTGGAAACCACAGGGATCTGATGAGAGCCAATGGACGCTATACTCAGCTCATCAGTACCTACCAGATGGAAGAGTCCAAAGTAAGGGTGTCATGTATCATGGTTCTATTACTGTCCTTATTATTGAAACAAAATTGACTGTAAAACAAAGTGTGCGTTCCATAAGTGTCAATGTTTTAAGCTTATCCAGACTGAGCTGTAAGACTGTCCTTGATATATATTTATTTATTTTTATTTTTCTTCTGTCAGGCCAAGAAAAAGAAAGCTGGGGACATGGCACTAGCATCATTTATTGATGGCCAGTTGGAAGAGATTGACCTCAGACATTGTGCAAGCACTGGCACTGAGAATCCTGGTGTGAAAACATGGAAGAAAAACATTTGATTTAAACTGACATATTTTCCCTGAAGAGCAAGTTTAAAAAAAAAAAAAAAAAAAAAAAAAAATTAATTCAGATATTAGATGTCAGCTAATAAAAATGTATTTTTCTTTTTCATTCTATAATGATTTGTTTGTTTGTTTGTTTGTTTGTTTGTTTTTGTTTTTTAAGCCGCTGTCCCAGCTGGTAATCAGCTAGTGAGTCAGGAGTCCTCTACAAAAGGTGCCATCTCCTGGAGAACATACTGCACATACTCCCAGGCACTTGGAGGTCTGTTATTCACACATGGAATGTTGGGGTTATGTATGAAATTAAATTGCATATTTTCATTTTAAATGTTTTTTTGTTTATAAATTTTTTTATCAATGCACAGAAAGTTATTGCATGTCAGTTTTTAATTTATTTTTAACTTTAAAATAAAGGATTCGATATTAGCCTTTTTACTGGTGTCAAACAAGCTTGGCTATATATACTGGGTTCTAAACATCCCCTCACAACTGCCAAGACACTTGTTAACAACTTGGCAAAGTCAAGAATTGTAGTCTCAAAGAAGATAAACCACTACAACGCTTCACAAGAATAGATTTGTAAGACCAAGAACTACTCCAGACTTTGGTTGTTTAGAGCAAACAAGAGAATCTGTCAGATATTACAATTCAAGTCAACATAACATATTGATCAGTAGCTTTCATTTGTTTTCCCCCCCATATAACTACCACTGAGTACACTGTAAATTCTTCCTCTAACTCCTGTTTCCCAATGCTGCATATGCTTGTGGATACATTATTATGAGCAATAATGCACAGCCAAACTTGTGATGCATAAACTGCTCATTGTTGTTACAGGCTACACAGTTTCTTTCATTATCCTCCTGAATATGTTCCTGTTGGCAGGATCCACAGTCTTCAGCAATTGGTGGTTTAGCTTCTGGATGGCAAGTGGTGATGGGGTGAGAATTATTTCATTCCTTATCACTGTCACACACGTTGAAATAGTTCTCTGTGAGCCTTCAACTCACAAGAGGGTAAGAAGTCATGCCTTTTTTGTGGCTGTTGTGCAAGATAAACTCTTTCTGTATTTACATTTTGCTACGTAAAGCTGAGTTGATGTTACATCATCACTCATTGGTCTTCTAGCTCTCCTGCTGGTCCACACTTACACGCTCCGCCTACTGCCAATATCTCAAGGTTGGCTTCATCAGCAATCAAGTTTTTTTCTAATTGCCAGTTATTTTTGAAAATGTTTATTTTGGCCTAGTCCAAGCATTTCTCATTGAAACAACTTGATGTTTTGATCTTCTGTTGGTTTTGTCACTTAGTTTTGGTCATTACACACTCACTCTAGTTTCCATGCACTTGCCCCTTAAAATACTTGGAATGCCTGAGGGTCATCTTTCAGCTTGAAGACAGTATAAAAATTTCAGCAAGGGTTTTAGCTGTCACTTGAGTAAGCGTCATCCCTGAACCATAAGAAATCAGTTTGAGGAAATCTTGAGGAAAAGTATTTGATGCTCACAAAGCAGGAGATGAAATCCTGTGGTAACTTTGTATGTCTGAGTGTCAAGAACTTGAGTGAGAAGTATCGTGATTTAAAATCCAGAGAGCCACACATTATAGACCAAGCCTGGCAGATGTAGCAAGCGAAAAACTGTTTCTGACTCCTCAAATTCTGCTTATTTCTAGTTTTAGGAAATGATATTTAATCATTCGTTTATGTATACAATGACTTTGTCTGACTTCACTAACTTTTCTTTTTTTTAATTAATTTATGTTTTTATTTCCAAGTAACACAACTGCAGTCCAGGGAGAAATCTCTCAAAATCCACACCTTCACTTCTACCAGGTTATTTATGCTGCAACAGTGGTTGTCATTGTTGTACTTTCCATTGTGAAATCCATAATCTACACTTATTTCACCTTGAAGGCCTCCTGCAAATTCCATGACATGCTGTTCAAAAAGGTACTGTGAATTCTCAGCACCATAGAAATCTCTGCTAGTCACCATTACACATGGTCATTTTAAATATGGATAAGGGTTTACTTATCACAAATGTATTGAATCCAAAACTGGGAACGTTTACTAGCTACAGATGAACTGTTTGTTTTCCTATTGCAGATTATTGATAGTCCAATGAGTTTCTTTGACACAACTCCAACGGGCCGACTTCTAAATCGTTTCTCTAAAGATCAAGACGAAGTGGAAACTGTCCTTCCTCTTGTCATGGACTCTTTCTTACAGTGTTCTCTACTCGTCGCATCCACAGTTGTTGTCATCTCAGTTATTTTCCCCGCCATGCTTGTAGTTGGAGTTATTATGGCAGCTTTTCTTGCCTTCACTGTCTTGTGAGTTTATGCTGGTTAAATCTATAAAACACAGTTACTGAAAGTAACAGGTCCTCTAAGGTACTATATATCTGTGCCTTCTCTGCAGTGTATTCCAGAGGAGTATACGTCATATGAAGAATCTAGAAAACATCAGTCGCTCTCCATGGTTTTCTCTAACCACCTCAACTTTGCATGGCCTCAGCACCATCCATGCCTATAGTAGAAGAGACAGCCTTATAGAACAGTAAGTTTCTGAAATTTGTTACTAGGCTATCACCTCTTGCTTTTGCAATGTTTTTGATACAACACATTGTAAATTGTATGTTTCTTTGGGGCGGGGTGACTGTGGACAGTGGGATGTTCAAAAACTCCTGTTTTATATTACAGGTTCAATATCTTGACTGATATCAACTCCAAATACCTTTTCATGTTTAATGCTGGCACACGTGCATTCGCCTTCTGCCTGGAATTAATGGCTGCTACTACGACGCTGTTTGTGGCTCTCTTTGTAGTGCTCAGCAGTAATGACTTAATCAGTCCATCCTTGAAAGGCCTCGCGATATCCTATTCCTTGCAGGTACATTTGGACAGCACATGAAGCCATGTTCATTTTGCTTTTCAGACATGGATTTACATAATTTTCAAACTTATTTTCAGTTGACAGGCATGCTTCAATATGTAGCCAGACTCTCGATAGAAGCGGAAGCAAGATTCGACTCAGCGAAACGGCTCCAGGAATATGTCACGGTCAGACTCATGTCCTGAAATCATTCACCTGTCATTGTTTTGCTGAGACCAAGGCCAGAGTTCATTAAACATGCTACACACCCATCTGCTTGATCCCTGTAAACTTTTAATTGTGTTTGCAGGATTGTAGGTCTGAGGCTCCCAGGCATGTTAAGGAGACTCAGATCCCACAGGACTGGCCTAGCAGTGGGGGCATCACCTTCGTAGACTATAAGATCAATCAATCAATCAATCAATCAATCTTTATTTATAAAGCACTTTTCATACAGAGAAAATGTAGCACAAAGTGCTTTACATAGTTAAAAGCAGCCCACCCCACCCTCCAACTCACTCCCCACACTCTCAATACACATATATCCCCCCACCCACACACACATACACACACGCGCACACTTAAAGAGTAAAAATTGGGCTGGGCTCGCATGAGCCAAGTGAGGAAACACTATAACAGGGAGCCGTCTGCACCGGGAGCCGGTCACAGACCGCAGCCTCCAGGCTGGGCACACAGCAGGAGGGAGGCAAAGGAGCCCCCCAGCCAGTCTGAGAGGACCCCAGAGACCCAGCAGCCACGGTCAATAACAGCCCCGGTGCAGAGAGCGCCCTCCGAGGAAACACTGGAGATATGACGCAATACAATATATATAGGGTAAAATGATAAAATAAATAAGAACAGGATACAATATAAATATAAATAGAATAAGAAGATTAAAAAACGAATAAGAATAAAATCAAACAAATATTAGGTAAATCCTAAATTAATAATAGAATAACAGGATAGAATAAATAAGCATAAAATAAATAAACGCTAAGTAAAAGCTAAATTAAAAAGGTGGGTCTTGAGCCTGTTCTTAAAAACATGTACGTTCTCTGCGGCCCTGAGCTCCTCCGGCAGGCTGTTCCACAGACGAGGACCATAAGATGAGGTACAGAGAGAATGCACCAATTGTGCTGAACGGTATTGATTTCCACATTCAACCTGGAGAGAAGCTGGGGATCGTGGGAAGGACTGGCTCTGGTAAGGCTCTGGGTTCAGTAGCTGTTTCTCTTGTTGATTTCATCTAGTCTTTGGGTGATGATGATTTACAACAATACACCCTAGAAATGATGATAAATACATGAACTAGTTTTTCAACATCACTCTGAGACAGACAATTTAATCTTAGAGTGTGCAAATATAGGAAGGCAGTCCTACATAGTTTGTTTAATATCCTCAATGTTACTGGAGGCCAAGGTAATGTCATCCAGGGTATCTGGCCATGTTTCTAAGATAAGGCAGTGCACAACAACCTCAGTTTTTTCTGAATTTAGAAGCACTTAGAGGGAATTAGAGGTGATCCAGGTTTTAATTTCTTTAAGAGATTCCTGTAGTTTAATTACTTGGTGTGTGTCAACAGGCTTCATAAGTCTGGGTATCATCAGGCAATGAAAATGTATGCTATTTATAATAACACTGCCTAAGGGAAACTCTTATAATGTAAACAGAAATGGTCCCAACACAGAACTCTGTGGAACTGTATCAGCATCAAACGCTGAGGTCTAACAAGTCAAGAACAAAGAGTTGACTGTAAGAGGCCAGAAGAAAACCATTTGCCACCTTCACTTGTTCCATTTCTGTACTGTGAGCTCTGAAAGTTGACTGAAACTGCTGTTTTACTTTGAAGAATTTTTGAGATAAAGTTAGCCAATTATAGGCCAGTCTCTAAGATAGCTGGGTCAAGTGATGGCTTTTAAATAATGGTTTAATTACTGCCACATTAAAGGCCCGTGGTAAATAACTTGTTAATAAAGATAAGCTGATTATAATTAAGATGAAGATTGGTTAATAAAGAAGATTAGTTAATGGTAGGAGGGCTTTTTCTTTTTTAATTGTTATTGTTGCTATTATTCCCCCACCCCAACCCTCTAAGATAGATGGCACCCCTGCCTACACCTGGTTGTGCTGAAAGTTTAGTGATTGACTCTAAATCCTCCCATATTCCTGATTTCAAATGATATTTTATGTAGCACATTTTAATGTAAATTTTAACAGTTTTAGGTTAATTCAGCTACTCTAATCTGCGGTTTGCATCTGTAGGAAAATCGTCTTTAGGAGTAGCTCTATTTAGACTTGTGGAGCCTGCAGCAGGAACCATACTGATAGATGGGGTGGACATCATGTCCATTGGCCTGCAAGACCTGCGTAGCAAATTGTCTGTGATTCCTCAGGACCCTGTGCTATTTGTTGGTACAGTCAGGTAACCTTGGCCAACCCATAAATCTCACATTGGTCTGACCACTGTGGATCAGTAACTGGCTAATGACCCCCATCCCTGCAGGTACAACTTGGACCCCTTTAATAAATACACTGATGAGGAGATCTGGGCAGCGCTCGAGAAGAGCTACATGAAGGACTCGGTATGTTTTGAGTGCAACGTAAAAGTTGGTACATTTAAAATTCCTATACAGCCCCTTTTTTTTTTTTTTTTTTTTTTTTCTCTCTGCTCTTTGTATACATTATGAATTAGGATAGTGGAGTGGAGCTGTAATGTGATTTGTTTCCTCAGATCTCAAAGCTGGAGGGGAAGCTTGAAGCACATGTTATGGAGAATGGAGAAAACTTCTCTGTAGGCCAGAGACAGCTGATCTGTATGGCTAGAGCTTTACTCCGTAACTCCAAGGTCAGAGTGCACTTTTTTGGGGGGGGGGGGCTTGATGATTTGTCACCTGGCTGGGACAATGCTGCCACATACTGCATTCACTGATGCCAGTCAAAGCAATTTCCTGTGACTCTCTGTCAATATGCTCTGCACTGTCCTTAAACATCGCAAATCTGTCCTGATTTAAATTTTTTCCCCTTGAAGGTCATCAGTACAATGTTTCGATTCCTCTTCAGAAGTACCCCTAAGCCTTAAAAGCCTGGTAGGGTATTGTTGTCACGCCGCAGGGCAGATGGACAGGATGTACACCTAAGTTTGAATGCTACTTGAGATTGAGGTGACGTAGGAGCGTCAAATTGAGACCATAGACATATTTACTAAAAATCTCAGACGGAGTTGAATCTCAAATTTCTAAAAATAAATATAAAAACTTGAGAACAAGGTGATGTAAGATTTTGAAATTTGTACATAGGTGTGTCTGCTAGGAGGCTGAGTGGCACCACTGGCAGTCACCAGTATTTTCTTTCTGTTTTTTCCTCTTTACATGGCCACTGCAACATAATCTTCACTCGGTATCTGTTGGAGAGGTCTGCCACCCTGTGGCCAACTTCCTTTGGAAAAAATACAAAAAAATAACTTAAGACAAAGGAAAATTATTTTTACGGACTTCTCCGATTTATCATGGCACTTTTCAGAAATCCAAAATTAGCAGCCATGCTCAAAATGGCCCAGAGGTGAATGAGAATGGTAAATGGCCTGTATTTGTATAGCGCTTTACTTAGTCCCTAAGGACCCCAAAGCGCTTTACACCACATTCAGTCATCCAGCCATTCACACACTGGTGATGGCAAGCTACACTGTAGCCATAGCTGCCCTGGGGCGTACTGACAGAGGCGAGGCTGCCGGACACTGCCGCCCCCGGGCCCTCTGACCACCGCCAGTAGGCAACGGGTGAAGTGTCTTGCCCAAGGACACGATGACCGAGACTGTCTGAGCCAGGGCGCGAATTCATGGGGCCCCATGACCGTGAATGAATGAGAGGCCAAATTGAAATTGGTTAAGGGTTATGATTATTATGGACCTGTTCTTCAAACTATTCTATAATGTCTCATTTGTATGAGATTGCTAATCGCCACATTTGTATTTAGAAAGTATGGGCGTTTTATGTATTGTGACATGCTGTCCTCCTTTAAAACTGTTTTTGCTTATACTAATGGTCTGTCCTCTTCTTGAGCAGATCATTCTTTTGGATGAAGCCACTGCCTCCATAGATGCAGAGACAGATGCTCTGATCCAAAACACCATCCAAGAAGCCTTACGTAATAGCACTATGCTCACAATAGCTCATCGGCTCAGCACTGTGATGCAAGCAGATCGTATTCTGGTCATGGACAATGGACAGGTAACAACCCCAAATATGCACAGATTAATGTTGTGTCATCTTATGCTTACTAATTGCTCCATATGACAGGTGGCAGAGTTGGATGATCCAAATACACTGAAGCAAAAGCCATTCTCTATGTTCTCATTACTGCTGACTGCTTCAAACACTGTAAATTTGTGAAACAAAGTAAATCTTGAAACCAAAGAACATCTGTGGAGTAGGCACATGTATTTAGATTACTATTTTAATGACTATTCTGTATATTTAAAAATGTTAATTATTTTATTGTCTTTGTCTTTAAAGTTTAAATCTATAATTGTGTATCTATAATGTGTTGTGTTTTTAAAAAATCTACAGTAAATAAAATGTTGTAACAAACTGTAAAACCATGTTTTGCCAACTTACTGCAGTTATATTCTAATGTTGCTGACAAAATGTTGAGTTAAATTATTCATAATTTAAGAGTTAAACACATCCCCATCTTATTAGCTTTTAGCCTATTGCTTGTTTTTGCATGCATCTGTTATTGCATAGCATCTTAATTTATTCCACCAGTTAATGGACAACTGCACTAAATCAAATGTAAACATTCAGTGACGCGGTGGTGGCTAAAAAGATTTGTTTACCAAAATGTGGGCTGGCAGACTGGACTTGTTTGAGAAGTCTGAAATGAGTCAAGCATAAAATTTGACCACTAAAACATTTTTATTTTTCTGTTCAGAAATGCAAGTAAATAACTGTCATTTGGGTTCCTTATTGAAACACACACAAAGTATTTAGTAAATATGAGGATTCGTGAATGACAATCATTGTATCCCCCAATACAATGATCAAACTAAGAAGAGCAGCATACACAAAAGCACCCAACATTCTTAAAACCAATTACAAAGTCAGCTTATATATGCCCTGGAGTGCATCCATTGGCTATAGGACTCAGAACTCAGCCAATAGGATCAGATGGTGTGAAGGGTGGAACTAAGAGGTCGGGACCTGTCACTCAGCCAATAACTGAGTTTTATTTATGCTAGCGCTAGCAGATTTTTATTTGTTGTGACATCTTTGAGTTTTTCATTTGTTTTGTAAACCACTAACAATGATAAATTGCTTGCTTTTCTTTTGTCATGTGCCCTGTATATGTGTTGTCTCCTCCACCACCTCACCTTTTAATCCCGAGCCTTAGAAGTTAAAAAAGAACAAAATCGCTAACATTAGATTTACTAGTTGGAGTAAAACATCTGAAATTGTTGTTTTGTTTTTAATATAAAGATATTTGGCATAGATTTACATTGAAAGGTTAAGCATGCTAGCTCTCCTCACAGCACCTACAGGTGGTGTTAATGCTGTAAAATCTCCAGTGAAAGCCGTGATTTCTTCCTAGAATATATTCTTTCCAGCTGCTTTGGAAATACACTGCTGATAAGAGATTTGTTGGCTTTATTATTTAACTGTCCTATGTCACCAACTGTCACTCATGAAACAAAACTACAATTTATTTAGTTACATTTGCTGAGTTTTGGGCAGCAGCTTTGGTGACATGCAGCAGGATGCAGCCAGCAGGTGGCAGCATATAGATACACTTGTAACCCCAATTCATCCATACGTTTGTTAACTGCATATCCAGCATAGGGTTGCTGGTGCCCTCATAGCCCCACAACCTGTTTAAAATAAAGGTAATCTCGCTGTATATATAATTTCTTTTTTTAAAATACCAATTAATACTGAAACACAAATTTAAGTAATTTATTAGCACAGATCTTATCAGGGTCATCTGTATATACCTACACTATGAAATTTACCATGGTTTTTTTTTTTTTTTTTTTTAAATGTCACACAAAAAAACAGGATTTAAATTACATTTAATAGCAGCAAAGAAAGACTTGGCAAATACATAACATAATTAAACTATAACGTGCATAAGAAGTCATCTCATTCGAAATATGAAGAGAAACCCAGTAAAGTACAGTGCTCATTGTTTTGTATCAGCAGACAGGAGAGATAAATGCATAGTTTTTGAACTTTGTAAATAGTTATGTTGTCTTTCCTGCACTGTTATCAGTTTCCATCTCTGCTGCTCAGTTACATCTCATACAAGCACACCAGAAAAGAGTGTAGTATCACAGTACAGACTTCGATATGGCTGTGTATATGGATAACTGTTATGAACATGCCCAGTGACTACTATGCAGCAGTTTTTTGGTTGTCCTTCTGTTCAGGAGTTTACTGTATTAGCAGCTGTCAGGAGTGATGAGAACAGAGAGTCTGGCCGTTGCTTCAGCACATCTGGATGGTCTAATTCTGCCACCTGTCGAACAGAACACTTAGTGAGTTTAAGTTAAAGATTGTGTAATCATCTTTGATTTGTGTTCATTTGTGGGTTGGTTTTTTTTTTGTTTTTTTTTTTGGGGGGGGGGGGTTTGGGTACCTGTCCATTGTCCATGACCAGAATACGATCTGCATGCATAACAGTGTTGATGCGATGCGCTATGGTGAGCATGGTGCAGTCTTTAAAGGCCTCTTTGATGGTGTTTTGAATGAGAGCATCTGTTTCTGAATCGATGGATGCTGTGGCTTCGTCTAAAAGAATAATCTGCCAAAAAATAACCAGCGTAATGGTGGTTAGAAAGAAGAAAGCGGTGGATGGCAAAAGTGTCATAAAATACAAAAATGTTTACAGTGCTTATGTTATTATACACTTTGAATGCACGCAATGGTAAATAATTAATGGAAATATTGGTAGAGGCATCACAAGCTAATGTGGCAGCAGTATCCCAGCCAATAAACTGTATTTGCAAATTAAATTTAGTATCATCAAGAAGGTGTTATGTGTGTACACACCTTGGAGTTACGGAGTAGAGCCCTAGCCATACACATCAGTTGTCTCTCACCAACAGAGAAGTTCTCTCCATTTTCCAACACTGGTGCCTGTAGCCTTTCTTCCAGCTTGGAGATCTGATGGAACAAAATCATATTTTGGTACTGCCATTCATACCCCTCAGGCTAACAGAAAGAGGATATTCGCAGCAAAAAAGCCCACAAAATAAACTACAAAGTCGTATAATCCTTGCCTAAGGCAAGGCAATCAAAAGTTTGAACTCTTGTATGGAAAGACTATCTGCAGTTAAACAGGAGCAGCATAAGGATGCTGGGACGGTGCCTCGGGCTGGAGAGCCAGTGAGATTGGCTTGCAACCCCCATGCTAGTCTTGGATTAAGGACTACTACAGTTCATTTTTGCCAGAAAGGAATTCCTGAGCAGAGATGGGCAGTAACGGGTTACTTGGTAATTAGATTACCGTTACTTTCCCGTAGAAACGCTGCGTTACCTTGTTACTAAACCCGTGATTTTTTTTTTGATTTTTTTTTTTTTTGGCGAGAATGTCTCATGACAGTGACGTAAGCGAGTGCGACGTTCGTGACAACAGCTGTGTGCAGATCAACAATGGATCATATATCGAGTGCGGGAGAGAGTATGAGCGTGCAGCGTTTAAAGCGTGGAAGCACTGACCTTTAAGTTTGATTCCATAAAAAGTGACAAAAACATTAGTGTCTGTTGTGCGTGTTCAGCGAAAAAAAAACCCCTAAACTTCCAAGCAAGCACCGAGTGCGCTATGACGTAATGGGAAATTCACAGAGAAACTCGCGGATTCTTCAACTGACTGGTGCGGCACACCTGCACCAGGGTAAACCTCCGCCTACGCCACTCCTGCTTTACAGGTGAAAATAGAGCAGAAGGACTGCTAGTCTTTGACTTTATTTATTTTCTGCTGTGTTTTACTTGCATCTATTTGAAAGAGTGAGTGTTAACACAAAAAAACATTTTATTTTATGTGCTGGAATGTGCAGAAAATAGGTTTAAATGTTAAACTAATTTCTTCCAGTCAGAGAATGGTGCATATAATAAAATTTTCGCTTGATGCATAAAGTTAAAAGATTAAAACTGATAAAACAAGTTTAAAAAATTTACTTTTCCATTTGATTACATTTTGTATGATGGATTATGCAGAAATTAGATTTGGGCTGAAAGAGCTATTGCTTTATTACCTATTCAGGTTGTAAATAGTGTTTTTTAAAAAGTAGCTAAGTAATTAATAACTTTTGAAAATAAGTAATCAATAAAGTAACGGGATTACTTTTGGGGGAAGTAATCAGTAATTAGTTACTGATTACTTATTTCAAGTAACTTGACCAACACTGTTCCTGAGTGTATTCTGTGATAAACATTTAGACATGCCAGAACCTTATCAAACTTGTTGTAATAAAAATCTTTAGGGTTTATTACTTCCAGGTTCACGGCATGAGCGCAACATTAGTCAGCATTAGTGGTGCCATTAATAACTGCTAGAGAGTTGTTTTCCTCTGCGGAAAAACATGTGCCTGGACAGATGGTACTATAATTGTACACAGAGGAAGGTGAACTAAATGTAGGGCACTGGAGGAAATTTTCAATGCAAAGATAAAGTAAATATGCAGAGCTCGTCAGAGAGTAAACAATACTGGCCAGTGGCAGAAAAATTGTTAAAAATCTAATAACTGATAGCTAATTAAAGGAAACAAAGAACAGAAGTAAAACTAAATAAACGTCATGAACAACATGAACATAGGATGTGTCAAAAAAATGAACATAAAATATATGTTTGGCTCTAGGGCTATTCCATTTTCTTTTAGGGCTATATCAGACGTGTCACAGAGACTGCAGTCTTACGCGTTGTGGGTTTTAGTTTTTGTCAAAGCAAAATCTTGGATAAAAGCAAGTGGCAAAACAAACAATAAGACTATACAATACTGATAACATACTGAGTCCTTTATATAGGTCTTCTCCAGTGCTGCCCAAATCTCCTCATCAGTGTAGTTATTAAACGGGTCTAGGTTGTACCTGTAGGAAAAACAGCTCTTTAGTGACTGACATGCAGGAGTAAAATCAGTGTGTGATTCTGTACTTCTGGTTCACTACCTTACTGTACCGATGAACAGCACAGGGTCCTGAGGGATGATGGACAACTTGCTGCGCAAATCCTGCAGGCCAATGGACATAATATCAACTCCGTCTATCTTTATGGTTCCTGCTGCAGGCTCTACTAGTCTGAATAGAGCTACTCCTAAAGAGGATTTCCCTACAGACACAAAGCACAGAGCAGAGTAGCTGAATATTACACTATAGCTGTTGAGAAGAGCTGATTAAAATTGTAATCTGCACTATGGAATAATTAGGAATTCACTGCTATAATAATTACAACCCTGTTTCCCAAAAAAAGGAAACTGTGCAAAATGAGCCATGCATGTCATGGCGGAGGCTCTGCCGAACCCCTGAGACCGACTCACCGAACCCCTAGGGTTCGATCGAACCCAGGTTAAGAACCACTGCTCTAAGATTAAATTGTCTGTCTCAGAGTGATGTTGAAAAACGAATTCATGTATTTATCATCATTTCTAGGGTGTATTGTTGTAAATCATCATCACCCAAAGACTAGATGAAATCAACAAGAGAAACAGCTACTGAACCCAGAGCCTTACCAGAGCCAGTCCTTCCCACGATCCCCAGCTTCTCTCCAGGTTGAATGTGGAAATCAAGGCCGTTTAGGACGATTGGTGTATTCTCTCTGTACCTCATCTTATAGTCTTTGAAGGAGACGCCCCCATTGCTAGGCCAGTCCTGTGGGATCTGAGCCTCTTTAACATGCCTGGGGGCCTCAGATTTACAATCCTGCAAATAAAAAAGTTTATTTTTTGAGTGAGGCAAACAGAGGGAATTTGGGGTTTGGTCTTGGCAAAACAATGAAAGATGGATCGTTTCCGGAGAGAAATCTGACCATGATGTATTCCTGCAGTCGCTCCACTGAGTTGAACCTTGCTTCCACTTCCGTTGACAGTCTTACTACATATTGAAGCATGCCTGTCAACTGGACAATACGCAAAAGTTCTAACAAAACACAAACACACATTTCAACATGACTTAGACGTATAACTCTGCTCTCCTTATTTACCTGTATGGTATAGGTTATGGCCAGGCCTTTCAAGGATGGAGCGATAAAGTCATTACTGCTAAGCACTACAAACAGAGACACCAACAAGGTCATAATAGCAGCCATGAAGTCCAGCCAGAAAGAAAGCCACCGGGTGCCAGAATGAAACAATAAAAAGTGATTGGAGTTGATGTCATTCAGGGACTTGAACCTACAATATGACACAACGACGTGATGAGAGTTGAGAGCACCGATCAAAGACCACATCATTTACAGATATTTACAGAAGAACACATTATTTACTATTACGACCAGTAATAGAGAGACTTTTATTTGTTTCTGTGAAAGAGTTCTGGTGTCTTACATTTCTATGTGACTGTTTCTTGTGTTGTAAGCATGGATGGTGCTGAGGCCCTGCAGTGTAGAAGTCGTTAGTGAGATACAGGGAGAACGGCTGATATTTTCCATCTTCTTCATAAGACGAATACCCCTTTGGAATAGGCTGCAGATAAATTCAAACAAATGTTGAGCAAACTGTACCTTAAACAACTATCTGCTCTCGCACTAAGACAATTTTTAAAACTTAACTCACAACAGAATGAGGGTAAACAAAGCTCCCATGATGACTACAGCCACAAGCATGTATGGAAAAACGGATGTGATGATGATAATTGTGAATGTGACGAGAAGACAATACTGCAGGAAAGAATCCATGACAAGAGGAAGCATAGTGTCCACCTCCTCTTGATCTTTAGAGAAACGGTTTAGAATTCGGCCTGTTGGAGTTGTGTCGAAGAAACTCATTGGACTGCCAAAAATCTGTGAGAGGAAAATACAAACAACAAAAATAATCATTCTTTGAATCATTGAGCAGTTAATCTGTGTTTCAATTGGTCATGTTGGATGGTAAACACTGGGGATTATTTCTTGGTACCTTCTTGAACATTGTGTTGTGGAGTTTGCAGGAGGCCCTCAAGGTGACGTAAGTATAAAAGAAGCATTTGATGAGGGCAAGTACCACCATGATGAGCATCATCACACCATAAATCGTTTGGTAATAGTGCAGGTCTGGATTTTTTGAGATGTCACCTGGATCTGAACCTGGGTTAGTCGATGACTTCGATAAAACAGACAAAATATCTTTTGTTAGTGGAGAGAGAGTGGACTTGGCGTGTCTATCGTTTCAGTGGGTCTTTCTTGAACTGTCATCTTGAGTGACAAGACACAGCTAGAGAGCAGTTTTCTAATACAGCAGTGCATGGAAACGAATTTCTTTCCAGATCCAGAATTTGCTAAATAAAGAACATAACACTCCAGCATGCAAAAGTACTGTTAAAGAACAATTTTTAGCAGTAATGGTGTTGGAGCATGGTTAGGGTTAGGCTCAAGCTAAACAAGCGTAATGAGTAGACTAAGATGTGCCAGTATTCTGTGTACTGATAGGCTGGAATAATACGAGAGTGTACCACTAAGAAATGTGCTAGCTGGAATATTATGTTCTTCATCACATTGGTTCTGCCCAGACCATTCAGTTAGCACTCTGTTCTTTACAGGTATGCTGGACCCTGTAAAAGATTCACACTGCAGCAGTATAATGAGCACATCCAATAATCTGATCTTAATAAGAACTGCTCAAGGCCAAAGAGCACTAACTCTCACAGACCTCACTTGACCACCACCTGAACTCATCACTAGTAAGTATTTGTGGGTTACTTAAAAGCTGAGATAGCCTGGAAAAAGCCAAAAATTCAAGGTTTGACCTTAAGTCCATTGTAACCCTCTAATTTTAAAGAGACTGGCTAACACGGGCAATCTTACTTGAAACAATGTACCTTCTGGTGCTTGTAATCATCTTTATTGGATTAACTTGTGTTAGGCTACACAGTGACTGAGAGCTCATAGTCATTTCACCCAAGCTGTTTATGCATGATGAGATTATTTTTGTGTGAATGCTAGAGAGAGAGGATTCTCACCCCATTACCCTTTCCAAGCCAGAAGCTGAGCCACCAGTTGCTGAAGGCTGTGGATCCAATCATCAGGACAATGTTCAGGACAGTGAGAAAGACGAGAATGTAGCCTGTAGCAAAGAGTTGCAGCACAACTATTAAGTACATATTGGTACATTATTGCTTAAAATCATGTA
Organism: Maylandia zebra; assembly: GCF_041146795.1. NCBI lineage: Eukaryota > Metazoa > Chordata > Actinopteri > Cichliformes > Cichlidae > Maylandia > Maylandia zebra. The sequence goes on from NC_135167.1 coordinate 6,421,109, forward strand.
AATGCATGTGTGTGTTATATCAGACCTCCAGCTGCTTGACAGTACCGGTGGTAGGTTCTTAAGGAGACAGCACCCTCTGTGGAGGACTCTTGATGGACCAGCTGGTCATCAGACTTGACAGGAGCTTAAAACAGGGAAAATATTTTAATAGAGTCGTAACAGGATTAGTGACTTCCATTTGCATTGACATGCATCACATGTGCATTTCCATTATAAAAAATATTTAAAAAATCTAAAGTATTGCTTGGTGTAAAAAAGGGGATCACATAACAACTAAATATGTAATAGTGAAACAGCTGACAAACGGTGGGATGACACTCAGAATTAAGTGAACTTTAAAGACTTACGCTTTTGCTCAGCTGTTGTTTCATGATCCTTTTCATCTGACATGTCAAATGCTGAAAGGAAGAATAGAAGTAATTTTATCATTCTACTAATCACAAAAATTGACTTAAATTATCATTGTCCACATATTGTAAGACATAACTGCAAAGAGTTGAACCACAGACCCCTACAGCAAGGAAATCTGGAAACTGATCACTTGTATACATTGTATCCATAGAGGGAAGAGTCATTTTAAATAATAATAATGGCTTGGATTTATAAAGCGCTTTACAATGCCACTATTCATTCACTCTTGCATTCACACACTGGTGGAGGCAAGCTACGGTTGTAGCCACAGCTGCCCTGGGGCAGACTGACAGAAGCGAGGCTGCCATATCGCGCCATCGGCCTCTCTGGCCAACACCAGTAGGCGGTAGGGTAAAGTGTCTTGCCCAAGGACACAACGACCAGGACAGAGAGCCCGGGGATCGAACCGGCGACCTTCCGGTTACAGATGGGCCAATGAAGATGGGCCAATGAAGATGGGTCAATGATGCATATAAATATGATAGTAATGTTATGTCATGACCTTCACAGGTCATGTTTTTGGTACGAAGTCACAAGAACTTATAATATGGGTATATAGCAAAAACAGCCAGGTCAACAAGTTTGCTGCCCTGTCTGTTATTACTTTACAAGGCCTTGTTTTTGCTTTACAAAACTTTGACCTGTCCCTGGTTATACAGTTGCTCTTTAACAATCAAAAGTACTGATGTGTCAACACTGCACGTGCATTGGCACAGCAACATTTAGAAAGTGTCAGCGTCATCCCCCTGAACACTGGTCTCTGGACAGTGAAAAAACAAAAATCCCACCGTATTCAAAAAAGCACAACTAAATCAAATCAAATCAAATCACTACTAAAACATGTAAAGTCTGTCATGAATTCAAAAACACCCAAAAAGTTCAAATTATTAAAATGATTTTCTTCCTAGTTTTTTTTACCAGGGTTTGCCATCCCACTGTCTGCACGATATCTGAGCTCAACCTCTTTCAACTCAGGGGTATCTTGGGATGATAAATCCTCCTCTTCCCCTCCCTCCTCATTCTGAGTCTGACAAGCAAGAATATCAGGAACACAGCATTACAGCACAGCCCGTACAAACGTATAACCACAAATGGAATGATTTGTACCTTGTTTTACAACTGATCATTAAGTTTATTGTTTTTGACATAATAAAACAATAAAGAACAGGTGAGGTGGTTTGCAGGAACATAATAATAAGAATCAAAGATAAAAATAGAAGAGGTACAAGATGCATGCTTTTAATTTAGGGTATACTTACTTTGGACTGTTCCATCTGGTAATTGGTGATGAGCTGAGCATAGCGTCCGCTGGCGTTCATCAAGGTTTGGTGGTTTCCGGCCTCCCTGATCTCCCCGTCATCCAGAACCAGGATGTCATCACAGAACTCCAAATACTAGCAAGCATAAGTGAGAACAACTGTGGCAACAAAATCTACAGACCTGTTCAAAACTATAATCACATGTACGTACATATTTATGTCATTTGACAGATGTTCTTATCTCCAGTAGCGTGACTTACGAAATGGCTTAGAACTCACGGGTAAGAGCACCAGTCAAATACTCTTCCTCAGATTAGTGACTTATGATTAGTAGGTAAACTATTAGCCAAGAATGCCTTCTAGGTTTTTTCAGATTTGACTGAATTGGTCCAAAATGTCCATCCATCCATCTTCATCCGCTTTATCCGGGGCCGGGTCGCGGGGGCAGCAGCCTAAGCAAAGAGGCCCAGACCTCCCTCTCCCCAGCCACCTCCTCCAGCTTATCCGGGGGAATACCAAGGCGTTCCCAGGCCAGCCGAGAGATATAATCTCTCCAGCGTGTCCTGGGTCTGCCCCGGGGCCTCCTCCCGGTGGGACATGCCTGGAACACCTCACCCAGGAGGCGCCCAGGGGGCATCCTTGTCAGATGCCCGAACCACCTCAGCTGGCTCCTTTCGATGTGGAGCAGCAGCTGCTCTACTCTGAGCCCCTCCCGGATGGCCGAACTTCTCACCCTATCTCTAAGGGAGAGGCCAGCCACCCTTCGGAGGAAGCTCATTTCTGCCGCTTGTATCCGCGATCTCATTCTTTCGGTCACTACCCACAGCTCGTGGCCATAGGTGAGGGTAGGGACGTAGATTGACCGGTAAATTGAGAGCTTCGCTTTTACACTCAGCTCCCTCTTCACCACGACGGACCGGTGCAGCGTCCGCATTACTGCAGCTGCAGCCCCAATCCGTCTGTCGATCTCCGGCCCCTCCTTGAATCGCTACCTTATCGTGGTGGAGGGGTTTGTGTGTCCCAGGGATCCCAGGGGCTATGTTGTCTGGGGGCTTTTGCCCCCTGGTAGGGTCTCCCATGGCAAATTGGCCCTGGGTGAGGGACCAGACAAAGAGCGATTCTGAAGACCCTTATGAAAAGGACAGCGAGGGAACAGTTTACCCTGCCCGGGATAGGGTTACCGGGGCCCCGCCCTGGAGCCAGGCCCGGGGAGGGTGCCCGAGGGCGAGCGTCTGGTGGCCGGGCCTTAGTCCATGGGGCCCGGCCGGGCACAGCCCGAAGAGGAGACATGGGCCCATCCTCCCGCAGGCCCACCACCCGCAGGAGGCGCCATAGGGGTCGGGTGCATTGTGTGCTGGGTGGCGGCCAGGAGCGGAGGCCCTGGCGGACTGACCCCCGGCTGCCAAGACTGGCAATAGGGACATGGTCCAAAATGTCATATTTAAAAATACAATTTTAGACAATATGCATATTAATTTCATGAATATGTATATTCATATTCATGAAATCTGATTTCCAGATTTCAGAGTCTCAGACCAAGCTATGATCCATCAAGTAACCTGGTTAATTTTTCACTTTGGTTTTTATACAGATTAACAAAATGGAATATAGTGATTTTTATAAAACATTAACGGATGTTTTTCTATTCTTCCTGTCATGGTAAGACATGGCCTCTGACTGTAAAATTACAATATATATGGTCAGGAAAGTCTTCTTTTAACTGCTTACATCAGTTGTTCTTGTCATTTAGTGTTATTCTTTAGTGAAAGCACTAAAGAATGAAACCGTGTTCTTACCTGGAGCTGGTGTGTAACCAGTATGACAGATTTTCCTTGGAGTTCCTTCTTTATGCATTCTTCAAAAATATGTTTCCCCACATGAGCGTCAACAGCAGATAGAGGATCGTCAAGGAGGAAGATGTCCTTGTTGGAGTAGACTGCTCTGGCCAGGCTGATCCTCTGCTTCTGTCCCCCTGACAGATTAAGCCCCCGCTCCCCAATCTGACAAAATGTCAGTAAGACTTAATATAATCCAGAAATTTACTCAATCTTTATGGAAGAGATGGTATTATATTTTAAATATTGTAATTCATTACATTATACTAGTGCATTTATTCCATACAACACTATGGCATTATTCTGTCTCAATTAGGGCTGCTCGATTATGGCAAAAATGATAATCACGATTATTTTCACTGAAATTGAGATCTCGATTATTTGACGATATTTATTTAACCCTTACGACCTACTATAGAACCAAGTCCGCCAGAGCTTATATTATTTTTTTACATGTTGTAGTGCCATTTGTGGGAGCATTTCAAGTTGCTATACAACTGTTATAGCCCATATTTTAATAATATGTATGCATTAAGTCCATAGTAACTACATTAATTGCAAAAAAGTGCAATAAACTACAAAAAAATTGAAAATCATTTTTGTTTTGTTTTTTACATATATTTCTACTTGGAGAAATTTAAGAGGTTTATCCCTCAAAACTTTAAATACAAAAAAGTTGCAAAAAATAGTTTACAACAACAGGAAATTTATTTTGAGTGTCTTCATAGTTTTATTTTGGAGATACACCAATTTTTATATACTGCAGGAAAAACGAAAAAACAATCCTATGATGCAAATTTGCAAAGAAAACAGCATGTGCATCAAAATAAACTATTTCCAGCAGTATATAGATACACTTGTAACCCCAATTCATCCATACGTTTGTTAACTGCATATCCAGCATAGGGTTGCTGGTGCCCTCATAGCCCCACAACCTGTTTAAAATAAAGGTAATCTCGCTGTATATATAATTTCTTTTTTTAAAATACCAATTAATACTGAAACACAAATTTAAGTAATTTATTAGCACAGATCTTATCAGGGTCATCTGTATATACCTACACTATGAAATTTACCATGGTTTTTTTTTTTTTTTTTTTTAAATGTCACACAAAAAAACAGGATTTAAATTACATTTAATAGCAGCAAAGAAAGACTTGGCAAATACATAACATAATTAAACTATAACGTGCATAAGAAGTCATCTCATTCGAAATATGAAGAGAAACCCAGTAAAGTACAGTGCTCATTGTTTTGTATCAGCAGACAGGAGAGATAAATGCATAGTTTTTGAACTTTGTAAATAGTTATGTTGTCTTTCCTGCACTGTTATCAGTTTCCATCTCTGCTGCTCAGTTACATCTCATACAAGCACACCAGAAAAGAGTGTAGTATCACAGTACAGACTTCGATATGGCTGTGTATATGGATAACTGTTATGAACATGCCCAGTGACTACTATGCAGCAGTTTTTTGGTTGTCCTTCTGTTCAGGAGTTTACTGTATTAGCAGCTGTCAGGAGTGATGAGAACAGAGAGTCTGGCCGTTGCTTCAGCACATCTGGATGGTCTAATTCTGCCACCTGTCGAACAGAACACTTAGTGAGTTTAAGTTAAAGATTGTGTAATCATCTTTGATTTGTGTTCATTTGTGGGTTGGTTTTTTTTTTGTTTTTTTTTTTGGGGGGGGGGGGTTTGGGTACCTGTCCATTGTCCATGACCAGAATACGATCTGCATGCATAACAGTGTTGATGCGATGCGCTATGGTGAGCATGGTGCAGTCTTTAAAGGCCTCTTTGATGGTGTTTTGAATGAGAGCATCTGTTTCTGAATCGATGGATGCTGTGGCTTCGTCTAAAAGAATAATCTGCCAAAAAATAACCAGCGTAATGGTGGTTAGAAAGAAGAAAGCGGTGGATGGCAAAAGTGTCATAAAATACAAAAATGTTTACAGTGCTTATGTTATTATACACTTTGAATGCACGCAATGGTAAATAATTAATGGAAATATTGGTAGAGGCATCACAAGCTAATGTGGCAGCAGTATCCCAGCCAATAAACTGTATTTGCAAATTAAATTTAGTATCATCAAGAAGGTGTTATGTGTGTACACACCTTGGAGTTACGGAGTAGAGCCCTAGCCATACACATCAGTTGTCTCTCACCAACAGAGAAGTTCTCTCCATTTTCCAACACTGGTGCCTGTAGCCTTTCTTCCAGCTTGGAGATCTGATGGAACAAAATCATATTTTGGTACTGCCATTCATACCCCTCAGGCTAACAGAAAGAGGATATTCGCAGCAAAAAAGCCCACAAAATAAACTACAAAGTCGTATAATCCTTGCCTAAGGCAAGGCAATCAAAAGTTTGAACTCTTGTATGGAAAGACTATCTGCAGTTAAACAGGAGCAGCATAAGGATGCTGGGACGGTGCCTCGGGCTGGAGAGCCAGTGAGATTGGCTTGCAACCCCCATGCTAGTCTTGGATTAAGGACTACTACAGTTCATTTTTGCCAGAAAGGAATTCCTGAGCAGAGATGGGCAGTAACGGGTTACTTGGTAATTAGATTACCGTTACTTTCCCGTAGAAACGCTGCGTTACCTTGTTACTAAACCCGTGATTTTTTTTTTGATTTTTTTTTTTTTTGGCGAGAATGTCTCATGACAGTGACGTAAGCGAGTGCGACGTTCGTGACAACAGCTGTGTGCAGATCAACAATGGATCATATATCGAGTGCGGGAGAGAGTATGAGCGTGCAGCGTTTAAAGCGTGGAAGCACTGACCTTTAAGTTTGATTCCATAAAAAGTGACAAAAACATTAGTGTCTGTTGTGCGTGTTCAGCGAAAAAAAAACCCCTAAACTTCCAAGCAAGCACCGAGTGCGCTATGACGTAATGGGAAATTCACAGAGAAACTCGCGGATTCTTCAACTGACTGGTGCGGCACACCTGCACCAGGGTAAACCTCCGCCTACGCCACTCCTGCTTTACAGGTGAAAATAGAGCAGAAGGACTGCTAGTCTTTGACTTTATTTATTTTCTGCTGTGTTTTACTTGCATCTATTTGAAAGAGTGAGTGTTAACACAAAAAAACATTTTATTTTATGTGCTGGAATGTGCAGAAAATAGGTTTAAATGTTAAACTAATTTCTTCCAGTCAGAGAATGGTGCATATAATAAAATTTTCGCTTGATGCATAAAGTTAAAAGATTAAAACTGATAAAACAAGTTTAAAAAATTTACTTTTCCATTTGATTACATTTTGTATGATGGATTATGCAGAAATTAGATTTGGGCTGAAAGAGCTATTGCTTTATTACCTATTCAGGTTGTAAATAGTGTTTTTTAAAAAGTAGCTAAGTAATTAATAACTTTTGAAAATAAGTAATCAATAAAGTAACGGGATTACTTTTGGGGGAAGTAATCAGTAATTAGTTACTGATTACTTATTTCAAGTAACTTGACCAACACTGTTCCTGAGTGTATTCTGTGATAAACATTTAGACATGCCAGAACCTTATCAAACTTGTTGTAATAAAAATCTTTAGGGTTTATTACTTCCAGGTTCACGGCATGAGCGCAACATTAGTCAGCATTAGTGGTGCCATTAATAACTGCTAGAGAGTTGTTTTCCTCTGCGGAAAAACATGTGCCTGGACAGATGGTACTATAATTGTACACAGAGGAAGGTGAACTAAATGTAGGGCACTGGAGGAAATTTTCAATGCAAAGATAAAGTAAATATGCAGAGCTCGTCAGAGAGTAAACAATACTGGCCAGTGGCAGAAAAATTGTTAAAAATCTAATAACTGATAGCTAATTAAAGGAAACAAAGAACAGAAGTAAAACTAAATAAACGTCATGAACAACATGAACATAGGATGTGTCAAAAAAATGAACATAAAATATATGTTTGGCTCTAGGGCTATTCCATTTTCTTTTAGGGCTATATCAGACGTGTCACAGAGACTGCAGTCTTACGCGTTGTGGGTTTTAGTTTTTGTCAAAGCAAAATCTTGGATAAAAGCAAGTGGCAAAACAAACAATAAGACTATACAATACTGATAACATACTGAGTCCTTTATATAGGTCTTCTCCAGTGCTGCCCAAATCTCCTCATCAGTGTAGTTATTAAACGGGTCTAGGTTGTACCTGTAGGAAAAACAGCTCTTTAGTGACTGACATGCAGGAGTAAAATCAGTGTGTGATTCTGTACTTCTGGTTCACTACCTTACTGTACCGATGAACAGCACAGGGTCCTGAGGGATGATGGACAACTTGCTGCGCAAATCCTGCAGGCCAATGGACATAATATCAACTCCGTCTATCTTTATGGTTCCTGCTGCAGGCTCTACTAGTCTGAATAGAGCTACTCCTAAAGAGGATTTCCCTACAGACACAAAGCACAGAGCAGAGTAGCTGAATATTACACTATAGCTGTTGAGAAGAGCTGATTAAAATTGTAATCTGCACTATGGAATAATTAGGAATTCACTGCTATAATAATTACAACCCTGTTTCCCAAAAAAAGGAAACTGTGCAAAATGAGCCATGCATGTCATGGCGGAGGCTCTGCCGAACCCCTGAGACCGACTCACCGAACCCCTAGGGTTCGATCGAACCCAGGTTAAGAACCACTGCTCTAAGATTAAATTGTCTGTCTCAGAGTGATGTTGAAAAACGAATTCATGTATTTATCATCATTTCTAGGGTGTATTGTTGTAAATCATCATCACCCAAAGACTAGATGAAATCAACAAGAGAAACAGCTACTGAACCCAGAGCCTTACCAGAGCCAGTCCTTCCCACGATCCCCAGCTTCTCTCCAGGTTGAATGTGGAAATCAAGGCCGTTTAGGACGATTGGTGTATTCTCTCTGTACCTCATCTTATAGTCTTTGAAGGAGACGCCCCCATTGCTAGGCCAGTCCTGTGGGATCTGAGCCTCTTTAACATGCCTGGGGGCCTCAGATTTACAATCCTGCAAATAAAAAAGTTTATTTTTTGAGTGAGGCAAACAGAGGGAATTTGGGGTTTGGTCTTGGCAAAACAATGAAAGATGGATCGTTTCCGGAGAGAAATCTGACCATGATGTATTCCTGCAGTCGCTCCACTGAGTTGAACCTTGCTTCCACTTCCGTTGACAGTCTTACTACATATTGAAGCATGCCTGTCAACTGGACAATACGCAAAAGTTCTAACAAAACACAAACACACATTTCAACATGACTTAGACGTATAACTCTGCTCTCCTTATTTACCTGTATGGTATAGGTTATGGCCAGGCCTTTCAAGGATGGAGCGATAAAGTCATTACTGCTAAGCACTACAAACAGAGACACCAACAAGGTCATAATAGCAGCCATGAAGTCCAGCCAGAAAGAAAGCCACCGGGTGCCAGAATGAAACAATAAAAAGTGATTGGAGTTGATGTCATTCAGGGACTTGAACCTACAATATGACACAACGACGTGATGAGAGTTGAGAGCACCGATCAAAGACCACATCATTTACAGATATTTACAGAAGAACACATTATTTACTATTACGACCAGTAATAGAGAGACTTTTATTTGTTTCTGTGAAAGAGTTCTGGTGTCTTACATTTCTATGTGACTGTTTCTTGTGTTGTAAGCATGGATGGTGCTGAGGCCCTGCAGTGTAGAAGTCGTTAGTGAGATACAGGGAGAACGGCTGATATTTTCCATCTTCTTCATAAGACGAATACCCCTTTGGAATAGGCTGCAGATAAATTCAAACAAATGTTGAGCAAACTGTACCTTAAACAACTATCTGCTCTCGCACTAAGACAATTTTTAAAACTTAACTCACAACAGAATGAGGGTAAACAAAGCTCCCATGATGACTACAGCCACAAGCATGTATGGAAAAACGGATGTGATGATGATAATTGTGAATGTGACGAGAAGACAATACTGCAGGAAAGAATCCATGACAAGAGGAAGCATAGTGTCCACCTCCTCTTGATCTTTAGAGAAACGGTTTAGAATTCGGCCTGTTGGAGTTGTGTCGAAGAAACTCATTGGACTGCCAAAAATCTGTGAGAGGAAAATACAAACAACAAAAATAATCATTCTTTGAATCATTGAGCAGTTAATCTGTGTTTCAATTGGTCATGTTGGATGGTAAACACTGGGGATTATTTCTTGGTACCTTCTTGAACATTGTGTTGTGGAGTTTGCAGGAGGCCCTCAAGGTGACGTAAGTATAAAAGAAGCATTTGATGAGGGCAAGTACCACCATGATGAGCATCATCACACCATAAATCGTTTGGTAATAGTGCAGGTCTGGATTTTTTGAGATGTCACCTGGATCTGAACCTGGGTTAGTCGATGACTTCGATAAAACAGACAAAATATCTTTTGTTAGTGGAGAGAGAGTGGACTTGGCGTGTCTATCGTTTCAGTGGGTCTTTCTTGAACTGTCATCTTGAGTGACAAGACACAGCTAGAGAGCAGTTTTCTAATACAGCAGTGCATGGAAACTAATTTCTTTCCAGATCCAGAATTTGCTAAATAAAGAACATAACACTCCAGCATGCAAAAGTACTGTTAAAGAACAATTTTTAGCAGTAATGGTGTTGGAGCATGGTTAGGGTTAGGCTCAAGCTAAACAAGCGTAATGAGTAGACTAAGATGTGCCAGTATTCTGTGTACTGATAGGCTGGAATAATACGAGAGTGTACCACTAAGAAATGTGCTAGCTGGAATATTATGTTCTTCATCACATTGGTTCTGCCCAGACCATTCAGTTAGCACTCTGTTCTTTACAGGTATGCTGGACCCTGTAAAAGATTCACACTGCAGCAGTATAATGAGCACATCCAATAATCTGATCTTAATAAGAACTGCTCAAGGCCAAAGAGCACTAACTCTCACAGACCTCACTTGACCACCACCTGAACTCATCACTAGTAAGTATTTGTGGGTTACTTAAAAGCTGAGATAGCCTGGAAAAAGCCAAAAATTCAAGGTTTGACCTTAAGTCCATTGTAACCCTCTAATTTTAAAGAGACTGGCTAACACGGGCAATCTTACTTGAAACAATGTACCTTCTGGTGCTTGTAATCATCTTTATTGGATTAACTTGTGTTAGGCTACACAGTGACTGAGAGCTCATAGTCATTTCACCCAAGCTGTTTATGCATGATGAGATTATTTTTGTGTGAATGCTAGAGAGAGAGGATTCTCACCCCATTACCCTTTCCAAGCCAGAAGCTGAGCCACCAGTTGCTGAAGGCTGTGGATCCAATCATCAGGACAATGTTCAGGACAGTGAGAAAGACGAGAATGTAGCCTGTAGCAAAGAGTTGCAGCACAACTATTAAGTACATATTGGTACATTATTGCTTAAAATCATGTAAATGCATGTGTGTGTTATATCAGACCTCCAGCTGCTTGACAGTACCGGTGGTAGGTTCTTAAGGAGACAGCACCCTCTGTGGAGGACTCTTGATGGACCAGCTGGTCATCAGACTTGACAGGAGCTTAAAACAGGGAAAATATTTTAATAGAGTCGTAACAGGATTAGTGACTTCCATTTGCATTGACATGCATCACATGTGCATTTCCATTATAAAAAATATTTAAAAAATCTAAAGTATTGCTTGGTGTAAAAAAGGGGATCACATAACAACTAAATATGTAATAGTGAAACAGCTGACAAACGGTGGGATGACACTCAGAATTAAGTGAACTTTAAAGACTTACGCTTTTGCTCAGCTGTTGTTTCATGATCCTTTTCATCTGACATGTCAAATGCTGAAAGGAAGAATAGAAGTAATTTTATCATTCTACTAATCACAAAAATTGACTTAAATTATCATTGTCCACATATTGTAAGACATAACTGCAAAGAGTTGAACCACAGACCCCTACAGCAAGGAAATCTGGAAACTGATCACTTGTATACATTGTATCCATAGAGGGAAGAGTCATTTTAAATAATAATAATGGCTTGGATTTATAAAGCGCTTTACAATGCCACTATTCATTCACTCTTGCATTCACACACTGGTGGAGGCAAGCTACGGTTGTAGCCACAGCTGCCCTGGGGCAGACTGACAGAAGCGAGGCTGCCATATCGCGCCATCGGCCTCTCTGGCCAACACCAGTAGGCGGTAGGGTAAAGTGTCTTGCCCAAGGACACAACGACCAGGACAGAGAGCCCGGGGATCGAACCGGCGACCTTCCGGTTACAGATGGGCCAATGAAGATGGGCCAATGAAGATGGGTCAATGATGCATATAAATATGATAGTAATGTTATGTCATGACCTTCACAGGTCATGTTTTTGGTACGAAGTCACAAGAACTTATAATATGGGTATATAGCAAAAACAGCCAGGTCAACAAGTTTGCTGCCCTGTCTGTTATTACTTTACAAGGCCTTGTTTTTGCTTTACAAAACTTTGACCTGTCCCTGGTTATACAGTTGCTCTTTAACAATCAAAAGTACTGATGTGTCAACACTGCACGTGCATTGGCACAGCAACATTTAGAAAGTGTCAGCGTCATCCCCCTGAACACTGGTCTCTGGACAGTGAAAAAACAAAAATCCCACCGTATTCAAAAAAGCACAACTAAATCAAATCAAATCAAATCACTACTAAAACATGTAAAGTCTGTCATGAATTCAAAAACACCCAAAAAGTTCAAATTATTAAAATGATTTTCTTCCTAGTTTTTTTTACCAGGGTTTGCCATCCCACTGTCTGCACGATATCTGAGCTCAACCTCTTTCAACTCAGGGGTATCTTGGGATGATAAATCCTCCTCTTCCCCTCCCTCCTCATTCTGAGTCTGACAAGCAAGAATATCAGGAACACAGCATTACAGCACAGCCCGTACAAACGTATAACCACAAATGGAATGATTTGTACCTTGTTTTACAACTGATCATTAAGTTTATTGTTTTTGACATAATAAAACAATAAAGAACAGGTGAGGTGGTTTGCAGGAACATAATAATAAGAATCAAAGATAAAAATAGAAGAGGTACAAGATGCATGCTTTTAATTTAGGGTATACTTACTTTGGACTGTTCCATCTGGTAATTGGTGATGAGCTGAGCATAGCGTCCGCTGGCGTTCATCAAGGTTTGGTGGTTTCCGGCCTCCCTGATCTCCCCGTCATCCAGAACCAGGATGTCATCACAGAACTCCAAATACTAGCAAGCATAAGTGAGAACAACTGTGGCAACAAAATCTACAGACCTGTTCAAAACTATAATCACATGTACGTACATATTTATGTCATTTGACAGATGTTCTTATCTCCAGTAGCGTGACTTACGAAATGGCTTAGAACTCACGGGTAAGAGCACCAGTCAAATACTCTTCCTCAGATTAGTGACTTATGATTAGTAGGTAAACTATTAGCCAAGAATGCCTTCTAGGTTTTTTCAGATTTGACTGAATTGGTCCAAAATGTCCATCCATCCATCTTCATCCGCTTTATCCGGGGCCGGGTCGCGGGGGCAGCAGCCTAAGCAAAGAGGCCCAGACCTCCCTCTCCCCAGCCACCTCCTCCAGCTTATCCGGGGGAATACCAAGGCGTTCCCAGGCCAGCCGAGAGATATAATCTCTCCAGCGTGTCCTGGGTCTGCCCCGGGGCCTCCTCCCGGTGGGACATGCCTGGAACACCTCACCCAGGAGGCGCCCAGGGGGCATCCTTGTCAGATGCCCGAACCACCTCAGCTGGCTCCTTTCGATGTGGAGCAGCAGCTGCTCTACTCTGAGCCCCTCCCGGATGGCCGAACTTCTCACCCTATCTCTAAGGGAGAGGCCAGCCACCCTTCGGAGGAAGCTCATTTCTGCCGCTTGTATCCGCGATCTCATTCTTTCGGTCACTACCCACAGCTCGTGGCCATAGGTGAGGGTAGGGACGTAGATTGACCGGTAAATTGAGAGCTTCGCTTTTACACTCAGCTCCCTCTTCACCACGACGGACCGGTGCAGCGTCCGCATTACTGCAGCTGCAGCCCCAATCCGTCTGTCGATCTCCGGCCCCTCCTTGAATCGCTACCTTATCGTGGTGGAGGGGTTTGTGTGTCCCAGGGATCCCAGGGGCTATGTTGTCTGGGGGCTTTTGCCCCCTGGTAGGGTCTCCCATGGCAAATTGGCCCTGGGTGAGGGACCAGACAAAGAGCGATTCTGAAGACCCTTATGAAAAGGACAGCGAGGGAACAGTTTACCCTGCCCGGGATAGGGTTACCGGGGCCCCGCCCTGGAGCCAGGCCCGGGGAGGGTGCCCGAGGGCGAGCGTCTGGTGGCCGGGCCTTAGTCCATGGGGCCCGGCCGGGCACAGCCCGAAGAGGAGACATGGGCCCATCCTCCCGCAGGCCCACCACCCGCAGGAGGCGCCATAGGGGTCGGGTGCATTGTGTGCTGGGTGGCGGCCAGGAGCGGAGGCCCTGGCGGACTGACCCCCGGCTGCCAAGACTGGCAATAGGGACATGGTCCAAAATGTCATATTTAAAAATACAATTTTAGACAATATGCATATTAATTTCATGAATATGTATATTCATATTCATGAAATCTGATTTCCAGATTTCAGAGTCTCAGACCAAGCTATGATCCATCAAGTAACCTGGTTAATTTTTCACTTTGGTTTTTATACAGATTAACAAAATGGAATATAGTGATTTTTATAAAACATTAACGGATGTTTTTCTATTCTTCCTGTCATGGTAAGACATGGCCTCTGACTGTAAAATTACAATATATATGGTCAGGAAAGTCTTCTTTTAACTGCTTACATCAGTTGTTCTTGTCATTTAGTGTTATTCTTTAGTGAAAGCACTAAAGAATGAAACCGTGTTCTTACCTGGAGCTGGTGTGTAACCAGTATGACAGATTTTCCTTGGAGTTCCTTCTTTATGCATTCTTCAAAAATATGTTTCCCCACATGAGCGTCAACAGCAGATAGAGGATCGTCAAGGAGGAAGATGTCCTTGTTGGAGTAGACTGCTCTGGCCAGGCTGATCCTCTGCTTCTGTCCCCCTGACAGATTAAGCCCCCGCTCCCCAATCTGACAAAATGTCAGTAAGACTTAATATAATCCAGAAATTTACTCAATCTTTATGGAAGAGATGGTATTATATTTTAAATATTGTAATTCATTACATTATACTAGTGCATTTATTCCATACAACACTATGGCATTATTCTGTCTCAATTAGGGCTGCTCGATTATGGCAAAAATGATAATCACGATTATTTTCACTGAAATTGAGATCTCGATTATTTGACGATATTTATTTAACCCTTACGACCTACTATAGAACCAAGTCCGCCAGAGCTTATATTATTTTTTTACATGTTGTAGTGCCATTTGTGGGAGCATTTCAAGTTGCTATACAACTGTTATAGCCCATATTTTAATAATATGTATGCATTAAGTCCATAGTAACTACATTAATTGCAAAAAAGTGCAATAAACTACAAAAAAATTGAAAATCATTTTTGTTTTGTTTTTTACATATATTTCTACTTGGAGAAATTTAAGAGGTTTATCCCTCAAAACTTTAAATACAAAAAAGTTGCAAAAAATAGTTTACAACAACAGGAAATTTATTTTGAGTGTCTTCATAGTTTTATTTTGGAGATACACCAATTTTTATATACTGCAGGAAAAACGAAAAAACAATCCTATGATGCAAATTTGCAAAGAAAACAGCATGTGCATCAAAATAAACTATTTCCAGCAGTGCAATTCGAGTTCTAAGCATCACAGAAACTATTCAGAAAAGTCAAACATGACTTATAAAAACACCAGTATAGGCTTTTAAGGCCTACAAGTAAAAAACTAAATTTTCCGCGAAAATGACGTCACTTCCGGTTTCGGGCAGGAAATGGCGGACATGCGATAGTTTGCGCTGACATCTGTTTCACTGTGGGAAGTGTTACGAACAGCTGATTGGATCGGCAAAGCGTGTTTCTGGAATATTATGTTTTTGTTCCTGCAAGCGCTTTTTATGCAATTTTTGCAAAGCTATATGTGGAACGAAACCGTGACCGAGGACAAGCTGATGTCAAGTACAACTCCTCTGATTTCATATGCAAAAAAAAATTATTGCGCTAGCTTACACGGTTCAGGTTCTTCAGGAATTTAAAAATAGTTACACAAAACAGAGCGTGCAGCTCGGACCGGCTTTAAAGGGTTAACAATAACAACGTATTGAATAATGACTTTAAAAAATAATATAAAATAGTGTGCAACACCACTGAAGTTTTTTTTACCTCTCTTTTCAACCAACGGCAGTCACTCTCCTCTCCAAATAACTTCTGCTTAGCTTTCCGAGCTTCCCTCGGGTCCTCTTAATCAGCGGTCTCCACCCTTTTTTGCGCCATGGACCGGTTTATGCCCGACAATATTTTCACGGACTGGCCTTTAACGTGTCGCGGAAAAATGAGGGAGGGGCAAATAATCGGCTCAGTCATTTTTAATGATTGTTGAAAGCCCAGATCGTAATCGTGATTAAAATTCGATTAATTGAGCAGCCCTAGTCTCAATATACCCTCCTTTATCTTCACATAGTAGTTGCTGGAGGGGAGATATGATTGTTACAGTTTGTTTAACTTCAAATGGTAAATGGCCTGTATTTGTATAGCGCTTTTACTAGTCCCCCCTAGGGACCCCAAAGCGCTTTACACACCCAGTCATCCACCCATTCACACACACATTCACACACTGGTGGAGGCAGCTACAGTTGTAGCCACAGCTGCCCTGGGGCAGACTGACAAATAGCTCATTATTTATTTTGGACTTTGTTGAATTGTATGTTTAAACGACTAGGACACATGACACAAGGCTTTTTTTTCTACTTATCTAGCAGATACTTGTTTATGCAGATAAGGACTTTCAATGAATTTCTTTGACAGTTTAACCTCCTAAGACCCGAACTCTTTCACGACATGCATTTTTAATTTCTCTTTGATATTTGGGCTGATTGGGACCCGATGAATGTAAAAACAAAGAATTACCAGATTTTTTTTTTTTTACCTTATTTTTGTTTTTAAGAAAGATAAGAGCCACAAATGAGGATATTTGTTTAAAATTTTGATAGAACAGTAGCATTATAATGTCCTCGTAAGTGGATATCAGGCCCATGTAGAGCAAAATTGAGTATTTTGGTCTATCCATTTATCCATTCGCTTCCGCTTATCCGTTTTCAGGGTCGCGGTGGGCGCTGGAGCCTATCCCAGCTGTCATAGGGCGAAAGGCGGGGTACACCCTGGACTAGGGATGAGTATCGTTTAGGTTTTATCCAATACCAGTACCAAACCGGTACTTTTGAAACGGTGCCGGTGCTTAAACGGTGCTCAAACCGGTGCTTAAAGAATGGAGAACACAAAATTGGTCCAAAAACCTCTCATGTTCAGCTGTTTTTTTGTAAAAAGATAGCAATGTTAGCCTTTTCTGCAGCTATGGGGCATATATGGTATTGCTCTTGGCTGGAAGCAGTGCTTAAACAATGGAAAAAACACAAACTTTGTCCAAAAACCTCTCATGTTTACAGTAACTGTTTTCCACTTTTTCTTTGGTCATTTTAGCCTTTTTGGCCAGGGTGAAGGGAGTATCTGCCATCAAACAAGAAGACAGCCGCATGTAGCTATGATGATGTTTGCTAGTTCACCTTACATGCATTAATGTAATAACGTGGTTAGCCTACTAAAGGTAAATTACACACGAGCAACATTAAGCTACTCACGCAGAGAAGAACGGCTGCTGCTGCCATTAAATACGGTGCATTTCTTTGCTTTTTAAAAAAAACGCTATGCGTCGCCAGGTGTTTCATCAGATTCGAGGTGTTAGCTCCTTTGCACAGTATCACCTTAAAGCATTTGTTGCAGGCTGCTGAGTTTGCATCTTTTGCTGTGAAATACAGCCAGACTTTTGACCGCTTTGCCTTGGGCATTTTTAATCTGTTGCTCTGCTCTAAAGTACCTGGACCCGCCTACTATCCTCGGAAACGTAAAATGATTGGCTAGAATCTAAAGTGTATCACAGCTCAGGAAAGAAAAGCACCGAAATAAAGCACCGAAATGTGCGCTGCTTTTCGGTCTGGTTACTACCGTTTATGTCAGAACCGATACCGGTACCCATCCCTACCCTGGACAGGTCGCCAATCTGTCGCAGGGCTAACACACAGAGACAGACAACCATTAACACCTAGTGGCAATTTGGATTATCCAATTAACCTATCCCCACAAGCTGCATGTCTAGCTTGGGCAGTGGGAGGAAGCCGGAGTACCCGGAGGGAACCCACGCAAACACGGGGAGAACATGCAAACCCCACACAGAAAGACCCCGGCCTGATGGTGGAATTGAACTCAGGACCTTCTTGCTGTGCGGCAACAGTGCTAACCACTGTGCCACCATGCTGCCCTATTTTGGTCTAAATAACCCAAAATGTGATGTCCACATATGTGGACGCCAGGTCCTAGGAGGTTAAAGAGAGAGCACCTACCTCAGTTTGGTCACCGAATGGCAGAATCTTCAGGTCAGCTCTGAGGCTACAGACATCCACAACCCTGTCATATCTGTGGAGTGACAATGTAAGATAGTGCCCTGATTGAGAGAAATATAGTGTATCGAACAGAACCATTTAAATAATTCTAAAAATCCAATGAGTCCAATAACATATGTAATCAGGATAAGCACTGGTCTCTGGAAAACTTTTCTTTGAAAAAGAATTCCTTTAATTTGCTCAGACATATGGTGCCTGGTGGTTTATGAGAGGTTATGAAAGGGCCCTTTCACTTTCTGTTAAGTCAACACTACAGAGGTCAGCAAGTTTCCCTTCTCACCATCACTAAATTGAACTTCCTATTAGGGATGCACCGATACCGGTATCTGGTATCGGCCTCGATACCACATTTTCTAAAGTACTCGTACTCATTAAAAGTCCCCCGATACCGGGAACCGATACCACGGTCTGAGACCTGTCTATGTTTGAGCGGCATGTAAGGGGTTAATCACAAGCGCCAAGTGCCCGCCCCCAGGCCCCGGCTGCAGTTCAGAGCGGGGAGAAGGCAAGGCGAGACATGTCAGCTGTGTGGAACTATTTCAAAGTGAACGAAGACGTGAAAACAAAGGCGGACTGCAAATTGTGCTCAGCGAAATTGTCCAGAGGAGGCTCAAAAGGTAGTGCATTTAACACAAGTAATTTAATCAAGCACCTAAAACCCCAACACGACAACAAGTACAAAGAGTTTACCCACGCTTATTTACCCATGCTTATTAGCACAGAGGAGCATAGCTGATGCTATAGCAGTGGGACGGAAACTAGTTGGGCATTTTAAACATTCCGCCTTAGCCTACTCCTGCCTCGAGGACATTCAGGGACAGCTCAACCAGCCAATAAAGAGACTGCAGCAGGACCTACAGACGCGCTGGAACAGCACGTATTACATGCTCCAGTCCCTCATTGAGCAAAAGCGAGTGCTGGAGGTGTATGTGTCCGAGCACGAACTCCCTGACTATCTCACCGCTCACCAATGGGCTCTTATGGAGACGACTGTTGCCATCCTCGCCCCCTTTGAGGAACTAACTAAAAAAGTGAGCAGCTATGACGCACTAGCCTCTGATGTCATCCCAGCTGTGACTGTGCTAGTGAGACTTCTAAACAGAGAAACAGATGAGGACCACGGCGTCAAGGCAATGAAAGCAACCTTACAGGCAGCTGTCAAGAAGCGCTTCAGTGACGTCGAGACCAACCCACTGTACTTCATCTCCACCATACTTGACCCAAGGTAAAGTCTGTGTGCTATAGGTATTCAATGATAAACTACAGTACTAAATGTAAGATTATTTTACATCTGAAATATTATATATTTGTAACTAAAATACACAAATACAAATGTATGCAATATATATAATATGAAATACATTTCCCTTATTACTACCAGAAAGTCAAATGGCTGGCATTTGTCAATGAGTAAGTACTTGGTATCGGTATCGGCGAGTACTGAAATGCAAGTACTCGTACTCGTTTTCCAAAAAAGTGGTATCGGTGCATCCCTACTTCCTATTGTAACCCTGTCAGATAATGAAGATGACCTCCACCTTTATTACATTCTTATCAGATGCAAATTCACAAAGATAAGATGAACTTTCTCCTAGTTAAACATTTTTCATGTAAGGTAAAGTCACAGGGAATATATAGTCAAATCTAAAACGCTTGCCCTCATTTTCATAGTCTTGGTTGGTGCAGTAACTAAAATCATATTGCCCCAAATGAAATCTCCTTATTTTATAATAATACCTGTTCTTTTCATATTCAAGTCTTAGCTACTCAAAAATAGTGACAAGCGCTGATTTATGTTAAATTATCAATTACTTGGTTTGGTCAAAAGGTTCCCCCATGAGGATATTTTCTTGAACAGTTCCGTGGAAAATCCAGGCCTGCTGGGAGACGTAAGCAAATGTCCCATCGGCTGTGATGGAGCCCCGAAGAAGGTGCATCTAAAAGATAAAATCAAGGAGACAGAAAAGCTATATTTACTGGACATTTTATGTACGGTTAGAAATAGTAAAAACTTCTTCTTTCTCCTCCTTCGTCTCTTGTTAGACCTTATCAAGGCTGATCGTATGCCCTATTCATATATATGTATTGACTTTCATCCCTTTTCTCTCCAGTGTGTACTTCCACCTCTCCAGGCTCTTTTCCACCTGCTCCACACTCTTAATAAAGATCACAGTATCATCTGCATACATCCTAGTTCACAGAGACTTCTGCCTGACCTTTTCTATCAGCATATCCATCACCACTGCAAAGAAGAAGAGGCTCAGAGCCACTCATTGATATAATCCCATTTTCACTCCTACCACAAACCTCACAACTGTCTCGTTGTCCTCGTACATGTCTTGCACCACCCTAACATATTTCTCTGCTACTGAGAGAAGTGCAGCAGCACCACAGTTTGTCTTGTGACACCATACCATAAACCTTTTCTAGATTCACACAAAGACACAGTGCAACTTCTTCTTACCTTCTCTCTACTTCTCGGTCAACAATCTCAAAGCAAACATCAAATCTATAATGCTCTTTCCTGGCATGAAGCCATCGTTCTGCTCACTGATCGTCACCTTTCTTACTAACCTACCTTCAACAATTTTTTCCTGTAGCTTTATGGTATGACTCAAAAACTTTATCACTCTCTGTCATCTACATAATTCTGAAGATAAAGTTGGAGATTACTACTATGTTTGCAAACAAACTGTAACAGCTTCCTTCTACACAAGTGTTATGCAGATAAGATATGTAGAAGATTGTTTTGTTATATACTAAGATACAGCTTGACCCCTGCATGAAGAAGAAGTGCAAGCATGCAGAATTTCCCCAACTCAGACAGTGCCCTGCTTCTAGTCTCTGGATTGATAAGACTTGTTTAGCTTATCTGCTACATATATCCTGTTGAACTATGTTTGACCTGTGTAGGGTGACTAGTTTTCTGTCTTGCAACAGGGTAACAACCTATACAGGTGGGGTCTGCTTCCCCTGTTCCAGAGAATTCCTCACTTCAATCCTGCATGCCTTGTACTGACTGAATTCCTTCATGCAAGAATAAACCTCGCAAATGAACTCCAGTAGTAGGACTTATTTAATCGACTACATTTAAATAACAGACATTAGCTGAATCCTAGTAGCATTAGCACAAGTTTTGCCTAATAACGTGTCTTCAAGCTAACAAAACAAAAAGAAGAAAAAGGTTATTACACTTTTGCACATCACCCTTGCCCTGGTCATAAATGCCTTTCAAGTCTTCATCCTCTTCATAGCTGCCCTCACCTTCTTATTAATCCCCTGCACTTCCTGATTCACAAACTTTCCTCCAACAGTCCTCCTGTTTCGCTCACTGTCTACATTCACTGAATCCTCAAGGTCCTCGTTCTATCTTCTCAACGCATGCAAATAACGAAAGAGTGAACAAAAATAAATAAAAGAAAACTATAAAGAAACGATACAAAATAACAGAAAAGGACAAAAACACAAAAGAGAAAGCAACCTGTTCCAAAATGCTGGAAATCAGTGATGTCTTTCCACTTCCCACATTCCCACAGACACCGAGCAGGTTGCCCTTCGGGAAATACCAGAGACAATCAGTTTACTTTTAATAGAATGCAGATAACCTGAGATATCATTATCAGAATTGAATCACACCTTAGGCAGTGTGAAGGAGATGTTTTTCAATGCTGATGAGGATTCAGTCTCAGCTGTCTTGTGTTCTGACACTCCGCTGGCTGTGCTGGGTGGGGGGGAAGACTGGCTTTCAGGTCTGGTCCAGGAAAATGTAGCATTTTTCATCACTATAGCCGAGTCATTATCTACCTTTTTCATCAGGTAGGGCTCAGGATTCTGGATCAGCAAAATTTTCTGAAATAACAACAAACAGCATTTACAAGCTTATCTGTGTTTTTCTGTTGATATTTCTGAATGAAAGTCAGATACAAGGTGTGACAAAAGCAAGGGTTAAAGTAAGACAGGAATCAAAGCAGCGTTAAACCAGATTTGTGATGCAGGTTGACAATATATCTTATATTTAAAAGATGTGTACCTGAGATGACCTTATCATGCATAGCATCTGCCACTGGCAGCCAGCAGTACAAAAAAAATAAAACTGTGATTTTAGAAACGTCTGAATTGTGAGGTTTTGGCTCGCTTGTACATATGCTGACTTCATTGTTTGAAAGTGTGTTCATATGAGCATGCATCAGTGTAAGAATATATATGACAAAAGACACAAAAAGCACAATAGAGTCACTACATGAATTGTTAACAGTTACAGAGGGCACAAAACAAATAATTTACCCTTAATCGTTTTAGTGCTACAACAGCCTCAGCTGTGGCCTTCACAGACGGGGGCAGGACAAGGAGGGAGAACCTCATGCAGTTGAAGATGCCAATTGTGGTAAAAGCCTAGTAAAAACAAAGAATTATGTTAAGACACTATATATGATTATGGAATGCAAGAAAATCATGTTGATATTAAATGGGCCACAGCAATCTGGTTTAGCACAATCGCAATTAAAGGAATGCAATAAACCTTTATTTCATTATCTTATGACTCATATCCAAACAGTCTGAGTTTCAGAACTGCAGAATCTCAGACTTGTTACTTTAAGTTGACATGTTAGTTAAAGGTGTTTTTCCGCCTGTACAGTTTTAGTATACTGCTGTAGTACTCACATCAGAAGTGCTGAGAGGTAACCCCAACAAAGTGTGAACCAGAAAGGTGAGGATAGTGGCAATGGAGGGTAGGATGTTGGCGATGCTTATATTAATAGTCTGGACATAACTGACCTTCTGTAGTTGTTTCTTTTCATTTTTCCTTAAGCCTGTAAGAATTAAAAGTTTTTCATTAGTTAACTTTATCTTTAGTGACTTACCTTTTTTCTTTACTGTAGTTCTTTAGTGAGCACCTTAGTAATGAGAAATAAGGCATTCAGATGACTACATTATGATCATTTTTTAAACAAGAAACTACCAAGAGTACAGACTGAAGACCTAGACCTCACAGTGTTGATAAGAAAGTTAACAAGATCATAAGATACTAAAGCATATCATATTCCCACATGCACTTTACTTGTCATAGGAAAATGAGAACACGTGCCCCAGATTTGGCAGCAAGCCAATGAATGTCCATAAAAGTTCAAGGTAAATTGAAAGTAAGTGAGAGTTCAAGATGTTCTCACAAACAACTGCATGTTTTAGAGGCAGATGACTGCTTCAACTTGTAATGAAGGGAGTCTAACAAATAGATATACTTGTGAGAGGTACATAAAAGTGTATGGATTAGTTAGACATGAAGTCACCTTACTCATTATAGATCTGTAGTTGCGGTCAGAAGTTCACATACACTCATGAATGTCATTGTAATTTAGGGCTTTAACTATTTCTTTAAACAGTTCTGTCTTTGGGATGTAATGACGGTGTTGATGGTTCTACAATGTGTTTTCACTTGACTGGACCAAAACCTATTATTATCTCGTTAGTGATAATGATTAATGGCAACTTTTAGGTTCTTTTTGCCAGCATAAAAAGGATTTCATTAACAACAATCATTGGACGGACCAATACTCAGAACAATGGGGAAGAGAAAGAACTCAGTGAAGATCTCAGAAAGAGAAGTATTGATTTACACAAGATGCAGATTCCAAGATCATCATTTCAAACAATTCTAAGTACAAGAACATCGACATCAGTTTTCACAGTGAAGTGAGTTATAGCTTCATGGACTGAGAGGCTGCCAACCAAGAAAGAAGCCCCTGCTTCAAAATCGACACCTTCAGACTTGACTGAAATTTGCACATGGAAAAGCCAAATGCCCTCTGGAAAAAAGGTTTTATGGTCAGACAAGACAAAGATTGAGTTATTTGTCCATGGTGATAAGAGATACGCTTAGAGAAGTAAAGATGAGGCTTTCAAACCTAAGATAATAGTACGAGCTGTAAAGCATCGTTGCCTGGGGTTATTTTGTGGCCAGTGGTACCTCCAAATTCTTCCACTTTGGCACAAAATTGGTTTTGCAATGGATAAATTAGACTAACATTTAGAAGACCAGTCCAGAAGCTTAAAGCCCTAACCTCAACCCTCTTGCGGCTAGGCTTGATGATGGTGACCAAAAGCATCTGGACTTCTGATCACAACTGTACATAAGGATGCCCATACATACCATTGTGACTATATGTTTGCTGATTTTGTTTTTAAACAAATTGGTGTGTATGAATATTTCCTTGATATTTGACATACTGATTTAAAAAATATCAACATGAAACAGCTTGACATACCTGTAATCGTCTTCTCAAAAGAATCTTCCCACGCGTACATCTTGATTAGCTTTATACTGTTGAGAATCTCATTCATCGTGCGAACTCTGCTGTCAGTTATCAATAAGGACTTCCATCTGAATTTATTTATGAGCTTGGCCAAGAAAATCTACAAAAATCAAGAAAAATACATTGTAAGTGACTAAAGTTAATAAGAAGCAAAGTAATATATTTGGGATAATATAAGAAAAACACAGAAAAATCAGTTTTGCTATCTTAGCAGCTTACTAAACAAGGAAATGAGTTTATAGAAAGGTAAAACATACCGTTCTATATGCCTCAATTTTTTGTGATATAATATTTTGTTCTTATTGTTCTTATTCTTATTCTTATTCTTATTATTATATTATTGTTACAAACCTCATTTGTGCAGTTTTTTTGTTTTGTTTTGTTTTTTTTGATTATTTTTGTTTGTCTGGTTTTTGCAACATTAGTATTTGCCATTATTTTTCATTAGCTCATATTAAACACATACTTATATTTCATTATTGGTCAGTATTAAGTTTTAGATATTAAGAATTTTATGCTAGCAAAAAAGAGTTGCTGGCATAAAAACAAACTATTTGCATTCTCGCAAACACCTCCCCCCTGATCAAGCTTCCTAAAGAACTATGGAGTCTCCACAGGGAACCTCTTCCAGGACCCTAGCCACAAAATAGGCCAAACATTTTTGAACAATGATGTAATTTATGTAATTTTGCCTGTCTACACTATCACTATGCACAAGGTGCAAAAGCTTTCCCCTAGGCAGTACATTAGGACTTTTAATTGAGCCCTTGTTTTTCCCTTTTCCTGGGTCAGAATTGTAGTGGGAAATTCTACAAGAACATATTGTCCTGAGCAAAACAGCTCCCAGGAATATACAAATTCTTTACAACATTAAGGTTAAAATCATTTCTGTTGCTAACATCAAATTTGAAAATATAGCATATAAGCATACAATTTCCAAAATTTGGATTTGCTAACTTTCCACTATTTTCAGTTAAAATAAGAACCAACTTTATTTTCACAGCTTCTAATGTAAAGATATGTCAGATTTATGTGAAATATACACAGACCTGTACAGGGACAAAAATCAGGTATGTGAAGATTCCAGTCAGTGCGGTGTAGCCCAGGATGTAGCATATGTAGACAATACACAAAACATAGAGCACTGTGCTAGACAGCACAAAGCTCCCAAACACTACAGCCTCGAACATTCTCTGGCCATCACTGGTCAAAATGTTAATCATCTAGACAGCAGAAAGATATGAAGAAAAGTTAATTAGGAATTGCATCAAAACAAATTTCTTTTATGTCAAAACAAGTTCAAATTATTTGTAGCACTATTGACTCACAAGATAATTTATAATACATTATGGAGGGATAGAAAGAAGAATACATGAGATATTAAAAACATGTAAAACATATGTATACACGTCAAAATATAAAGCATGCTCATTCAAGATAGAATATAGCAACAAAGACAAACAAGGGTTGCTTTTCATGTTCACAGATAGCAGACATTACATCTGGTCCACTAATGTCTACCATGGACACAAACAGCACCCCACATCCAAGTTTGTTCCACTACAGCGTGGGTGAAAGCAATGTCAAAGTTTTTTAAAGCAAAAATGAAATCTTTGCTAAAAAAGACATTAGCATATTTTTGTTACACTGGCCTCTGTAGGCTATCAGCTGTAAGAATATTGTACAAGTGGATAAAATTACTTTAGAATCAATTACAAGAGCATTAAAACTTTCTCAGACAAATGTGGCTATATTGCATTTGCCATAGAAGTGAGAACTAGTCTTTACCTCTCCCATTGAAACACCGCTGTATACCCGCAGCGATATGATTTTCTGAAAAGCCACTGTAGAGAAAGCCCCTTTCAGTCTCACTGCTGTGCGCAGGTTTATTGACCACAGCAAGGATATTAGGAGAGCTTTGCAACATTCTGTGGTGAACAGACCAATGGACAAACCAACACCATAGGACACTGTGTTGGACACGGACTCCTCTGGGTTTTCAATATAATTTAAGATCATGCTGATCAGTACAGCCTGAAAGAACAGGGAGAAAATGGTTAGTGACACTTAAATAACATGAATCTTTAAGATCAAATTACATATTTTATATCACCATGGACTGAGAGGGTGCAGAGAAAGAACGAAGACCCTGCTGCAAAATCGACACATTCGGGTTCGACTGAAATTTGCAGCTGCCCACATGGACAAGTCGAATGCCATCCATGAACAAATTACACGGTCAGACAAGAGCAAGACTGAGCTATTTGGCCACAATAACAAGAGATACATTTAGAGGAGTAAAGCAGAAACTCTCAAAGCTAAGAACACTGTACCAGCTGTCAAGCAAGGCAATGGAGGCATAATGCTATGAAGCTGTTTCCCTGCACAATGTACAGACTATCTCCAAATTTTTCAACTTCATCTTA
Source organism: Maylandia zebra (assembly GCF_041146795.1). Lineage (NCBI taxonomy): Eukaryota > Metazoa > Chordata > Actinopteri > Cichliformes > Cichlidae > Maylandia > Maylandia zebra. The sequence continues at coordinate 6,447,905 of NC_135167.1, forward strand.
ACAGATACATGGTAAAAACTTGGACAAAGTTGTTTTTTTCAACAGGACAATGATCTGGGTCTGTGCCAGAAAATCAACCAATTTAAATGAACTGTACTAGTTCTGTGAAGAAAAGTATTGAAGTTTGATGATGGCTACCAAAAGCATCTAGCTGAGGTGCAAATTGCTCGGGAAATTTAACAAAAAATGAGTGTAAGTATATTTTTAGGCTTGTAGGTATACTTTTAACCCTGTGGGGATTTGAAAAAATCTGAAATGTTTTCAAACTTACGCACCCAATTTTTAAAGTCATTAATGATGTGTGCTGTACAATAGTTCCACCCTGAAAAATGAAATAGTTCAAAGAAAATAAAAGAGGCACAGAATTACCGTGACATTCATCCCCTTGATGAGTGTATGTAAACTTCACCACAGATGTACATATTAGTTATTATATATTGCTACACTTTCAGGTACTACTTTTCAGAACAAAATGTGCTTTCATCACAAGATCTGAGATTAAAATCATTGTTTCTTTGTTTTTTTTTACTTATGTGCACCTTCAGATGACTTGATGAGATGGTTCCTCTCTAAATTACTCAGATGCGACATTTAGAAATGGCAGAAATGCCTTTGGACAAAACTGGTTTCCACTGTATACAGCTGGGATTGTTCATGTTCTAATATCTAAGAACATGAAACACAGAGATGATGACTCACCGGGCCCAAAAATGCTGAAACCATGGCAAGAATACCAATAATGACAGAAACAATCAGCCTGGTTCGTTGAAAGTGAAAGGCCACACGAACCAGTGAGGCTTTTTCCAGACCCCTCTTTGCCACTTCTTCATCCCAGAGTCTCTGAAACCTGTCAGACACTTACAATCAGGACCTACTCACCCAGCAGTCTGTTTTTCTTTTAAATATTATAGGTACTTAGTAAATTTCAAGTACTTTTCCAACTGTCACTATGTCTTTGGATTTTGACTGTGATCCCCCTGACTGATTTTTGGATATGTTGTGTTTAAATCTGAATATAATATGAAGAGAAAAGACCTTTGTGCACTGGTGTCAGCAATATCAAAAGGAGACAACTTTAGCTCGGAGATGTCCAGCTTATTCCTAAAAATGGACCACATCAAGGGGGTCATCCAGGCAAAAGTCATGAAGGACAGGAAACCTGCATTGTCCACAGGGTGGGGCCTAAATATAAAGCAGACATAAAATGTTGTGTGAAAGGAGGGCATTAATAGATTTCCAAGTATAAAGTATTTATATGGAAACAAATAACTAGCCATCAAATATTATCTAAGTTCATCTAAACGATCAAGTTTGATATTGACACTGACTGTGGTGAGGAAAAACGCAAGGGCTTGAGCATCTGCAAGCTCTGCTGATATTTTCTAAATGAGGAAGGGTGATCCCTTTCACAGCTGTGCACACAAGGATCATCTGGATTGATGATCTCAGATCCAGTTCGCCACTGGACACCATCGTCTGCCTAAACAGTCAAAAAAGCAAAAAGAAAGTATAAGACAACCAGTAAAAAAAGCAGAGTGGATGAAAGACTGAGGTTGTGCCTTAGTCAATAGCTAAATGTCTGAAATTAGCTAAGCATCTAAAAGGAAAGCAGGATGTGGATGATGGAAAAGATGTCAGGAAGTAAAAGCAACATGTAAATTTGCTGTTTGTTTAGTACTTACAAAGGAGAGTCTTCGAGTGCCATTCTCCTCCAGAGAATATTTTTTCTTCATTTTGTTCTATGTTAAAAGAGACCAAACCACAAAGTTGAAATGATACTAACCAACATGATAATTCAAGTAGAAATGTCTAATTTAAGAGCATTATTTACCAGAATCAGAAACAGGAGGCTGTAATACATCACACATGTAATGCTGGTTTTAAACTGCCCTGCCTTAAGTCCAGACCTGTTACTCACTCAAAACATTTAATGTGTTGTGAAACAAAAATAAAACAAAAAAGGCTGTGAACTGGTAAGCAGCTGAAATCCTCCATGAAGCTAGAATGTCCTTTTAAGAATCATTGAAAGGCTGAAAAAATGGGTTGGTGTATTTGGAAGTGCATTAGAGTGGTTCTCCTCTTATCTCCATCACCGATCCTTTTCTGTGGCAGTCTCCGATTTTAGGTCATCCTCTACCTCCCTTACTTATGGTGTCCCTCAAGGGTCAGTCTTGGGGCCTTTATTGTTTTTAATTTATCTTCTCCCCCTCCAGCATATAATGGGCTCTTTTGAGGACATTTCTTATCATTGTTATGCTGATATTCAGTTGTACGTTTCTTTTATGCCCGAGGATTTATCTAAGCTTCAGCGTCTGAATGATTGCTTAGATTTGATCAAACGTTGGATGGCTGCAAATTTCCTCCAACTCAACGAGGGGAAAACCGAAGTCCCCGTATGCGCCCCTGATAGGTTTCTATCACAGATAGTGAAAGCCCTTGGTCCTCTCTCACTTTATGTTAAATCCTCTATCAGGAATTTAGGTGTCACCTTTGACTCGAGTCTCACATTGGATGGGCATGTGAAATCTCTGGTTCGGTCTTGTTTTTATAATTTAAGAAATGTGGCTAGGCTAAGCCCGATTTTATCTCGCTCTGAACTTGAGATATACATGCATTTATTTCGCCACGCTTGGATTATTGTAATTCGCTGCTTACGTGTCTAAACAAAGGTTCTCTAACCACTGCAGAGCAGTACCACAAATGCCTATCCAGTGTTCCATTCGAGATAGTAAAATATTGCCAAAGACTGTGTCAAAGGCAGCTGTTAAGTCTAGGTGAACCAAGATCACATGATCCTGAATCTGTAGCCAGGAGAATGTCATTAACAACCCTATGCAACGCAGATTCTGTGCTATGCAGAGATTTAAAAGCAATCTCAAAGACATTATTTTTAAATTTAAAAAGTTTTCAACTGACAAGCAATTTTCTCCAGAATTTTACAGAAAAGAGTAAGCTTGCAAATAGGCCTAAAATTTGATAAAATGGCGGGCTATTTTTCTGAAGCAGAGGTTGAGCTGTAGCATGCTTAAAGGTTTTAGGAAAAGTACCAGATAAAAAACTGGTATTAATAATAGCTAGAACAGATAGACCAAGAGTAGAAATGACCTCTAATAATTGAGGTGGAGCAACATCAATAGGGAAACCTGAGGGCTTCAGATGGCAAACAGAGAGAAAGTTACAGGCTCAAACTGGTAGAAAGCAACAGAGCAAAGAACAAGGGCTTGAATGGTAAAGAGTAGGTGGTGTCATCTGAGCCCTGGCATTATTCACCTTTTCCACAAAGAAATTCAAAAATCCCTCACATGGCTCAGGGGAGCTAACAATGTGTGAACAGTAGAAGCAGACAGCTAAAGACAAGTTCATCAATTATTAACATCTATTTTAATGGATGACACATTTCAAGAATTTCCCATTTTAAATATAGTTAAACTAAATCTTGCTTAAAACTTAAACTGACTCATCAGAACATGAGGTGAGGTCTGGAAAAAGCATAATTTTAAAAGGTTTTGTACAGTACCAATTAACCATTCATTTGAAGGTTTAGTTAATGAATGGTTAACCAGTCATATGAATGGTTAACTGCTAGTTAGTATGTCCAAATTTTGGACCGATATTGAATCTGAAGAAAACAAGTTTTTTTTTTCTGAATAAAGAATTCTGTTCATCCATAACTAACACCTGAATATAAAGTGTTAATGAATGAACAGTGTCCTCATACCTGCCTCTCAGCTAAATCATCTGCACAGAATACAACAGGTCCTCTACTAATCAGATGGTTATTAGTTCGATCCAAGGCTTTTCCAGTCTGCATGCCAAATATCCTTGGGCAAGATACTAACCCCAAGTTGCTTTGTGATGCATCCATCAGAGTATGAATGTGTGTGAATGTTAGATAGAAAGTACTTAAATACATAATAGGTGTGTGAATGGGTGAATGAGGCATGTTGTTGAATCAGTTCATTTATACCATTTAGATATGTTTAAGCTTAAAATCTTATCAACTTAAAGACTGCACATGCAGATTACAGCGCTGTTTTTGAAACATCTAACTAATAACATATAAAAAAAAACCCACTAACTATTCCTAACTAAATTATTAATAAATAAACATTAAGAATATTAATAGTAACTGTAATTTATTTTGGTAATGATTTCTTAAAAATGAAGTTAACTATAAAACACAATCAATGAAAACTGACAATCATAAAATACAAGCACAAACTAAAAAGATCAAAACTGAGCTAAACTAATTTACAGTAAACACAGTGAAACTTTTCCTGTCTGAATGAATGAATTAAATTAATCTAAAAAAATCTGAACAATACCTCTGTGTGGAGAACAAGGGAGACACACTGCCGCTAGTCAACACTGACAGTGAGTGAAGCAGCATTTTACTCTGCCTTGCATAACCTTTATGGAGATCAAAGGTTAGCCTGTTTAGAGGTGATTGCCATTCTTCGTTCTAACTGGACAGCTTAGTCACAATGACAAATCATTTAAAATCAGTGGTAACACTTAATAATAATGACACGCTATTGGGCATTAGTAAAGTATTAGTAAGTGCTTAATTCATTTATAAAGCATTATTCCTCCTTAGTCTGTATCAATACAGATATACATGTGATGTCTCATCATGGAGCAAGGTGTGAAAAAAGGCATGGGTCATTATCAGCAGAGGTTATTGGGTGAGGTGACCTCGATAGGTCATCATGTGAACTTTTGATGTCATCTCCATAGCTCACCATGTGACTTATTGAGGTCACCTGATTATGTCTACTGCACATATGCATTCAAGATTATACATCAATTGATGCATCAATTGATGTATGATGTGCCATTCTGAGTTTTTATTGAATTTGACTGAATGAGGAGGAGGAGACCATCCAATACTTCTTTTATTTCAGCCGTGTTCACCAGACACCGTTCTTTCTAATTCAGGAGCACTCTGGAATTGAACCTGACTGGATGCTGACTCATCTCACTAAAAGCTCACTAACACAAACCAGAGCAACACTGAACCTCAGGAATGAACTAAAGAACTTTCAAACATCCCAGTAATCCTCACTAATGTTTTATCATGACCTTATTCATATTTTATTTTAAATGACAAACCTTAAACGTTATATTACCCAGTTACCCAACTGCTCATTCTCTCTTAAACTCCTCTTACAGACTTAGACTCTCATCCTACCAATGTTTTAGTATTCTGCAAACCTCAAGTGGACTATGTTTGCATCACTCATTTTAATTATCTGTGTGTGTGTGTGTGTGTGTGTGTGTGTGTGTGTGTGCGTGCGTGCGTGTGTGTGTGTGTGCGCGCATTTAAATACTTTGTTAATCACTTTCTTAAACTTTTTAAATGATACCATGAAGATGTTATACATGTGACTGTGAATGGAGAATAAATATTTATATCTGGGGATTGAACTGGTTCTTATGTAGTGCTCTTCTATTCTACCTGAGCACTCAAAGCGCTTTATAAAACTTGACTCATTCACCCATTCTTACGAGCACGCTTTTTTAAGTAGATGAGTTACTCTACCTCCTGAGCCACAGCTACAGACTAAGGACGACTAATGCTTTATAAATGATGAATTAAGCACTTCCTAATATCTTATTAATGCATAATAGTGTGTCATTATAAAGTAACTACCTGATAAAGACCAATATGTGTGTCATTATCCTTAAATCAAACTTACACTGAAGAATTAAACAAATAAAATCTAGATTTTAGGTTTTTCTGTCTTCTAACTTAATGTATTGGGGAAAGCATGCAACTATTCTGATAAATCTCACAAAACAAACGGCCATGTGAACATACAAACCACGCTCAGTGGTAACCTTTTATGTCAAGGTATCCCTCTTTCTGATGACTCTGTGTGGACTGGTGATGTCTAAAAGAAGAAAAGAAAAGAAGAAAATATCATTTGCTAATAATACCACTACTAACATTTATCTGCAGGTAGATAGGACAGTAAATTCTGTGCCTTCTCAAACAGCCACCAGTTGTTTCATATTACATTCCTGACTGTGCCATATGGTGGGATTAAAGGGGAATTGCATCAGTTTTACATGTCAAAATTAATGTATTTGCATGGGAGGAGCCTCATACAGCTGGAGGAACTGTGTCATGTTTGAAGGATATTAGCGTTTAGTTAGTCTACAAATTGTAAAATCAAGGTATTCAGTTGAGTGGGTATAAAATTCAAGATACCTCTTCTTCCAATAAAGTGGACTTATCTAAGTCATCTCAACATGTTTTTACATATGAGGGAAAAATCATAATATATCAGATAGGGAACCAATGACACCCTGTGAGCAAGCACTTCCAAATGCCACACATTTAACTGAGTGGCTCATTACAGTTTCCATTTGGATTTGTCAAGCAAATTAACATTTGATATTAATAGATAGATGAGAACACAGTTGATGTTAAGAGGTTAAATATTTATACTGTGCTTTCCGACTCCACATTAAAGTAAAGAGACCATTTCATGCCAGGATACGGAAAAGGTGAAGACATTAATTATTCAGTACAACCTTCATAAATCTCACTGGTAACTGCTGTGTTGGTGGCTGTCATGATAGCATAATATCATTCATGAAAATAGTTTGAAGAAAATAGTTCTTAAATTGTTTAGCACTGACTTTATTGTTTGTTATTTACGGAAGAGGATTAGGGCCACTGGAAAAAAAAATCGGAGAAAAAAGCCAGAATTCTGACTTTTTTCTCAGAATTCAGGAAAAGAAGAAAAGAAAGACTTTTTTCCCCCAGTGGCCCTAATCCTCTTCCGTAGTTATTAATCAAGTGTAGATTAATTAAACTGCAAAATGGTGTTGCAGAGAGAAAAAACAACTCTAGTGGAATCAGCTAGAAGTATGCTGTCACATGCAAAGTTGCCAAACACATTCTGGGCAGAAGCTGTTGCTACTGCAGCTTACATACAGAATAGGCTCCCAACACGTGCTTTAAAGAATGAAACACCCTATCAGAGATGGTATGGAAAAAATCAGACATTAGCCATATGAAAGTATTTGGTTGTGTTGCTTATGCTCATGTTCTAGACACAGAGAGAAAGAAGCTGGAAAAAATGCAGTGAAAGTTCGTTTCCTGTGATAGGCAACCAATGCAAAAGGCTACCGACTGTGGGATGAAGAAAAAGGAAAAATACTGATTCGACGAGATGTGGTCTTCAATGAAACAGAGTTTAAATGTAAACAAAGTGAAAATGATCTCTGTTTGGGGAATGAGGTGACACTACACACGGGTGAAAGACAAACAAGTACTGAGGAGGCTGTCACCAGTGAGGCTGTAAAAGGAGATCAGCGGATCAGAAGACCTCCAAAGAGATGTGGATTAGAGGAGTTTGTTGATGTAGCTACAGTTGATCCTTGTAGCGGCAACCTTCGGTCCTTCTTTGCCGCTTCTGCAGGACGTAAAGTTTCTGACTCGTGCTCTTGTTAAGTCGCTTGGATGCCTTCCGGTAGCAAAAACGAGGCGAAGGAAAAAAGGGGCAAAACATTTATTCTCCATACAAATCGAAAGGTACAAAACAAATGCCTCTGGTGGGAGCTCCGTTTACATTCCCTTTATGTTACAACAAAAAATAACATTAAAACGGCGATGGTCAGAAAACTGTTGCTCCATGTCTTGCTTGCTTACCTAACCTTTTACCCACACCCCTCCGCATGCGGGCCAAATATACACCCCCTTTACGACATCTATCAACACTTTACAACAACAACAGACTAACAAAGCAGGATTAATTTATGGAGCACAGCCTATTACATTATAACATAAAATGATCAAGATTATAATAGAAACTTAAAGATCATGACAAATACTTAACTATGGCATGATGTAACTGAGTAAAATATTGGCCTGGACTTGGCTCCAACAATCATTATGCGAACATCTGTTGTGTCACAGAACCAAATTCACTGGAAGAGGCTATGTCAAGTCCAAATGCAAAGGAGTGGAAAGAAGCAGCTGATTTGGAATATGAGTCACTGCTGGAAAATGGCACATGGGATTTAGTGGAGCTACCAAAGGATCGCAAAGCAGTTGGATCAAAATGGGTCTTTAAAGTTAAGCATCACAGTGATGGACAAGTGGAAAGATACAAGTGCAGACTTGTTGCCAAAGGCTATTCACAGATTTATGGTGCAGACTATGATGAAACATTCTCTCCAGTTGTACGATTTGGTTCAATTCGTACATTGTTATCATTTGCTGTGCAAAACAATCTAAATGCGCATCAAATGGATGTCGTGACTGCATTCTTGAATGGACACCTGGAAGAGGAAATCTACATGGAGAAGCCAGAGGGTTACATCAAACCTGGGCAGGAACATCAAGTGTGCAAACTAAACAAGTCAATATATGGACTGAAGCAGTCTCCACGTTGCTGGAGCAAAGCTTTTACAGAGTTCATGAAAAGCATTGGTTTTACACAGAGTACTTCAGATCAGTGTGTGTTTGTTAGAACAGGTCAGGAGTTGGAAATATTGGCTATTGATGATCTGATTTTGATTACAGAATCAGCAGAGAGCATGAAGAACTTAAAGGACACTCTGAAGAAACACTACAAAATGAAGGACATGGGTGAGCTATCCTACATTCTGGGCATCTCAGTGGTCCAAGACAAGGCCAAAAACCATGTTGTGCTTCATCAGAGACAGTATATTGAAAACATACTACAAAAGTATGGAGTGGACAGTGCCAATCCAGTAGCAACTCCAGCTGACACAAATGTCAAATTAAGAAAGAGTGATGATGTCAGTAAACCTGCAAACCCAAGCATGTATCAGTCAATGGTTGGAAGTTTATTGTATTCTGCCATAGCCACACGACCAGATATAGCGCAAGCAGTGAGTGTGTTGTCAAGATTCAATGCAAACCCAAACACTACACACCTTACAGCTGTGAAAAGAATCCTGAGATATTTGAAAGGAACTCTAAACCTGGGACTCAAATATCAAAGAACAGAAACAGGAACCTTGGTTGGGTATTCAGATGCTGATTGGGCAGGTGATCAGGATGATCGACGTTCTACAACTGGAAACATCTTTCTACTTGCAGGAGGTGCAGTTAGTTGGCTTAGCAAGAAACAAGCAACAGTTGCACTTTCAACTGCAGAGGCTGAGTATATTGCTTTGAGCCAAGCTGCACAAGAAGGAGTTTGGTAACCAAACCACTGCCTAGACAAAAGTTTGAGTATCTCAGAGGGAAGATTGGACTGTGTTCAGTTTAAAAGGGTTATCATATACTTAACATGCCTATACTATGCTTATGTTAAGATGGCGAGCATTTAACTGTAATGAAGAATAATAGTTTTGTCTAAGATTAACACAGTACTTTTTTGTGTGAGTTCAAAACAAAAGAGAAAATGTTTATTTTCTAGTAACACTGTGATATAGGTGCATTTTTTTTTTTTTAAAGAAATAAGCAATGGCAGTCAAGTAAGTGAACTCCATGGTAAAATTAAGTGGGATTGTTGTAATAGTAATTTTACAATGTATGTTGAAGGGATATTACTGCCCTCTGTTGGCGTGTCTGTGCATTACATGCAATAAAAGGGGTTCCTTAAAAACATCAATGGCGGCCCACTACGATTATTTATACCATATGCGAAAGCACATCACATACCAGAGGATATATGTGCACATTGTGTGATTTCAAAAATTAAAATAAAGTGCAGCAGCCTACAAGGAAGAGAGTAACCATGCTAAAAAATTGATATGCTCTTTCACTACTCAGGGATTCATGTTTGGACAGATGGCCACAGTGTCACAATTCTCTGGTTAACCTACCAATGATAAATCATCCATTTCACCAGAACAAAATTTTACTAATATTACATGACAATATTCACTGTAAGCTGTAACACCTGCAAACTGTAATTTTATGGCAAGCTAAAATATCAGTAAGTTGGACACCAAATCTACTCATAGCGTTATTTAAAAATGAAGGCTGTAAAAGCAATTCTCTCTCTCATACACACACATAACTCTCTAGACGAATAATATATGAATGTTTTAAGTCTGACTGAATAAAACAAGTCTTGTAATACTTTTCTATGTTGAGCATTTGCATACTTTTGGCCAAGCTACTATTCAGTGAAGACGTGTCTCTAATCAGTTTTTATCATTCTAAAATTGTATAAATTCTAGTTCTTCTAACGTGTTTCCTTTTTACGTTTTATGTTTTAATTCACTATTATTATTATTTCACACATTCCAAAACATTTTCGTTGTTAACTCCGACTGTTGCAAGCTTACGTGTAGGCAACCCCCCTGTTCTCAGAAGGGCTCACACACACACACACACACACACACACACACACACACACACACACACACACACACACACACACCATCCCTTTGCACTCCCTACATGAAACGTCCCTCTTCTTTAACATTTCGGCTAACCTGGCCTCTTCCACATCCGACGTATATCCCTGAATTACGGTGGCCCCTAGAGACAAAGCATGTATAAACTCCAAAACACTTACAAATTCCAAATAGCACGCACAAACTCCTCAACACATACAAAATCCAAGACACATGCAAACTCCAAAACACATGCAAAATCCAAAACACGTACAAAATCCAAGACACGTACAAGCTCCAAAACACATACAAAATCCAAAACACGTACAAAATACAAAACACGTGCAAAATCCAAAACACGTGCAAAATACAAAACACGTGCAAACTCCAAAACACGTGCAAACTCCAAAACACGTACAAAATTCAAAACACGTACAAAATTCAAAACACATGCAAAATCCAAAACACATGCAAAATCCAAAACACGTACAAAATCCAAAACACGTGCAAAATTCAAAACACGTACAAAATTCAAAACACGTGCAAACTCCAAAACACATGCAAAATCCAAAACACGTACAAAATTCAAAACACATGCAAACTCCAAAACACATACAAAATCCAAAACACGTGCAAAATCCAAAACACGTGCAAAATCCAAAACACGTGCAAAATACAAAACACGTGCAAACTCCAAAACACATACAAAATCCAAAACACGTACAAAATCCAAAACACGTGCAAAATCCAAAACACGTACAAAATCCAAAACACATACAAAATCCAAAACACGTACAAAATCCAAAACACATGCAAAATCCAAAACACATGCAAAATCCAAAACACGTACAAAATCCAAAACACGTGCAAAATTCAAAACACGTACAAAATTCAAAACACGTGCAAACTCCAAAACACATGCAAAATCCAAAACACGTACAAAATTCAAAACACATGCAAACTCCAAAACACATACAAAATCCAAAACACGTGCAAAATCCAAAACACATGCAAAATCCAAAACACATGCAAACTCCAAAACACATACAAAATCCAAAACACGTGCAAAATCCAAAACACGTGCAAAATCCAAAACACATACAAAATCCAAAACACGTGCAAAATCCAAAACACGTACAAAATTCAAAACACGTGCAAACTCCAAAACACGTACAAAATTCAAAACACGTGCAAACTCCAAAACACGTACAAAATTCAAAACACGTACAAAATTCAAAACACATGCAAACTCCAAAACACATACAAAATCCAAAACACATGCAAAATCCAAAACACATGCAAAATCCAAAACACATGCAAAATACAAAACACGTACAAAATCCAAAACACGTACAAAATCCAAAACACGTGCAAAATCCAAAACACGTACAAAATTCAAAACACATGCAAACTCCAAATCACAACGGAAGTGCTCCAGGACGCTAGGGGCAGTGTTGAGCTCGATTTGTAAAATAAACGGCAAGTTTGTTGCAAACACATGGGCTCTAGTCTCCGTTGCGCTTCCCAGGTTGCCTAGCAACTATGATACTAACAGCTGGAAACGTGTCATACAACTTTTTTTGACAGAAATGAAGGAGAACATATTTTTTTTCATTTGTTTGTTTGTTTCTACAAGAGCTTTGTGTGATTTGATAAGTATCTGAGGCTGAGACCACAGGACAGTAAAACATGATTTTTGGGCTTCATTTCTGTACTGAACAGTCATTTAAGATTAGCTAGTAAATAACAATTAGCTAATGTTGTTCATGAGACTAAAGTCATATCACTTTGGTAATGTAAATATAATATGGACAATATTATGGTTATTATATTAGTCATTATTAGGTATTACAGCAGTGAACATGAACTCTTTGTCAAATACTGAGCTTCAGTACAGATTCAAGTTGCAGTTATTTACATGTCTTACCACCTTAAATCTTCACTCAAAGACAAGTATATAGGAATGACTGCCAAATTTATTTGCCACTGAAGCCAAAGGATGGCATCTGAATAAAACCTCTCTTGACATGCCTAGATGACATTAAAGCTTGGTTGGCTCTAAACTTTTTAAATTTGAATGAAAAGAAAACAGATTTGTTGGTGTTTGGACCCAGTGGCCCCTGTGAGTCCTCTTCTTTTCATTTGGAACCCCTGGAGGTTTATTTTAAACCTGTTGTTACTGCCCTTGGTTTTAAGTTGGACCAGTCCATTTTTATCATTTAAGGCGACTGGCAAGAGTGAAATCGTTTCTTTCTAGGCAGCACTTTGAAACCGTGATCCATGCTTTTATTTCTTCCCCTGTGGACTACTGTAACGCACTTTATGTGGGGGTCAGTCAGTTGTTACTCTGACATCTGCAGCTGGTTCAAAATGTATATTGACAGTGCATATATAGGTGTATCATATATAAGAGACAAATGTTGTTCCTTCAGTATGTTGGCATTACTAAATTTGGCTCAAATGCTTACATACATGTGTAAAAAGAAAATGTACAAGCTGTGAGCTGTTTCAAATCAAATCACTTTTATTGTCACATCACATGTGCAGGTACATTGGTACAGCACATGTGAGTGAAATTCTTGTGTGCGAGCTTCACAAGCAACAGAGTTGTGCAAAATACAATAATGTAAACAAGCAAAATACAAGAATGGCTACATCTGAAACTAATAAATATATGTACAATATATAATAGTATATATATGTTTCTGATAAAATGAAGAGTAGACTGATGTATTAAATATTCCTTTATTGGGTGAGAAAATCAGACCATGTCATAACTGCTTTAAGTCATACAGAATAGATATCAGAGCTTTAAACAGGCTGACGTCTGCTAAATGGGTCAAACTGGGCAGAAAGTATACAAACACATAACATCCTTATAGAATATGATGTAACACTATAGATCAACTTACCTCAGAATATATAAAGCATATAAACAATTACAGCAATATGATGCAACAAACACAGCAGTGCTACTGATCCAAAATACTCAAAGCTTCATAGAACTGAAACAAACATTTATTTTTAGTTCCATTCTGCTGCTGATACAGACTTTAGGTTTCTGAACATTAAACTTGTTGCTGCCTTTCATAGTGCGTAACTTGAAGGCCCTGAGTACTTTCTCCCACACTGGAAACACTGGAATGATAAAATTATTTGAACATTACCTAATAAGACTGATTCAGGACAGACAATTAGTTATTTTAAACTTTTCTAGCAGTCCTTCACAAACAGGGAACAGTCTGTCTATTCTCTCCATCTGTCAGCTGCTGCTGGCTCTTCCTCCTCCTCTTCCTCACATACTGCTGAGATTGTCCTGGTGGATCATCAGGGGTGCAAAGCCTCACAGATGATGTAATGCAGTGGGTCCCTCAGTCTGTTCTCACTCTGGACACTTGCAGGTGTCACACATAGAAATCAAATGTGTGATAAGCTGCAGGATTCAAACACAAGTGTGACTTATAAATACATGTTCATACTTTTATTCCACAATCAGAGAGAAAGAAACAGAGAGAGAGTGCAGGACAGACAGACAGGTGACAGTCTCAGGTGTACACACTGCTACAAAACAGCACCAGAGAAGGAGGATTTAGTGTTTGTGTCATTACGAGTGCTAAACAAGAAGAGTTCCCAGATGGTACAGTGGACACATGTGTGACTCCTGTGATTAAAGCATCTTTCTTTCAGCTTAAGGAGTGAACCGTCAGCTGACTGACATGACTGACTTTAATTACGCATAAAATCATCACATTCTCTGTAAGATTAAAGTCAGCTATTGAACGGCGAATATTTTGAAGTGAAGGCTTTAAAACCAAGTTAGTACAAACGTCGCTAATGTCACATAACTTTCCCGACATGTTGCCAACAGTAATGTTTTAATGTTCTTCATTATAAAAACATTTGCGCATAAATAAGTGACATAATATTCAGTACTTACTTCTGGAAGTTTACTCTTCGTCCGCTCCGCTTCCGCCGTTTTTTTTCGGCAAAATTATCCAAACCACCGCCGCGCTATGAAGTCTGGGATATGTTGGGCCATGAAGGCTACACAGACCCATCCTTAAAATTCAGGGAAATTAAGGAAGCATTTGAGGGCCGCATTTCGAGCAGCCTTGGAATTGGGACAGTCTTTGTCGTGTCGCTGTGACATAATCGGCCTTAAAATGCGGCCTTTAAGGCTGCAGACCCCAAATCCGGTCATTGGTACTTCCTGGCTTGTGTAGTTACTAGGTAACAAAAGCTCAACACTGCCCCTAGCGTCCTGGAGCACTTCCGTTGTGTTTTGGATTTTGCATGTGTTTTGGAGTTTGCGCGTGTTTTGGGGTTTGCACGTGTTTTGGATTTTGCACGTGTTTTGTATTTTGCACGTGTTTTGTATTTTGCATGTGTTTTGGATTTTGCATGTGTTTTGGATTTTGCATGTGTTTTGGAGTTTGCGCGTGTTTTGGAGTTTGCACGTGTTTTGTATTTTGCACGTGTTTTGTATTTTGTACGTGTTTTGTATTTTGCATGTGTTTTGTATTTTGCACGTGTTTTGTATTTTGCATGTGTTTTGTATTTTGCATGTGTTTTGGAGTTTGCACGTGTTTTGTATTTTGTACGTGTTTTGGATTTTGCACGCGTTTTGGATTTTGTACGTGTTTTGGATTTTGCACGCGTTTTGTATTTTGTACGTGTTTTGTATTTTGTACGTGTTTTGTATTTTGCATGTGTTTTGTATTTTGTAAGTGTTTTGGAGTTTGCACGTGTTTTGTATTTTGCACGTGTTTTGTATATTGTACGTGTTTTGTATTTTGTACGTGTTTTGTATTTTGCATGTGTTTTGTATTTTGTACGTGTTTTGGAGTTTGCATATGTTTTGGATTTTGTACGTGTTTTGGAGTTTGCACGTGTTTTGGATTTTGTAAGTGCTTTGGAGTTTGCATGTGTTTTGTATTTTGTACGTGTTTTGTCTTTTGCATGTGTTTTTTATTTTGTAAGTGTTTTGGAGTTTGCACGTGTTTTGGATTTTGTAAGTGCTTTGGAGTTTGCACGTGTTTTGTATTTTTTACGTGTTTTGGATTTTGCATGTGTTTTGTATTTTGTACGTGTTTTGTCTTTTGCATGTGTTTTTTATTTTGTGTTTTGGAGCTTGCATGTGTTTTGGATTTTGCACGTGTTTTGGATTTTGTAAGTGTTTTGGAGTTTGTACGTGCTTTGTCTCTAGGGGCCACCGTACTGAATCGCTAATTCTACCTCCTCCCCCGGCCCGCACGAGCTGCGGCAGCAGAACTTGTGGTGACAAACATATCAGTAAGTTTTGCACATTTTGCTGCGTTCACTCGAAGGCTTTCCCCCCTTTTTTTCTCGGAATTTTCTGCACCCCCATTGCGTTTTATTTTTTTGTTGTTGTTTTTTTTTTTAATTTGTCCATTTGTCCAAATGCCACTCCTCTCCAACTCCGGCCAGCTCAAATTGATGGACGATCTGATTTCCTCGTGTCAGCATTGTTCCCACATCATCATAATTAATGTTGTTCCAGGTTCAACATTGCAAGTGACCAATCACCTTCTTGTGACGTCATTCCTTTGCGACTTCGAAATACCCGCCTTCGAGTATTTCGAAATACAAGTGAAGAAGCGAAAAACCGCCGCCTGTCCGCCGAATTTGAAGTCAATTCGCCTGTCCGCCGAATTTGAAGTCAATTTAGGATACTTTCCTTTAATAAACGGTAAGCATTATACATATGTTCCTCACTTGGCTTGCTGTTTGTTTGCTAGTGATAGGCTACTTGACAACAGCATTAGCTAACCAGTGTTCTCTAGACCAGCGTTCCCCAACTTTTTGGGTTGGGTCAGGCAAAATTGCAGTAGCTTCCCTGATCATTTTACAAACATAAGTGAAGAGAATCTGGACTAAAAGGCCTAGACTTATGGTTGTGTGCTGAATCTATGAATCAAACTATCACCTGGAAACATAATTAACTGGTCCATAGCTGTGAAACTGGACATGAGTTCTTGATTCTATGGAGATTAACAGTAATCCAGAAATTTACAAATTTGTCCCAGGGACATCGCGTAGATGTTGTCCCTGGGACATCGCGTAGATGTTGTCCCTGGGACATCATGTTAAAGTTGCCAGAGACATACCATATGAAAGTTTAGCTTCTTTTAGCCCCTGTTTGTTTTATATTATTTTATATATATATATTTTTTTAATATTATATTTAATATTTACATTGTATTGCAAAAACCCCCAAAACAAGTTAAAATGAATTAATGAATATTAACTAATTAAACCTTCGTTATTTTTCCACCAGAAATGGACGACATAATTAGAAGAAGTGTTCTGAATGATGAAAAAAAAAGAACTGGAAAAGACACACAACTTTGTGTGCATGTGTCACAATGCCAGGAGGACCCATTCATTGTTGTGTTAGAAAAATTGAACTCATTAACCCTTCATGGACATTATAAATGTTTAAATGTTGCCTCAGGTAAAGACAGGAAAAGAGATTATTACAAATTCAACTGCATCAGAGCTGGGGAAAAAAGTCGAAACAGCTACAGAGCAGTGGGCTGTAAGGCCTATGTTTCATTTAAAGTACTCAAATGTTGGAAAGACCACACAGTCATCGTGCAGCGTACATATGATAAGCATGATGGGCATGATCCTTCGGACCCAAAAGACGCACATTTCAACAATATTTCCAGTGATTTGAGGAGGAAGATTGAGGAACTGCTTTCCCTTGGAACTAAGCCAGCCATCATACTAACCGAATGTCATAAATGGGCCAAAGAACATGGACACAGAGATCTTCACAACAGAGAGCATTTTGTCACACCACGTGACATTGACAGTGTTAGAACCTGCATGATGAGGAAGAAGCACTTTAACTGTGGAGACAGTCAATGTGTACATACCTTACTTAATGGAAAACATCAAGAACATGTTCTCTTCTATCAACCATACACATCTGACCAAGAACTAAGGATTGTTTTGCAGACACCTGTAATGAAATCAAACATGGAGAACTATGCAAAACAGTTAGTATTTGTTGACACCACGCACTGCGTTAACCAGTATTCCTTTCCCTTATTCACACTTGTTGTAAGAGATGATCATGGGCATGGAGTCCCTGTGGCCTATGCTATTGTCAGCAACGAAAGTCAGAAAACCCTGGAAACTGTTCTTGGAATAGTTTGTGAGCATTTCCCAACTTCCCCGAGGTAAATAATACATTGACAGCTATTAATTTTGAAATAATTCCTTTTCAAAAAAGTTATAACATGCCAGAATCTAATGCTATAGCTGCAGCATGGGCTGCAAAAAACTTTCCTTTCCAGTTGTTAAAGTTATTCCTATAGGCTGTATGCAGTATTTTATATATCTACTTGTGAGTTGAAATGTTTAATTTGGCATTGAAGTGGTGCTTTGAGATAGCAAAAACATTTTCATACTGTTTAATCTCATTTAGTGTTTTCTTTTTTTCTGTAGAGCATTTATGGTTGACAAAGACTTTGCGGAAATAAATGCTTTGCAGAAGGTTTTTCCAGAGTCAGCTATCCTTCTATGCTGGTACCATGTCTTGCAGGTAAACCACATTGTTTTCTTTTCACGTTGTCTAAGATGCACCTGAAACACATTTTTACAACAGGGTCCTGTTGTTATGATTTGCCTCATTGTGATATTCACCTACTCAGGTTAATGAATATAAAGGGATAAAATGTTGAGTGACTATGTCCATCCATTTAAGACCACAGTGCACTCATCTTCTGGTGGCTGCTTCCCAAAGCTCTTTTTGACATTTAAAAATATGTTTGCCTGGTTGATTTCTGTAATGCACAGGTCCTCTTGTCCAGTGAGTGACAAAGTTATTTTTGGACGTCAGCTTTCTTTTATGCTTTTTGTACAGCTGCTCCTCTGTCTCTCTCTCCAGATTAACTTTTTTTCTCTTACATTCACAGGCTGTTAATCGATGGCTTTCAAAATCAGAGTCCGGGGTCCATGGGCTTTCTAACACCCAAAAGAGAAATGAAATCATTTCTTTCTTTTGTAAGCTGAAAGCTTGCACATCTGTAAGTGTAATTTGTCTATTTCACATTTTGATTTCTTGATTACACTAAGAGCATAATAACTTTCAGTTGCTAAAAAAAGTTACAGAGAGATACAAAATAGATTTTTGAAACAATTTCTAAAACTGGCTTCTTATCTTGCTTATCAAAACAAGTACTTAAGCTGTGCAGAACATCATTGTGTCACCCACTGTGCAGTAGAACTTGTGAGTGGGATTCTTTCACAGACAGATGCTGAAACCAAATATGCTTATAGGTTTAGTGTTCCTTCTTAGCCATTGTAAGGGAAGAAATAATTGCTTCTTAATACAAAAACACGACATATTATTAATAACTTAAAATTCTTAATGTTATTCAATAAAAGGAAAAGGGCTTCAATACATAATATTAAAGATTTCAATAGGTCTGTTAAATGGATTGAAATATATTCTGTTGCATCCAATTCTCTTAGGAGGACGACTTTAAAGCCACATCAGCAGAGTTCTGCCAGACATTTAAGCAATACCCTTTGGTGTGCCAGTATTTTCAGAAGCACTGGGAAGGCATTGGCCACATGTGGTGTGACTACGGCCGTCGCTTCAGTCACGCTCGTTCTGAAACAAACAATGTGATTGAAAGGTATGATTTATTATTTTGACCTCATTCAATTGTATTGCTGAAAAAAAGATATTATGCTTTAATCCAAGAGGCTAAACTGAGTAGGTTCGTCATGTCATTGCCAGAACAGGTTTTAGGCAAATCCTTTAAATTCTAGCAGCGTTTTTAATGTTATCACAACAAAAAACAGAGTAGGTGGATTTGCCTAAATCAGCTAAACCGGCACAGAGCATTCCTTTATAAAAGACGTGTGCAATAGGTATTCCAATTTTTTAAAAAATAATACAGTCTTGATTAAAACTTTAAATTCCTTCAATTACAGTTACTAATCATTTCAAATAACTGTTTTTCAGATTTTTCCACCGCCTGAAATACCAGTTTTTATCTGGCTACAAGAATAGGCGTCTGGATGATCTGATTGAAGTGCTCCTAGGGAAGGCCGACGACTACTTCTCAGTCATAAAAACCCTGCAAGATGTGGGCCGCATGAAAAACAGGTTTGCTGACACCTTGTCTCAAGTTTCAGACTCTGCTTCAAGACTGATGGAAAGTGGTTGGGCTCTTAAAATTACAGTCAAGAACAGCCATGGAGTTAATGCATATCAAGTCCCATCTGAGTCAAGAGAAGACATGGTGTATGATGTCTGCCCTGTTGAGTCCTACTGCAACTGTACATATGGCTTACGAGGACTTCTTTGCAAGCATCTAGTGTTACTTGCAAAATTAGCAGAGGCTGACAATGACATCTATCCAAACATGGAAACAGATCTTGGCAAGAATTGCAGTGAAAGAAAGGCATTACTTTGTACACTGTGAGGACTTGAAAGTGATAAAAATGCCAAGTTTGTTTGGAAATCTGTGTTTTTTTGCATCGGCTGAAACACTTCAGTGCACTTGTTGTACGTTCTCTCACTATAACACATGTGCTTGCCTGAAGGTGGCTTGTAGCCATTTTAAACAAATGAAAAACTCTCTGAAAAGTCCTCTATCAACTTTGAATGACACTCCTGTAGTTGAAAGCACAGACAAAAAATGCACAGAAGATGCAGTTGGAAAACTAAATGCTGTTTTAGACACAGTTAAACAGTGGGCATTCATTCCAGAGGGTATTACTGCAATGATAGATGAACTGCATACAAATGTCTTAAAAACAAAACAAGTAGGCAAAAGTATATGCCAGTACGAAATAAAGATGACAGATAATGCACGCAAAATTAGGCCATTGTATTCTAGCAAGAAATGTTCGGCCAGCATCGACATTCCAACAGTCTGAAAATGAATGTGAACAGTCGATAACCACTGAAAGAGAGACATCCTCTGGAGAAAATGAAAACCTTTTGGAATACAAAACAAAAAAGAGAAGAGTTAAAGCTAAGTATATGCACAAGTAGACTTTTGTGTGACATTTCAAAGGGACTGCATCCATTACTTCTGTTTATTGAAACCTAAAGCTGAATAGCTGTCTTAACTTTCTGCCAAGGAACAGATGAAAAGAAATTGTTTGGTCTCTCAAGCAGTTGTTATTTATGTGTGTTATTCATTACTTTGGCTTGGTTGCTGTTTTTGATACAAATTCATCTGTGCCCATTGTAATATTTTCATATGTTACTATTTTTATATTGCTATGCATTATAAATAAAGGATTACTTATTACTATTAAAGGTCTGCATTTGTAATTGTTGGTATTATTTATAAAATATGCGCTCTTAAGTTTTTTGCTCCATAAAACGATACCTGTCACTTTTTGGACATAGAGTATCAGCTGTTGAGAATCCTGGCTCATACAAAATAGAAGTAAAAGGTTTCAACATCCAGCCTTTTTATGATTAAATACAAAGTGTAATAACAGAGTTATTGGGGTGTGATTTTGTTAATAGTTAGTCTTAAGTATAAGTTTAATAGTAATGAGTAAGAAAATATAGCCAGAATAATGGAATGAGACTAACACCTGACCTCACACTGAGATGAAGTGGCATGTTTGTGCTAATGCTGACATTGGGGCTCAGAGTTCCTCTGTGTGTATATATTTGTGAACGTTAACTTGGCTAATGTCCAAGGGTTTGACTGCTTTCCTGTTGGATTGTATCACAAAGAACAGGGATAAGAGCACCAGTGGCCGTGCACACCCTCATCTCTCTCCTTCACCCGATCATTAGTGTTGGAAACCGGCATTAGCTCAGAGTAGATTAGACTTCAGTATAGTGCAAGTGATTTGATTTTATGATTATTTGATTCAGTTTTTTCTGTGTTCAAGCTCAATTACTTTAATAAAATATGTTGAGTTCAAACAAATAAATAAACAAATAAACTGTGGACATTACCCTTTTAAACCTTTCTGAAACAAGACAGGTAAAAACCAGTGTATAAAAGTTTACATAGGTATAAATAGCTCTAACACTTTACTCCAGCCTGGCGTCCACACATGTGGACATCACATTTTGGGTTATTTAGACCAAAATACTAAATCTTGATCAACAAGTGCCTGATATACAGTTATGAGGACATTATACTGCAACTGTTCCATCAAAATTTCAAATTAATGTCCTCATATGTGGCTCTCATTTTTCTCAGAAACAAAAATTAGGTAAAAAAAACAAAACCTGGTAATTCTTTTTTTACATTCATCGGGTTCCAATCGGCCCAAATATCAAAGAGAAATTAAAAATGCATGCCATGGAAGATTTCGGGTCTTAGGGGGTTAAAATGACCAGACCCCTCCGGCCTGTTTTCCAGGCCACTAAATTAAACCCAGTCAATTACCAATTGAACAGAATAAAAACCTACGAGGTCCACTAATAGTCCAAAAGTCCAAATCTTTAATAGAAAAGACAGGCAGAACTCAAACAAACAATAATCCAAACGAGGAGCATATATACACACTGGAAAGTAAATAATTATAAGTTATTAAATCAGACTAATTAAATACAGTAAAACTAATAAGGGAAGACAAACACACGGGAAATAAAAATAACAGTGTAAACATACCAAAACTCAAAATAAAACAGGAAAGCTACTACAAACCGAGTGTGACACAATTACATTCATATTGAAACATATGTGATAATTTTCTTTCTTTGTAGCATTTTTAAGATATGTGTTAGAACAGTCATTATGCTGTTTGGATTAGGAACCAATCATTTTTGCCAAATAGTTAACACAAACTTAGAACAACAATGAACAATTTTCAAGATTCTGATTTACAGAACAAACAAAAGTCACAAAAGGTTTCATTATTTAAGAGACAAGATCAAGTTTTTCACACAGGAATGAAATGACAGAATCCAGTGCAGCGGGGCCAAAGGTGTGTGTCAGCAAACTGAAGGTTGAGGAATCAGTCAGCTCATGTTTAAGATTGTGTTGGATTTTGAGAAGAGTCTGTCTGTTATTAGAAAGTAAGATTAACAATGTTACACCAATAACCCAAATACGGGGAAATGACAAATAATACCAAAAAAGATACAACTTTCATATTGTTTTACTAACTTACTTTGTCATATCAGCACTTGAATGGTCGATGCCTTTACAGACCATGTCTGTTGTGACATCGCAGGCCAATCTTCCGGCAAACCCGAGGGCTAGCTCCCCAGCCTCCTCTTCACTCAGAACACTAAACACTGTTACTTTAGTTTTGGCCTTCTTAGGCCTGTCAAGAATCATTGCGGGCAGTTTGGCTTTACGGCCCTAAAAAAGAAAAAGTGCAAACACCAAAAGAGCAGAGAGAGACACACACACGCGCACAAAGTTAAATGCTTTTGTTTACATGGTGTAATTGTGTATATGTTGCAGCAAATGCACAATTTCCAGCCACATTGTCACTTCATTGATACGAGTAACCCGGATTTATTTCAGGTGACATCAAAATCACGAAATGTATACCTACCCCAATCAAACCTCTGAAAACATGAACTGACATGTTCTCTGCGTTGATTCTGCGCTTGATCTCGTCTTCTGTTATTGTGTAGGTTTTCTTTTTTGAGCTTGGTACAGATAAGCGACCATGCACTCTGTAAACTGTACTAGTTCCTTCTGAATCAGTTTGGAATTCTGTATCTGCATCGATCCTGTCAACATCATCAGCAGCAGCATTATCTGTACTCAGACTTGTGCCGTATACTTCTGCTTCTTTTTCGTTGTCTTCAGTCTGTGTACCTTCATCTCTTTCAGTCTGTGTACCTTCATCTCTTTCAGTCTGTGTACCTTCATCTCTGACTGTCAGTCTTCCTATCTCACTGTTACTTGTCGATTTGCTGCAGATGTTCTCTCCCTTAGGAACTTTTCCTTTGTCATTCGCTGCCTGATGCTTTCCCTGATGACATTCTTCACTGGCTACTTCTATTGCTCCTCCTGTATAGCCACCTACTATGCTGCACAACTCCTTTCCCTCTGCTGTGCTGCACTGTGCTGTTACATAAAGAAGAATGATATAAACAGCACTATATCAATTTAATTGTGAAGAGAAATCCCCACAATACGACACAGTTATGTCTAAAATAGTTTTGTGTAAAAACTGGATCTTGAAACGTCCACTTTAATTACACAGTCCTGGTGTGCAAAGGCAAAATTACGAAAAAAAATTTCACTTTAAACATTTTTGGACATTGTTTAGTTATATTGTGACTTACTCTCACAGAAGATACAGATGCCACAAACAGACTTTGAACAACGCATGTGCTTGTATGCACCACATTTCTGGCACTGCACCTGTGAATTAAAAAAAAAAAAAAGAAGAAGAAGAAATAAACAAACAAAAAACAAATGAACAAAGTCCATTAAATAAACAATCTATATGGCTAAGGACATGTCATAGTGTACCCGGTCTTTGGCTGCAATCACACACCAGCACTGACTGCACTTCCTAGTTCGATCTGCAAAATATAATTTGTTTAAGTACAAGTTACATTTTCCAATGTTAGAGAAAAAGAAGGCAGCTAATTTTATCTTTACCTATTGAGGAAAATAAGTAGTGGCAAAGTCGGGATCTGAGCTTTGTGATTTCAGTGTTGTACTCCTCCACTTGTGTTTTACCGTCAATGAGAGATTGGGCAAACTAATAATTGATGAAGAAGAAAAAAAAAAAAAAAAGAACAAAAAGAATTAGATTAACAAAGAAATGTTTGTTTTAACCCCCCCCCCCCCGAGAAAAAAAAAAAAAACAGAGCAACCAAAGCAAAGCATTACTGCTGAAATGGTTCAATCTACAAAAAAAATTGAGATTTTACCATCCTGCCTCTAAGGCTTTAAAAACTGAATAGGCAAAAATGTAAACATTACTTATATAGGTTAAAGCTATAGTTTTCAGTACCATTATGACATGCACTCCACATGAGTTCCCATCCTGTTGATGTGGGTGGCTCACATGTGACAAGGTCCACTCTCCAGCGCAGCCTCTTGCTGAAGCAAATGAGCTGAGAGATCGCAGTTATTACAAATAAAAAGCATATAGAGAAATCAATAACCACGTTCGGTAATGATTTCAATTAAATTAAATATGTTATGTTAAATATGTTAATTAATTACCTCCAGTTTTTCAACACCGCACTTTTTCTGACCTCCGACTCGCCAAATGAATTCATATAGACTATGGTCCTCTTGGGTATGTCACAAAACTGTTTTGTAAAAAGATGGATATGGTAGGCTTGGGCCTTGAGAATTCCTAATGAGGGACACTGAAAAGTATCATGCACTAGAGAGAGTGCAAAATCTGTGCAACTTACAAACAAGGTCCAGTGGCTGCCGTTTTCCAGACAGGCTCCAATCAATTTCTCATACATCTGAAAGATGTTTTTCTGGAAATAAAAATAATGTGACAAGTATGTTTTTCTGTCAAGAATGACACTGCAAAACTGCAAAAGCTTGTCAGGTGAGACTTGTAATTAATTCTGCAGATACACAAACATATAGAAAGTGTCATTTTTGGTTTACATTAATTAATTTCTATAGTGTGTACAAAACAAATCAAGACCACAGACTCAACACGCACCACTCAATTTTTGGTGTTCTTTATCAGTTGGCCAAGACAGAAATGTTTTAATCTGTGTGCATTGCTTTTGAACAAGTCTTTACACAGAAAAGGTTTCAGAAAGGTATTTTTCAGGTTCTTCTGACAAGGCTTCAATTTTGGAAAATGCTGTTTGTTTATAGTGGCAACTTATAAACCCTTTGTGATAAGAACATAGTTACCACAGTCCAAGTCATACCTTCAAAAAGTATGCACTTTGTGCTCTTGTGGACCCATCCAAAATTTTTCCAGTGATTTGGCTTGGTATTGGATAAATGTGAGGGAAATTCTATAAAAATAACATAAATACACCTATGTTTTCAAATACATTACAAAAAACGTAAACATGCTATGTCATTATGATCAAACAAGCTTTTCAACATACCTCACACTGCAAATAGATTAGGCCATCTATTACCTTATAAAACAAATAAATAAATACATATAAATAAAAACAGAACTAAGGAATACGATTCATTAAGTAAATTGTACAATAAAGTGTATTTAAAGCAGAATTTAACATTAGTTTTATGACAACATAAAAGGATTTTTATGTCAAGAGGTACCTCATCTGAAATGTTAGTCTGGTCAAACAGGGATTTCAAACTTGAAATACCAATAGAGTTTGGTCCAGCTACTCCCACAAGGTAATCTGTGAGAAAGCATATGCTGTAGTCAACAGATATCATTTTCTTTTTGCATGCTGCAACCATCATCCATTTCAGTCTTCTAGGAGCTTTGTCTGGTTGTAGTTCTTTTTTCTCCTCCTCATCTATTAATTAAATTGTTTTCTGACCTTCCTAACTGTTTCCGACCTGTCTTCCCAATGTGATGTTTAAGCAATATATGTATGGTCAGAAGGGGGTGAAATTTTCATTGCAGTTGTACGTGTAACATTGCATGTGATAATAAAAGGCTTGATTGGTTGATTATTCAACATGAGTTGACATTTACCTGACATTGTGAAGGAGTCACAGTTTCTGTAAGGGTGTAAGAACATAACATGTGGATTTGTTACACTTCTTTTTCACAAGTTAATAACAATCAATAATTTTCATTCCATTATTTACAAGCTATCACACGATGTCCCAGGGACAACATTTACACGATGTCCCAGGGACAACATTTACACGATGTCCCAGGGACAACATCTACACGATGTCCCAGGGCAAATTCTACATGATGTCCCAGGGACAACATTTACACAATGTCCCAGGGACAACATTTACGCGATGTCCCTGGGACAACATTTACGCGATGTACCTGGGACAAATTTGTAAATTTCTGGATTACTGTTAATCTCCATAGAATCAAGAACTCATGTCCAGTTTCACAGCTATGGACCAGTTAATTATGTTTCCAGGTGATAGTTTGATTCATAGATTCAGCACACAACCATAAGTCTAGGCCTTTTAGTCCAGATTCTCTTCACTTATGTTTGTAAAATGATCAGGGAAGCTACTGCAATTTTGCCTGACCCAACCCCCGGGCCACGAAACACCCAAAAAGTTGGGGAACGCTGGTCTAGAGAACACTGGTTAGCTAATGCTGTCGTCAAGTAGCCTATCGCTAGCAAACAAACAGCAAGCCAAGTGAGGAACATAGTGATGGGACGTTCTGTATCGAGGCTTCGGAGCGTGTGTCGAGTAATGGAGGGGGCGTTTCCGCGAAGCGCGTATCGAGGCTTGCTTCATTTATGGGAGGAGCTGAAAATGATGACGTCCGAAGCCTCGCTGCCCGGCTGTACCACGTGACTGGTTCATGAAGTGGTTCGAACTTTGCCGCGAGATATGACAGCGATATAAACCCCTCAGACTTCATTCAAAAATGTGGGTGTTTGATGGAGAGTTGCGGTTAGTGAGAGTTTGGAGACCGTTTGGAGGTTTATGAGAGTGAGGAAAGTCAGGAGAGAATGGAGCCAGCTAAGAAGAGGAGGATGTCCTCCCCTGTGTGGGAACATTTTGATCTTATTCCTCCCAACAAGGTATGTAAATTTCTACAGAAGATGTATTTTCATGATACTGATGGTGCAATACAATTTATGTTGAGCTGTCTTGACTTTTGTACAAGGTGAAGTGTTTTCTATGTGCCAGGGAGCTGGGATATAACAACAACAACACCTTACCCATGCTTAGGCACTACAGAGCTTTGCATGAGAATAAGGGGGACACCGATTGTGGAGCAAGACCAGGTGAGCCATCAAATGCAATGATAATATAGGATGCAGTAATGTTACTAAATGATATAACAATATTATACAACTGTTATAAGTTACGTATGTGATATTTATATTTGTGCTTTATCTTTATTGTCTTTCCTCAGGAGAACAATCTCAAATAGATGAAGACCTGGTCAGCATGGTGATTGAGGACTCCCAGCCATTTAGCATTGTGGAGGACAAAGGATTCAAAAGATTTGTTAAATCATTAAATCCTAGCTATGTTCTCCCCACTAAAAAGGTCATAAAAGCAGTGAAAATTTAGTTTTTACAGAATAAAATGTGAACAGGCAGTGTGTAGCTGTCCATACCTCAACGTTACAAAAGCACAACCACTGTCCACACCCCAACCACACCTCACCTCACAGTAAATGATCATTTCCATTTCAAGCATTTCCAAATAATCATTTCCCATACTGCCACTATAAATATACACAGTATACTGCCATCACTACAATATACATGTTTTACACACTCCTTTTGTTGTTGACATTTACAGGCTGTGTGCAAAATGCCACACTCTTCAAATTCATGCCAGCTATTATTTTTACGTCCTGCTAGAGCAAATGAAGCTTCATGAAGCTTCGCGTTGGGGTGAACCAATTGGATGAAAAGCTTCAGTGCTTCATGGGGCTTCATGAAGTTCTCTTACCGTAATATTTAGGACACACACAACTCCAAACATGCACCCCCTGCACTGACTGTGCTTCTAAAACTGGAGGCTGGTTTGAGGAAATCCTCATCTGAACCCACCTGTGATGTCCAGTCCTGAGGCATAAGGGTCACAGGACAGACCAACCTCTCTGATAAGGTCTCAGGCAAACCAGATGTCGAAATATTTGCGCAGTGAAATTTGGCTACCTGTGGTAAGTAAGGAAAATATTAACCTGACAGCTTGAACATGTTCTTCCCGTGATACCTACCTACATCCATCTAGTGTCAAGCAGTTTTCCTTTTCTCATTCTTCCTAATCACCTCCTGGGCTCTATAGGCGTATTTTCTCTAGAGTTTTTGTTTTTTCAGGGAGCAGGTCAAGTTCCTGATAAATACCCCAAACTTTGAAAACGCCACCTACTGACCAATCATTTCTCAGGAAAGATGGCGTTAGCAGATAATCCGAGGACCGCTGTGTGGAGATGGTAAGAAGGTATCTCTTTTTAACAAACTGTCTAAAACTGACGATTTGCGTGATTAGTAGAGAAAATTCCGAATCAGAAGAGAGAACTTTTTCCTTTATTTA
The DNA here is from genome assembly GCF_041146795.1 of Maylandia zebra. Classification (NCBI taxonomy): domain Eukaryota; kingdom Metazoa; phylum Chordata; class Actinopteri; order Cichliformes; family Cichlidae; genus Maylandia; species Maylandia zebra. The sequence goes on from NC_135167.1 coordinate 6,476,344, forward strand.
GGTCTAAGTAAAATACTATTTTTAAAGTAGTTTAATTTGCTCTAGACCAGGGGTGCCCAATCCCGGTCCTCGAGAGCTACCGTCCTGCAGCTTTTAGATGCATCCCTACTCCAACACAGCTGAATCAAATGAATGGCTTGTTATCAGGCCTTTGCCAAACACGATGGCATGCTGAAGAGGTAATCAAACCATTTGAATCAGCTGTGTTGGAGTAGGGATGCATCTAAAAGCTGCAGGACGGTAGCTCTCGAGGACCGGGATTGGGCACCCCTGCTCTAGACCATTAAAAAAAATCATAAAAGAGCACAAGAGACTTCCTCCCGTGCCTAAGTGAAATAACAGTGTCACTGATTAGGCATTTACCCCAAAGTCATATTTACTTGTTATTCCCAGTAAATATGCAGCTCTGGATCTGTCCCCGTTTGACAGTCATCCTCGATTGGAAAAAACCTGTTGTTACGTCCCCTGGCTAGTCTAGGGGGTTGAAGGGACGAACATAAAGGTGGATAGAGAAGGAGGAGCCAAGATGGTAAGTGTAGAAGGTCTATTTAATGCTGGTGATGAGATTTGGGTTCAGACTGAGGTATAACGTCAGGGAGAGCCATGGCCAACATAACAAACAAAACATCCCTGATGTAGAAATAAAAGAAACTTACCTAACTCCAAAGAAACAAAATATACAACCTATAACCATAACCTACCTAACAACACATAAACAGGAGAAAACAGAGTGTCAAAACAAAAGGCAGCTCTCCCCTACAAGCAGTCTGAACATGAAAAACAACAATGTTCATACAAGTTACAAAGGCATGCAAGCCTGCACGAGTATGGCAACCAAAATGGCCAGAGGGCACAGAAGCACAGCTCCACAGGCATTAAGTAGTGCTTTGCTGATTACCAATTAGCCAGACTCTGCGCAGCATCCAATCAGGACAGAGGAGGTGGAGCCTAGACAAAACAAAGGGTTAGTAGGGAGAAGAGACATCCTCCTGGGGGATGTAACACCTATAATAACCAGCGTCTCGTGTTCTTATTGGGATAAGTGAAGCCACACAATAAAAAGATGCACCCAGTATGTCAAACTTGATTCTTATGACTGGCGTAGACTTGCAAGTTGAGTTAAACATATTCAAAAAAGCCTACTTTCACTAAAAGACTTGTGCTGTAGTTACTATATCGACCCTCACACTATCTCCTTCAGATGTTGCTGACGTTGGTACGCAAAGGTCTCTGATTCCCATTTCTTTACACTCATTTATCATATACTGTAATACTAATGCATAATAGACCTAGTTTATGAAATTTGTATTTGAGCCAAAGATTCATCAAAAATTAGACTATACTGTCCACATCAAATGTAGGATGTTTTAATCATGGAAAAAGACTTGATTTGTTGTTTAAATGAGACCACTGAGTGTGAGTGTCTGACAGGTTTCAGAGACTCTGGAAGGAAGAAGTGGCAAAGAGAGGCCCGGAGAAGGCCTCGCTAGTTCGTGTGGCCCTGCGCTTTCTGAGAACCAGGCTGATTCGGTCGACTGCTGTTTCCGTCTTTGTGGCATTGTCATTATTTCTCGGGCCTGTGAGTTATCTGTCTTACAATATATAATACACTGCTCCAAAAAATGAAGGAGAATTTTATAATTAGAGTATAACGCCAACTAGGATAAAGCTCTGGGATATTTATCTAGTCAGTTAAGTAGCAGAGGGGGTTATTCATCACTTTCAACTGCTTTGGTATTAAGGGTAAGTTAAGTAGCTGTATGTTGGCCAACAGAATTATGTTATGTGTATATAAGCATGCATAAGAGCATTCAGTGTGATTGTTTTCCCCATCTTTAAACATTATAAGGAACTATGCCTTTATTTGTCTGTAATTTTTAACATGAATGTTCAACTCTAGCAGAATTGGTCAGAGCAAAAAATATTATTGAAGGTAAAGAGAACTGGCAAACTTTTTCTCTCACAGGATTTAGAAAAAAGAAAAAGGAACAACTAAAGTTGGTGGGTTACATCCAGGCTACTAATTGTACCACTACCCTAATCTCTGCCACCTTTGCCACCGTTCTGACCCTCTTTATACACCCCGTGATAGGCTTGCCACTTTGTGCAGCTAGTGTGAGTACCACAGAAGTACAGCAGTAATGACAAATTTTAAATGTGGTTTACCACAAATTGAAATTTTCCTGTATTTTTCTTTATTTCCAGGCCTTTACCACTTTTGCCATCTTCATCTTCATGAGTTACTGCATTGCTCTTATGTTTATGTCTGTGAAGTGGATAATTGAAGCTGGAGTGTCACTAAAATGATTAAGGGTAGATATACTGTAAAGGCTTGCTTTTCCTCCTCCCAGAGGGAGGGCGTGTGTATGGGTTCTGTTTGTCAGTTACTTAGCAGTCTAGCAGTTTTAAATTTATCGTTTTCAAATTTTGTGTGATGTTAGATCTTAATAAGAGCTTAAGCATATTTAATTTTGGTGATAATTGGGTCAAGGTTGCTCACACCTACTGTTAAAATTGGTAAAAACTTTATATTACCCAGAATTTTTTATGGACTGTCTTCAAAGCTTCATAAAAATACACTACACCTTTGGGGACTTGAGTAACTATATTGGTTAAACAATGTTGACTTTGACCTCCCAGAAATCATATGGAGTAATATATAAAAAGTGCACTCTCGCTCACCTTCAACTTTAATTTATTCTGCACATTTTGACTGCTTTGTCCCCCTCCCTGGATCAACTGTTCTCACACTTTGTTCATCAGCAGTCTTCAGAGTCCACTGAAGGTTGTTCCCTATGAGCAAAGTATAGTGTGCATTGGCTTTCATCAGGAATTGAAAGAGTCTGCTGAAAGGGAATTTCAGGTGGCCAGAGCAGGGCTTCTAGGGACTAATCTAAAAGCAGTCATACTTGAAGCAGTGCAGTCTTCCCTGAAAAGGCCACCTTCAAGAAATATAGAAATATAAACCTGTTTAGGTTTTAGCTTTGCTTTTATAGGCAGTCTTGGAACTTCTTGGTCACACCTGGTATATAATCTAAATAAATCACTGTGCTGTGATTGTTGAAACTTAAACTTAATGGTATTGTTTTAATCACAAATTGTGAACCATTTTGGTAAGTCACTCCACTTCAGATGCAACAAGAGTGTTTGGGGGGGGGGGGCATTTCTCACAGTTGTCTTAACTTGTGTCTTTTAGTATTTGGAGTTCTGTGATGGCATCTTGGTTCTGGAGGATGGTGAGGTTCAGGAGGCTGGAAACCATCAAGCCCTGATGAATGCAAATGGGCGCTATGCTCAACTCATCAGCAACTACCAGATGGAAGAGTCTAAAGTAAGGATTTCACACAAACTGCAGTACAAATGTTTGTAGCTCTGTTACTCTTACTGTTCAGTTAGCTCAAAAGCCTTAGTATCAGTTCTTTGTTGCTTTGAATTCACTGAGTTCTGTAAGCTTTATTATGTTAAGTATGCAGACCTAACTGTGAAACTGTTATTGTTCTCTTTTCAGAAGCAGATGGAAGATGAAGTGATGTCCCTGGATCCTGCCAACTTGAATGAATCTGAGCTCAGACCTGGTGAAGATGTTGGAATGATGAACAACGGTATAAAAAACATGAGCATGAAATTATTATTATTATTATTATTATTATTATTATTATTATTATTATTATTATATGATTTGTAATGCACTATTTAATTCATGGTGAACTATGAAGACACATGTAAGAAATGTTTGGAATAACGGAGATGTTATGGGACAGGTGCACCATTGTGGCACATTTCTCAAAGTCCATGTGTGACAGTGTCTGTGCCTTCAATCTAGCTGTCATGATATGACTCTGTTAGCTACTTTAACTTTTATTGATGTCTTAGAACTTAGAAAATAACTGCATTTTGTGCAGGTTTATGTTCATATTGGAAGAGAGATATCGGGTGAAACTGAAGAGCTTAAAAAGTTGTGCTGTCCGAGTATAGTGTTCATTGATTGTTTTTATAATCTCTAAAATATCTATAATCTGACCATATATCTATCTTTATCAACTCTCTAGAGATACAACTGTATACCCCAAAAATTGGATCCGTTCAATAAGTACACTGATGAGGAGATCTGGAGAGAAGTTGTTTCTTTCCATGTGCTCCTCCTTAAATCAGTACTTTCCTGCAGTAACAGAGGCTCATATTGTCTGATAGATCATTCTTTTGGATGAAGCCACAGCCTCCACAGATCCAGAAACAGATGCTCTGATCCAAAAGACAGTCAAAGAGGGCTTTCAAGACAGCACTGTGCTCACCTAGCACATCGCATCAACACAGTGATGAATGCAGATCGTATTCTAGTCATGAACAATGGACAGGTAACAAAGACGGTTAGACAAAACTAATCCGTATATGATCTTCAGCCTCAACTTACCAAGTGTTCTCTTTGACAGGTGGCAGAATTGGACCACCCAGATGTCCTGAACCAAAGGCCAGAGTCTCTGTTCTCTTCTCTCCTGGCTGCTTCTAAAACAATGAAGAGATGAACTGGTGTAAAGCTGTGATATCAAATAAGCACAGTAATCCCTGTAATGTAATACATTTACACAACATATTTTAATGTTAATGAAAAGGCAGTGTAACCTTTTTATAATTTTGATCAGTCACAAACATATTGGAGTATGTCGACCTGTCCCTCACACTTGGCTGCTATTTAGTTTTTGCTTGTTTAGTTCTCTGTTTTATTAGGTTTAAGCAGCAAAGCTTTTTTAAGCTTGATCATCAAGCTAACCATTAGGTTCAGGTTTAGGTTAAAATGTACTTTCACAGTATAAAACATCACAGCATTTCCCATTAGTATTCACATGCACTGTACACAGTTGTCTGATGTCTCTGAAATAATATTGCTCTGTTTATTACCAATAACTACTGATGATGCTGCCCTATTTTAAATGACAAGAAGGCAGAGGAGGGTACACAATGGCGAGAAATGATGAACATTCACTTATCAGTATTTTATTATTTCTCTATTTAGATAAGCAGGATGTGTTTTTGTTTTTCAACCTCGAAGTTTTTATAAATAGTGCATTTTACTTTTTACTTAATTGCATGTTAAATGTTTCATGGCTTTAAATAGAAGTGAACACGAGTTTTTTTTAATGTAAGTTTTAAATCTATTGTGTAAGAAGGGACAACTCACTTAAAAAAAAAAAAACATGGTGAGGGCTAACCTAATAGTTACGTAGGTTTTTAGGTTTAATTTAAAAACGTAATTAGTTGATGTAGTAGCAGACAAGCTCACAAGAACCTTAAAAGAACCTTTTGATGGGTGCATAAAAAGTTTTTTTTCTTATTTTAAATAAATTTCAGCTGTTAACTGGTTAAAAAGTGCCACAAACTGACCCACATTAAGAGGATGTGTAGCAGGTGAAACTGCTGTAAACTAGGGCAAAATGTTTACTGCCACACATTAATAGATGCCTTTTCTTAAAATTGAAGAGCTTAAAAATCATTCATTTTAATAGAGGGTTATTTGGAACTTTGAGTTGTATGTTGTTGGAAAATGTATGAAAAATGAAATTATAATTAATAAAAAGTCATCAAAACTTGTCTTTCAATTAAGCAGAGGTCAGATGGTTATAAAGAAGTAAAACTTCAGTGAAAGAAGCTCGAGTCAAGTGCACTTCAGCTGTCACGTGGGGTAAGGACACACGAGGGCACTACAGGCTTCTATACTCGTATCCTTGAAGGACTGGGTTTCATTTTTAATATGACTGATCCTCCCTTGGCACAGACACATGTTCTCAAAGAAATGCTCTGTGAGGTTACCTTTTACCCACTGAACTTTAAAAATAACTCATCTCTCTGAAGAGAAACTACAAGCCTCTAAATATATAATAATGTATGGTTCAGTTAAACAGTACGAGTCTTTTTACATCACTTAATTGTAAATATCCACACCTGCTGAACAGATTAGACTGGGCTTAATAATTCATTGCAAGTTGTTGCATTAATATTGGTTTAAAAAATAATTTGGTTTTCCCAAGCTACATGGGAAAATATGCCATTTTATTGAAACTAGGAGAGGTTTTCTTTTTCTAATCAGTGATTGTATAGAATTCTTCTAAAGTTTTCTACAGTCATTATTTCTAATACTACAGGTATTTAGATTCATCTGAAGTCAATTATAATTGTTTATAAATAAAAATTATACAGCAAAACTCTTTTTGTTATCGTCTTTTGTTTTGTTTGCAGCATCCAGGATCTTGTCTTATCTGATCATATGTAAAGCTTGCTTCAGTCTTTTACTAGTAAAGAATCACGACTTGCATGAGAGAAACTGAAACATCAGATTAGCAATGAAATAGTATTTGAGGTATACGGACAAGTATTGTACTTCAGAAAAGTATTCTACAAATGTAAAGAATTTTTTATCTTTACATTTGTGCAGAATAAACTGAAGGTTGAATTGCACAGAAGGCACTGAAGGAAAAAATATACTGGTGGCAGCTCAGTCAGCACAAGGCCTGCTGTGTGTCCTCAGGCGTGACTTCTGTGTGCTGCTTTAATGTAACTAAACTGAACTTGTAACATATAACAATAGAAGAGAGAAGCATGACATGCTCACAGTTTATTTACCCTTATGCAAGTCAGGTCTGTCTTGGAGTTTGAATGATTTGGTTTATGTTTCTTAACAATTAAAAATTTCCATGCAGAGAAATCTCCAGTGGTCTTCAGGCAGCATCTAAAGATTTCAGCTGGGTGCTCAAAGCTTCACCAGCAGTGTTGTTGAAGGAGGAATGTAACACTGAATGTTCTGCTTCGAGCAGATCTTCTCAGCTGCCTTAGAAATTTAAACCAGTGACCTCACAGTCACAAGCTTTCTCACCCCTCCTTGAGGCACAGGCTAAATTAAAATATCAATGGATCAATTATTATACTGGGTCTGTGTTTGGGTGAGTGCCGACTCACATGCTGTGTTTTCCGCCTAAAAAGTCTTGATCTCCTGTTTTTGAAAGATTGCATCTGTGATTTAAACTAATAAAGTACTAGATTGAATACACCCATGTACAGATGAAATATTGGGGCCTGGGCACCAACATGAACACCCAGCTCTCCCACAGTGAAGAGTCACTGAAATGAAAACACATACAAAATTACAGAAGAAGACAAAAAGTGATGACAGAATGTTTTGCATGTTTTTGCAGATGTTTCATACTTCTTTAGTATTTGTATATTTTGCATGGGTTGTGTGGTCTTGTATACTGAGTTGGTCTTTTTGCAGCCATATCTAGTGTAGTTGTGCCTTTATTGTAAGTTTGTGCCATATTTCTGTAGTTTTGCTTCATTTGGAGTCATTTTGCATCTCCTCTGTATCTTTTTTTGCTGTTATTTTTGTCATTTTAGTGGCCAATTTGTTGCTGCTTTTGGTTGTTTTGCCCTTTAATGTAATAAAGCAATAGTTTGTCTCTTATTGTTGGAGTTATTTGTGTGTTTTTTCACATTACAGTGGCCATTTTGTTTCTGTTTGTGATTGCTTTAGGTGTGTACCAATTTGTGTGTGTGTGTTTTCTTTTTTTTTGTTGTTGTCATTTTTAAGTAATCATCTCTTTATTTTTTGTCTTTTTTATTTATTTGAATGTTGTTGTTTTTTTGGGTGGGGTGTAGTGTGTCTCAGAGTTGAAGGTCAGCTAACCCTTTGTGCCCCTTATCCACCAAAGAAGATCTAGATTGTTTTCTGAAGCGTTGTTTTATTCGTTAGCGAGCTACTTACACTGACACGTTTAAAGTATAAATGTGAACTCATATTTACAGCCCTGTTTCAGACACGTACACACTGCAGTACAAATCGTGTATGTCTGTCAGTGTGAGTGTGTTGGAAGATCCAAGCACACACGTACAGACGCTGCTATACACACACTCCAGTGGGAGGAGCCAAACCTCTCGCAGCTCCGAGTTTGTCAGTTTCCTAAATATAGCGGACAGGATCTGTCCGTGTCTTTCAGCCGGAGACACTTTGATAAAAAGCCCGTATTTACAGAAGCACCGGGAGGCCAGCGGGGGTAAGTGGAGCAAACATGTCTTTGTATGTGAAAGTGTGCTGACTGTGTTCTGTGCTTTGGAGACTGAAAGGGAGGGGAACCACGACCCTTCTTGAAGTGCTGCGATCTTCTTTCAGTGTTTGAATTTCTTCCAAAACTGCCTTAAATGTTGCTTCTGCACTGCTTCATCTCTGTCTAGGCTATATTTGGTAACGGTTCGTGCTTGTTGTGATCTCATGCCTGAGTGTCGCTTACTGTGAATACTGTACGCGGAGGCTACTGTACATGTTGTGATAAGTGGTCTGAGTGAGAGCTGCATAAAACTTTGATTGGATTGGACTATCTTTGACAAAGCGTTGCCTTTTCTGCGTATCTCGCTTCGAATATCGCAAAACCTGAGGTGTCCTGAACAACGTGTGTTATTTCCTACAGGTACACAACACCCAAAACTATAACCATAAATTAGCCTTTACAATGGTTCAGCAAAGCAGTCATGTTGGAAGTCCCCATCAGTGTACATGATCACTGATCGAATAGGAGTGAATTATACAAGTTTAAATAGTTTTAAGCCAAACTATCCAGTAGTCTAAAGCAAAAAAAAAAGAAGAAGAAAGAAGAAGAAGTCCAAACCATAATTTGTTTAAAAACTAGTTGAAGCAGTGGCATGATTGAAGAGTTATTACAACTCATCACAAAATATCTGCTGGAAGATTTCAAAGTACACCCTGCTGGAGATCCTGTGACGACCAGTACACATAGCTGGGGAACAACAATCAAAAATCATAGATGTATGTCAATAAAATAGAAAATTTAACATTAAGTTTTTCGACTCTCTGAACCTGACACATTACGCTTAAGTATTTTACCTAAAGGGGAAATGCTGCTTTAATCCTTATTTTACTGCACATGCTCATGTTGACCCTTCTCATATTGCCAGATTTGAGAAGTTGTCGCTTTCAGTCAAAACCGAAAAATTACGTTGCTTAGTAGGTTTATTAATAATATATCTGTTATTACAACCCTAGTGCTAGAACACCTCCGTCTTACTTCATTCATTCCAAGAGTAACTCATCAGAGCTGAAAAAAAGAAGAAGTGTGGCAATCATTTCAACTAGAGATATGTCATGTAGGAAATAAAGCAACAATGTGAAATAATGGCTAAGAATTCAGTGAAACGGATCATAATTTTGAAAAATAAAATAAACTAATGCATTTGTGTTGTCATGTGAGACTGTAGCCTGTCAGATTTTAGATGTTAGTCTGATCTTAGCGGGGTTAAAATATTTAAAAAGCTCTCTCTCTCTCTCTCTCTCTCTCTCTCTCTCTCTCTCTCTCTCTCTCTCTCTCTCTCTCTCTCTCTCTAATTGGAAACAAACAATATAATGAAACCAGTAAAAGTCATGAAATAAACAGTTATGACATAATACAGAACTGTTTTTGTTCGTTTGTTTGCAGTACCGACATTATCCACTAGGAGGAATTTATTAGCAAGGCAGTAATTTCCTGTCCTCTTCCTCTCACCCCAACCAGTTGCAGTAGATAGCCGACCCCCCCCCCCTGAGCCTGGTTCTGCATGAGGTTTCTTCCTGTTAAAAAGGAAGTTTTTCCTTCCCACTGTCACTAAAGCATTTAAAAGCACTCAAAGCTCAAAGGGGGTCATATGATTGTTGGTGTTTTCTTTGTTTTCTTTGTATTATTGTAGGGTCTTTCCCTTACAATATAAAGTGCCTTGGGACAACTGTTGTTGTGATTTGGCACTATATAAGTTAATCGAATTAATACATACTTTACTTACTTTTCATTTTTATATGTATTTTCATATATTTTAAATAAACCTCTTTTTTAAAAATTATTTTTACTGTAGGCATCACACATTTGCACAAAAGCAAAGTCAATCTTCTTCGGTTTTTAGAAAACAGTCTGCTATTTAGAAAGCAGCATGTCACTTAAATCAGTCTCTCCAAGAAGACAGAGAATGACAGAGTTCAGTCTCCAGTTGTGTGATTTCTATTAAACAGGCTGTGGTTATTTTATTGGTGTCTGTTACTTAATAAAACAGTTAGCTCATCAAATCAGTGCTTATCGCTGAGATAAGGGATAAGTACTGACTAACTCATAAAGTTTAAAAACATTGTTTCCCTCACTTTGTTGTAAAGTTGTATTTAAAGGATATATGAAGATTATTTAATTTGCTAACCTAAACTTGAAGTGTGGTGTGTTTTTAGTTCAATACTACTTGGTAAAAGAATGATTTTGTTAAGGGTGGTGTCACTGATGCTGGGTTAATAATTTCTTTGATAGTCTAACTGTGGCACTATAAGGAGCACTGTGGAGTGTGTCAGCATTTAATTGCTAAACTCGTAATACAGCACTTTTCCTTTGATAAACATGAGAAGGGAAAAACAGCGACATAATATAATGTCTGTGGGAAACACCTAAAAACTTTTTAAATGTGTTGGCTCATAAGAAAGACCAATCCACATTTTTTACACATTGATTGTTAATAGACAGAAGTTATTGGCTCTGTAGTTCAGGCATTCATGCTTGTCCCTGCTGCCTCATTCCTGCTCTTTGTTTTCATATTTCATTAGCAGGGCGAGCAGCATGTACCATCAGCTTCAATTATCCTCCCTGTCAGCGGACCGGCAGGGCCTGTCTGCTGGCTTTAGTGATTACAGGCTTCAGGGGACAGGTAATCAGGTCATGGTTACACTGTCACCCTGTCAGACTGCTGAGACCACGGGGAGCAAATGGGATGAAAGAACTCTACCATCTTCAGTCAGTTAAGGCTAGATATTGATAGTGTATATAACCCGAATACTGTCTGGCATCATTTTGGTGCAGTATCACATAGTGTATATATTTTCTTTCCATTAAACATGGTTGAAACTCTGATGGCATCTCCCTGGTCAAAACTAGTCATGTTAGAATACCAAAAAAATAAAAGACCATAAGCGAACAAATGTCAGTGTTGTATCCATGTAGCATAGACGTTGAGTCAGACAATTTCTTTAAAAAGTGAGAAAGATAGATTAGATGACTGCAAAGAAGGGACCCAAAATCCTTTTCCCATGATGACTAGAGAACATGAAAAGATCTCTACCTGATGGTTCTTCAGCATTGAAATGTTTTTTGGGTTCTTCTAAGAGTTTCGTTCAGTTTTCCGCAAAGAGCTTTCAAGGCATACTGTACAGGACTTGCTAAACACCAGATGGAAGCTGGTGATCATATCATAGCTGAAAAAAATCTTAGAGACCAAAAAATGTGGTGTCCCTCAGTTTCTTGACTCCAAGTTACCCTTAATGTTTAACATCAGCCACATGAGTTTAAAGTTGCTCCCTGTTTTTTTTTGCACAGGTTCAAGTTATCTGAATGGCTTAATAGCTGTTATCCAGGGTTTAAAGTAAAGCAGTGTATTGGGACTTGATGGGAAGTAGTGCATTCTTAAAAACACATCATATGTTATGATGGGTTTCACACGGGAATGTTCTCATCACCCAGTTGCATTGCATAGTGGTTTCATGCACATCCTGATCTGATTATTTTAAATCTGATTAAAATACATGTTGCTAGTGCTTATGTTTAAAAGAATATACTGTAATATCCCTTGATACTTATGTCAGCCCATTTGGAGAACATGGACCCTGCCTTTCATCATTGTTTAACTTAAAATTTGCTTTAATGCAGCCCACAGTGCTGCTTCTAAAACCCATTAAACAGACTATGAACATGTGGATATCCTAGCAGAAATGATAGACATTATTACTGTGTCTGCCAAAATAAAATGGGAACCCACCCCCCCAAAATATCTAAGTGTTTTATAAAGAATGATGCAAGGGTTGGTGCTGAAGATGTTACTAGGGTGTGTCCAGTACATGCAGAAGAAATTCAGCACCATCGTATTTTCTTGATTTATACCAATGCTTCTATAAATTTACACCTAATACAAAAGACTGTTCAAGCCTAACAGTCATTTATTTACTTAGATATTATTCAATATGTGCATACAGCCTGTGTGACACTTGCAGGGCACAGTCCCAGATTTTGCTGATTTTACATTCATCATTGAGCTACCCAGGGTAAGTATGTAACCAATGATAAAAATATAAAACATAATTTCCCAGAAAATAAATTAATTTATCTGACAATGTGTGTTTTCAAATATTTGGAGGGGAGAGCTTTTAAATACAGTTATATGTAAGCTACATCTAAAGGCATGCAGCTGTCATCACTGGTACTCCAGCTTCAAGTACTTTTTAGCTACAGTACCACGATGCTGCTTGACTCAGCTGTCATGATGGTATTTGCTAGCCTTGCATTGCTATACAAATGTAATTAGTTTATAACATGTGATTTCTAAGACACATTATCACTTGGCACAGACCAAAGCACCTCTGGAAACAATTGGACGATTACAACCAATCAGAGCAAAAAAATGGGATGTATTGCTAATGGATGGAAAAATGTCATTTTCATCAAACCCGCCCCTTGTTGGATTAACAGTTGTCTCAATGCCAACCAGGCTTGGAACAGTGACTTTTCACATTCATATTATTCCCAGGCTAGGTCTTGGCCATTCATGCACATTGTCTAGTATTCAGTGTGACTCACCACAGACCAGGGTTGGGGAACTCCGGTGTCCTGCAGATTTGCAGATTTTAGTTGTGTCCTTGATCCAACACAGCTGATTTAAATGGCTGAATTACCTCCTTGACATGTCTTGAAGTTCTCCAGAGGTTTGTTAATGAACTAATCATTTGATTCAGGTGTGTTGACCAAGGGTGATATCTAAAACCTGCAGGACACCGGCCCTTGAGGCCTGGAGTTTCCCACCCCTGCCCTAGACCATGCTGTGTTTATTTTATTTTATTTTTTTTGGTGTAAATCTTTCTCAGTTGAAGGTAAACTTTAAATTTCATTTTAAAACTATCGACCTTTACTATTCTATCAGATTAAAACACCAAAGAATTGAAGAATTATAAATCAGTTTTGCAACAGGAAGCATACAAAACCAATATTGGTTGTATAACACGTTGGGTAAATCATTTAATAGTATAATGTTAAACAAACCTGTGATTTCTCATGAGAAGTGAGGAAATATCCTTTTTTGACATTTTGATGTAAATGAAGATGTGGATATAAAACCTGTTAGCAATAACATGACAATCTTTAATCTTGTATCCACTCTGTCAGTTAGGTTTCTTTGTGTGGCTGCACCGAGTCCATGTGTTCCCAAGTGGTATTTCCTTCCCCACCTAGTTTCTCTAATGATAGAATATTTGGGGCCTTGTGGTAAACAGAAATAGCAACACTTCTGAGGGACAGGCTTCTCTTTTTGCACCACATGCTGAAGAAATAGAGGCTGCACTGTATGCATTTGTGTGTGTGTGTGTGTGTGTGTGTGTGTGTGTGTGTGTGTGTGTGTGTTTTATTGAAAAGCTATTTTAAGTTATCCGTGACTGACTGATTTGAGTTTTTCTTTCCTAGTCAATTAGATGACTTGCTTTAGTGAATCCAAGCTAAATCACGTAGCTTTAATGTGGATAAATGCGTTGAACCTGATGAGCTTGATGACGACTCCCTAAACGTTATGCATTTTGTATCACGCAAAGAAGAAAAGATGAAAGCTCTAGTTGATAATTCTTGCCGTAGAAGCATTCAGCAGATTGACTTCATAACTCTCAGAGAGTTATGACCCATTTCAGCAAAAAAAACAGTCTAAATGAGAGAAGTGCTCTCAAGATTTCCTCTCCAGAACAAACTGACTGGACTGCATTTACAAAGCACTCGTCTAGCTTTAATAAGCACTTTACACTACAAACCAAGCTCGCCCATTTGCACAATGCTTTCTATACTACACATTTAGCATTTTTTCCTATTATATTCACACACTGTCACATTGGGGTTAGTTTTAAGGTTCAGTATCTTGCAAAACGACACTTGAGCATGCAGACATTCATTCAGAAAAAAAATGTAAATAATGGTTTCATAAATTAATTGATATGTGTAGTTATTTAGATTTAGCACACCGGTAATAGCCAATAACTGAACAGTCACTATCAGCAGTTTTACCAAGAGGTGCATCACTATTATTGGAGGCACCATACACAAAGTAAAGGCAGTGCCACATTGCAGCACTTCAGCTCCTGTCATCCAATCAATATACTTTGAGCTTCAATGCACCATCTATTGACCTCTCCACATCTTCGTTTACTAGTCTGCTAACATCTTATTTCATTGTAGAGCTCTGAAGTTCATGAATTGAATACTTATTGTAACAAAAAAGTGACACAAACCTAACCTTTCTAAATCTTTTGACTGTGCCACCTTCTCTGTATCCATTCCTTCTCCTTTCACTTGCCATACCAAACACTTCTAGTTTCTATCTGACACTTTAGACTTAATTCAAAGAATTCACTCTGGCCACTCTTGTAGTGTCGTGTAAGGATGATGACAAAAAAACTAAAAAATATTCTTTGTCTTTGACTGTTTGAAACGCCAATTGAGAAACATTTTGTTGATCCACCCATCCACCCTCCACACTGCCGTATGACCTGGCTTCCTAAGTTTGCTCCTGTCATAATTACTTTGGCCATCAGAGGGCTGTGTCACATGTTTTGAGGTTAGTGATGCTGTTGTTCATTTGAGCAACTGAAAGGCAAGGCAAGGCAAGGCAAGTTTATTTGTATAGCACAATTCAACAACAAGGTGATTCAAAGTGCTTTACAGAGACATTAGAAACAAGAACAAATAAAAAGCATGATTTAAAATTGATTAAAACAATGAACTGACAGAAAGGTTCTGTCAGTTCATTTGCTTGTATTGCAGTGACTGATGATTATGAAGATGTATTTGGGCGTTGAGGGTTTGAAATGGTGATATTAGTTAATTAAAATGAACTACAGTGAGCCTGGCTTGTGACAGGTGAGCACATTAAAATACTTATTTGATTATGTATCTCTGCTTGTCCTGATTCAAATTACTTTCCGGCAGCGCTGAAGGGTCAAGGGAAATATAAAATGTGTTTTAGGCGTATTTATATATGGAGGTAATATTGAAATCATGTTTATTGTGTTGAGCAATACTTTCTAGCAGTGAAGGCTTTGAGTGATCTCGTTTCTCTTCAACTCTACCCTACTCCACTCTTCTCTGCTTTCCTCTTGCTGTGGCTTTTGGAAAAGCTCCTAATCTGTTGGACTTGAGAACTCTTCCTGCGGGGTCACCCCAGTAATCGGGTTTGAGCCAACTCTTCCTAGCCAGCCAAACCTCTGGCTGCCTGCCGTCTGACCACAGGCCCACACACCCGCACGTTTGATGCTAAATATGCTGCAGAGGAGCTAAGAAATTACGCTCAATAAATATAGAAATCAAATAAAACAATTTCCAAATATTAGCCTTGCAATTTACTTTCCTGCAATCATATAAGTCTGCCTTTGTTGCTCACAGTAAATAGATTTCCCGCGGAGCTGCCAGGTTAAACAGTAATGTTGAATCAATAGCAACATGGCTTGGCTTAATTAAACTCACTGTTGATTTGTAGGGATGAGAGCCAGACCAGAGAGTGGTTTGGGTCTGCTCAGTGTCCTGACACTGTTCTTAATGGTGCCAACACTTGATTAATACTGGCTGTACATGAAGACACTGTCACTCCATGCTGAGTTGAAGACTAGGTTATACCAGCAGCTTCCACACTGTTCAAGAGAATTCTTTATTGCGAGTGTCTGACTTTTAGAGTTTTCTGCTAATATGTGTAGGATTGTTTTTTCCATACTGTGCTATAGTATGTCAAGCAGTCGTGCTGTGCATTTGTACTGTGGCCTTAAAAAACAGGGGATAAGTGACTGAAGCTTCTCTTGTGTTGCTCTTTTTACATTTAGATATCAACCTAACTTTACATTAGCATCATCCACGCCAGGGTTTTGCAAAGTAGCTGTTGGTATAGTAGTGGACTGAACCATTACTGCTGTTGCTGCTTTGCACTAAAAGTTTTCCTCTGGTGAACTTGCATGAGTTTTTTGTGAAGTAATAAAGAAGGCATGGTGTGTTTGTTATGCAGTTAGCAAATCTGTTCAGATAAACTGCTTTACCATCTTTCTTGGGGTGTTAGCAAGGACAGCTTCATTTCACAGCTGTTCTTAGCATGGCTTGGTCTGACTAACAGGGAGTTTATGTTTTTTGTTTTCATTGCATGGCTGTGCAAAAAGACAGTGAGCTCTCAACTGCTTGTATGGCACGCTTTTAGCTTGTTGTGCACCTCCCAGTATTTCTAACCCACTGCGTGCAGTGTAGCCAGAGTGTTCAGGCATGAGGTACAAGTGACAAGTCACTGTTAGTTTTATTAGCCCGACTTACTATCTTTTTTTTAAAGGAAATAAATGTTTTGTATTATATGTGATATCATTTGGCCGGTTAGGCAGTTAGCTGTGATTGGTTGTTGTGGTTCTTTTCATTACTCGGCTTGGGTCATGCACTTCACTTATACTGTGTTCAGTTATTTATTTATTTTTTAGTAGGCTTAGGCAAGTAGCTATTCAAAATGTAGGAAACAAAAAGAAGAAACTAGTTTGTTAATAACATTGCTTGAAGCACTGAAGCTGGTATTAAGAGAAGCCAGGATCATGGATTTGAGCAATTATTTCTCATAATCACAGTAAACCTAGAGGCTGATTATAAGTAATGTTAGCATAGGCACCCATATGGTCTGAGGGTGAATCAGCTGCTTAAAAATTCTAAAACACACAAAGATGCCATGAAGAAAAAGTGGTTTACTATTGTTTTATCATCCAGAATATTGAGTTGACACGTAATTAGATGTCTATAATTAGAAAGACTGATTAAAATAGGCAAAGTGCCTTCATTCAAACACTGCAAAACTGTAGGTTTGGAAATCAGGCCAGTTACAACATGTGTTGAAATACTAGCCAGTTTTCAGCATCTGCATAAACTTATAAACTCATCCTGCAGCTCTACACCGTCCATCTGTTTGCACAGCGTTTTCTGAGCACTTATTTTCTTGTGTTCAAAGCACCCACGTCTTATCTTTCCATTCAACAGGAGACAGTTTTTCAGTGTACAGCTTTTTTTAGTCTGACTTTGTTTTATTATTTACACTCACTAATCTAATGATCTGAAAAGCTTTAGAGACTCACCTTTTTATAGTTTTCTATTACCTCTATGTGGCACTTTTGCAAGATCGATACAAATTCAGTTTGTGTGGAGGCATTCTACTCGTCCAGTACATATGCTAACCTAAAAAAAGAGCTCACTGTTTAACCAGTATTTTCAAAGAGCCAGAAATGCTAATGGTGAAATATATGTGTGTATATGTAAGCAGGGGTTTTGGGTAGGGGATAGGAGATTGCCTAAAGGAACCTCAAGATGGAGGCCTCAGATCTTCTTACCATTACTTCACAAGATAAAAAGGAAGTTATTACTTTGCTGAAAGCGCAGAATTTCAATGAGAGCAGGAACAAACAAAATGTTAAAGAATTCATTATAATATCATTTAATAGATCAAAAGATTGGGCTGAGGCTACAGATATTTCTCATTTTTGGAGCTATGTGGCTCGGCAAACTCACATGCACTAATTCATGGTGTGATGTTCGCAAACTTTCCAAATGCGTCCCTTTCGGGAACTTTAGACTCATGTTCAATTCCCACAGCCCACGCCAGAGCCCAAAAGTGACTAGTCGATAAGTGCATGAACAAGACACTCGGATAGGCTACCTCTCAGTCATGACTGAGTGAGAAACTCATGCAGTCACATAACTTGTTGGTGATGACTTTTTAGAGTGGAAACTGATCAGTCAAACTACAATTGATGCAACTTCTATGTTGGTTGCCTGACTGCTAATAGTTGCGTGTCAGTTTAACCTTAAAAACTGTAAAATCGTGGATCACTTATTTGGCATACTTTAAGGCACGATCCCATCACCCCTCTCTCCAGCTTTACTGTACAAAATCAGCAGCTATTGCTTTTCAAAAAGTTATAAGCAAAAATTGCCTTTCTCAGATCAACTCATAAATGAAGCTGTAACAGCTAACTTTGGTGGTCTTCTTGTTTTACTTCTACTCAAAAGTGTGCTGAATGTTGCTGTTTTGTATTGGCCTGAAAAAAGGGACCAATAAATCCACATTAAACACTAAGCACTTATATGGTTGTAAGGCTTGCAAAACTCTCTCATAAAGTCAGTTGCATCACTTCAGTTTATACATCAGTAACTGAATGAGAGTCTGTTCTTTTGGCCAAATGGTTAGTACTGATTGAGCGAAGACTAGAGTTTCTAGTCCTTTTTCTATATTCATTTCTGCAGAGAAATGTAATTTTTATTTTCGTCAGCTCTCCATAACCCACAAGCATTTGTAGATTTGTGTCTCTGTGAGACGTTTTTGAGGCAAATACTAAATGAGCTTCAAAGTTGTAGCAGTAGTGTTTCCATATAGAAAATATGATTGGGGATTCTTGACACTGAACTGTGTGGGAGCAGCTCAGATTGTAATTTGTAAATGTTATTGGCTCAGCAGACCTTCAGCCTGTTTTTCTTGTTAGAAATTTTACACTGTACGATTACAATTTGGAAACTCAAGCAGACACATAACCAACATAATGACCCTTAAACACAGCCCAGGCTCATCTCACCTCGCAACCTCAGCTGACAGCCTTTTAAGAAAACATGAAACTGGCAGACAGAAAAAAAGAACATATTTTGTCAGGATTCAAACTTAATTTGGAGTGCAATTAACATTTTTTTGTTTTCTTTTTAATGAAAGGAACAGAGGGTATGGAAGTGTGGCCGTATTTTACAAGGCAGCTTGTGTTTCAATCTTTGTTGCAGGCATGACATCAGTGTCTCTGTGTTGAGACAGGAAAATCTTAGCCCACTGCCACTGCCATAAAAGCAACACAATAATGAAATGACATCACAGTGTGCCAGTAATTAAACGAGCAGACTGCTGTCTTGGAGTTTTTACAAGGCTGGGAGATTGAGAGTAACATTGTGGCGCGTAGGAGAATGGGGTGTCAGTAAATGAAGCCTCCAAGCTACGGGCTTTTTTAATGTATAATTCACAAAAGTATTATTACATTTTTATTGCATTATTCTTATGGTTTGATACACACACTGACATGGCCTTTTATGTATTCTTGCCTCCTTAAAGAGAATCATACTTAACAGAATAACACAGCTTCTTCACATGCTAACTGGGGAGTCTGGTGGTACGGCAGATGACAGTTTAAGCCAACTAATCTGCCTGGCCTTCAGCCTAGCTCAAATGGCCATGCTGCTGGTGCATGGAGATCAGTTTAATTATTACATTTCAAGAAAAAACCCATTAGCTTCGTGACCTGCAAAACAGCATAGGCCAGTGTCGATACTCTGGCTGCTTGATACCAGAGGCTAGCTTGTCTGACTGTGGGTGATGAATTAATCACAGTGCATGTTCCTGTCATGCCTGGCAACAGACTACAGCATCATTTGGTTTCCTTTCTCCTGACTCACTATAAAAGACGTGTTCCTGTCTCACTAAGCCACAGGAGAGAAGCTAAAGTGGAACATTCAGAGGACTTTGACTCTACTGAATGTCAGGTTTTGTCATTGGCCACGTTTACAAGGAATCTCATTTGCAGCTGTTGTTGCTGGTAGTAATATGCAAATTATCATTCTTATTCAAAAACTGTGCATTGTGCCAGAGCATGATTTGCATAACAAAATGTTAATTCAGTCTCATGATATTTTAACATAAATTGACATTCACTTTCTTTACATCAAAGAAGTATGTGCACATCTGGGCTTGTGTGGATAGTGGTAATATAGACGGGGAACTGTTAAACACTTCAGCTAGTAAATAAGCCCGATCTAAGTCCTGCACCCTCAGGGACCAGGTCCACCATATAGAATGTTTATGATGCATTTGTTCCCCTAGAACCTTTATAAAAAACTTCATTTATTAGAACTTCAAAGAATGTCCAGGCTTGCTGGGGAAAGAGAATCTTCTGCCTTATTTTGCCTTGAGCAAAAGATCCTCTCTTCTCTTGCTGGTGGATACCATGCAAATAAGCTGCTAGAAGGAAGAAGGACGACACTGAGCAAAATGCGAAGTAGGAGAGAGCAAGGAGACAAGCAAAGCTGCAGGGAAGGTAAAGATACGAATAAAGCAATCTCTGTCATCAGTTCTTAACACTTTAGCAAACAGTAATGAAAGAGAAACTCTTTCATCTATTAGCAAATCACCACAGATCTCACCATGGTTGTTTCTGCACTGACTACTAGGATCAGCTCCATAATCTACTGGAACAAAATGATATTCGGAGACAGTGATTTCTTTATTCGGCTGGCAGCAGAAGATTGGGGGGGCTATCAAGTGGTGCCTGCTGCGTAGTAACAGCTTGAAACCTTATTGATTTAATGTTGGAGTGACTGAAGCAGAGGTCACAGTGGGGTCAACACAATTAGAGTTGGACCCATGCTCTTTAATGAGGAGAAGTGATGAAAGGGTTCCCAATTACTCTGCCAGTTTGTACTGAAAACAACCTGTTAAGAAAGAGCATGATTAACCTTCCACAGCTCTAACTTCTGCTCATTCTTTACATGAGGAGCTGGTGAAGGGGACATTAATTAGTGCTCATAATGTTAGAACTACTGTGTAGAACTTTCTATTTTTACAAAGCCCCTTTAGTAAGACATATTGAGGTCAACAGTCCAGTGTTAGATGGGGCCCATCATGTTTATGTCAAAGGTAAATACTGAAAGAGGAAATGCATGGTACTATGTGCACTCTATTACAATTTTTAAATATGTACAATTGCATACACTTTGAGCAACATTTATTTGACACATAGTTGTGGTATGAACTATACTGTGCAAAAAAATCTTGTGTAGCAAAGGTTGCTATCGATTGAAGAAAAAGGCATCATCTTTTTTTGCCTTCCGCTCAAAAACAGTCTTGCTGACCAACTACACAAAAGTTCAACTTTGTCAGCTTCTTTATTCTGAGAGAGAGAGAGTCAGTGTTTCAGGAAAAAAGCTGCACATCTGTTGTGGATTTTAATCTTTTTCTTTTTGCAGTGCAGTAAACGCAGAAGCGCATTCCATCACGGATACAGTGTTTTTTTCACTGCATGAAAACTAGACTTTATGATCTTCCTGACGGCTGACATCGATCACCTCTACTGATGTCTAAGAACACTAGGCGATTTTGTTCCTCAGAGACTCTTATTGGCATTGAATGGACCAGGTGTTGCTATTGTCAAAGATGCATTATATTATATTATATATTACATCTATGAAGCAATAGGCAGTATATTAACTTATAGCCTTTACGTTAGCTGTGCCTATAGAACATTTGGAAACAGAGGAAACGGCTATCATGTCTCTCCCCAAACAATCAGCTTACCAGCAGCTAAGTAACTAATTTGATCTTGTTCGGCTAATCTGTACAACACCCCCAACACCCCTGCAAAAATGCCACGTGGTTCCATGTGGGTGTAGCTGTGTTGAAAGTCCTTGAAAACAAATTCTTACCAAAAATTGTCGTCAATTTTATATTTCATTTTGACCAAAGGCTTGCTTTTTGCCTTATTGGCTCATAGACATCACAATAATTGTTGTAATGTGATTATGATATGTGACAGTGTGATATGTATTTTTCAAAATTAATGTTAACTATTTTCACACATGAATTGCAACCATGAACTTCTTGAGAAATTATCTAACAAAGGTGCATGTGAGAACACAAGTTGGACATTGAATGCCCTTTAACATGCCATCTCTCTCCATGTGGTGTTGACTGATGTGAGAACATGGCAAGTAAATTCAAATGGAATAAGTGGAATGTTTCCTTTTTCCACTATCTAGACAGCGCTTTCTTCTAAACCACAATGAGTAATTTAAATAGAAAAACCAGGGGAGTGAAGTTTTTACCCTTGTGTAACAGATATGGAAGAAGGAAATTATAGGGTTTAATTTTCCTGACACTGGCCCTTCGGAACAGTGGAAACCAGCTCCAACCACTAGTATGGATCACGCGCTTTGCCCTTAGAAATTTGTTTGGTGTTTGTTTGTGTGTATATATTTTTTAAATTCAGAGACAGACTGATAAATAACTTTATTGTTGATAAATAACTTATAATAAAGTTTAGCATAAAATAATTTGATCTATTTGACCTTTTGGCCTGACTTCTGGCTTTGGATGTAGCAATAAATTTGTGCTCAATGGAATAAGAAAATGTTAATGGTGGTTTGTGTGTTTGTAGTGTTTTGAAGGGTGGTTTACTCAAAGCTCCTTCCTTGCCAGACAGACTGATCATAAAACAGGAAGTACTGTAGTTGACAGAGCTAACAGGAAGCTGGCAGCTTGCAGGGGTTTTACTTCACTCTAGTTTAGTTATGTCCAGCCTTTTTGTCATCACTGTGGTAGTAAATAATTTTTTCATACTTTTAAATATAGACTTAGTTGAAGTTTTGAGACGCACACAAATAAATGCTAGTAATAGTTCCAAATCATTTTTAAATGACTGATGAATATTAGATGACTTAACCTGCATTTAATCTTGGAACATTTCAATGGCCATGAGTTTGAAACACTGTTGCTGATGAACTACGTGGGTGACACAATGTTTCAAACTCCCACACTACACTTCACTATTCATAGGAATTGCTCAGTAGAGTCATGGGTCATGATGTTTCACTGTCAGAAAATGTAGCTTTAAGTGAGCTTAAATTTAAGTGAGCTCTTCATAGTGGATATAGGTTATTGCTTAGTATATTTATAAATTGTATACAACCGGGAAGTATTTTAAAGGAACAGTTTAACATTTTGGGGTATATACTTTACTTTCTTACTAAGATTAATGATATCATTGTCATGTTTATGCAGCAGCTAAACAGCCAGCCGTATGGTGGCCATGTTCATGGATAGAACTTGGCCAGTGCTCTGCATATGACTTATTTAGCCATTTGCAAATATAAAGCAGTGGTAGTAGTGATTGCAAGCTTTACAGTTTAACCGATGTTTATGTGCTCTGCCACAAGTTAACTGCATTGCCGTCAACTCAGTAATGTGTCAGACACAGAGAGAGGGACTAGTGCATTGTTCCAAAGATCTTAACAACAACACTACAATGCCAGGTGTCCACAGCACTACATTTGCTTACAATACATGATAAGAATCTCTGTCACAGCAGTTTCAGTGTTTGTGCAAAACTCTTCATCCTAGCTTAGTGCCTTAGGATGGCACTACTCAGCAATTCCGCTTTAAAGACTTCTTGAAACATCTAAACAAAATCTGCCATAAATAAAAAAAAAACAGTCAGAGATGTGCTCTTCTGCTGGGCTCTGCCAAACCTAAGCAGCCCATATATTCATGCACCATAGTGTTCAGTCACCCAGCACTAGCTTGGTGCTGGTTATTAACAACTCCAAAAATAAGTACTGCTACAGCTACATTCGCCCACACTAACATTCACTAAGCAACATCATTTGTTTGAATCATAAAAATAACAACTTGCATTTTTTTAAAACTTGATTCAAATTTAAACTGACAAACAAAAGCACAGAGAATAATTATTAAAGGTAAAACTTTCTTTGGCGTTCCTTTTTATTTTACAGACCACAGTTTTGTCTTTGGCTGAGCTCAATATTCTTTACTTCTGCTTTACGTCCATGTGATTATTCAAAGATTTTGTCACTTTGTCTAACAACTTAGAACTATGTGAAGTTTTAGCAAATGTATTTGGCTGTCAGCTATTTTTTTTGCAAAGAGGTTACAATGTGTGTACTCCCCATTCATATGTACTCTTGTGTGGCACTCACCATATTTTATCTGTAAAACAATGTTAGGTGGAAGCTCTTTGACTCTTATTTACCAAATCAACAAGAAGT
This sequence comes from Maylandia zebra, assembly GCF_041146795.1. Classification (NCBI taxonomy): domain Eukaryota; kingdom Metazoa; phylum Chordata; class Actinopteri; order Cichliformes; family Cichlidae; genus Maylandia; species Maylandia zebra. The sequence goes on from NC_135167.1 coordinate 6,500,241, forward strand.
GAGATTCTGCTATTGAAGAGACATACGAGATAAATTAAAATCCAGCGCAATCCAACCTTGGAAAAGTGTGTTTCACACCCTGACAAAGCATTGTCACGCTTCCGAATATCCACAGGAATTGGATTTCATGGGCGAGATAAGGCGGAGGGTTTTTGACTGTGAGGTTCACTCTAGGGTTTAGCGCTCCCTGTTTAAGGATGTATCAAGAGGAGAGCATCTTCTAACGTTAGAGAGGTGCTGAAAGGGTCAGAGCAAGTTTAAATGATGAAATCAAATGTATTTTTTAAATTGATGTTTCCCCATTTTTTATGTTGGTGTTTATCCGTATAATTAACACTTTATTATGATCTGATATTTGTGTGTTACTTCACCACAAAAGGAGAAATTCCACAGCAATATCACATTTGTTACCAGTGTATGAAACACATCCTAAATTACTGTAATTTTCTTTTAGGCAAGGGAAGACAGGTTTATTTATAGAGACATGGCAGTGCTCAGTGCTTTACACAAACATCAAGAGCATTACATAAAAAAGCAAAGGAAATTACAAATATAAAATAAAACAAAATAAAATAACGAGAAACTGTCAACAGGATGCATACAGTGAGTTACCTATGACACAGACATACATCATCATTGCCATCATCACCACCACCATCGTCACCACCATCCCCACAATAGCCATCATCACATTCACTAGTGTACATACCCAAGAACGTATATTCAAAAGGAAAAAGAACATCTCTTCATCTTAATTCAAAGCAGTAGCGAATAAAACAGTTTTAAGATCAAACTTAAAACAAATTTAAAAATGTACTTAAAATTAAAAGAACTAAGATTTGGAGCAGACGTCAGGTTTTGTAGTAGTATGTTGCAGATATTGGGAGCACAAATAGTAGATGCTGATGTTCTTGTTTAGTTTGAATTCTCAGAATGGAAAAAAGCAAACTGTTAAAGTGATCTAGTTACTCAATGTTTTAGAATAGATGGGACTTTTTGTTTGGGTGTAATAATATGACAGTACATGGATGATTTGTGTGTTTGTGAGTGCTGGTTGTCTGTTGGGTCATCTCTGTTTGTATTAATTTTCATATCAGCCAGACAGTTTCTGCCATAGTAACATTGATCAGGACAGCTTGTCTGGGAAACATGTGAATGAACGGTGTAAAACAGACTCCACTGAAGCATGGGCAGCCTGAAACAAAGCAATTGTTGCTACTACAGAGAGGAAAAAGTGTCCATAAGCATTTGGCAATTTTGTGTTTCAGTAGTATTCCATTGTTTCTGGATCCAAGGTTGCATCATCTTTCATTCTTTTTAAAATGTCAGCAATAAAGCATTCAGAGAAAAACATGGAGACTAGACATTTACTGCCAGTAGGGCTGCCACAAACGATTATTTTTGCAATTAGTCGACTAATCAGAGCATGCATCCATTGGATGTAAACGTACAGCTTATTGCACCAGCATGCATCTGCTCTTATATAACTATCATTAGCTTACAGCTTTAAGTGTTTAAGGTATGTGCTAACTAAAAATAAAGACAAGATGATAGTTTATTAAATTTTAATGACATTTGCAGATTGTTTCGGTGGAGTTTAATAAACTCTGCCGTCTGCTCCTTGCTATCTAAAATATAACAGGACACCGGAGTATATTCTCGAGCATCTCACACTTCTGATAATCAGTTGTCTCTTTGACGTTTATTCAGCTGTGTAGAAACTATAACTTTAATCTCAGCCAAACCGATTTACTCAGGAACAAATAAAATACTAGAAAAAGCCAAACAGTATCAATTTTAAGTTATCTAAGTGACTTATATATCACGTTTAACCTGAGTAGCGAAAGACGGCGGTGGATTTGAAAACGATTTGCCGGGAGTCCGGTGTTCTCACGGCTCTAGTGAGCCTTGCCCCTGGCTAGCTATCGAGCTGGTGGATAACAGACGTTTCCGAAAATGTCGGAGCGCTTTTGAAAAAATGTGGTGTCTTGATAAACTGAGCAGATATTTCAGGTTTACACAGCTACATTCTCACCTGCAAATATGTTAAACGTTTATTTTGTGACCCAGAAAGAATAATAAGAGTAATATTAAAACTAACTAGCTGCCGCCATTGTTGACAACTGAGCTGGGCTGTGCTATGAATTCTGGGACAAAGCTCCTTCTTCTGGCATCCTTGTACATGCAGTGCTGCCATCTTCTGTTTCAGTCCGTTATTACACTCTTAAATCCTACTACTTATTCCTGCGCCTTTTGGGATCTTACAAAGCTTCAAACGACGCTTCGACTATTAAATTAGTCGTCGACGTAATCGTGACTAGTCGACTAATCATGGCAGCCCTAACTGCCAGCATGAACAACAAATCTTAACCACATCTTTAATATTTACCATCATTTACCTATTTGCAAATTATTCACTGACATCGATTTTCTAGCTTACAATACTAACACATGGCAGCTACAAATTATTCACCTTTCTATGACTATATTTAGGCCCTTGACGGACCTTTTTTGGGGAAAAAGTCAAAGCGATGGCTAACTAATGATAAAGTACTCGATATGTTACATGTATTAATATTTCAGGGAAACCACAATCTTCCCCTGATGTAGCCAAAAAATGACAAAACACAAGAGAAGGTGAACCCAGAGTCCTGTGCTGTGTCCTCCTACTATTAAGCACTTAATGTGTGAGTTGCTAAATATATTAGAAAAGAGCACTGGTCCACTATCCAGTCCAGAATCTAACACTAGTGTGTAATAAGTAAAGGGGTCTTAAAAACAAACTTTAATTTGTCTTTAATTATAAAAATATCCCATTAAAAAGGTTAGCATTAGTGCAATTCAAAAAAGACAAACAGACCTAACATTTGTCTTTTTTTGGTACATTTTTCCACATTTTCTTTTTGAAGCAAATAAAGTGATAGGAAATATTCCCACAGAATGCATTTTGTGGTAAGAGAAACAGCAAGCTGTCCCCTAGTAGGAGGGTCAGTGGTTCAATTCCTGGCTTCTCCAGTCCGCATGTCAAAGTTTCCTTAGACAAGAAGCTGAATCCTGCTGCCTCCGATGCATCAATCAGAGTTTACTTGAAATAGGAAGGATAAATGCAGCTTGTAGCATAGAAGCACTTTGAGTGCTCAATTTCAGTACAAAGTGTTGGAGTAGTTAGTGGTTTCTAATGTAAATCTTACATAATCTGAGTTATATATGGATGCAAATTGCTTCCACAACAACACTTCTATTAATTTGGCAAGTTGGCAGCTTGGTTCAAAGTAATTATTGTACTGATTTTAGCCACCATATTTTTCATATCATAGGCAGCATGGTGGTGCAGCGGCACTGTCACAACACGAAAGTTTCCTTGTTATCCAGCTCCCTCCCACAGTCCAAAGACATGTTGGATTAATTGGTGATTATAAACTGGTCGTGGGTGTGGATGCGAGCATGAATAGTTGTCTGTCTGTCTCTATGGTAGACTGGTGGTCTATCCAGAGTATACTCGGCCTCTTGCCCTGTGACAGCTGGGACAGACTCCAGCCTGTTATGAAAATGGATAGATGATTAGAGGTCATTAATGACCAGTGAAGCAGCAGATTCTTGAAAGATTTTTGCAATAATGTCAAACTTTAAATCTGCTACAAAATGAAAAAGCACCATCTCAGGTAAGTTTTCAATGTTATTACATAAGATGCATTTATACTGAACACATTTATACTGATATAAATATATAATAGCAAACAATGAACACATTCAGCTGTTTCTAATTCAACAGGCTTCCAAATTGGAAGAATAAACATTTCCCTTCTTAACATTTAAGATCTTCTAAAATCATTTTACACCAAACTAAAGTAATTTCTGGCACTAGCAACTAACGGGGCAGTCCCATTTATTCAGATAGGCCGGCTAAGAGGCTAGTTATGGTTATGACTTTACTTAATGTGACCTGAAGTGTTAAAATTTAGCAGATTTAAGCAGATCATCATGTTTTAACAACAGAATGCTGTGACTAAGATAGTACAAAGTCCAGTCTGTTATCCTAATAATACCAGAGCAATACCAGGGTTTATCTGATTGAAACTTAGAACACTGCAAATATTCAACACTCAAAAGCACAGGCTGAAATAAATATCTGCATGATGATGATGTTTGCAGGGATGAGTATCATGGAAAGGATTTTCTTTCTCTCTTTTTAAAATATTTGTGTCTTCCCATCAAATCATCCAGATTGTAAAACCGATAAATCCGTGTGACCTTTAAATCCCAAACATACAAGGAGTCTTTGTCTGTTACAGTTTATATTCTGTCGTGACTTCCGAAGGGTCAGTTGGAATCTCGGCGATGGTGAACAGGAAGCATTAGAGTGATAGCGTGCCTTTTCTTGCAAATTAATTGTGTTTAAATATAACTTTGCTTTAAATGTTAAAACAAAAACAGAAAATGTAGGGTTTCAAATAATCATTTAAATGGAACAAGAACAAAGTGGGCTAAGATACATTTGGAATTAAAATGGTATTTTGGAAAATTTAAGTGTGTGTGGGGGTTTTTTTTTAGTGGTATTTAACTATATTACCATTTAAGATATGTGCACTACATTTAAATCTATAAAAATAACCAATACATTTTCTCTGGTGAAAGACAAATGCATTTGTTCTATCTCTCAACCCTGTGAACTGGGTCTGCTGTGGGGGTTTTGGTGGCTCAGCGCTGGGCTCCACATGCTGCAATAATCCAGGGAGGGTTAGGATAAAGCCTGGCTTCGTCTCACTCTCTGCCTCCTCCCAGATCAGATGAGATTAGGTAAGAGCTAAGGAGCTCTGCGGGAAGGCAGGGCTCAGAAACACTGAGGTTGAAGAAAGGAGGGACGCATCAAGGCAGGTGGTCACTCCTGCAAGAGGAGAAAGCCAGAAAGCAGAGGTGAATCCACTAAAGACAGCTGGCCTGGTTGGTGCAGATAAAGAAGAGGTTGGTGCAAGCTACAGTATACAGAGGCGTGTGATGAAGTATGGTACATACAGTATGACGCTTATTCTCTATGTATTACAGTGTCTGTGCTCATGTGTCTCTTTATAATTATAGATTCAGCTCCGGAGTGAAAGGAACGCTCTCTAGAACAAACAGAAAGTTCAGTCTTTGGCTCAATTGTGTGTTCCAGCAATAGTAGTTGAGAAGCTGGTGAGGGATCATATCCTTGTTGTTGGACCAGCACGTGTTTAGTCAGTCTCGCTTCGTGTCCTCTTAATGGCTCTCTTTATGGTGTTTTGAAAAGATGTCCTCCTTCTTTCTACAAAACTGCAATCAACAGTGACAGCAAAATGTGAAATGCCAAACTGCAGAGGAAAATTTCAAAATGGTAGAAATGGATTTTGTGTCCCTGACTAATGTATGTTTATTATTCATTCTTCTTTCTGTTCCTTCTTTCCTTGCATAACTGGCATTTTCAGTGTAAGCAGTGTGTGACCCTTTGCACTCTATGATTTGTCCAAGTATTTGAATATCTTTGCTGAATAGAACTGTTTCTGTGACTGCTCGTACACAGTAAATAAACAATGATTAAGTTAACGCTGATTGTTGCTCTCTTTCAGAAAGCCATGCTAAGCTGATGGACTAACAGGAGCTGACAGGGGGACTATGTGTTGAGGATTGTCTTTTAAATTTTTATATACTTGGAGCCCTCTGATATTCATCTTTGGTTGTTGGTGGACGTTGCTTTAGCAATGGGAAGGAAGAAGATTCAAATCACCCGTATCGTTGATGAGAGGAACCGACAGGTGAGTGTCTTCTTCCTTTGTCTTCTTAAATGTCTTTAGTTTTTGCGCAAAATATCTTTGCGTTGTTGTTTTATGTCAGTGCTGAAATCTGCTGTGTACTTTAACTGTTGAGAACACCTTCTAGTTTTAGCATTTATTTCATTGTTATGTTTCGTTTTCGTGATATCTCATGTGTCGATGTGTGGCCCATGTGGCGCTCCTGCTCAGAGCACACTCTAAAAATGTGACGTTCACTGTGCTGATTCCACGATCCCAAAGAGTCGCATAAAAGTAGAAGTGCCATTTTAGTCAGGTACCCGTTTCTAATAAAAAGACACATATTATGTACATGAGCACGTACTGATAGGTTCATTAACACTTTGTAAAAGCATCCTGCACCCAACCTTTTGCTGGTACACTTTTGTTTAAATCTAAGAAGCTCCCAGAGGTTTCTTTAAGCTGTTTCACTTTTGAGAGTGTAGTGGTCACAGCTGGTGGCGAGGGCAGTAATTTGGGGTTAGCTGGGTCCGGACAGCACCCTGTCATTAGCAGGGTGGGTCAGTGTTAGGGACACACAGTGGCCTTCTCTCCTCACCGTCTCCTTACGCAGCCACATTGCTGCCCACTGGAATCCCTCTCTGTCTGTCTCCTCTATATATATCACCCCCAACAGCACAACAAATACCAGCCTGTCTGGAAGGAAGGCACAGACTCTGGAAATAGGGATGTGGCTGGAAAATAAATATCTGGGATAATGTTTATATTTGATGTTTGGTTGTCTTGGCTGAAGCATTTTTAGATAGACACTGCTTCAGTTGTGTGGCGTGCACTATCACTTGAGTCTGCCGTATATTTAGGTTCTTGTACTCTATTTTGGGAAGTTGGTTTGTGTTTGTTTTTTTTTAATCTGTCAAGTGCATGAAGTGTTTTCAGCAGTTTTTCCTCTTTTTAATGTATCAGACTATCACACATCATGCACAATATACAGCAATGACTTGGCTTTAGTGGAAAGATGCACTAGTGATAGATGGTGTTTATGCAGCCACACACTCTAATAGAGGAACAGTGTAGTTTTTGGTAATCTCTTTTCACGTGTATTTGCAAGTTATGCTCAAGAAATAGTATCACTTGAAACTTGTTTTCAGAGACAACAGTTTACAAGTTAACTGACCTTATGCCTTTGGAAACTGATTGTTTAATGTTGCTGAATTTGCACATTTGCTCAATTACAAAGAAATGAACAGTTTGTAATTTTCATGGTTTCATTTTAATGGAGAGGGGCAGAATATGAACCAATGATCCAGAGAGAAAACATTAAATAATAGTTATACATTGATTTGCATGTCATTGGGTGAAGTAAGTATTTGATTCTCTACAGACAGAATTCTGGCTCCCATAGATTGTAATTCCTGTTCCACATGGGCACACAGCCAATCAATCAATCAGTCAGTTACAGGTGCTCCTGATTTCATCTCATTATGTGGATATAACACACTTATATACAGAATCAGTTTCTTCCATTTCCACCTATCTACCACCGTGGGCAAGACCAAAGAGTTGTCAAAGGACGTCAGGGACAAGACTGTGGACTGCTGGAATGGCTACAAGACCATCAGCAAAAAGCTTGGTGAGAAGGTGAACTTCTGCTAAGATTATTAAAAAATGGAAAACAAAGTGACCATCAGTCACCCACAGTCTGAGCTCTATGCAAGATCTTGCCTCATGGGGTGAGAATAAAAATGAGAAAGTTGGTGGTTTAGGCGAGAACTACACATGACAAGGTTGTAACTGATCTCAAGGCAGTTGGTATCCCAGTCACCAAGCACTTCATTAGTAACACAATATGCTGTAATGGATTGATGATCCCAACATCCCCTCGCTTGAGAAGGCATGTGTACAGGCCTATCTTAAGTTTATCAGTGAACATCTAAATGATTAAGAGAAGGTTTGGGAGAAAAAAACTGTGGTTAGATGAAAGTTTTGCATAACATTCATTTGCTGTGTTTGTGGAAACACTGAGTATAACCCAAAGAACATCATCCCCACAATCAAGCATGGAAGTGGAAACGTTCTGTTTGGGGGCTGTTTTTCTGCTAAGGGTACAGGATGGCTTCACTGCAGTGAGGGGCCAATGGACAGACCCATGTATAAAAAAAACCCCTCCTTCCCTCAACCTGAACATTGAAAATCGGTCCTGGATGGGCCTTTCAGCCTGTCAATGATCCAAAATAACTGCCAAGGCAACAAAGGAGTGGCTGAAGAAGAAGTACATCAATGAGTTGCCAAGCAGGAGCCAAGAAAGCTAAAATAATTTATAGAGTTTCTGTGAAGAGGTGTGGGCCAAATTCCCTCCTGAGATGTGTGCTGATCTGGTGACCAACAAGAAACATCTTACCGCTGTGCTTGCCAACAAGGTTGTCTCTACGAAGTACTAAGTACTCAAGTACTAAGTAAGGGAATCAAATACTTATTGTACTCAATGACATGCTAATCAATTCATAACTTTTATGTCATGTGTTTTTATTTTTATTTTTATTTTTATTTTTCAGTTCTGTCTGAAGCTGTACAGTTTTGTTTTTTTTTACAAGTGAGCACACTTACGAATTCAGGACGTGTTTATTTCCCAAACTGTAAGACTGTCATTCAGTTCACCACTATCATTTAATCTTGTTACTGTAACATGTTTGCAAAAACGATTCTGCGAGAATTACTATACAAAATATTGCGACTAGGCACACATTACATTATAGCAGCCCGGATGGGAAGAAAATAAAAATGTTTATGAATGTTTGTGTGCAAATAATTCAGTCCCAGTCAATGTATATTTGGTGTTCTATACTATAAAAAAGAAAAGTCAATCTACAGTGCATTGAGTAAAATTCTTCAAATGAGGCTTAAACCAGAGACCACATATTTACCCATCTGAGGGTTTACCATGTAGACTATAGTCAAACTAGCTTTACAATGTCAGCTGTCGATAAATGAAAGAAAACAACGTTATTTTACTGCAAATACAGTTAAATACTTTGGTAACAGTAAAGATATGAATTTTTTAGGACTTGCAGTTAGATCAAAGTTAGTCTGTGTTATTTCTGCTTTATAACTGTAGTATGTAAAGCAATGACATACTGTATATAATACCAGGATATAAAATGGTTTCCTCACTTCGGGAATGCATAAAACAGGAAAAGTAAAAAAGAATGTCAGAGGAGTGGATATTTTCTACTAAACAGGTACTGTGCACACAGTTTCTTGAAACACCACTAAGCCATCACTCAAGTGGTATTATTTAGAATTCCCATCAATTAAATAAATCGTTTGGCAGAAAAGCAACTAAAAGCTAAAAATAGAGAAAAAGATTTTTGTTATTTGACTGTGAATAGTTTAGATTTAGCTCTAATAATAATGTGTCCTGTGTCGGTATACAGTTTCGTACAACTGGGCTGTTTTGAAAGTTGTAAATCTGTCTCTAGTCCCAATTATATTTTACAGAGGTAATAATCAAGACACTTCCTGTTATAATTCTTGGCCATAATGATGCTTGAGTGTCATGACAGCGGTATGGTAAGATCTGTAAAAGTGCTCAGAACAATAAGTGTAAAGGAAAGTGTAAAGAACTGAACTACAGAAATAACCATGTAAAAAGAAATATACCTGACACTCAACATTGCCAGAAAGCTTTGAGATGTGAGTCTGCAGAAGCTTCTGGAACTGAAAAGATATGAGTCAGGATCCCAGAAGCTATGACAGAAGTAAGACATACCCAGATAAATACAGATGATTCATTGCAGGGAGTGAGCTACACACCAAAAAAGGGATAAGAGCATGATCCATGTGTGACCTGTGGGTTTACACTGAGCTGTAAATGGTCCACTCCAAACAATATGTTTTAGCTTTATGGTCTGGAGGAATATGGAGGTGTCAAGAATGACTGTTCTACTTTATAAGCCATAGTGCAATATAACACTACAGTATGAGCTTAAAGGGGGGTTTGACTGTATTTCTGCCGAAAATGTTTATGCACAGCCCTCTGTCTTACTAATAAAGTTGAACACCTTGATGGTAATCATTAAGGGAGGTGAAACATTACATAGTTTCTTTCCCCACCTACCTTTCCCATCCACTCCACTCATTCAGTAACATTCCACTAGAAACTGCAGTGTTACTGAATTAGTATTTCCAGATTATTACTGCGTTCTTTCAGAAGTGCAGAACTAGAGAACTAGAGATCCCCCACCCCTTGTCTCTTCCTGTTTGACACTTACACACACATTTTAATTCTCTTCTCTTTTCTCTGAAAACTATCAGCCAGTGAACACGGCGGTAGGATGAGCTGACAAATGTATCGCTTGTTTTGGAAGAGTTGTTTAAACACCTAAAATGAAACATTTATGTTAGTGCAGATTTGTATTACTATTGCTATCATTGCACCATACATTCACATCAGAGGCCACGGGGCAAAGCACTGCGGATTACCTGTTCAGAAGCCATTAGATGGACTATTTAGATTTCACTGCTTTAAAAGACATTTTTTTTAATATTATTGGGTTATGAAGACAAAAACATTTAATTGTTACTGTAAAAAGGGATTTTGTTTTTGAAAGATTTATAACATTTTCAACACACAGCACAGAGTACAAAGCAAACGGTGATTTATTACTTCAGACAGAACACATTCAAAAATATTTTTGGATGCCGTGTAGCCTTAATTTTATAAATACTCTGACTTGCTTGTGAAAATCTAGAAAGAACCAACAGGTATGACCCTTTATTTGACCTGTTGTAGGTTAGCTATTCTAGGCTGATCTCTGGCTTTTGTTCTTCCAGGTGACTTTCATGAAGAGAAAGTTTGGCCTGATGAAGAAGGCCTACGAGTTAAGTGTTCTGTGTGACTGTGAAATTGCCCTCATCATCTTCAATGGCTCCAACAAGCTGTTTCAGTACGCCAGTACCGACATGGATAAAGTCCTGCTGAAGTACACAGAATACAACGAACCCCACGAGAGCAGAACCAACTCTGACATCGTCGAGGTACGTGGTAGGACGCTGTTCTTAACCTTTTACTCATGTCACTGCTTTGACCTTTGGATAGTCTGTTTGTAGAGACGTCTTTTGGTGGGTCATTTCTTGAAACCTGTTAGGTTGCATCACTCAGCACTAATGACTGTAGTATGCAAATACACATCGCATGCTGCAGCTGATTTTGAATTAACACGAATTAAATTTTAGCAAGAATATAATGCTGAGTTATTATTTCATTGTGCACGCAAGTGCATTGATCGACTCTTGCAGCATCCATTTAGTAGATTAGGGAAACAAATGCCTGCAGTTGTGTTTTAGAAAGATGAATTCCTAGAAAGTGTAACTCCAGAGGATTTAGGTGCTGCCTTCAGTATTGTCTTCCTCTTTATGAAATATTGAGAAATAGATTTTCCGTTGCTTATGATGTGTTATTTCATTGAACACATTAGTGCTGATCTTTATAAAGTAAAGGCCAGATGTAAGGGTTGAGTAACACTTGAGGTTCAGGAGAGACAGACAGGCATGCAGCTGTTTCCTTCTACTAGTTTACACTGGTGCATTCTGTGAGGAAACTGTCCCCCATCCGACACAAGTAAAAATGAGAATAGTCCTACTGATCAGGCAAAAATAAAAGAAGAATTCATGTAGGTGATGCTAGACGAATAAAAGTGCTCAAGCAGTGTGCTCATTTCATGCTGATTACAGTACAGTACTACAGTTACTGCATAATAGGAACTCTAAAGGTTATTAAGATTTAAAGTGGTAAAATAAAACTGGCTGAGTTCCACTATGAAAGAAGGCAATAAAATAACTAAAGAGGTCATTTAAGAAAGTCTCTAAACTGGTCCAAATGTTCAATATAGGGAATTTAAAAAACTTGTTTGGTGAGCATCAGGAAGTACTGGTACATGTGTAACATGTAACTCAATCCAAATAACTGCGCAGCCATAAATTCCACCTTTGTAAACTCTGCTGATGATGAATGTAGCCTGTCATTGAGAATATTCGTTTAACCGTATGTTAATGTCTACTGGTTACTGTGTTTACTGTGGCATTAAAGTGGTAATTGGACTGGCACTTTCCTAATCTCAAAGCATTTTATTACTATCACAGTCACCCATTAATACAAGCACCTTTTTCTATGCCTAAGTCCTTTTAACCTATGATTCACACACATTCATACACTGCCATTCATACACATTCATAGACGGCGGATACATCAGGGGCAACTTGGGGTTTTGAAGAATAGCTCTCAGACTGAAAAGCCAGGGATTGAACCTGGAACCTTCTGATTAGGAAAGAGTAGTGGAAAGTGGTGAATGAGCGTAAGGTAAAGAGTTCTGATTACAAATTCTGTCTATAGCAATACATTTCAATATACACCTGACTCTAAACCACTTCACATAGCAGAACAAATGCCTTACTATGCTTATCTACTTAGTATACTAGTCTACTTATCATTTCTTTTCAGTGTCAGTGTGTGGTAAGACTTGAATTAAGCGGTCAAAGAAGTGCAGGAGACTGATGCTGTCCAGTGTAGCAAGTGATTTATTCACCATTTTGTGACCCAAACAATATTTACAAAGAAACAAATAGGAAACTCAACTCTATAATTAACTCAGTTCAAATAAACATAACTGAACTTAAATCAATGGAAATTAAGGTCAAACTGCACACAGCTACACTGACCTGAACCTTTCTTCTCAAACACCTGAGTTCTTCTGCTTAAATAGTTCACTTAAGATTTCTCCTCTGGACTATTCCATTCGGTAGGTAAGATGAACATATTTATATTCAAACCTCTACTGCTACTCTTTACTGGCAACATAAACTCTGTGGTGTAATCAATACGTATTACAACAATAAATCTATTTCTTCATAAACCCTCTAAAATCAACTTTATTAAATTACAAGAGTTCTTCCCCTCCCGCACTTGGTCTCTTCCTGTGACCTCAGAAGAACCCAGAAGCTATAAAGCAGGAAGTAAAACTACATTTCCTCCTTTTGTTTCTGGAAGACAGGTAGGTAAGGTAAGTTCTAAACAATACAAATTAACAGTTGAAATAAAGAACATGTCAATTTAACAAACTTATAGGAGTTGATTTAAACCAAGATGTTATATTATATAATCTGTAAAAGTGCAAAACATAAACCCGAGATAGTAGACGTTTGCCTATTGCAGATCACATGTGAAATATGGTTAAATCAAAACAAGAATGTTAACTAAGAATATAGACAAGTGGTACTCTCACCCACTTTGTCACACAGTGAAAAAGGAAATACAAAAAAAATGATGAAACATAGGCTGGACCTCAGAAAAGCTCAATTGAGACTGTTCACAGTGATAAGACCCAGCTGTCCACCGTTCTGCTTGGTCCCACAGTGTCATCAGTGTGGTGATGCTGTTGAGACTGGTCCCTGAGCAGCTCTGTTCTGTTTTCATGGCATTTAGTCGGTGTCCCTGCCATTAAAAATGAATGGTCATTGTGACTCATTTTGTAACTGCTTATGTAAGCTTCTAATGCGTGTTTTTCTCTCCGGAAGCCTGAATTTACTGCTCCCACACTCTTTCCTCACACGCTCAGTATTGTTTCCATCCTTTCAGAGGATTAATTTTCATTTTCTTTGGTCTTACACTAATTCAAACCATAACCACTGTCATCCTAACCTAACTTTAGTTAGACTTCCCAGAACCTTAATCAAGTCTTCAACTTGCAATCTTAAGGAAAGAACTGTATCAAACTGAAGAGCAACCAAACTGTCTTCAGTTTCATCACTCTTATGTGATCTCATAAAGATGGTTCCATGTGTACACGCTTGGCAGTGCTGTACCAAATGTTAATTGTAAGGAACTCAAGCTTCCCAAACGAATGTATTTACTTCCAAAATGGCTCCACTTACTGGAAAAGAGGAGCTTTGGTTTTTAAGTTTGTTTCAGTAGAGTCTGGCCAAGTCTTTTTTCCAGTGTGCTCTAAATTTACTGTTATTTCAAATGTTTCACCTTCCCCGGGAAATGTGACATTGTTTTTCAAGGGTAACTACAGGCACTGTGCTGAAAATAAAAATAAAACCATAAGCCAGTGCAGAATAGAAACGTGCTTGTTGACGTGGAAAGTCTCGTCAAACTCTACAATCACCGAACACTGAATTAATTTTCGATGTGGTGACAGTGGTGGTGGTGGAGGCAGTTAATATGCATCATTGATGTTGCCCATAATGATTCTAAGGACTATGACCCTGTCTATTCTGCTGTTAACCACAAGCAGACACCTGTGACTGCTCTCTAGGCCAATAGGCCTTGATTTGCCTGCTTTGAGCCTTTATTTGTTTATTCCCGCAAATGTCACGCATACAGACAAGCTGGTTAAAACAAAGCTTAGAAAGTGAGAGGTGTTCTTTTACATATCGGTCAGTCTATTTGCAACATTTAGGCATGAAATTTGACTATGTGTAAAGTAGTACCCCACTGGCTACAACAGTCTTCCCATGTTTGGAAGGAGAAGCGGAAAGCTTCTTTGGATTCATTGTCGTTGTTTGATGGAGTATTATGCTTGCTGATGTCTATCTCTTCAACACACAAATAGCTCGGCTGGTTTTGACACACACAGGAAATCTGCTCATGAGCGATGCTGCTATAATACCAGCATACTTTGTCTTCCTTTACATTGTTTAACAGAAAGTGTAGGTAAATGTTTTGATATAAAGTTTGAATATTTCTCAGTATGTGATCAATCTTAGCAATACTTCAGATATTTCTCTTTCATTATTTTTTTTTGTAAAGGGTATCCATGGCATTGATTTGGATGAACTAACTGACAAGCTGCATTATCGGCTTCATTATCTTGTTGCATTACTAAGCATAAAGTGGAAACATCATACCTAAGGGTATTAATAAACTTCCCCTTTTCAACAATACCATAAAGTCAGCCTTCCATTATTAGTGCTTTAAAAGAATAGATGAACATTTAGAGAAACTGTATTAGTCCCTTTCGTGTTTGAATTAAATTAAGAGTGATATCATTCATACTTTTGTATGGTAACTTTTTACCATACAAAACCCAATCTGTTTGTGTTTTTTTTTTTTTTGCCAACTCTCATGGTGTCAGTAAAGCTCACGACACAATAAACAGGAAGCCATGAAGTCCCTGCCTTACAAAAAACAGTTTTTTCTTTGCACGTAGGATAAATTTGACTTTTAAGCACATTCAAGCACCAGCAGTGATTCATAAATGTCACAGAGTATGCAAGGGTTGGGTGCATATATCCATATGGCACAACAGCAGCAACTTCCTTAACCGTTAATAACTAGTAATTATTTGACACAGGGCTGACATCTAAAAAGTAAAAATGTCAAATATGGCAGCAGATAACCTGGTATAAATGAGAGCATATTTTATAATCTCCAAAGTTTCTGTGGTTGGATAAATTCTTACACATGGTTATAATTTAGTGTTCAGGAAATCAGGAAATTTTAAACTAATAAAACAGTTTTGGCAGCAGAACAAGGGGTCGTTTTCTGCTCATAAATCCTAATTAATCACTTGGATTACTAACTGTATACTTCATGAAAGTACAATTTCTTCACATTCAAGTAAAAAGTGGCTCCTGTAAGCTATTTAAAGGACCAGTTCACTGAAATTACAAAAACAACTGTACAAATATTCCCGTGGAAAGGCCTTCTCTCCATGTACTTGGTTCTGATGGTGTTTCAAAGAAACTTTCTTTTCCATGGATTGTGTTCATTCCACAACCAGAGTAATTCTGCAAACCCTATACTCCATGCCTAACAATGTGTTTGCGATAGATTAGCATACACTGTTACAAGCACTAGGCTTTTGAAATGTCTCCATGTGTGTAGATGAAAATGTAATGTCAACCATAAATGGAGGTGGAAGCAAGCAAACCTGTAATGATAACGGCCTGCCAGCTAAAACAGCTACAAAGTCCTCACTGTTCAGCTACTATCACTAACAGATTACTTTTGTCATAATAATTGAGACAAGTTTGTGTCCAGCAGACTTGAGTTTCAACAACAACAGAACAGTTGTCCAAGGTATGCAGCAGTGCAGCCCTGTCAGCCTGCAGAGCCCAGAGATGAATGAAAAGCATAACAGAAAGAGAACGCTACAACACAGTGAAACCTGGCACTGTGGCAAAACGCACAACAGCTGATTTGGTTTAGTTCTGTGTGACAGGATGCTTCATGTGAAAGCAATCTGTGAAATGTAAGTGTGCCTTTCAAAGTATGCGAGCTGTGCGTTTTCTCTCTGCCAGAGATGCATTGGATCACTCCTCAAGCACTCCCATGCCTGGCCTATTCTTAGCCTGTAGGGCAATCACCCGACTGGAAAAGACTCGCTCCAGAGAAAGAGGGGGTCTTATTTTATCTGTGATGTTGCCCCGAGAGCAACAAGACGTCACCCTCACATGTCAAGATGCTTAGTGGTGCAGCTCGTGCCTCATGGTGGCAGTGATCCAGATGCCTTTGGAGATCTACTAAAGCCGACTTTGACATTTGAGATGATAAGGATACACATACACACTGTCATATCCTCTAACAGCCACTTTAAGATAGTGCCCAGACATGATGTAGTGCTGTGAACCAGCATCTGTGGAGATACATACTGTGGGGTACTGTATCCACTGTCACATCTCTAATGAAAGCTGTTTGTTTAATTCTTTAAAATTAGTATGTAATATTCAAAGAAAGTGTGTGTTTAGATAATTGATAGCAGCTGTTGCAAGGTCAAGCACAGGGCTCACCTGAATCAGAGAATGATTGCAGACTAATAAACTTCTGAGCGGAGCAACTAAAAGAGCTCATGTCAAGCTCGTGTCTCCTCACATCATTAATAATAATTACACATTCATTATATGCTTAATCTCATTGCTGGAATGGTACATTTTGCTCTGGTATTGTGTCACATATATTTACAAGGTACTGTGAAGACTTACAGTGCGTATACATTAGAATGCCAGAATTTTAAAGCTTTAAAGCAGGCAGATAGGGGCTTTTCCTGCATCTTTTTTTGTCTGTTGTTAATGTGACACTTGGACCAGAATAGATATTAGTGTGATCATTTGATCTTAATCAGCAGCTAAGTCAAGGCTTTGTGCCAGAGCTTACTTTCACACGACAGACATTAGTCTTTGAAAGCACAGATGAATTTTTAAACAACATTCCTGGCCTTCTTGTTTACAGAGACACGTTCCAATGCCTTTATCTCAATATAGGTTATGTGTCACAGTGTTTTCCTTTGGTAGTCTTGCCAGAAGACAGATGTATAATATTTGCAAATGTATTTGCAAATGTCTGCACCAGACTCTTTGTATTGGACATCATTTGTTTCCTGAAAAAATGCACAGCATGATGGTGGATAGTCAAAGGGTTTTGCAGCAGATCTGCAAATTTGGATGCATTTTGCATCCTTATTCCTTCTGTAATTTACAGCATTTTTAAATCCCTGATGGTTACTGTGTTTGAAAGCTGTCACTTTGAATAATTACAAGTAATTGGTAACCCACATAATATACCGTGATATCTCTTCCCATAATTAGACAAAACAACATAGTTGTCAAACAATAGCATCCAACAAACAAGCAGTCAGACAGGATTAGTTAAAGCTTGTGTTGAACTGAATGGACAGAAATATGTGCATCCTTTGTTATTCTGTTTAGCTTGAATTTACTAGAACTGAAATGCAGCAGCCAGATTGTACAGGAACTGAGTGAGTGACTGTTTAAGCGGTCAGCGGTTGTGGAAATAGATTTGTGTGTGTTTTTAAAGCTTTAAGTAAGTACTAGTGTCTGGGAATGCAAAGCACATGTGTTGGGCCAACAGTCAGCTGGGTGGTGTGTTGCCCTGATGGTCCTTTCATTTCACGCTATGACGTGAGATGAGCAGAGATGAGGTGATGGATACCAGGGAAATTATGTAATTGTACAGGCTTGCATGATATTGGCATGATTTTTGTTTATTTATTTATTAGAGTGACTCATCTGCCAAAGGCCAGGTGCTGAAAATGACCAAATATCAGTTACTCGGTCTGCATTTCAAACTAGTCATCTAAACCTAATCATTCAAAACCAGCTTGCAGTGCAAATGCCATGCTTCACTTGATTTTATGTACAGTGGGAATTACGTATCTTCTTCTATTTTAATGCATGACACATGTTGATGTTAAATATTTGAAATGTACCATCACTTATTAATGTGCTTACGGAGGCCTATAATCCACTGGAGAATTACAGCATCTTTTAGCTCATTGTTTTGTTGTTACAGGGTTTGTCAGTCTTATTTTATCCCAGGCTGTAGCAGACGGGTCTTTCCAGAAAAAAAAATGTCTGAAGTACTTGTTAAACAAGTTAGCATCAAAAAAGATGAACAGGGCTGCATAGTGAACAGAATATTCAGATACTGTTTGTCCTTAAGTACATGGCAGAGATCAAAGTACTAATATGAGAGCAGCTCCAGAGAACTGCTGCTCAATGAACAGTTTGTGTTTTTCAGACCATTCTCTTTTTAATGTAGAGATGGTTGTGTTGGAAAAACCCCAGTAGATCATCAGTTTTTGCAATACTCTGACCAGCCTATCTGGCACCATGTTCAGAGACACCTGAGTCATCAGTCTTCCCCATTCTGATGTTTACTTTGACCTCTGGGACGTCATTTTGACGATGTTAACATGACTACATGCAGTGAGTTGTTAGTTGTTAGTGTCAGATATTTGTTTTAATGACTTTTGTAACTAAAAGAGTGGCAAGTGAGTGTTTAATAACTATAATAATTGAAGAATGTTGATGATTTGTGATACTCGTCTTGGGCTCTAGCCTTTACCATGAATGGAATTCCAACCCAAGATTTAGTTCCTATTCCAAAGTACAATTTTCTTTACCAGCACTGCCTTTGACAGCACTGTAGAGCTTTGTCTAAGCTACACTGCCAGTAGTAATATAACCTTCCACAGACACAGGAGTTGTGAATCTAATTAGATGGCTCACTCTCAGTGACGATCAGGGATCCATTAACAGTCAACTCTTTGCCTTTTATTTCCCTGTCTGTCTGCCATACATAACTAAAACCATCGAACTACATTTAAAGTTGTTTCTAGCATGCTCTAAAAAACATATGTGTGTGCTCTGGTTCATTATGTTTAAAAGGTTGCTACAGAAGATCAGCAAGTCTGCTTTATGGAGCAGCCTCTCTTTAGAGGAAGAAAACCCATAAAGTGCAAACTACACAGAGCAGCGGCTTCAAAAGTCACAAAGTCTTCACAGTAAATATGGAGGCAGATAATATTTGTCTCCACAAGGTGCTATACTGCTCCAGAGCTGATATACTGAGACATTAAAATTTTCTCACCTTAGAAACTGAAGCTGAAA
This sequence comes from Maylandia zebra, assembly GCF_041146795.1. Taxonomy (NCBI): domain Eukaryota; kingdom Metazoa; phylum Chordata; class Actinopteri; order Cichliformes; family Cichlidae; genus Maylandia; species Maylandia zebra. Next base: position 6,519,392 of record NC_135167.1, read on the forward strand.
TAGGTGTTGATGAGGTTCAGTGTCACATCAGTGTCTTCCAGTAAATAATCAGGGACGTGCTTAAATATCTTGCTTAAGACCACTTTACAGTTTCATCTTGTTTGTCAGTGATTGTGCAGATTAAGTACCTTTATTGGTGCAGCTCAGAGATGAGGTTTATTTTTATGTGTGTAGACTGAGTAAGAAACTGTGTACAAAAGGTGAAACACATTAAAAAAAAGCCTAGTGTGAAGTAAATGGACTGGTTCCTATACAGCGCTTTCCGACGTTATCTGAACACTCAAAGCGCTTTACACAACTTGCCTCATTAACCCAGAGCCTGTACTTCTTTACTTAAGTAAAACTGAAAACATTTTTAACACTAATATCTATACTTAGTTACAGAATGTCTGCACTTTTGCCACCTCTGCGACTAACACCTTGCCTGAGAAGTCTGTATAGAAATATCACTATCTATGCATACTCAAAGGTGCATCGGGAAAAAAAGGTTTTGACTATAAACCTGTAAATTTGCAAATGTGTTCTCAGTGTCTGAGAAGCAGCTATGTACAGTGAGCGTTACGAGACTTGAATCTGATTTCTAGTGTTCTCAGTGGTCAGTTACCCTTCCTGATTTCAACCATATTGCACACAGGGAGCAACCAGATCCATACACATCCTGTTTTTGGTAGTACCTCAATTTTAATGTTCCACAATCAATTCATGTACTGACTATGCATACTCTTTCTCTTCTGTCTCTACTCTCAACAATCAGATTATCAGGGGAAATGCTCATTAAACTGCATGTTTTTACTAATTTTAACCTTTTACTAAAGAACTGGTGGTGAAAGGCTTTTGTTTGTTTGTTTGTTTTTTAACCAATGCTTACCTGTTTTTCCCTTTTGTTTTTTTAATGCTACTCCTTTATAACTATGTCACCTACAGGCCCTTAACAAGAAGGAACACAGAGGCTGCGACAGCCCTGATGCTGACGCATCCTATGTCCTCACTCCTAATACTGAAGAAAAATACAAGAAGATTAATGAAGAGTTTGACAACATGATGAAGACTCATAAAATTGTAAGTTGCGTTGTTTGTTTTTTTTGTTGGTTTTCAACATTTTGTTTAGTGACTGTTCCCACCCCCATTTTCTCTGTAGGGTCATTAATTAAGAACCTTCCAGTCATTTATCCTCCATCCACAGTCTGTGGTGATAATATGTCTGGTCATGCTCACAGACACAAAGATGAAGACAATACAACTGATAAAAGACAATTGCATTTTACCAGTTCATGTATTTCATTTTAATGCTGATTGGCTCTTTTTGTCTCTTGCTGCCTTCTTAGTCCACAGGCCAGCAGCAGCAGCATCAACAGCACTTCATGCATGTAGCACCAGGCAGCATGGCCTACAGTCACAGTGGAGGAGGAGGGGCAACTTCCCAGGCACTAGCTGCAGCCACAGCAGCTTTGGCTGACGGTGGTATCCTCACCTCACCTCACTCGCACCTCCACAGAAACATAAACTCTTCACAAAGACCCCCGAGTGCTGGAAGTGAGTAATATGAACTTTGTGTTGTTCTTTGGTAACTAAACTTACTGTTAAACTGCACACTGAGCCGATGACAATAACTCAGAGGAGACATGAAAATGAATGTGTGCAAGGATGTCCAGATAAGCCTTAGAATTATGAGTAGAAGAGAGACTATGTAGAAAACTATGTATTTTAATTAGACAGTATAGTAGTTTTTAATGGAGATGCAGGAGATGAGCCATGCAAACATTCTGCGCAGGAGGAATTACTGATTTCCATTGTATTTATTTATTTCTTAACATTGATTTGAAGACAGCGCATCTGATAAAAACAACAGTTTGACTGTTATTGTACAGAAAAAGGCCCTGCTGGGGAAAATACATTCGAGCAGATAGAAAGTGAACGATCTAAAGCAATCTTACTTAAAGCTGCAGTCTTATTTAAAATCTTATTAATAAGATAAAAAGATGGATGCATGCAGAGTGGTTCTTAGTGATTGCAGAACATTAAATGCGAGAAAAACGTAATAACGAATCCTAACGAGTGTGTTGTGTTTATCCTCAGGTGGCCTGCAGGGCAGTTCCGAGCTGGCTCTGCAAAATGGATCTGGACCGACTGGTATGTATCCAACAGGAGTTTAACAAACATGCTCTGACATGTATACTGCATACGCACAAACACAACTCCCTGCATATGGAGCAGTCTTTGCAAGCTTGTTTTGCTTGTGATCCCATGTGAGCAGCTGCATGTGTTAACTGTGTGTGATCTGTTTGAACAAATAGTTATTTGTTTTCTTGATTTTTTTTTTTTCTAGAGGCCTTAAGGGATTAAAATTAGCCAATAAATTACGAAAGAATGAAATATAAGAAAGAGGTTCCACAGAAATAATCTGATAATTAGTTCATGGCTCCTCTGAGGTTCTGTTAGCGCTTCTTAAAATAGTGGGAGTTGATGTAAGATGGTGATGGATTTGCTATTGGTCAGCTAAGGCCAGTGGATATGGGATGTGTTCTTCCAGGAGCCTGGCTGCACCTCAGTTTCATCCCTCCTGGTTTTTGTTGCTGCTCTTCTGCCCTTATGCTTTGGTCCACAACCCTTTCTACAAACTGTCTTTGCATAATTCCCCTCCTGCCATGGCCGTGCTCTCTTTCTCAGGAACACTGCCATTATGTAATGCCAAGAGAGAGAAAATATGAATTATTCATGATTATCTCCTGTATAATATATAGCTGTACTTTCTCCAGTCCGCATGCAGAACTTGGCTGTGGACATGTTGATTTAATGGATCTAATACATGAGACTGTAATACTCCACTCCATTTTCAAGTGCATTCCAAAGCTCTAAATATTTGAAACTTGTGCTATATGCATGATGCTTTCCATTAACAAAAAAATATCCTTTGCAAAATTCTTACAAAAAGTAGCTAGAATCAGCACTTAAGTGAAAGTTGGAATTGAATTACCATCACTTCTTAACATCCTCCACACGTCTGTATTTAGTGAATGGATTTGGAAAGATCATACCATCAAAATCTCCTCCTCCTCCTCCACCTCATGGGAACAGCATGGTCCCTACCAGCCGCAAGACAGACCTCCGGGTCCTCATCCCCCACTCCAAAGGAATGATGCAAACACTGGTAAGTGTGTTTTCTTTTATATTTATAACCAAAACAAAAAAGCCTTTATAATGAGTAATATTCTTAAAAATGTTACCTAAAGCTTTATGTATTTATTTAGGTCCAATACAGAACAGCAATCAAGCTTGTAACATGTGATGTAGTTTTAGTTTTGACTGGAACTAGGAAGAGTCCTCTAGCTGCTGACAGCTCTATAAAACCATGAACCTTTGATTCCTGATCTGGATTTTATTAAGAATCAGAACAGTACATTGTGTTTTCTAAGCCTGTGGGATCCTGGAGTCAGGCATGAACAGGGTAAATATATGACACAGATTACCACAGAGTGGGCCAACAACTTTTGAGAACAATTGGTTTGACACTATTTGGGGCAGATGGTTGGTGGTTTTACAGATGAAATCATAGTTCCTTTGAAGAATGGACAATACTGGCAAAAGCTTGCATGCCTCATTTGACCGACTTCACTGCTACTTCTTTATAGTCCCTTCCAGTAGACTCAACAAGATTCAGTCTTATTGTGAACTAACACTCTTTTGATTACATTTAAGGTTCCCGTAATCTCTTTAAAACACACGTGGATGTGCAGAATCTATAGGCAAGGTGCAAAGTTCTGTTTGTGGTCCACTTCTAGTCAGATTTTTTTTTTTGGAAACGCTAGGATTTAACCAGTAGCAGTAGGCTTTAGGTAAAACGTCTGTGTGGAGAGTAAAAGGGGAGTGCCACCTTAGAAAGCCCACTGGCTACGCCAGAAGCTGTGAAAGATCGGCCATTATACTCAGAGGCTGAGTCAACAGACTAGCCTGAAGGGTTTCCAGACTGAAGTTTGTCACACATTTGACTAAATGCATATATATCTCATCATAAAATCTATGACCCAAATTGGCATTCACACTAAATAGCAGCTTAAACTAACACAAAAAAGAATGTAAAAGCTTATTAGTTCAAGTTTTGCCCAAAAGTTTTGGAAAACAACAGCCTGTTCATCTGAAAAGTCCGACAGTTCGACTAAGTTTCCAAGTCATATGTCTCTTTGTGAGGGCAGTGCAAATTCTTTATGGAAGCTCAAGTCTTGTTTAGACTCAGTACCAGTAGAACAGAAATGCAGAAATAATATCAAGTGCGAAAAATTGGGCATAAAAAAGTGCTTTAAAAGCTGCCTGGTACACACAGTTACGGTTCTTATATACATGACATCAGAGCACCAGTTCATGGTTGTGTAAGATGACTTGGAAGACTGTAGAAGGAGTCTGTTTTCCTTTCTTAAGATTCCACATTCTGCAGCTGTGCCGGGTCGCTGAAGTTATTGATTTGCCCTTAACTCTCCTACTGTTGCCCTTGCCTCCCACACTGTGCTCAGACATGATGTAACAATTAGTAAACAATGGAAACGGACACTCTTTTCTTTGTATTTTTCCTTTTATGGTGACCGACCAGCTCCATTATTCTACTGGTTGTGGTTTCCAGGGGATTTTTACATATTGCAGAAGGATATGAGTTTCTATTTTCTGGTGTTCTAGAAATTAATGTCGAGGTCTTTTCATAGAAAAAGGAAGAGTTTCACATATGTGCGATATAAGAAAAGAATATCCAGACTATTTAGAAATGAATAGTAAAATAAATCTATATTAAATATAATTTAGATTACAAATTCAGAGCACATTAGAGGTAGCTTTTAAAGTTTTAATAGCGATGTTTAATGTCACTGAAATTCAGAGTGACTAAATTTCTTTTGGAGAAGTGATGAATCAGCAGCCATTCATTCCACATTAAGTAATCATAATTCCTCATCATTCTGTTGATCTTATCTGTTTGTCAATTATCGGTGACTGGGTGACAAATAATTTGTTGTTGTCATGTTTGCAGGAAACAGAATCTGGCAGAGTCTAGTTTTCAGGAACTGTGCTGAATGGGTTTGCAGTCGTTTGAAGCTGGAACACTTATAAAATCCGAACCATGATACGGCTAATGCCTCCACCCTGTTTAAACCAACAGAAGAAGCCACTCATATTTTTCTTTCTGCTTTTCATTCACTCCAGCAAAAGATGTTGTGTTGTGGTCTCACAACTCCTCCTCAGTGTGATCATTTTGAAACTGCCTTTCACTTCCTCCTGTGCACATGTTAGTGTAAGCGGCATGCTTTGTTTAGTGTGTTTTGCACAAACAGGCGAAAACAACAAAGCAAAAACAACTGAGGAGGTCTGCATTTCTTAACAGGATGTCTGTGTCTACTACTCACTACCATGATAGCTTTAACTTGGATTCTGTAGTGCATTATCTGTAGTCCACAAATGCAAGGACACCATAGAAAACACAGGGAATGAGACATGTATGGGTTGGTTAACCCATTGTTTTTATGTTTGCTGAGCAATGAATGACCTGGTTCAGGGTGACGTGATTGAAAGATGAACGAAAAACAACTCCTAAATTCAGTGTGATAAGTTGAGTTCATGAGCCACCTGTTCTGAACTGATAGGCTATTTTAGGACAATGAATAATTAAGAATGAATTACCTGCTGCTATTCAGTTGATATTTCAGTTGTGTGTTTTCTAAAAGCAGACAGCCGAATAAATTGCACTGATATCGCTTTTTGGAAAAGAAGAGGATTTCATGTCATTAAAGGAAACTGACTGATAAATTAGACTATCAAGTCTTGGGTTAAACATAAACATTCAAAAAGTACATTTTTTAAACTAAACTGCAGTTTCTGAATAGTTAGTGGATTTCTGTTAGACTTCTGTCTTTACAAAACATTCAGTTTTGTTGAGAAGAATGCAAATCCTTGTTCAATTCATGTGCAACTTCTGCTAGCACTATGGGAAGTGTAGGAAATTCAAAACTATATATTTTGAACTGATTAATGTTTTTTTGTTTGTTTTGTTTTTAAAACAGGGGATGTGAGCTTATACTGACATCTTGTGGTTGAAATGGGGCATTAATAATAATAATAATGGATTGGATTTATATAGCGCTTTTCAAGGCACCCAAAGCGCTTTACAATGCCACTATTCATTCACTCTCACATTCATACACTGGTGGAGGCAAGCTACGGTTGTAGCCACAGCTGCCACAGCATTACAAGTCTAGTTCTAGCGAACACTATAATTGCGATCTAAGCACAAAAAGCAACAAACTAAGAGAACAGTAACATTTCATGAGTGAACTTAGTGACTTTATGTCTTTGTTTATTATTTGTTTTCAGAATAACCAAAGGATGAGTAGCAGTCAGTCCAGTCAGCCTCTTTCCACACCAGTTGTCTCTATCACCACACCCAGTCTACCCCATCAGAGTCTGGTTTATGCTGGCATCGGCTCGGCCTACAACGGTACAAGTTCTTTTTACTATTCGTGCTGTGTTTCTGTAGTTACCTTAGCCCTGCTGACCTCAATATTTTACAGTATGCCCCCCAAAAAATCAAATAAGAAAACAGTGTACATTGCGGTTTGTTTTAATTGGTTAATGGAATTGCTGAATTAATTAGGTGGTGTTAAATTTCAGCTCTTTTAGACAGTTTATAATGGTATGACCAACTGTATCAGGGCAATTTTTAAAAGAATTTACTCTATTTTTGTGTGTATCCCATTCATTTAACATAAACACTGTTAGATCTTTAAATTAAAAAAAACATAAAGCAACAGCAGCCTGAAAAAATACAAAATGCTAGATTTAAATGCTACTTGGATGGAAGTGAAAAGGTGAATGTGAAAAAATGAATTGCTCCCTGGGCCTAATAGCTTGCCAAACTGCCAGCTTTAGCAGCAGTAGCTGCAACCACATACTTTTGATATCTAGAGATCAGTGCCTGGCATTCATGGTGGCAATTTGACCCCCTCTTCTATCCAGAAATGCTTTAGTTCAGTCACACTGGAAGGTTTTCAAGCTTATTAAGCAGCTTGAAAAATAATAACTTTTTTGTTTTAGTTTTAGCCTGAATTGTTTCTAATAGTTCTTGATTGTAAGGAATTCCCTGAAAAAATAACAAACTGGAGCTGTGAGATTTCATAACGATATGGGATGGAATACAAGAGTAAAGGCTGCGAATATAGGTAAAATGAAAATGACTCAGGTGTTTGGATGTAAAGGAAAAGCCTTACTAACAACAACAAAAGTCTCCGCGAGTATCCACAAATTGCAGTTAGCATCAACTTCTATCAAACAAGAGATGGGTAATTGTTTCACATGGGGCGTTTTTGCTCATTGTGGTCAAGTGGAACAAAACTACAACCTTAAACCTTGCCAAGGAAAATGAAAAGAAGTCTTATGAACACTGGCAGGACATTCTCTGGTTAAATAAAACCATTTTAGTCTAGATCAGATTTTATACAGTGTGTGTGTGTGTGTGTGTGTGTGTGTGTGTGTGTGTGTGTGTGTGTGTGTGTGTGTGTGTGTGTGTGTGTGTGTGTGTTGTTTTTTTGTTTTTGTTTTTTTTTATATTGACCTGGCCAGGACTACTACACTGGCTGCACAGTGGTAACTGTGAATCATGGATGTGTGAGTGTGCTAATCCATGGCAACATGAGTGCAAAAGGTCAGCCACTGAGCACTGCCGTTATGGGCTGTGTCTTTCTCCCATATCCCCTTCAACTGAGTATAGCTGGTTTATTCTCCTGCCTTCTATCTCTCTGAAATAAACTAAACCACTGTCCAGGATGAGACAACAAACATCAACAACAACATGGCCACAACTGACCGTGTGCTTAGTTAATACCTTAGGCAGCAGAAACCCGAGAAAGAAGAGGTGCAAGGAGACAAACCATCATGGGAGGATAGGCCCGTGCACGGTTTGCAGCAGATAGAAGGAGTGGCTTACATTCAGAAATCCTACCAGTGTCTGGACAAAGCTGGATTGAAAGACATCACAGAGGCACTAATCATGGCAGCACAGGAACAAGCTCTAAGTACAAGATCCATAGATGCTGTGGTCTACCACACCAGACAAGGCCCCAGGTGCAGACTGTGTAAAGATTCCCCTTAAGACAACCAAGCACATAACAGCCCTGCCTTCTAGCAAGGCAGATGAAATCCCACTGTTAGTTGGAAATTACTTTTTTTCTGGCCTGAAATTTTCTTTAACATTTAAATTTTTTTCAAAGCACTCTATCCAGTCTGTATTCAGTTATATTAATAAAAAAAACACCCTGAAATAGCTAATTAAAGTTAGTTAACTAACTAAAAACACTGTGATCGTTGCCAAATGATGTAGTATTGAAATATTTTTCTAATGCTACACAACAGAGTTCTCTGTGTTGTTGTGTACTATAAGTATTTTCAAACACAATGATTTAATCCAGTCATCAACAAAATACCAACTTTCAAAGCCTCTCAGCTACCTTGTGTCACAAAACTGAGTATAGAGGCCTCCGTGCATGTGGGCAAATACAGGGCTCTAGTGGGTGAGTTCTGGTTTCACTTTTACAAATTTTCAGCACATTACTAAAAGTGAAATAGTTTCAGGTAGCTTAGCAGCTCATAACAAGAATGTAAGAGAAGTTGTGGTGCAGCGTTTATACTGTATTCAAGTGTTGTTAAAAAAGGTAATGTTTGACTTTTTATAGAAGTGTAATGCTTTTTGATCGGCATGATGTGCATGTAGTGTATGAATGTGAGAGTGAATGAATAGTGGTATTGTAAAGCGCTTTGAGGGGTCCCGAAAAACGCTATATAAATGCAGTCCATTATTATTATTATTATTATTATTATTATTAGTCTCTCTCCTTCTGTCTTTGTCAGATTACTCCCTGAACAGTGGAGCGTTATCAGGCTTTAACTCTGCTGCAGGGCCCTCTCTGAGCTCAATGGCAGCATGGGAGCAACAGCAGCTGAGCTCCATGGGGTAAGAGCCTGACACAGTTAAACTGTCTCCCTTCATGATTTACAGATTAAATGTTTAACCATTTCTCTACACTGTTTTTTTTTTTTGTGCAGACATACTGTGTTGTTGACATAAAGTTAAAAATTACCTGATCATACAGTGTGCAGTAAACTGAAGTAGCGTGCACAGAGTTGGAGAAATGCAAATATGTATAAATATATACATAGATATAATATATATGATAACAGATTCCATGACATAGATAATTGCCCTAAAATATGTAATAAATAATAATTCTGGTTCAAACATCACACATTTTTGCTTTTGTGTAAGACCATGAAGTTATGTACTTTTGGGTGATGTATGTAATAAAAAGCTATTTTATAAATCAACATATCTGCTATATGTTACGTCTATTAGACACATTTTACCCTAGCTATGAAATCAATCAAATTGTAAGTACAATACTGGCCTCTTAATCTGTGGTAACGTAGATGTTTAAAAGAGCTTTAAACAGAAATGCAGTTATCTCCGCTTTTTACTTTAAATACATTATTATTATTAAATGTACTCAATAGCCACAGTTTTCAGAGAAAACGTTTCTGTTTACAGGCCGATTACAGCCATGTCACCACCAGATGGCATCTTCACTCCAGAGTCACAGCCTCAAATTTTCTCTTCCTCTGTCTGTAGGTCAGGAAGCTCCACTCTCTCCATCAGCACCAATCATAACATCAACATCAAAGCTGAGCCAATCTCTCCACCCCGCGACCACCTCAGCCAGTCTGGGTACATGACCCATCCACATGTTCACCCTCATCTTCACTCCTCTGCCTCCTCATCAGCTCGAGCAGAGATGGGGCGATCCCCTTCTGACAGCGTTGGCTCCTCCTGCAGCTCTCACGAGGGCAGCAGTGACCGGGAAGAGCAGCAGCGACCTGACTTCCACTTGCTCCCTGCGAGTCGGTCAGAGGGCAGGGAGAGTCCGACAGTCAAGCGGATCCGAATGGACAGCTGGGTGACATAGAGCCTGGAGCTACATCGAGAAGCTGCACCAGGGCAAAAAACAGGAAGGACACTGTTGTGCAAATGAAATGTGGTTTTTATTGACGTGTTCTGTTGAATTTTCTTTAATTTTTTATTTTTTTGCTGTTGTTTTGGTTACTCGGAATTTCTTGATAAGGGTTGAGCAACATTCGTCTGAGCATTCTTGATTGGATAAAGCTGAAATTACAGTGGTACTTCATTTAATCTTATTTTCTTCTTTTACAAACAATTAAAGCTTTGGAGATTAAATATCTGGGTCCAAATGCAGTACAGTTACAGTAGAGTACAGTTATTTCCATTTGCAGTGCACTGTGGCGCTGGATGGAAGAGAGACAAAGCATAAAATCAAAGTTCATGAGTGGGTAAAGTTACTTGGTGTCAACCAATTCATTTCTAATCTTCTCAGGGTTTAAAACCATTAAATGAGTCCATCGTGAAAGCAATACTCCCTCCACATCATCATTTCTGTTACTCCTCTTTATAAAAACACGTATTTATATCAGCCAAAGCAGTATACTGTTTTCTATGTTGTGTGTGTTTTTATATTGTGCACAAAATTATACAATATTTCATTCAGATTTGAAATCGAAAGCCATGGACACTTGTATATGTACTACCAAAACATGTCACTATTGTTTGTACATAGTATCTTTAATATATATCACTTTTGGTGTAACTATAGCGTTTTGTCAGTGTGTTTTATCTGCCTGCCTTCACACTTTGTCTCCTGAAACTCCCATAATTTCTTAGATAAAGCTACTTTCAGCTGCTCCTTTGTTACAAGGGGTCGCCAAAGCAGGTAGGTCTGCATATTTGACTTGGCAGTGTTATGCCAGATGCCCTTCCTGGTACAAACCCAAGGGGGATTTGTGTCTCTGGCTGGAATTTAACCAGCAACCTTTTGCTTGCCAAGCAAAGTTGTTAAAGCCTACACTACAGAACCATTTGTATCCTTTCTTAGATAAATAGATAAACTGGCTTTGTTAAGAAAGCTTAGGAAACAATTCTTAAAAAAAAAAAGGTTACTGGTCGAGGAGGCGTCTGTTTGCCTTACAGCTGAAATGCAGTGGCCTGGGTTCGAGTCGGATCTCTGGAGACCTTTGCACCCTCTCCCCCTCTTTCCTGTCTACTCATCACTGTTAAACTATCAAATAAAGCCCAAAACCCCCCAAAATAAATGTGAGAAGAAGACAACTCCTCTCTAGAAAAGGTTTATTGATTAGTTAATAAATATGTATATATATATATCCCTGTAAAAAAGATTTAGGAAAATGGATGCATTATAAAGAAAGATAAAACTGCTGAAACTTTTTAAAAAGCTGCTGAACACATGCACATCAACTCCTGCTTGGCTGATGGTGTTAGGTGATAAAACACAATGTCATAGATCAGAAAACAAAGCGGAACTCTTTAGAGGAATTTGTTCTTAAATCTGTTATCGTATATATGTACCTTTGACTCCCATACCAGTGTCTTTTGATAGAGTATTTATCTGCTTTGGTCTTTATTAAATAAGTAACTTGTGCCTAATGATGGTTACACACTTAAGGCCATGTGTCTTTGTGAGATTACGTTTTTTTTTTTAAATATACGTTGTATATATCTGAGATAACCATGGATGAAGACAGTTAATATAAATATTACTTTAATGGCACTGAATCCATACAATAAGAGACACATTGAATTCTTGTACTGAGAGAAATCTTACCTCCAGAGAGATGGGAATTTACTGAATGACTTTATGACTGAGCAGAAGATGATTAAACCTGAGAAAATGCAACATGTGGGTAAGTACAAGGTAGCGCATGTGGTGAGAAGCAAAAGCTGCAAAAGACTAACCACAGTGCTTCCACTGAATGAGAGCATGGCTGGAAAATGTAACAGCTTTGACTCTGCAATGAAAGACGGATACAAAAAAAGAGCAAAGTGAAAGTTTTTTTTTGAAATTTTAAGTCTGTGGAAAGATGTCATTCTAAATAAAGAAATTACAAAACAGCTTGCAAACCAACCATGACATCTTTCCACAGACTTAAAATATAAACGTACTATCAATTACAACCTAGTGGCAATTTCAGCTTCCTTTTACATCATCTTTATGATTCAATTCTGTCATAATCAATTGAGTCTGATTTTGCTTTTCAAAATGAAAACCCAATATGTGTTGAAACAGCAATTTTCATTTTTAAAAAATTCTGAAATAATTGAAAGAGTATATCACATATGGACAAATTCGACGGGCCATTAATTTGAAAGGCGAAATCACATGAAATTTACATGGTTTTACTGTCGGGTTGGATACTGTTGATCTAAAGTGGAATTATCCTGTGGAAACAGCATCTTTCAATTTAAGAGCATTTTGAAATCGTTAAACGAGTAGGTCGTCTACGGGCAATTTGAAAATACTTGATCTTAACATCGTATCTCTGTGGGGTTGTATACTGTTGATTTAAAGTGAAATTATTCTGTGGAAACAGAAAATTTCCTTTTTAGAGCATTCCGAAATCACTGAAAGTTAGGTAAGTTATTGGCATTTTCAACAGGCCATTATTTTGGAAGGCAAAATCAGAATGACTTGAAATTGAAGTAGTACCATGGTGTGGATGTACACTTTTGATCTAACATGGATTCATCCTGTGGAAAGAGCAAGTTTCATTTTTAGAGCGTTCTGAATTCTTTAAAAGAGTAGGTCGTATATCGGCAATTTGAAAAGTCTTTTATTTTGGAAGGCAACATCAGACTGATTTGATATTGATATGGTATCACTGTGGGGTTGGATACTATTGATCTAAAGTGGAATTATGCTGTGGAAACAGCAATTTTCCATCTTAGAGCATTTTGAATTCGCTCCAAGAGTAAGTCATATATGGGCAAATTGAAAAAGCTTTTATTTTGAAAAGCAAAATCAGACTGACTTGAAATTGACATGGTAACATCGTGAGGTTGTATACTGTTGATCTAAAGTGGAATTACCCTGTGGAAACTGAAATCTTCCTTTTTAGAGCATTCTGAAATCACTGAAAGTTGGGTAAATTATGGGCATTTTCAACAGGCCATTATTTTGGAAGGCATAATCAGAATTACTTGAAATTGATATGGTAACATCGTGAGGTTGTATACTGTTGACCTAAAGTGAAATTATCCTGTGGAAACAGCAATTTTCACTTTTAGAGCATTTTGAAATCTTTAAAAGAGTAGGTCGTATCTTGGCAATTTGAAAAGTCTTTTATTTTGGAAGGCAAAATCAGAATGACTTGATATTAATATGGTATCACTGTGGGGCTGTATACTGTTGATCTGGAGTAGAATTATCCTGTGGAAACACGAAATTTCCATTTTAGAGCATTTTGAAATCACTGAAAGTTAGGTCAATTGTGGACAATTTGAAAAGGCTTTTACTTTGGAAGGCAAAATCAGAATGACTTGATATTAATATGGTATCACTGTGGGGCTGTATACTGTTGATCTAAAGTGGAATTACCCTGTGGAAACAGGAAATTTCCATTTTAGAGCATTTTGAAATCACTGAAAGTTAGGTCAATTATGGACAATTTAAAAAGGCTTTTATTTTGGAAGGCATAATCAGAATGACTTGATATTGATATGGTATCACTGTGGGGCTGTATACTGTTGATCTAAGGTGGAATTACCCTGTGGAAACAGGAATTTTCCATTTTAGAGCATTTTGAAATTGTTCCAGGATCAAGTCAGATATGGGCATTTTGAAAATGCTTTTATTTTTGAAAGCAAAATCAGAATGACTTGATATTGATGTGGTAACATCGTGAGGTTGTATACTGTTGACCTAAAGTGAAATTATCCTGTGGAAACAGCAATTTTCACTTTTAGAGCATTTTGAAATCTTTAAAAGAGTAGGTCGTATCTTGGCAATTTGAAAAGTCTTTTATTTTGGAGGGCATAATCAGAATGACTTGATATTGATATGGTAACATCGTGAGGTTGTATACTGTTGACCTAAAGTGAAATTATCCTGTGGAAACAGCAAAATTCTTTTTAAGAACATTTTGAAATCGTTAAAAAAGTAGGTCGTATATATGCTCAATTTGAAAGGGCATTTATTTTGGAAGGCATAATCAGAATGACTTGATATTGATATGGTATCACTGTGGGGCTGTATACTGTTGATCTAAGGTGGAATTACCCTGTGGAAACAGGAATTTTCCATTTTAGAGCATTTTGAAATTGTTCCAGGATCAAGTCAGATATGGGCATTTTGAAAATGCTTTTATTTTTGAAAGCAAAATCAGAATGACTTGATATTGATGTGGTAACATCGTGAGGTTGTATACTGTTGACCTAAAGTGAAATTATCCTGTGGAAACAGCAAAATTCTTTTTAAGAACATTTTGAAATCGTCAAAAAAGTAGGCCGTATATGCTCAATTTGAAAGGGCATTTATTTTGGAAGGCATAATCAGAATGACTTGATATTGATATGGTAACATCGTGAGGTTGTATACTGTTGACCTAAAGTGAAATTATCCTGTGGAAACAGCAAAATTCTTTTTAAGAACATTTTGAAATCGTCAAAAAAGTAGGCCGTATATGCTCAATTTGAAAGGGCATTTATTTTGGAAGGCATAATCAGAATGACTTGATATTGATATGGTATCACTGTGGGGCTGTATACTGTTGATCTAAGGTGGAATTACCCTGTGGAAACAGGAAATTTCCATTTTAGAGCATTTTGAAATCACTGAAAGTTAGGTCAATTGTGGACAATTTGAAAAGGCTTTTACTTTGGAAGGCAAAATCAGAATGACTTGACATTGATATGGTATCACTGTGGGGCTGTATACTGTTGATCTAAAGTGGAATTACCCTGTGGAAACAGGAAATTTCCATTTTAGAGCATTTTGAAATCACTGAAAGTTAGGTCAATTATGGACAATTTAAAAAGGCTTTTATTTTGGAAGGCATAATCAGAATGACTTGATATTGATATGGTATCACTGTGGGGCTGTATACTGTTGATCTAAGGTGGAATTACCCTGTGGAAACAGGAATTTTCCTTTTTAGAGCATTTTGAAATCACTGAAAGTTAGGTCAATTATGGACAATTTGAAAAGGCTTTTATTTTTGAGAGCAAAATCAGAATGACTTGATATTGATATGGTATCACTGTGGGGCTGTATACTGTTGATCTAAAGTGGAATTACCCTGTGGAAACAGGAATGTGCCATTTTAGAGCATTTTGAAATTGTTCCAGGAGCAACTCAGATATGGGCAGTTTGAAAATGCTTTTATTTTTTAAAGCAATATCAGAATGTTTTGATATTGATATGGTAACATCGTGAGGTTGTATACTGTTGATCTGGAGTGGAATTACCCTGTGGAAACAGGAATTTTCCTTTTTAGAGCATTTTGAAATCACTGAAAGTTAGGTCAATTATGGACAATTTGAAAAGGCTTTTATTTTTGAGAGCAAAATCAGAATGACTTGATATTGATATGGTATCACTGTGGGGCTGTATACTGTTGATCTAAAGTGGAATTACCCTGTGGAAACAGGAATGTGCCATTTTAGAGCATTTTGAAATTGTTCCAGGAGCAACTCAGATATGGGCAGTTTGAAAATGCTTTTATTTTTTAAAGCAATATCAGAATGTTTTGATATTGATATGGTAACATCGTGAGGTTGTATACTGTTGATCTGGAGTGGAATTACCCTGTGGAAACAGGAAATTTCCATTTTAAAACATTTTGAAATCACTGAAAGTTAGGTCAATTATGGACAATTTAAAAAGGCTTTTATTTTGGAAGGCATAATCAGAATGACTTGATATTGATATGGTATCACTGTGGGGCTGTATACTGTTGATCTAACGTGGAATTACCCTGTGGAAACAAGAATTTTTCATTTTAGAGCATTTTGAATCGTTAGAAGATTAAGTCAATTATGGACAATTTCAAAGGGCCATTACTATGAAAGGCAAAATCAGACTGACTTGATATTGATATGGTATCACTGTAAAAAGACTGTGGTTGGAAAGTGTTGATATAAAGTTCAAATAGTATTTGGAAATACGACTTTTGCTTTTAAGAGCATTATTAAGTCATTGAAAGAGTAGTTCAAAAATGAAGATTCACAGGGCTTTTACTTTGAAATCCAAAATAAGATGGCCTTGATAGTGACAGGGCACAATTAGGGTACAAGGCTGTGTCATATAGATCTAACATTAGAGTTTGTAAAAAAAAAAAAAAGCCTAAATTATATGTTATTATGTTCTTAACATATCTGTTAATTCACTCGAAGTTGGCTTTTATTTTGAAATCCGGTTTCCACATCCATTCCCGTAATACTTTGAATGCACAGGGAACGTAAAACAAACTGGAGGCTGGCTTGACTGCAAGTCTCGAATTGGAGGCTGGCTTGACACAAGTTACTATTTCTATGTTTCTTTGACACCAGTAATAAAATAGCTACATGGACTGGTTCTTATATAGCGCTTTTCTACTCATCTGAGCACTCAAAGCGCTTTACACAACTTGTGCATTCACCCATGCATACCCATTCGCACAAGCACATTTTTCTTAGTGCATCATAGCTAACATTCACACACATTCATACTGCGATGGATGCATCGGAGAGCAATTTGGTTAGTATCTTGCCCAAGGATATTTGGCATACAGACTAGGGGAAGCCAGTCGAACCACCAACCTTCCGATCAGTAGATGACATGCTCTACCACCTGAGCTACAGCCACCCCGATATGTGTCTGGTACCTGGCTTCACGTGGCCAATGAATTGTAAATTACAATTGTGAAAGAAGCTGTGATGCTGATGGGAATGCAGCAGCGACGTGAAAACAGAAAATACAGAAAAAAGAAACTGCTCAAAAGCATTTAGGGCTGGCAGCAAGAGACATAGCAAAATCATAAACATTAGCAGTAAAGTACTTAATAATAATGGATTACATTTATATAGCGCTTTTCGAAACCCTCAAAGCGCTTATACAATTCCACTATTCATTCGCTCTAACACACTGGTGGAGGCAAGCTACAGTTGTAGCCACAGCTGCCCTGGAGCAGACTGCCATATCGCGCCATCGGCCTCTCTGGCCATCACCAGTAGTTCTTGCCCAAGAACACAACGACCGAAACTGTCCGAGCCGGGGCTCGAACCGGCAACCTTCGATCACAAGACGAACTGCCAACTCTTGAGCCACGATCGCCCCCACTTAATGTTAATATTTCGTCTTTGTTGAATAACTACATTATGCCAATTAAATAGCAGTTGAAAGTGAGACTGTTATGACTGTGATTTTAAAAAGGTAAAACGATTCAGTTAATATGAAACGAGTAAATGAACAGAGTAGTCATATGAGAAGTGTGCAGCTTTTTTTCTTTTTAGCTCAGAGAAATCCACAATGGGCAACGACGTCAGTTACTCGGGGGTGGACGAGGGACGGATTAAATGTGCCAAGGTTAATGAGAATTATGAGAGCAAACAGATGTTTGAGGGAAGGATTAGTTTAAGATCCACAAAAAGCTGCCTAGCCAATGAGCCTATAGCCAAAAAAAAATTATTATTTTAATTTTAATGGTGGCTATAGCCTACTGTATCGGTAAGATGAATGCATCTTCATCTGAGCATATCTGCACATACATTTTGCTGTTATCTGAAGGCATTTCAACAAATGTTTTGACACACTTAACCACAGCCATAACCACATTTTATTTGAGTGATTTCGGGGTGTGTGACACGAACAAAACGAATGTAAAATGACATTCAATATGTTTCACTGCTGAAGACAAATACTTTAAAACTTACAGAAATGCAGATAACCTCTGTAAAAATATGTTTCAAAATACCCATGTATTTTTTTCAGGTTATGTATTTCATTCTCCTTTAATGTGCAGATGGACAGTGCACGCGGTCCTCGGAAGAGCTTTTATTTTGAAGAGCCCATAAGCCGCTTTGTTGTGTCATAGCTGATATTTGATGCTAAAAGGGAGAGGAGGAGGAGGAAGTGTGTCAGAGCCAGAAATTGCAATCGATGTGCACAACTGTTGCTGTTTTGTAATTCCAGCTACACTGAAATGAGTTGAATAAGGATAAATACCTTGGAGGTTTCCAGCAGCGGGCGGGGAAAAACAGGTAAATATGACTTTCTGTTTTTCCTTTTATTCTCTTTTCCTGGCGAGAAGCAGAAAGTTACCTGCTGGGGTCTTCGAGGTGCGGCTAGTCAGGTGAGCCTTCTTCCTGTCCGGCAACATTACTCCTGGTGGTCAGATGAGAAGTCACCTTCGAGCTGTCAGTTTGCCACGTGGGAATCTTTAGTTTATGAGTCTTTAAAGAAGGGTAACAGAGAACTCCTTTCAAGCATCTGACAATTAAATGTTTGTTCTTTCTCACGAATTGAAACATGTTGTTACATTTCATTTTAAATGATTTTTAATAGAGAGATAACATTTTCATCAGTTCGGCATTGATATCAAGGAAGAAATGGTTTCAGTGGTACTTTTAATGAATCATGGTCACCTCCCAGTGCTCCTGCAAGACGCTGCTGGACAAGCCTCATGTTGTCAGGGTGACACGGATGGTTACATAGTGTCTTGCATGGAGCTACATGGTAAAGGCTTGCATATAAAATGCACTATATGAAGAATACTGTTGTTGACATTTTACCAACGCTGATTGAATTTCGAAAACTTACTAGGTTCATACCGGCTTAACTGCTGTAGACCGACATACATCTTTATGGTTAGTATACATAGTAACAATACTTAAGCTTTCAGCTTTTATGTTGACTATTATATGTCTGAAATGTAGTCTACTGAATCTGTAAATGTTTTTTTTTGTCGTTTTGTCTGTATTTTCTGCAGTCACTGTCTTGCCTCATATTAAAGCATAGGAACCACAAACTGTGAAATAGACTCGTTTCAGGAAATGGCTTGTCCTGTTCAGCAAGAGACGTCCGTGATGCAGTTACTCAACACAACACATCAGCTGAAGGGAAGAAAAAAGCATTAGAGGCTTCAAAGAGCATTGATGGATGTGACCTTTTGTAACTTGCATCAGTACTTTAGAACGTATACACACAGAGGGAATGGGGGTGGTAAATTAAGGGAAACTGAAAGTGTCTTGCTAAGGGGCACCACATTCTGCAGGAAGATGTTTAGTGCAGGTTTCGTGTTCCAAGTCTCTGGATCTCTGCTTTAAAGACTGAGCAACTTTCTTCTAAAGTATATCTAGTATTTGTGATTAACACTGTCAATACAGTGTCTTCACTGTCATTTTAGTACAAAATCTCCCACAGGTGCTAAAATGGATTGAGATCTGACGATCTGATTTCCTCATGTCATACTCTCCAAACCATTCATTGAGTTGTGTCGTGGAGTGGGGGAATTGAATTATTTCCTCAGGATAATGTTAATTAGTCAGAAATTTGGTTTGTGTTTAGGCTTCAGCTCTTATGGGAGAGGTGGATCAAAACCTTGCCAAAAAATTACCCCTACAGCGTAACAGATTATTTCCTTTATTTTGTCAGAGGTCTGTACATGATAAATATTTTAAAAATGAGAGCACAATTTCCTGTAATTTCTAAGGAGCTTGCTTTCAGGATAAGAACTTGTATGCAGAACATTTCAAAATTGACAGAAGCCTTTGTTGTTTATCTGCTTCAGTAAATCATTGCCTGGTCAGATCTCTACATCTCTAATATTTAGAAGACCCATTCAGCCAGAGTACTTTAATGTTTAACAACGGATTAACCCGGGATCATTATAAAACAACATCATCAGTTATTTGTGTACTGTCGGGCTTTTCATAAAATCTGTTTTTTTTTTTCCTTCAAACAGCGGCGTCCTCATTTTGAAATGGGAGACAGAATGCACTGTGTGCAGTTGTGCATGCTTTTCTTGCAACCACTGATGCATGTGTGAGCTTGCTTTAGCTTTTGTACTAACACTGAGTGATCCCTTTTGTATAAGAAATCATGCCAATCAGACAGGATGCCTTTCTAGTACGTACTAGTATCAAAGGATGATTTTCATACACACCTTGGCATTAGTCTTATTGCAAAGGGTTTTTTCATGGACAGTAAAAGTGCTTTTACGTACATGTACCCACTTTCAGGTTTGTTTAACAATGCGACCTTAAACCATTGCCTGTTTATTTCCTGTTTATTGCGATCTAGAACAGTTTTTTAAGCAATCTTGCTGAATGTCTCGCTATCTAATATAGTCAAAAAAGTGACTTAAAAGGAGGCTGGTGAGGAAGGTTTTGGGACATGTTTATCTGTATGATGGACAGTTGGCCTCAGCATGTCCTTGAACTGAGCTGGCTTTGTGCAAAAGCCTTCATGTGGACCCTGACTGTTCTGGCTCTAATGATGTGTTGTACAAGGATAGGCAATACAAGCTTTAACTTGGTGAGACATGGCAGGCAGAAAGAGTGGATTTTTTTTCCCATGTACTTGCTCCGTAACATTTTAGGATAGTGAAAAGAAAATGTTCAAAATGTGCATTTAGGCGTTTAATTTGCTATACTTTGTCTGTTGGAAATTCATGCAGATGAATATGCAATAACTACTGAATTTGCATGTTTAAGCATAAAAAACTAGTGAAATTAAAGAAATGACACCTCACTGTGACTATCATAAGGTAAATAATGGTTTATGTATTTCAGCCACTTCACATGTACTACTTTGCTTGAACTTTGGAGTTCCTTATTTGTGCAGTATAACTATATGGTGCCTTAAAGTGCTTGCTAGACTTTTTTTTTTTTTTTTTTTTAAATGCATGCAGGTGTGTCCTCCAATTACTTTCCAATCCTCTGATTAGATTTATTTTTTTAATAAATAAATAAATCTCCTTTTTGTAAGCTCCATCTAATGTGTAAAGAAGGATTAGTGATTTGCCAGAGCATTAATCAAGGGCACAATGACTGCAGACTTGACCAGTATGTTTCTGATGGTGGGGAAACAGGAACCCCCCCCCCTCCTCCCAAGTTGGTTTTTAGAGCTCACAGCTGAGCTGATCTGCAGCTAATTATCAATGAGACATCAGGTCTTCAAACTACAGTCAACGGTGACAGTGCCCATACTGTATAAATGAATCAAATAACAAAACCACCTTACTTCAAAGGTCATGATACTTACCATGACTGTCATGAGGTAAATAATGGTTTATGTATTTCAGCCACTTCTCATTTATTACTTTGTTGGAACTTTATACTGCACAAATTAGGAACTGTAAAGTACAGTACATTATCCAATATCTTTTTATTTATTTATATATTTATTTATTTAGGAAGGGCATATTGATTCAGGACCAAGCCTTAGTTTTTTGCATCATGCGGTTAGCCTTACTTTAGTTATACATACATGTATTTTAGCCCATACAACCAACCAGCCTTCTGGATCCTGCAGGGTGGCTGTGAAATGTAAGAAAAATTCTTCAATAGTCTTCTGAGAAACTTTTCATAGTACAAAAATCCCCCCTATTCTGATGAAGCATCTTGCCTTTCATCAGAGTCTATTCTTGCCAAATGAAGAAGTGGGCCTCATCTTTTTTTTTAAAAATTTCTAATGATTTGCTGTTTTCCAGTGGTAACAGTGGCTGGACTGTCAGTTGAAAGCTATGTCGTATCCTGCTCTGTTGAGCATGATTATAGCTTTTTGGGGGCTTCTTTACAGCCCCAATTCCAAAAAGATGGGACACTGAAATTTATTACACCTGAGAAAAACCTGAGAAAATATACTGTTTTTATTCAAACTAAGGTGATTTTGAATTTAATGGCAACAATATATAACCTCAAAAAAAGTTGGGACAAGTATAACAAAAAAGATGTTTACAGAGGGAACTCCAAACTTTCTGGAGATTGTTAGCTGCCAAACTCAAGTATAATTTATTTTTCTTCTCTTCCTGCATTTTTACTGTTTAAAAATTTGACATGTTGTATTCTGTTGTGTATTTGGAAAAAAGTGGGTTTGTGTAAATCATTGCAGTTGTTGTGTTTTTGAAACTATACTTAATTCATGCCCTAAGTTACACTAACACCATTTTCGAGTCAAATCACATGATCAATGCCCTACATTGCAATGTTCTGCACACATGGTCTTTTTCTCCCATTACTCTTTTAAGCCCATCACGCTCTTGAAATCTCCTTTGATTCCATTAATAATTTTGCTCGAGATGAAGTTTGATCCTGAAATTAGCTGATATTCTAACTTAGGCTTTGTAGTGAAACATCCTGCCAATAAAATGCAGTGACGTGAAAGTGATGCAGGCTATCAGCCCTGTTGGCAGTCATGCACGTTAATCGGTTGGTCTGTGATGACCAATAAAGCAGTAATGCGACATATATCATTCCAGGTTCCTGTTTTTTGAAAGAGGACCATCTGGAATATTTAGTATTTAAAGTTATGATTTTAAAAAAATCTTCATACATGTAGTGAATTCAAAATGTCAATTGAATTGAAAAAGTGGATTGAAAAGTCCATATGATGTGAATTTACTGGAAAGTTACCACAGTGAGTGGCCATAATGTGATCTACCTTCCTCATATTCTGTACAGGCAGCACACTCACCAAATGGAGTATTTCTACTAGTAATGCCGTGTCTGAAATGGACTGTTTCCTGCTACGTGCCATTCTGTGGCCAAAAATTTGGGCGATAATCAGACCTGATAATCCCAACTTTGGTCCCTGAGGGCAGTGGAAACGAGCTGTAAACACGAACTGACATATTGTGTATTTTCTTCTTAAAAGATTGAAATGACTGAGTTAGTTCACAGTGCGTTTCTGTCGCTCACAGCTAAGTTTATCTGTAGCTAAAGCAAAGACTTCAAACTACAGTCAACAGTGACAGCGCCTTTAGGTGTATAAATTAATCAAATGAAAAACCACCTTGCTTCAACGTCATGAAACTTGCTGTGACTATCATTAGATAAATACAGTTTTATGTATTTCAAACACTTCTCATTTACTGCTTTGTTTGAACTTTGGATTTCCCATTGTGCAATATAAAGTAGGGTATAATCTTACATTATATGGTCCCTTCAGGTGCTTGCTAGTGTGTGCCCACGTGAGACACAGATTACAATTAATCAGTCAGTTACTGTAGTTCCAAATACTCCTGATAGCATTTAGTTATGTGTCTACAGAATCAATTTCTTCCATTCCAACTTATCCAGCACAATGGGCAAGATCAAAGACCCAAAGAATGTTATGCTTTCGGCCTAATTTTCTACTAAGGCTACATGACAACTTTAACTGCATTGAGGGGCAAATGGACTGGGTCATGTACTGTAAAATATTGGATTCAGCCAGAATACTGAAGCTCTATTGTGGGTCTTCCAGCTTGACGATGACCCAAAACATACCATGGCAATAAAGGAGAGGCTAAAGAAGAAAATTAAGGTCACTGCAGTGGCCTAGTAGCTGTGGAAATCTGTGGAGAGAGTTGCTAAGTGGCAGACAAGAAACCTTAAAGATTGAGAGTTTTTGTAAAGAGGAGTGGTTATATCTTTCCTGAGATGGGTGGAAACCTGGTGACCAGCATCGAGAGCAGTCTTACCGCTGTGCTTGCCAACAAGGGCTTTTCCACTAAGTACTAAGCCATGTTTTGTTTGGGGATCTAATACTTAGTCATTATCAGTGACATGCAAATCAACTTTTATGTAATGTGTTTTTTTTGGGAGAAGTATTTTTAGTTGATTATCTCTCTTTCTAAATTTTAAACTACCATAAAAACGAGTAATAATAATAATAATGGATTGCATTTATATAGCGCTTTTCTAGGCACCCAAAGCGCTTTACAATTCCACTATTCATTCACTCTCACATTCACACACTGGTGGAGGCAGTTACAGTTGTAGCCACAGCTGCCCTGGGGTAGACTGACAGAAGCGAGGCTGCCATATCGCGCCATCGGCCCCTCTGACAAGGCCCTCTGTTGGCCTTGTCTTGCCCAAGGACACAACGACCAGAACAGAAAGAACAGGGGGATCGAACTGGCAACCTTCCGGTTACAGATGAGCTTCCCAATCCCCTGAGCCATGGTCACCCACGGTCGTGCATGTTTAATTCTTTGCAAGTGAACATAAACTAAATTCAGCAGGGGATCCCATAATTATTTCCTGCACTGAAGGAAATAAAACTGATAATCTAAGTTGAGGAGAACATACGCCCACTGGTATTGAGTAAACAGATGCACACTCAGTGATATACGTGTTGCTGAACATAAGGCAAGGGGATGCCTCTGGCAGACTTTTGACCGACAATTGAGACGCACACATGCAAATTTGCTAGAGGAAAGTAAGATGGCATGAGACCTTTTAACATACTGTGTTGATTTTTATAAATGCAAGGAGTAGAACTATTGAACGTATCACAAACACAATATGTTATTTCTGAAGTTGGAGGAAGAAACCAGATTTCACACATGTCTAGAACAAATTGGATAAGAGTCACTGACTGGGCAGTTCCAGTCTCAGTGTTTCAGTTGCATGACTTAATTCTAGAGATTAGATGATCATAAATAATCTGAAGCTAAGCTTTTTGATAACATGATGTTATGGTGTTGAGTGATTGCGATATGGAATGTAAGTGCGAACAACTGTTTCAACTCTAAACATAATATTTTGGTTCTTTGTTAGATCTAGTGTATATTGATAAGAGCAGCAAGTTTGGAATCCCTACACAAACTATAGAGCATTTCCTTAAATAGTCTGTTGGCTTTCTTCCTCTTGTGTGTGGTTTGAAAAGGGGAGAGGTGAAAGTAAAAGTCAAAAACATAATGCATATTTTTGGCCTACAAAAACATACCTCCATTATGATCACGCTCTGCTTACTACCTGTGGGAGATATACGTCCCAGCTGCTGTCAAGCTGCCATCAAGGACTCATGCTTTTCTGGTTCAATTTTCTCATAGCCAGGCAGGTGACAAACAATAAAAATGAGTTGTTGTAGTCTAATACCTGGAGAAACAACTTCAGCTAACCAGTAGGAAACATTCTTGTGGAAATGATAACCTCTTATGATATTTAACATCTTCTATTCATGTTCCATGAATATGTTTTGCTTTGCTGTCGATGCCTGAGATTACATCCTCCATAATAATATGACGTCTGCCATCTCCGCCTCTCACCCTACACTTCCCTTTACCTGCTGATAGCATGACAGGTCGTTGGCCGCAGTTGATGACAATACAAAGTGAGAAGCTGCTAAGAGGATTATCAGGTTTTGTCAGAAGCAAAGGGCTGGTAATGTTTCTTTTTTTTTTATATATTTAATTGATCATTTAGAGCTTAAGCATGAATGACACATCACAGTATGCATTCTGTGCTTTGTCTTCCCTGTCTTTGTTTCTTCAAAAAAGCTGTAAGTTTGCAGTGGCTAACCTGTAAATGAATGACAGATGAGACACACACACACACTCATTCATACAGGAACAAGCTATTAAAAAAACTATGTAGTAGCTGAAGTCGGCCCTCCAAAAGATATACAGCCGAGCTGTAATGTAAAGCTGTCAGAATAGTCTCCTTCCGGGTGAGAATAGTTGTCGTCTTCAGTTAGAGGTGTGACTATGATAGATGGGGCTTTATTTATAGTTGAAATTATTTTTGTCTACTTCCTTTTATTCCGAGAAGCATTTAAAAAATCTTGACGTGCAATATTAACCTACATCTGTAAACTGTTTTTTCTACTTTTTTTTTCTGCAGTGAATCTAATGACTAGATTGTTTTCATGAGACTGAAAAAAGGAGTGGCAAAATTCTAAATTTACCGGTAAATGCACACCACAAAAAGTATGCCTGCTTTCTGTTCAAAGACTTGTGTATTGTTAAGGTATTGTCCTTTGACCTTTTAATTTCCCAAGAGATTTCTTCCTGATAGCAGAGAGACCTGGTCAGTGGAAGTGAGCTCATAACAATCATTTTACTGGCAAAACTGACTTTGCATGATTTGATGATTTCTTCTTTTTTTTTTTTCTTCTTTCTTTTTTCCCTAATGCATTATTATAATATAATGTTATAATTTCCCTTAAATGAAATAACAGACACAGATATCTGAAAAAATAAGTCGTTAAGTCACATGGAATATGACATGTAGACAAAGATGAGGCAAACAAGTAAGTGTGTGTGTGTGTGCCTGTGCCCAACTTTGTTTCTGTGCACCTGCTCATAATGTATTGTTAGAATGGGGAGCCAAGAGAGTATGGAAATTAAATCAACACAATAAATGAAACGATGAACAGATAAATGCATGAATGAAGTAATTAAAGAAAGAAGTAAGCAAAATGAACACAAGTTATAAAGGTATTGTTACTACAGTGTATTGTGTCTATTTGCATGTGTTTTTGTTAGATGCAGTGCCTTGTCTCTGCACCCATGAACAAAAGAAAACATATTAACATTATTTGTAACTCACAGCATTTGAGTAGACTAAATTTCTGTGTTAAAAAGCCCCTCTTTGTCAACATTATATTGGAGTGCACACGTGAGTTTGCATTATTAATTGCAGTTGTTCCAGCTTCCTCTTCTGTTATATAATTGCTGCAGGTTGTTTAATTTCTGGGTCACCATTATAAGCATATTTTATGGCACTAAAGGCCTCTGATAGATAATGTGTGTATTAGGGCTGCCACGATTAGTCGACTAGTCACGATTACGTCGACTATCAAAATCGTCGACGCGTCGTTTGAAGCTTTGTAAGATCACAAAAGACGCAGGAATAAGTAGTAGGATTTAAGAGTGTAATAACAGACTGAAACAGAAGATGGCAGCACTGCATGTACAAGGATGCCAGCTGCCGTTAAACCCCGAAGAAGAAGGAGCTTTGTCCCAGAATTCATAGCGCAGCTCAGCTCAGTTGTCAACAATGGCGGCAGCTAGTTAGTTTTAATATTACTCTTATTATTCTTTCTGGGTCACAAAATAAACGTTTAACATATTTTCAGGCGAGAATGTAGCTGTGTAAACCTCAAATATCTGCTCAGTTTATCAAGACACCACATATTTTCAAAAGCGCTCCGACGTTTTCGAAGAGGTCTGTTAGTCACTAGCTCGATAGCTAGCCGGGGGCCAGGCTCACTAGAACCCGTGAGAACACCGGACTCCCCGCAAATTGTTTTCAAACCCACCGCTGTCTTTCGCTACTCAGGTTAAATATATATAAGTCACTTAGATAACTTAACAATGTTATTGTTTGGCTTTTTTTTGTAGTATTTTATTTGTTCCTGAGTAAATCGGTTTGGCTGAGATTAAAGTTCTAGTTTTTACACAGCTGAATAAACGTCAAGCAGACAGCTGATTATCAGAAGTGTGAGATGCTCGAGAATATACTCCGGTGTCCTGTTATATTTTAGATAGCAAGGAGTTTATTAAACTTCACCGAAACAATCTGCAAATGTCATTAAAATTTAATAAACTATCATCTTGTCTTTATTTTAAAGACAAGATGCTGTAAGCTTAAAGCTGTATATTTGAATATTTGACATTAAAGATCGCCACCAAATCTTTATAGAAATGATTACAGTAATTCACTGTGCATTTTGTTCTTTAATGTGTTTTAATCCTTGTGATTATTTGTTCCTGTAGTTGATGAAATGTACTAAATGCAGTTTGAGCTTAGCTACAGATATGCTTCAATGACTGACTCCTCTCATTCTCGTTTTTTCACAATAGGTGCCAGTGATGTCCAAATCTTAGACACAGACTAAACCTTGCATCCATCATGGAGAAGAAGCCAGGCATGATGCAGCATCTCCGGCAGAAGATGCTGCCACATTTCAAGCGGGGCAAGGATCCCTTAAACAAGTTGGCTGTCCAGCTTGACCACAATCGGATGAGCTCCTCCGTTCCTGACGTAAGGAACGTGAAGCAGGATTACCCCCACGTCTCCTCCAGAGTGCCTTTTCAGCAGTACAATAGTCCCAGTTATAGCGATCCTTCCACACCGCTTGACAGGCCTCCTACGGGTCCTGTAGGAGGTGGGAGGAGTGTAAACCTTAGAGCAGGTAGTGGAAGAATAGGGAGGAGTGAAAACAGACTGAGCGTGCCTACAAACTGCACAAACCGTTCTTCTTCCCAGGAATCATTTAACAGTCTTTGTGGAGAAGAGACATCTTCCCGGGAGACACACCAACCTGGACGAGGCATGGAGCCCGAGGAACTTGCACTACCAGAGATGATGACTGTTTACACTCCAGACAGTGCAGCTGTGGATGATTCCCTGGACAGCTCGCAGGTAAAGAAAATACTTTTGAAATAACCTAGCAGATTGGGCATCTCCACATACGGAATATTCATATAATGTTTCACATAAGGATTGAACCTTCTGGGACACTAGCACTGACGACTTGCATTTTTATTTTAAATATTCACTCATATTTTGACTTTGTAGTTCCTGTTATATCTAATACTTTGACACCAAAATTAACTGACAAGTCAGCATTTTTTTCCCCCCTGCAACACACAGTAAAAAAAACATGTTGTACATTGGCGGGGTTGAGGTATCAGGTGTATTTACACTTGACTTGCAAAGTTTAACTTGGAAGAGCTGGATATGGTTGCAAATCGAGGTCCATCCTAAATCAATAGTCTACAGTAGAACTGTGCAAACACTGCTTCTGGTGGATTCACGTCTTTGTTAAAAAGACAAGGATGTAGGCTGTGAGTGCCAAACAGAGTCACATTTAAAACTATTGTTTGTTGTTTTGTTTTTTCTTTCTTTCTTGAAGTTAAGAGACAAGATCGATTAGATTTAACCAATTATTTTATAAATTGTCTTCCACATTAAACGTTTTTGTTTGCTTGCTTTTTGGGACAAGTGTAAATAAGTGTATTTTATGGTATGAACTATCCATCTTGCTACACATTCCTGTTTATTGCTCCAATGATTTCATATTAAAAGAGATTTGCCCTAATTGATAGAAGTTACATTTGTTCAAGTTATAAATCTTTCTCAGACTGAGGCCTTTACACACTGCGTAAAATTTAAGCGAATATTTTGTGTTCATTTTAAAATATTTTTTGAACTTTGACTCATTTACACCAACCGTGTAGTTTCACAGGGCAAAACTGGCACACCAGTACCGAATACACAATTTTATCCCAGCTAAACTCTGGTTCAGTGGTCTCCTCGCAATGACTTTTGTGCCTCCTCAGATGTGGTCTTAACTCTACCAACAAGACCTCAAACTGACATCCTGAAATATATATGAAAGCATTGGAAACCCTGAAGTTCTCCTTGCTGTTGCCTTCTTGTGAGAATCACCTAACTACTCAAAACAAACATACACCATAATCCGGTCTTGTGATGATGTGATGAATCCTGCTTCCGGGCCCAAACTACTCTGCGTTTAAGAAGGCTGTTGTGTTTTTAACATGTTTTAATGCTTTGCATCTTGTTCTATTAAATCTCAACAATCCCCTAAAAACAGTCAGTGATAACTGTTGGCCTCTGGGTTTTATTACCGCTAATCATTTTAAAGCTCAGTTTTTAAAACCTTACGCTGTAACTACAGCCCAGGCAGTATATTAATGACTAACCTCATATTGTGGATGGATTATCTCAGTTGTTCTCCTGACTGTAGTTTGGTCCGTTTGCATCCTGCCATGCGATTGCATTTGTTCCTAACCATCGGGAACCCTCACGTTAACTTTTATCAAGTGGAAAAATGTTAGCGTTCATCCTCCTGCTTCACTGTTTATATTTTGCTAACATAGCAAAACTAGCTGTGTTACTAGTAATCACATTATATACCAGCTAGCCAAACTTCAGTAACCCTATAAAACCTCACTGCTGTTTACTTTCCTGGCTTAATTTATGTCAGAAGTAGTAACAGAGCTGTACGTCTTAATTTATTTCAGAGATCCCTCAGTCAGAACATGCTATATTATATTAGATGGAAACTAGCGAGCTAACTTCTAACTCTGTTAAATTTCATAAATTCTGTTTTCATGGATGCCTGGATGTTAAACTTAATTTTCACACCTGGTAGAGCAGCAACACTGATCATTTTATTACAGATGAAAGAATTTAGACAGTTATTCAACTCTCAGTGATGCCGCAGTGATCATTTGACTTGGGGACCTGCAGCATAGTTTGGGCCCAAACGCAGCTAATGACGTCAGACCTAAAGACTGGATACCCCCTCCACCAACCTTTACACCTGGCACATTGCAGTCAAGTACTGTTGTACTGGCAACCGCCAAACACGGGACAAACATGTAATTTGTCACGCTACAGAACACTTCTGCACTGAGTCTTTGCTCCACAGCATCCAGTGCTTTGCATTGCATTTCTTGATGTAAGGTGTGGATGCAGCTGCTTGGCCATGGAAACGTATTCCATAAAGCTCTCTGTGCAGTGTTCTTGAGCTAATCTGAAGGCCACATGAGGTTTGGAGGTCTGTAGCGATGGACTCTGCAGAAAGTTGGCACACTGTGTTCCTCAACATTTGCTGATCTGGCTCTGAGATTTTATGTACTGTACCAGTTTGTGGCTGAAATGCTGTCGTTCCCAGGCACTTCCACTTTGTCATAATACCACCAACTGAAGTGAATGATTTTAAGGATCTGGATTGATATTAGTTCATATATATTACTGTGGCTTTATTTTGTGTTTTATCTCAGATGTGTAATTATAATCAGGATAAACACTACAGAAGGAGACTATTGGCTGTTTTTATTGCCAATTAAAAATGTCACTTATACATCTGGCACCTGGTGTCAGATAGAATCAGTTGTAAACCTCATCTCCTTCCTCATTCCATTCTCTGTTAAAATGACCCGGAGGTGGATTTTTGATCTACGTCTCTCAAGTACAGCTGCTACTCGCATTTCTAGCATAACAGTGATGTGTAAATAATAGGGCTGCACGATTAATCGTTAGAAAATCGCGATCTCGATTCATACTTATGTGCGATCTCATTTCCAAATGACAACGATTTAAAAAAAAAAAAAAGAAAAAGAGAGACGACGATTGTACCTCATTTTGATCCGGGACGTAATCTGCATGAAAACAAGCGCTCACTCTTCCTGCTCAACAAATGACAAGGGCGGAGCCTTATACCACGTGATACAGAAGCTGTGCCGTGTGATGCTAACATTAGCAGGTAAAAAACAACGGAGAGCACGTCAGGGATGACGAGAAAGTGACAGGAGAAAATCCGTCCCGGTCAACCACCCAAACATTAATAACAGGAACCTTATACAGCGCTTCCCTATACCCGTCGAACTCCCGCAGGCACAAAGAAATTACGGAGGCTATTACTTATCACCTGACCAAAGATATGGCTCCCATCAACACTGTGCAAAACGAGGGATTTAGGAAAATGATCAACACCCTAGACAAACGCTACACAATGCCGTCCCGCAACTATTTTTCTATTGTTGCACTACCTGCTCTATACACGCAGTGTCGAGCAATGGTGGAGACGGAATTTCAAGCAGTACAACATTTTGCGGCAACAACAAAACGTGAGACATTTGTTGTTTTTATGTTTGTTTATTGTTTTTATGTTCAGTCTCAACTGTTACGAAGTTGATGTGCAGTTAATAAGTGCAATAAATATTTATACTGGAAAAGAAAATCGTGAGAGAATCGTGATCTCAATTCTAAGCCAAAAAATCGTGCAGCCCTAGTAAATAACATTGTATGTATTGAAGATAACCCTTTAGAGCAAATCATCAGAATCAGAATCAGAATACTTTATTGATCCCTGGGGGAAATTATGAACATGTCAGGCTTTGCATTCTTCTCGTAATCAAGGGCAGGCTTTGTTTGTCAGATCATGGTTAGAATGACTTTCAACAGGTTTTGTGTAGATTGCATGCTTTACATGACATGACGCACAAATGCAAGCTGACTTGAAATTCCGAATGTTTAATTTTCATTTGAACAATAACATTGGGCGTAGCCTTGGCTTTATTTTCTTTGTCATGCAAAGTGGACACCAATGAATGTGCAAGCAGATTAATGCTGTAGTTCTTGTTGACATGCAGAGGACGACCCAGACAACTAGGAAGTCATAGCCTCTTTTTACAGCTTTGACAGGCTTGTTTGCTACACAGGCTAAATGAATTACTCTTGTAGAAGTTCATAGGCTACTAAATACCTTTTTATTCAATGGTTTAAGCAACAAATAAAGTAAAAATTAATTGTGAATCATGTTCATTTTGACTTCTTTCCACTAAGCTATACTTTCTTCCTGGTTTCACTATCAGTGGTTTAGACAAGTGTGGTTAGAGAGGGCAGCAGGACAGGTGTATAACATGTTGGCTGACAGTTTTACACACACACACACACACACACACACACACACACACACACACACACACACCCCTTATCCTAAACAAAACCATAACCTAATCGTAACCCTGACATTTAAAACCACGTTTTGAGCCTCAGAAATCCCTTCAGACTCGTATGGACGGGCATTTTGTCCCCATAAGTGACTGTTGGTCCTCACAAATATAGAGGCATGCTAATTTTCTGTTCTCACAAACATGCCTAAACGTGTGTGTGTGGGGGGGGGTTGATAAAAAGAAGTTGCAGTTTGGTATGGTAATCTTTGAATAATGCGTTACCATCAACATGTTGTGAAACTTTTAAGTAAGTAACAGGAAATGACCTAAAAAATCATCACCCAGTAAAATGTTTCATCTTCCTGTTGGTGTTGTAGTAACATATCAGTGTTTTGTTTTGTTTTTTGTTTTTTATAGATGCTCTTTATATTTATCTGATTGACTGAGGTGATATTTGTAGTTTCCGCCAGTGGGATTTTGATTTCGAATCTTTACGCTTTGTAGTTTGCAGCACAGGATGCTGATCTTTAGAACCTGACCATTTTCTCAGCAGGCAGATATTATCTGCTGATATTAGCCATTTGGTGGTCTGTTGTGTGAGGAAAATATAAGAACTGATTATTAACTGATTAATTCAAGATGGAATTAATTGAAATGGAAGAAACACCCTTCAACTACATTATGAGAGTGGCTGTTGCATAGTTTGTCCATCAGAGGGTGCTCTGCAACTTCCCTTTTTGCAACACCTGGTTGATACACCACAACAAAACAACTAGCTGATTGAGATCTGAGTCAGGTGTAAGCGTAAATGAATAACAGCACATAAGAAACATTAAGAAATCTGTGCTTTTGTGTTTAAACCTCAACTGGCTTTACATTTTGATTGCTATTAAGCATTCAAGGCTAATGCAGCCTTGAATGCTGATTAAGCGCAAGCTGATACATGCTGATATTAGCATATTACAAAGCCCATATTTCAACTAGCACATTTATTTCTATGTCTGCTGGTTATAAATGGATTTGCATTAAGTTTTACCAGAGGTGGGTTTTGCCTGGATATGATCAACAGCTAAGGTCTACCTGTATCTGGATCAGGATCTGATGTAAGAAAACTGATATAAGAAAAATAGAAGAAATGAGAGACCCGCTGTCTTTCTTAGTCATCTTATTTTCCGTCATCACTGAGGTTTCAGATCAGTCAAAAAAACTGTTTTGAATTTGGTGAAAGCAACAATGCACAGTGTGAAAACTAACCGTTTGTTTTCTCAGGGCCCCCAGGGTGGTTTTAAAACCACATCAAAGAATATCAAGAATAGTAAAGTGCTTTTTATTTTAATTCTTGTCATGTCCCATTGTGCAACTGTTGTTGTCAACTGAACACTTCCTCATAGCTGTATAAATAGTCCATAGACTTACAAAAAAAAACTCTGGGAGATTATCTTTAATTGTATAGAAACTATAATGAATACATCTGAATACAGCAATCTATATTTGAATTCATAAAGAAAGGAGTGGTATGTATGGCAAAATACCTTATGTTAGGTAAACAGTTACAGTGTTTGCAGTTACTCTGAAACCCAAAGAAGAGAAGCAAATTAGGGGAAAAAAGTGGAAATTGCCTAGTAGATGTTTTTTGGGTTACCTCTGTTCAGTCCCCAGGACACAGGAATTTTTAATAAATGCTCAGAGGATTTGTGCTGGTGGTAGAAATACCAAGGAGAGGGCAGTTCTGAGCCTTTAGCTTTAGCTGAGTGAAGCTTTTTCATCAACAGGAATTTTACATGTTTTGAAAGTCTTTGTCATGTGTCACATGGTTTAAAAAAATATTCATCTTTGTCTCTGCAGTATGATAACGATTACAGCAGTCACATAAAGGAAGGGGACCACCAAAATGTAAGTGCTACTGTCTAATTTGTAGTTTGTAAGATGATTTTTGTTGTTGACTGGTTAATATGCAAATCAGCTTTAGGCACGACAGGAGAAAAGGGTTGCGTCTGACAGTTTTATCCTAAGTTGCATCTTTGTGGTTGTAGAATTTTGCAACGGATTGTCCCTTTCATGTCTCTATGCTGGTGGTTTTCAGCATTATGCCATGCCAACAGCAGTGTGGGTCTTTGGCCGACGCGTGGTTATATCAAAGTTTAATTCCAGATTATTGTGCTCTGTTTAGAATGAGATAGAACAGTAGGCTATTTGTGGTTCAGCATCCAGTGTGTGTTGTCCATCTTTTGTAGCCGGTCAGGGTTAGGAAGCTGAGCTGGGGTGATTCCAGGGTACTGGGGTTTATTGGGTGAAAGATTCATGGCTTGCTGGAAAGGCTTAATAGTGATTAAATAATCCACTGCCTAGACGAGAAGCATAAAACTGCACAGAATACAATCTTTTAAAACCTGTAAGTGAGTATACTTTGTTTAGTTTTTTTTAATTAAAGTTGTATAAATGTGACAAAAATAATACAACCCAAACAGTAAAGAATTAGGAAAGCTGTATTAGAGTCTCGTCAAATTCCTGCACGTGAACAACAGTCTGACTTGAAATCAGTGCATGAAAGTAAAATGAAAGAAGTCCTGTGATAATTTTGTTGTTAAAGATTAAAAAGTTATTCTTCACATAAATAGAGGTGGAGCTATTATACTGTGGTTAATAGCATTACTGGTAATAAATTTGAAGTTTAAATATTAATGGTGCAGTGACCCATAATAAAGGCAAAAAACTGTTTTCTGATCAGATACTTCCTGATTAAAAAGCTGCCCAGTTTGTGCGGAAGTAGATGGGGCACTTTGGTAATACTACTAGTAGTAAAGTAATAATCTTGTTTTTCTATTCAGTATGAGATGGACAATGAGGCTGTGAACATGTCTGAGAGTGCCAGAGATTCCCAGAGGTCCTACCTGCTCACCGTTAACTTAAAGGAAGGACACAACTTGGTCATCAGGGACCGCTGTGGTAAGGAGCTCATATCGGCACTACTACAACTCAGCTTTTTGTTCCAGATTATTGTGATGTACAGCAACACTAGCATTAAAATACACAGTCTGAGAAAAACAGAAGATCAACAGGCACCGCTGTGATGCTGATTATCATCCAGGAAACAGGATCAGTGCAGAAGCAAGTAATACTTCAGCACAGTGGAAAATGAGAAGTGTGGCAGTGGAATCCTATTCAACTGATGAAACAAAATGCCTTTACCCTCCCACCCGAGGATCATTGTCTGACTAGAGCTTCATCATTTTAACTTCCCCAAATTTTCCTCTGCATATGATTACCTTACTTGAAAGTTCAGTGTGCTGTAAAAGCAAAGATGCAGTTACCTGTTGGTGTATGTTTATACCTTAGAGCTACACGCCTACTTCTTTTTTTTTTTCTGAAGCTGTGGCTTAATTCTGACTTACAATGACATGCATCACGTATTTTCTTGTGTATGCCTGTGGCAATGAGTAAGTGTTACTATTGTTATTGCTTTGTCATCTTCTCATACTGAGAAACGTATCTGAGTTGACTTGCTAAATCTCTTAAACTTTATGAATTATAATTCCCGTAAACGTGGACAGATGCTTGGGCCTACAAAGGGGAAAAAAACCAAAAACGAAACCCTCCGCCATTCC
This sequence comes from Maylandia zebra, assembly GCF_041146795.1. Taxonomy (NCBI): domain Eukaryota; kingdom Metazoa; phylum Chordata; class Actinopteri; order Cichliformes; family Cichlidae; genus Maylandia; species Maylandia zebra. The sequence continues at coordinate 6,555,280 of NC_135167.1, forward strand.
TCATAGTCGCTTTTTCCCCCCCTGTATGTGTCAGTGTTGACTCGTGTGTTTGGCCTTGACTTGATAAGGACAACCAGGAATGTCTGTTTTGATTACACGCAGTGTTATTAACTCCAGGGACACAAAAGACAGCTGAGTGTCAGGTTAGCTGTGAAGCTCTTGTAGCAACACGAGCAGGATTCCTTGCAGCAGTTTAGAACCTGTCTGAGCCACACCCAGACCAGCAGTCAGTACAGAAAGCCTTTCACTCTTGGATTATATTTTCCTCTTGAGTGTGCCTGCATGTTGACACAACCAGACTGTAGGTAAAGATAAGATGGAAAATAAAGAGGATGACAAGAGGCAAGCGGATTTGGTTTCACCACATTGTTAAGACCACATGGTGGTTTAAAAGCATGAACAAGCTTTTATTTTTTTGGTTTTGATCAGATTATACATTCAGCAGTCGCAGCATGCGGTGGCAGCTGTTTTGCTAATGACTTCTTGTGTGAAGGGTCTATAAAGCCTATTCTAATAGCAACACCACAAAGAACCGGGCAAGCTCATGTAATGTAACGAAACAGAACAGTCTAAGCTCCTCATGAAGTTTAAGCTATGATCACAGCTGTGTTTGGTAGACTGCTGCCCTCACCTGGTTGATTGAGAGACAATTCAAAAGATACACCTCCTACTTCCTTTACTCTGAAGTGAAAATGATACAGAACAGCAACAGAAAGTGAGATTTAGAAGTTTCAAAAGTGACTCAATGTGGAATTTGTAGTGTTAATCTTTGGGCCTGCCTATATATGTTAGTGTTTAAAAGAAACTCGCACAAAACCTGCAAAAGTGATGTTTTCAGTTGCAGTTAGTTTTCACACAGGAAGCTGAAATGTGATTGGCTATTGTTTCAGGAAGTTGTGGTTACATCGGTTGGGACCACATCCTCCATACAAAAATGAGAGATCACACAGAGCAGGTCAGACCTTCTACGTAATAGTGCAAATTGGTACATCTACATAGAAGTTGAAAAACAATGGAGTCAGTGTTATTTAGAAGTAAATGTCAAGTTGTCAAGTATTTATTAAAGACAGTCATGATGACAACGCTGCTTTTGAAAGATGGAAAAGAGAAGTTGCAATAATCATGCTTTGTGTTCTGAAATAACATGTCCTACAACTCATGATGAATATTATAATGTTACTAAGTAGGATCATGTCATTTTAATTTATTAAACATTATAGACTTTATTTCACTCAGAAATAAAAAATAATTTTATATTCTGGGGCTACACAGCAGGATTTGGGTTTATCTAGGTAACTTCTTATTTAGGTGTGTTGCCATGCTAACCTAGGCTGCAGACCTAACATACACGGAGCAGGTTGGGTTCAAGATTAAAGATCATTAAGGGAAAAAAATCCCCAGTTACTGACCAGTTCTCTGAAAATAGTGTCACCATTCCTGGAAAATCCGTCAGGCTCGTCTGTGCAGATATCAGGAGGGTCTTTTTTTTCTTTATCTTTCCTTTTGTGAGGATTATTAATAAAGAGAATTTTAGATGAATTATAGTTTTGTAATAGTCATAAGTCTGTTAACTTCCACAGTCAGCATTTTTTGCTTGCTTTTCTTCCTGCCTTCAAATAGGTTAAACTTTATAGATTTGGTTGGCATTTTTCAGTCTTATTGACCAAAATCTTTAAAGTACTCACACAGTTCTCGCATACTTATACAGAGATTCTAATACTAAATTACTATAGAGTGCTTTTGCTCTCACATTGCAGATTTCTCTGCAGCACGTGTTGCTTTCAGTCTGTATTATGTGTTTAAGATCTCCGTATATGTCTGGGGTCATAATTTTGTGCTCCTTTGTAAAATCAGCCACTCTGCTAACAGTGCATGATTCCACCCCTTTGTGTGAATGTTCTCATAGCCTGACTGGGAAACCCTGGGTTCATTTGGTGTGTTGTTAAAAGCGATGGCTTTAGTGAATCAAGATAATGAATAAATACCCTACTTATATTTATCTTGCTTCATATTACAGGGCCCTGATGATGTCATTCCAAAAAGTATGTTTGTTTGTTTATTTGTTTGTTTGTTTTCTATTTACTGGTTTGCAATATTCATTCTCAGGTACCAGCGACCCCTACGTCAAATTCAAATTGGATGGAAAAACATTCTACAAAAGTAAAGTGCTTTATAAAAACCTCAACCCTGTGTGGAATGAGTCCTTCTCTTTGCCCATTAAGGATCTGAATCAGAAGCTTTACATCAAGGTAACTTTTTTTTTTAATGGTCAGTTTAATAAAGGTCATGTCAACAGTGTGGGAAATAATGAATGTGAAAGTTTTAATGAGCAGCTTTAACACTGAGAGTCATAGTCTGTTGTGGAAATGTACATGTCAGTGCATGTTTTCTATCCTTCGTTATGTAGTTAGGGTGACATTTTTTTGTCAAAGTGTTATGAAAATCAATGTATGATTAGTGTCTGTGCACCTTCATAAATCCAACAAAACGGCTGTTATCACTCTGTATGAGTTTTCAAGGATACTGCAGTAGGACAGTCAGCACAGTTCTCCTTACATGAACTGTCTTGTGTTAAAGGACTGTTGATGTTTGATATACAGGTGTATGACCGTGATCTTACAACTGATGACTTTATGGGTGCTGCAAGTGTCCTTCTGAGTGGTCTGGAGATGGACAAGTGAGTATGGTGATGTGGAAGTGCTTGAAGCAGCTGGACAGAGCTCTGAGGTGTAGCATGTAAATTATAGTGATCCTGGAATAATAAAATTGGAAAAATAATATTGAACAAATCACCAGTTTTCTCAATGAATATATTTCTAAAGGTACTATGCAATGAAATTCTCACTAGATGTTGGCAAAAATGCATCTAATCCACACAAGCAAAGAAATCAAACCATAGATGTCCATAAATGATGTGTTTCTAATGAGAAATGACACAGGGAAAAAGTATTGAACACCTGAAGGAGGCTCAAAAACCTTTGCAACCTTGACCTGTATGCACGCTCATTACCTCCATTTCTGAAGAAAACATATGTTGAAGCATGTTTAAAGTTTACTGATCAACATTTAGACAAGGCTGTGAACATACCAGCAGTAAAATTTGAAGGTGAGAACATCATGGTGTGGGGCTGTTTTCAGCATACGGCACTGGAACGCTTCATGTAATTGAAGGAAGGATGAATGGAAAATTGTACAGAAACATTCTTAATTACAAATCTGTAAAATCTACCAGGAAGATGAAGAAGAAACGAGGGTGAATGTTTCAGCAAGACAATGATCCCAAACACACAGACATGGAAACTTTCAGTTGGTTTCAGAGAAAGAAAATACAGCTGCTAGAATGGCCCTGCCAGTCTCCTGACCTGAATCTAACTGAAAATTTGTTGAAAGAACTGAAGCTCAAAGTTTACAGAAGGGGCCCAGGGAACCTTCAGGATTTGAAGGCTGTTTGTGTGGATGAATGAGCCAAAATCACATCTGAGGATGGATGTAACTAGTTTCTCCATACAGGAGGCTTCTTAAAGCTGTCGTCACCAACAAAGGCTTTTGTTTAAAGTCTTAAATAAATTTCAGGTTATTGAGAATCTGTTGAGAATTTCATTTCAATAGCACCTTTATATATAACTACTTATAAAATTGGTGACGTGTTCAATACTTGCTTTACTTCAGTATGTGAAATAAACTATTTCCAGGCACTGCATTGGCTCAACCCATTTATGGGTTTGGCAACGCAGCTGCATTTGGCTTATGAGTGTTGAACTTTACTTTCAAAGCATTTGCCCATTAATTATTAACATTGCAGTGGCTGCTTTTACTGTAGAATTTATTTTTAGAATGTGTAGTGTGTCTGTAATGTGGGAACAGTTTGGGATTATAGTGTGGGTGCTTTTCCACATTTCTACACTCCTCTTTGAACCTGAAATAAATTACCTTAATGAAAGTAACCTCCAAGAAATTGTCACCAAGTTATCAAATGCCTCGTTATTCTATCTAGCTCAGTTCTATACCAGTTTGTGCACACACAACCACTCCCACTTATGTTTATGGCCTTACAGTGAGTAACTGAGTCCAGGTGCATCTAAGACAAAGCTGCAGTGAGTTCAGTCTGTGCCCTCGTGTAGCTCGGCTTGCCAGTACAAGTGTTAATTTGACCTGAGACCTTTGCATTACCCCAGTGTTAATTAAACACCTCTCTTGTCCTTTGTCAGCAATTTAAATATGAAGAAGTAAAATTAATTGCATTGCTGTGGTATCATATTGCTCTAAGCCTTAGTATTTAATGCAGTTTTGCTCTGCATATCTTTTAAACATACTTTTTGACAATTATTGCATAGAATACATTTTCTCTAGTTCATCTCCTCAGTGATCTGATGCTTATATTTTTACATCCTGTGGTGCTTGTTCTGAATAAATTCAAAGGCATGCTCGATGGCACATGACTGCCCATCTCTCATCAAAAACCCGCTTTGTTTTCAGGGTCAATGAGATGTCTTTGCGCCTGGATGATCCAAACAGCCTGGAGGAGGACATGGGCGTCGTATTGGTGGACTTGAGTCTGTCACTCAGAAATGGAGACAGCAAAAGAAGCAATGTATATCAAGCTCCCTCATGTATTTGCTCCATGCTTTCAAGCAGAAGGCAGACTTGTCGTGCATTGCATTTATCGTATGTCTGTGTTTGTGTCTCTGTTTCTGTGTAAAGCCTACTAACTAGTGTCATTTTGTTTTGCACCTAAAATGCATGCTCCTGGCGGCAGAAATGGCACCAAAAACGAACACGAAGTAGTAGGGTAAGGCATGGTGGCTGGAACACATAGGAAAGACTTCATGGACCCTTCATTCTAATCAGTATTATACAGATATCTGCCAAATATAAAAAGGAGAAAAACAAATGAGGCCCATTGGTCTGGTGAATTTTTTTTCACACCATGTTCAGGTTTCACGATTTTTCTAATTCAGCTCAAATTGGTAACAAAAGGTAATGTAACAAAAATTCTGACAGTAGTTCCTTTAGTTTTGGCAGTTATCTGTGCTTCAGTTGATTCCACAAGAGGGCAGCAAATCATTTTATTTCACAAATCAGGGCGCAGTATCTTGAAGAAATTTAACAGATGTACTCAGTGGTTTGAAGACTAAACTCTTTCAGTAGTTGTTAGTCAGTGTTTCCTTAATTAACTGACTGGACATATTCCTATTTGGTACTAACCTATATACAAATCAGGGTAAATTAAGTGTTTCAATATTTTCAGTGATAATTATAAAAGGATCCCAAATACAGAAGATTCCTGATCCCAGTTAACTTGATAGCAGCAGACCAGCTAAAACGAATATAGAGTTTGTACGTTGTCGCTTTCACTCAATGACTACAACATATGCATTAAAAATTAAATAAACCTAAATTCTTATTTTTAGCCCAGACCTGACAGGCTATAGTGGAAGTCCCATAACAAGGTCACACTTATTATGGCACCTTATTATCCTATGATGATAACCATAGGATTGTTCCAAGAAAATAAAAATAAAATCCTGTGATCACCTTTGACCATTATCATAAAAAAGCACAGATGCTTACCAGCATTTCCCAGTAACAAGTCCGGCTGTTGTTCTGCCTGCTCACTGATGAGGTATTTGACTCACAGAGTTTAGTTGGGGAATGCATGCTTCTTTTTGTCTGCCACGCTATTGTCTGCAGGTCCATTCTATGTACTGCATGAAGCGATGCTACGCAAGATTAGACAGCTATACACGTGGCAACATTGCACATTCGCAGGATTAGTTAGAAAAGCTTTTGACTGTCTGCATGCCTATAAGTTTGAAGTTGTTTTCATTGTTGAACAGATGTACCTACTGTGTGCATGTGCTTCAAATTCTTCTTGTAGTCTGCCAACTGCATGCTGTGCAGCTGTTAATTAAAAAAGCGTTTTCTGCATGTGTCATTACAAAGTTGGCTTGATCTGCAGTGATTGAATCTGGCTTAAAGTTATCTCAGGGGTACACTGTGTCTCTATATAAACTCAACTAATTATCTTAAAACATGGCTTCCAATTATACATGAAAGCTTTACCTAATCTCTGAGAATGTTTCATTTACCTGTCTTCCATGGGCAATTGTTATAATGTCTCAAACATGGTGGTGGTGGAACTGCAGGAAACTGAATTTGGATTTTCTTTTTTTTTTTTTTTAATATTTTTTTTTGTATCCTTTAAAAAAAAGCTGAAATTGAATGTATTGATTTATTTTTTTTAAATTTAAAGCATTACCTCTCATTCCTCTCATTATTATTATTATTTTTTTTGTATCCCTACTTTTGCAGGCTGGAAAGCATTCTCAGCCTATTAGTTTGTCAGAAGAGCTGAAGAAGAGTCAGCTGTGGACAACTGTTTTGTTGGTGACTCTGGTTGAGGGTAAGAAGCTGCCGGTGGACAGTCAGGCAGGTCAGTTCTCCGTTCTCTTCAAACTGGGAGAGCAGCGATACAAAAGCAAGGTATATCTCAACAGAAGACTGTTGCTCTTAATTTTTTCCTCTTCCTAATGTGTCTTTGTGATTCCTAACCCTGTTCCTTTTTCCCTTTTGTAATTTAAAGTGTGTAGATTTTTTATGTTAGCCTAACCTCAGCTGATTTCCAGTATTCACAGTGACTTATATTGTATTTATTCATTTATTTAGTTGTTGTTCTCTTCATTTTGCTCTTTTTTTGGGGGGGGGGGGGTGAGTATTCCACGTCATTCTCGATAGGTGTGCCCGTAGAACTAAAAGAAAATAAATCAATCTGATGTTAGTTTCAGGTAACACTCCAACTGTTATATATTGCTCTTTGCTCTGGATAAAATGCCCCCTGATGATGACATGAGTTACTTTGGCTTGGACACTTTCTTATTTCTTAATTTAAAACCCACAAAATCAAATGAAATTTGAAAAGTGAATTTTCAAGCTAAATGATGCTAACAAGCTGCATTATGTGTACTTAAATTAAAGTCTATTCTGTTTTCAACTTAAGGACATCATTTGCTCAAATAATCATTTAAAATATGACTAGATGTGGATGTTAAGCCTTAGTAATCTTTTTCTGAAAGATGCATGGGGTTGGTTATTCTTTGTTCTTGTTTTCATGTCAGCTTAAAATGTATCTTCAATCTATAGGATTATTAGGCCCAAATCACTTTAAAGTGCTTTTATTAAAATATACATTTGCAGAAAGGCCACATGAGGTTAATGCCATTGCACTGAAAATAGACTTTCAAAAGTCATAAAAAAATCCAAATATTGATGTAATAGCTGAATCGGTAAACAGATTTGCATTTCAAATTGATTTATAGTTTATGGTGCATATTCCAGAAGATTTTATATTTTTCAAAGGTCTTAGGCTCTTTAACAAAAAAGCATTTGTCTTAGTGTTATTTTATATCTTGTGTGTCTAGTGATGAACAGAATTATCACATTTTAATTTTCCCAACATTCCTGTTAAATAAAATGCTGGCAGACTAGTTTTCACTTATAAAATCTAGAAACATTTGTACACATAAATCCCACTGCATTATTAAACAATCACCTAAAGGCGATTCTTATGAATAGCAGCGTAAATGTGGGATGAACTAAAGTCATTATCTGCAGAGGCAGGGTAAAACAGGGTGAGGGACAGCACAGCTAAAAAGATGACATTGCTAGAATCTAAAAACATCACACATTTGCTTTAGTGCAAAATCCAAGTGACAGGTCAGTTATCTTCTGCCATTAACATATTTCAAAGTTATTTCAAATATCTGCTGTTATGCAGAAGCAAAAAGACCCAGACAATACTGAGGGCTAGTTTCCAGCAGTGCCAGGAAAAGAGCAAAAAAATGATCAGGGGGGTCTTGTTAAACCCATTTGCAGACTAGAAAGTACTTGTCAGAAGTAAGTGTTGATGGAAAACTTTCCTTGGTTCAATGTATGAGCAAAGGCTAGCAAATTGGGAATGTACAGAAAAACAAGGACCGGGGAGAAAAGAAGGTAACAAATGTTCCAAACCTGGAGCATTTGGGAGGGAGTTGCCTTTGGAGAAAGGTCGGCGATGGCTCTAGGTGTCTGCAGGCAATAGAGATGCATGGCAGAGGTTCTTATAGGTTTGATTTTCCACAGATGGGTCTGAGGACTTGGTTATTAATAGTGGTCTCCTCAGTCCTAGCAAGTACAGACAGAATTTTATCCATGACTGAATACCATCAAGGAGACTTTTGATTGGTCCAGAATTTGTTGTGCAGCGTGACTATGAGCGCAAATATGCAGCCAGAGTCAGAATTATCTTCAGCCACAAAAACATGGAGTCCTGAAACAGATGGTGTGCCCCCTGATCTCACAGTCGTCTGGGATTATTGTACATGGAAAAAACAAATGAGACAGTCTACATTTCTTTTGTTTGCTGCACTTTACGCAAATGAGGGTAACTAATAAATAATTATTGTTCAAAGTAACCTCACTTTGTAAAACTTAGTATTTCATTGAGCATTTTTGGTTTCCGTTAACTGATACTGGGTTTATCAGAATCTGAATCAGAATACTTGATTAATCCCGAAGGAAAATGGGGAAAATAGGCAATACAAAGATGCCTTTGGTAGTGCAAATGTTAAGCCTAACCCTATAATCTTTCATGTGACCATAGATCACATGGGGAAAAAACCACAAAGCCATGAAAAAAGAAACGGGCCTAGAAGGGATCTAAAATGGTTTTGCAGCGTGTAATATGACATGGCCAGTGTCTGCTGCATCATCCAGCTCTCCCGGCAGCTGGATGATGTCTGGCGCTGATGCTCACTTTTATGCGCTGTTGGCTGCGTACTGTCATTGATGGTTATTTCGCGATCGTGCAACATCATGCATTACACATCAAAGCAGCGTGATAACGAGCAGCATTGCTGATTTTCTTTTCCTTGTCTTATATCCAGGTGCAAAGTGACGGTAATTATCTGTTCTCCTGTCCATCTCCTAATGTGCGATGGAAATTTCTGATGTGTCTATCAGAAGCTGCTAAACCCCAAAACTAGTCTGTTTAGAAAAGAAAAACAATTAAAGTTAACATCTGGACATGATGCAGATACTTTTCTGAATTTTAAATAAAGGCCAGCTGGAAATCTACAAACACGTCAGTCAAGTCTGTGTTTTGAAGAGTTTGCAAATACGCTGACTTATATAAGATGTTTCTTCACACTTTAAAGTGAATTTCAGTGTCATTGTTAATTGTTGTGAGTTTTTAAAAACAACTTTTAAACAGTTTTCTTTTTCTTTTTGATTCAGGATCACTGCAAAGTGCCAAATCCTCAGTGGAGAGAGAGGTTCACCTTCAAACAGTTTTTCAACAGTCCAGAATATCTGGAGGTGGAGCTCCGATCCAAGGAAGGACGAAAGGCTGCGGAATCCCTGGGGAAGTGAGTGTGTTCAGCTATTACAGTATTTATTTGTGTGTGCTTGCCCTTTAATTAAAATAAAAAGTGGTTTCTGGATTGATTGATTTATTTAAATGAAAGCTCTTTGCATATTTTTTATGTGTGTGTGTTTGATCTGGCCCAAATGTGTGGAACTTGTGTGTGTACAGGCGTTGCGTGAACATGTCAAAAATCCCTTTGGATCAAAGGCAATTGCTAGAAATGGAATATGGGGGAGGACACGTGTGTTGCCTCCTTACGCTGACCACGTGCAGTGGCGTCTCCATCTCCGACCTTTGTGCCGCACCACTCAGTGAACCCCGTGAACTTCAGAACCAGCTGGACAACTATGTCAGTATTTTTGCCGTTTAACTTCTATTTATACTGCACTCTACCACCAACATGTTTAAATATATAAACACTTTAAAATGCATTTTCACTTTGAACAAGCCTATTCTCTGCTCTCAGAATATCATTAGTTGTCATTGGCATCAACTCCACAAGATGTTGTTTGTGTATTGTCTTTTTGCCACCTTAAAACTATCTGGCTGTTTTTCTCCGACCTGAATTGCCTGAGGTGTATATTTATCTATCTGAAGGACTGAACGCTGGTACTGCTGCTACGTGATTGTAAAAGTGTGCTGAAACTACAAAAATCAAATATTGATACATTAGTAACAAAATAAATATAATGGTGTGCTGTTAAACACACATAATTAATGATTTAATTTAAATCATTTCATAAAAAAAGTTCCAGCATTCATATGTCATGCAAAAACCTGCTACTTTTTAATTTTGTCAGTTTTAAAAGTAATTGAATCACTTATTTATGAATACATTTCATCTTATCCCCTTCTATTTATTTCTATATTTTCTTATAACATTTCTTTAAGAGAGCTGAGCTCAGTGCCCAACAACACATTTTGAAAACAGGTGGAAAATAATACACAAGTGTAACTGTATATGTTTACATTTTTTTAAATGTCTAAATTATAATGTAAATATTAAAATAGGAAAAGTCTTTACATTGGGGGAATGATACTAATATAGATAAAGTAATACAGAAGCAAATTAAAACAAAAGTATTAATGCCACAGTTTACATTTAGGCTAGTATGTACATTTAATTCTAATATTTTGGTGCATTTTATGCCATACTTGCTGAATGATTAGCTAATAGCTGGCTGTAGCTCAGGTGGCAGAGCAGGTCAACCACTAATCAGAAGGTCGGTGGTTCGATCCCAGGCTGCCTCCTGGCTACATGCCAAATGTCCTTGGGCAAGATACTAACCCCATGTTTGCCTACTGGTGGTGGTGAGAGGGCCCGGTGGCGCCAGTGTCCGGCAGCCTCGCCTCAGTGCACCCCAGGGCAGCTGTGGCTACAATGTAGCTTGCCATCGACAGTGTGTGAATGTGTGTGTGTGAATGGGTGGATGACTGAATGTAGTGTGAAGCGCTTTGGGGTCCTTAGGGACTGAATAAAGCGCTATACAAATGCAGGCCATTTACCATTTTAATAGCGTCTAGAGGGATGCTGCGAATACGTTCCGTATAGTAAACCATGTTTGTCATTAAGCTTGTTTTTAAATAATCCAGTGCATTAACAAACAACAATAACAACAACAACAACAAAACATTTTGACATCCATGTTTTGGGGTTTTGTTCTATTTTTTTTTTTTTTTTTTTTTTTTTTTTTTGTCCTCCACAACTCCATCCTTTAGCTTCGACAGTAACTCAGAAAATACGCCCTTGGCACGACTTTAAAAGAGCAAATCTTCAGCTAAGTGAGCTAACTCAGAGTGGCTGTATTCTGTTTATTAAAGCTAGTAAACATGCCAAGAAAAACTGTTTTATTGTGTCAGTCTGTAGAGCAAACATCACATCTAACCCTAACATAGGCTGAAAACACGCATTTACTAAACTAATAATTGGGCTTAAAATACAAGTTTGAAGAACTGAAGTGTAAATATTTAAGTCAAAGTCATCCTGAAAACCTACAGCCCTTTCTGCGCTCTGTGTTAAGGGCCAAGAGATGGCAGTATGTGCCTGGTAATGGGTTACTGCTAGGTCTGTGTTAAGCAAATGACATTCTTTCGTGACAAGTTGCTTTTAGGCAGAAGTGTCTGTGTACATCTAAGAAATTTAAGGTCTGGAAATGCAACCTGACCATGCAGCTAGACTAGCAATGAAAAGAGATACCGTGACAGAAATAAATTTAGCCCAAGAAGGGAAAACAAGTCCAGATTTTAGCCATTTGGTAAACTGTACTTGATCATGTACAGAGAGGAATAACTACCTATAGTAGATTGTTTTGGAGACACCACCCCATTGCAGTCTGCCTTAAACGCTGTTATCAAAAGCTTTCACTTTAAGTGCTATGCTAGTTCATAGATGTTAGATTTGCAGCCACTGGTTTCTTTTCATTCCAGAAAAGTATGAAAATACTTGCAGTGACTTGATGCTTGCTTGTGATGTGTAACGTACTTTGGTAAGCATTCATTTGCAATTGTGTGGCAGCCCAGTTACAAGTATGGACTGTTTTGAGCACGTGCCTTGATATTGTATTTAAGGTTTAGTGGAAAATGCTGATGCCTAAAACTTGCAAAGAAAATTTTTGTTTTGCAATATGAATAAATTTAGTTGATGCCTCCCTCAACTAGCATCGTCAAAAGGTTTAAGGTGTAAGGCTCAAAAGGTTTTATGGTTAAGAGTATTGCGGAGAACCTGAAGTAACATCTTATGCTGTCACATAAATCTGGTTTTAGATTGAAGGATTTCTTATTTTTGTGCATTCACTGCTGAATTAAACACTCTATTTATGCTTTGCAGGTTTGCCAAACCTAATTTTTCTTGTCTGCTTACTGTCTCTCCAGAGTTTAAAAAGGTCCCTGACAAATCTCCGTGACGTTGGTTTCCTTCAAGTCAAAGTTATTAAGGCTACTGATCTGATGGCGGCTGATTTAAATGGTATTTCATGCATTTAGATTCGTCTTAATGACAAATTTAAATGAAACACAAGAGCCCTGCTATAAAGTTTTGAGTGTTGTGTTTTGCAGGCAAGAGTGACCCTTTCTGTGTGCTGGAACTGGGGAACGACAGACTACAAACCCACACGGTCTACAAAAGCCTAAACCCAGAATGGGATACAGTCTTTACATTGTCAGTTTGGGTTTCTGTTTCCACACCCTTTTTGTTATTTAAACTGAAACATATTATTGAACATTACTTTTCTTACATTACTAAACCATTTTACTGTTTTACAAATAAATTGAAATATCCTGACATATTGCTATACGGTGTGCTGATTTGTAGGCATCTGACCTCGTTCTATGTCTCTGCAGCCCTGTCAAAGACATTCATGATGTTCTGGTGGTGACTATCTTTGATGAGGATGGAGACAAGGCGCCAGACTTCCTTGGAAAAGTTGCCATTCCTCTGCTTTTGGTACGTACAACCTCACTAAGAGTCTGTGACGTAGACAATAATCTATTTGCACTCTGTCTAAATTAAAGTGAAGAGGGCGATAACACTCCAGCAGGCTGAAGACTTGCTAAGATGTAATCCAGCGTGACTGATGGTCAGGTTCATGGCTGAGTTCAGCACCTGATGCCCTTTCTGTCCTGCAGATCCGCAGGGGACAACAGATTGCCTTCCCGCTGAAGAAAGAGGACTTAGGCGAGCTGTCGAAGGGGAGCATCACTCTGGAGCTGGAGGTTATTTTTAACCCTGTAAGTAAAGGTTCACCCTGCAATGAGGACACGATGGCTTTGAAAGGCAGGCCTCATTCTGTCGTCTTCTTATTACTTTATCACTTTTTTTTTTTTTTTTTTTTTTTTTTTTAATCAGGTCAGAGCAAGTATTAGAACCTTCCAGCCGAAGGAGAGATATTTTATGGAGGACAATCCCAAGTTTTCCAAAAAGGTTTGATACTTTTTACATTTATTCACGATTCATAGTTAACAAAGTATATTTATGAATGGGGAAAAAGTAAACAAATAAATTTACTTTCCATAACATCAAATTAAAATTTCAAGTTGCTTGTTTATTTATTTTTTTCACTGGTTAAGTCTTCTGAAACTCAGCTGGAACATTTTTTTTAAATGGGCAGAAAATGAGTCTACAATTATATTGATAATCAATTAAAATTATTTTGTGAGCAAAAAGTCCCACTTTCAGTTTTTTCTGGTTGAAAATGTGTTTTTAAACAAATGTGCTAGATGTTAAAAAAGTAAAATAAAAATGATTTTAAGAAATGTGATATTTTTGTGATGCTGAAATATCTGCAACTTCAACCCAAAAAATTTTTTGGAAACTAAAAAAAGACATGACAAATTGAACAAATGTTAACATGTTTTTACCAATTAGCTCTTTAAGAAATGGACATAAAAAAATTAAGTACTTTTTTTTTTTTCCCTTTTCTTTTCTCTGGAAAGCAAAATGACTCCAAAAGCAGACCTTCCTTTGCTTGAATTAGTTGAATTGGGCTTTAATTGAGGCCAACTTTGACTGAATTCTTGTTCACTGTTCTGCTACATTAGTTTGATATACAGTGTGCAAGACAGGGTGCGAGACAGGGTGCCTGACTGTCTGTACTTCCCACAATGACTCATTGTTGTCAGACAATACATTGCTCACTAACGCCAAAATTGGCTTACACACACCGTGGACTTGGTTTGTAACGTGCAGGTTTTCAGTCTGTTTTAATATTGAAAGACCTGTTTGATGAAATCAGGTCAGATTACTGACATTTTTTGCCCCCTGACCACAGTGGCTCATGCCAAGGCATACCAGCTCCTCTCGCTATTCCTCAAGCTGACTGGATGCTTTTTTTTCTTTTTTTTTTTTTTTGAAGTGTGGTATGGGTGGAACTCCTTACAGAATTAAATCCAAATACCCTGAAATCAGTATCAACTATGACCATTTTTTCAACACGGCTACTGCAGTATTTAACTGCTTTGTGTGTTTGTCTTTCAGGCTCTGGCCAGGAACGTGATGCGTGTTCAGACATTGTACAGGGCAATCATGTCGACTCTGCAGTACATCAAAAGCTGCTTCCAGTGGGAGAGTTTTCAGAGGAGCCTGCTAGCCTTCCTGGTGAAGTGCTTTAACTGCTTATCAACACACTATCTGCATTTCCCTCTGTTTTCCCTCCAAGGCTGCGGAAGACAACCGCAGTCTGGCCAACCCCTACTTGAACTCTCCTAGAGAGAATCTTAATCAATGCAGCACTGGGCTCAGCAGAAACACAGGCTTGGCCCTGGCTCTGTGTTGGAGTGGACGCTTTCAGTGTTGCATGTCTCCTGGATGTAGAGTTAAGCCTCAGCTGGAGAGAGTAGAGTCCCACCGGAGTCGAGATAGTCTATTTTTGTTCTGCTTCCCTGACAACTCATTAACCCTCTGTCCGGTCTGTGCTCGGTGTGATTTAGACCCCATTATGCAGACAGAAGTTCAATTAAAAGGCTCTTCAGAGATAAGGCTGATTCTCCGTCCTGTCATTGTTGAAGACAAGTGATAAAGCAAATGTGAAGACAGAAACATGGGAGTAGCCTTTCAGCCTCTGTCTTTAAACTACAAAATAAAGTGGGTGCTGATCTTTTTGGAATTATTCTTTCAGAGATCTGGCGTGATAAAAATGGCATACAGCAAGTTGTTCATTAACTGTGCAAGCAATCAAGGTCACCTAAAGTTCCTTTTGTTTTTGCAGCTCATGGCCTGTAGGTGGCAATAAAGTTATGTCAAGCGTTTAGACTTTCTTAACAGACTAAAAGAGATACTGTAAGCCAGCCGGTGGTACAGTTTGTTCAATTTGCCGTGAAAAATGGGAGCTGCAGCACAGAGCTGTTATCTGAGCAGCAGCCACTCTGTGTTTTAGCTCTGAGTCGTGCATTTCATTTTTCAGCTTGGGATTACATTGATCTAAGCTGTGCCGCCCCGGATGAAGTCGGGGTCAGCGTACTTTAATAAGAAACTGTTTGCAATATTTGGTCTTTATTACAATATAAGAAGATTCTTATTTACATAATTATGAAGAATGTTGCGCGCATACTGTGTTGATTATAAGCAATGATATTATTATTTTACCTGACAGCTGAGACACACATACGCTGACGGCGACATCATACAAGCAGGAACAAGTGCACAATGTACACACACATCCTCCCACTGCATCTCGGTGTTTGAAAGACAGTACCATCTGTACTCATGTTTTCACACTAATGCTCGCTGCCTTTTCAAGCCTCAGCGAGAAGAAATAAATGGCTGCTTAATACCACCACATAAGCGTAATGAATCAGAGCTTCACTCCTCATGACAGGATACAGTGACGAGCTACCTGCACCATCTGCCGATTGTCAGTTAGACAAAGAGCTTTCGTCAGTACAGTATGCTTTAGATGTGCCTTGTTAGGTAGTGGTTATCTCAGTGAGAAGCCCCAATCCCAAAGGTGTTAGTCTTGTCCTAACCACTGAACTATAATAGATCACACGCTGTTCCTCTCCTTTACTTTATTTCTGAAATAGCACTTGGTGTTTAGCTTTTCTTTTTATGGGTTACCATTTCTTGTCGGTGCTCTGAGTCAAGGGGGAAAAAAACACTGAGCCTGTTTCCAAATAGCACTCTTTTTTTTTTTTTTTTTTCATATTCTTATCTGTCACCCCACAAAAAATGCAGCAACAATGTTGAAAAGAGTGTGGTCACATGTGCATCCACCTCATCCTCTTTTTGATTTCTGTGTTATTTTCTGGCAACTTTGTATCAACTATTTCTTAAAAGGAGGCTCTACAGGCATCTTACAGTGCCTCTAAATAATTTTTAAGTCGCATTAATGCCTTTTAAAATATATACATGAAATTTATATAGTTTTGAACTAGATTTGCAATATAAACTACACACTAACATTGGCAAGATAAATTGTGTCTGTTCATCCAAAACTGATTGATTTTGGAGCGTGTCCACAGTGCATTTACAGTATTGCTCTAACCCTCCTCACCCCTTTACAGCAGGCTACATAATCCTTTAAACCATGTAAGTGACTGTCAGTCTAGTGACTTTTTAAGTGCTGAAATAATTGGAGATAAAGCCAAGTTAAATTTGTAACAGTTCTTATAATGGTTAATCACTGGGCGGTATTTTAGGGAGTGGGTAACACGCTCAGTGTTACAAGATTTATTCTCACTCATTCTTCAGTTTATAACACATGAATATGTAGACCAAAAACCTGTGCTTAGACTTCAAGGTTTGACTGCTATATCCTTACTTATTCTGGCATAGCCATTAGCTTATGATGTTTAATGTTAGGGAATCGTTTTAAATTTTGGGTGTGTGTTCAGTTTTGCGACTGTATGACTCTTTTCCACTTATACCACTGTTAGACTACATTTTAACTGTTAGTATTATGCCATAATTGTTACTTGTGGGTGCACTAGGTGTGCTCTTCACTCACATGTTCGCACTAAAAAAACAATGAATGGTCCAAAGCGGTTTTTGTGCCATGCAAACCCTTCCCCCAAACATGAGTGTGGAAATCCTGCTGCTTTCTATAAATGCGCCAGCCTCCAGTTCAGTAGCTGTCCCAGCATAACATATCCTTTTTCTTTTTTTTTTTTTTCCCCCTGTGATGTGGATTGTATTCCCAAAGTCCCCTTTTGCTGTTGAAGACTGTGTAATGCTTCTCAAGCTGAAATGGGCTACAATTATCACAATCTTTATGGGCTGAGTATACATTTCCACTAAAGCGTGACTTGGCTTTCCCCTTACCCTCGCTCTCCCAGTCATTACAAAGTCCTCACTAATAAAACATAACCCTTCCAGTGAGGAACTGGTTTCATCTCCTCTCCCAGGCCCTATTTTGGCTTGTGATAACACAGGCAAGAGCGTGCTTGGCTTTTTGCACATTAAAGCTGATGGTGGTGGTGATATTGGCGGAGGTGGTGGTGCTGGTGGTGGGAGGGGCGGCACTGATCTGCCATCTTTTATGTCAGTTGGTGCCTCAGAGGAGAGTGATGTCTTCACCAGATGTTCTCTTCTATTTTTATTAGCATATAAAAACCTGTAAACCCTTCCCAATGCTTTTGGCCCGCTGCCGTTTTGGCTTGTACTACCTCTCTGATAGGATTATTTTATAGTTCCATTTAGCCATGCAATTGAGATATCACAGGCTATGTTTCTTTATCCTTTTTACCTTAGCCACACAGGTGGAATGTGCATCATAAGTGCCATTATGGATGTTAATTGCACATTCACACAGAAGCTCCCTGAGGCTGTAGTGAATCGGTCAGCTTTAATGTACAGAAGATGAAAGGGATGGAGCAATTAGAGCTATGTGGTTAATGTCAATGCATAGTCAGGAGTAAGTGTAAGTCCTACTGAGCAGAATGGTTTTCTTTTGCTGTATATACAGGATGGATGTGACCTCATGATGTCACCAGTTGGTTTGCATAGTCCTCTTTTGAATCCTAAAGCTGAGTTTTTTTGGCAGTCACCGCCTTGGGTGCGTTTTTGTTTGTTTGGGTTTTTTTGTTTTTAACTGGATATGAAAAACAAGCAGTAGGTCTGACTGAGAAACCAAGGACACTGCACACTCACAGGGTAACTACTTGCCAATCTCAAGGTAGCCATGCTTATTCTCCATTTATCTTCTAATCAATTATACTCTAATTCAGGACCTGATGGAGATCATTTTCTGTTAGATATCATGTCAAAGAGCATTAACATGTGGCTGAGACTATTAACTCATCAGCAAAGTGTTTATTGAGGTTTGAATTCAAGAAGTTGGGTCATTCTGTCATAGCTTTTTATGGAATTGAACTTGATTTTTCAACCAAAGGAGTCTTCCCCTTTAACAGCAGATTGGCATCACTTTTTAGACCTAGAGCCTCTAGCCATTTATATACCATCTATACCTGCACAGCATATGCAGTCTAACTGCAATTAGTGTGCAGAGTTTGTATAATGGTAGGGCAGCCTTCATTAGCTTGACCAATTATCTTACAATCAATTTAATAACAGATCGAATTCCTGTTTGGTTGATCTAAAATGTAACGCTTCCCCTTTTGCCTTCATTGATGTCTGATTTCTGGACCCTCTGCCCGCAGGTGTTTTTGGTGACAGTATGGTACTGGGAGTTTTATATGCTGCCCCTCTCCTTTGTTCTGCTCATCTCGTGGAACTACCTGCAGATCCAATCTGGACGGGTCAGCCAGGATGTGGTGAGTTGAGAGCAGCTTTGTCAGCCTTATCCATCTTCTCCTCTTTCTGCCAAATGACCTGCTGGCTCTTATTCACGCTTCTTATTTCTTTATTTTGTAGAAAAACAGCCTCTTAAGCCACATTTTGTTCTCATAATTAAAGGCTGGTATGTTTCCATAGCAACCCGTCGCACATGGCTACATAATACATAATAATAAAATAACACATAATACATAAGCATTGAAAACTCACTGAATAGACTAATGTAACAGACCATTATAGCCTAAGCTAATTTACAGCGCTTGTCCTTTACTAACGCAGTTTTCTTTTTTCCCGTTCCTCCTCTAGTTTTTGTCCTCGGCTTCACTGTAATTGGCCTGCTGCCCTGTTCTTGTTGTGACTGGTCAGATTAGAAAAAAAGTTTTTATCTCTTACAATGTCACAAGGTCACAATGCTCCCTGCTTTTTTTTCCCCCCAATGTAACACTCTGAAGAAGTATTGAATGTGAAACACAAGGTCTGTTTAGAGAATGCATTAATGGTGGTTCAACACAGAATACATGGTAGCAAATTTTATACACCAAGCTCTGCTCACACAACAATACACATTCAGTTAATGTGTTGACTATTTTGTTCCCAATTAATTAACTTTTCAGGTGATCTGTGTAAGAAAATTGTAAAATATTATTATTATTATTATTATTATTATTTTTAATTTGACTAGAGCATATGCAATCATACATAAGTCAAATGATCGGTTGATTATCAAAATAAGTAACAATTTAGAACATTAAAAATAGTGGGCAAATGTTTTGCAGAAAACATTATTGGCTCTATAGTATACAGTGTATATGTCCTCAAAGAACCAGATCTGCATGTTGATCAGATCATGCACATAGATTCATTTGTCACAAGGAAGCATAGGGTAAAGATTTATAGAATTTACTTTGGAAATCAATGCAACGCCCTCTGCAACTGATTTAAAGTTTTTATTCCTAACTATGAAACAATAAAAGTTAAAGTTTGGTCAATAAACAAGAAAACATTCAAAAACTCATCATATACAAACTCTGAGCATATTTGGGTTTAACTATATCTGATATCATGTCCATTTCAAACCTGAAAACACACAAATTTGACAAATTTATCATGTGAAATAACCTACATGGATTTTTTTTAAGTGCAGCATCCTGTTACAGATCAGAACAAATGATCAATGTTGGAGTAAAGATTTTTTTTTTATTTTTTATTTTTTGCCATGTTGTGGGCAGCAGAAGCAAGGTTTAGACATAACACTGATATATAGCAAGAAGCGTTTTTTCTTGAGTTGGAAAAATGTGCATGTTTATGCTCATTGTAGCCTGAAAATAGCCAGGCAACTGCTGGGGGTTTGACTTCTTAATGCTGCACTAGCTAGATGCTCATTTTAGGTAGTAGGCTAAGATGAGATGATCGGGGTGCGAAACCAAAACAGTAAAGATAAGAGCGGAGAAACAAAAACAATGAGCTGAATCATGCTAAAACACACAGCACCGCTAAGTGGGGTCATTCTAAGTGGGCTTGACCTGTTGAGCTATTTCTCTCGCATACAAGCAATTGTGATCCGGTGCTGATGGAAAGGTATTAATTAGCTATTAGTTCCTGAAAAGTCCACTGTGTCCTGTGTTGGTCAGATTTTCTGCAAAGTGTTTCAGGAGACTGATCTCAGCGTCATCTCACAGTCCCAGTGAGACGAGCTTTATTAAGTCTGATAATGAAATTCTCATAATTTCACCTCTCCGTTGCAATTGTTTCTTTCAGACCAACTTGGATTTGGCGGATGAGGATGAAGACGATGAGAAGGTATGCGCCTCTGCCAGGTGTTTGCTGACTTTTGTATGCTGCTCAATAAAAAAAGAATTTAGCTTCATTTTGTTCATGTTGACAAAAGGTATCTCCCTCTGATCTATGGGTCTGTGTTGCTAAGCTTTTTATTCAGTACTAAATCTTCTGATGCATTTTGATTCCTGTCAAGCACCAGTTGTATTTTTTTGTAAACTTGTGCTTACCAAAAGACATTTGAGCTTAATGAAGACCTCACCAACCCGTTTCCACTTGTCAAAACACATTCATATGCAAATAGAGGGGTGGGGAAAAGGGTTCTGCTGCATTTGGAAAGTCCCTCAGCTTAACACACCATATAATACCATCAATATGGAACTAATGACGGCACTTAGACATGCTTTTTCAGAGCTCATTTTGAAAGTTTATCTTGAAAGTGTTAAAATGCTTTCAGGCAATGAAATATTTCTTCAGGGTGACAGGAGTTTATTGTGGACATTTTGAATGGCCGGCATTGGCCTGATTTAAAGTGGTTCTCATACTGGTTCCAGTGGGAATGTGACCCTTAAATGGCTGAAGTGGTTTAGTGCAGTGATGGGTACTTCACTGAGGTGAAGCGAGATTTGCCTCACATGTGGTTTTTCACATTGAGTCACTGTGCATCTGGAATATCCTTTTGCCCTGTCCCCCAATAACTAACGCTGCCCCCCCACCATCCACACATACCGCAGATCCTCTCTTTGGACCTATAACCCTTCTTTAGTCTCAACGCATTTGATGTGGACATGTGGCCATGTCTCTGTCTGAAGTCTGGCGCTCACTCCAGAGATCTTCGAGAGGATCTGGCCTCCTCTGTTTACTTAAAAGTCATTTTTCCTCCTGGGATCTGGAGCAGCCTGAGAACGATACTCTGTCTCTTTCATAATGCGATGTCCAGTCCTTTCACATCTTAACTTGCTTTTTTTTCTCCTTCTTTTTTTGTTTTTGCATTCACATTTTGCAGACACTCTTCATCAGAGTTGAATGAGTGTGTTTACGGGTTTGGTTTCCTGGTATTGATCAAAGCTGCGGTTTTGGAAATGTTGTAGCTATCAGTCTATGCAAACAAAGCTGAACAGGCAGGGTTAGTTTATACTCGAGCCTGCAAATTCCCACAGAAGTTTTGTTGTTTAATCTACTTTCAAGTGTCCATACTTTATTTCAAATGTGTAATAAATAATACTGAAGTCCAGTACAAACTCTATATACAAGAGATTATTTTATTCAGCCTTTATTTTTAATTTATTATTATTATATTTAGAAGGGAGAGCAAAAAGTGGTGGATATTGCACCATAACATTTACTAAGTAACTCTCTTAGCAAAAACCAAAGCTTGTTTGGTGCTGATTGCAAGCATTAAGAGTAATTTAATGAGCTGCACGTCTGTCAGTCTGTCACAAGCTATTACTGCAGGAATATTGTCAACCGGTGCAAAACCTTTAATTAGAACCATGAAGACACGGTCCTTCATTTTTAATTAGTACTTAAAACAACACAGTTTACACTATTACTGTTCATTACCTTTTTTAAATTCACATCTTTGAGAGAGCTTTATTCTTTTTGCTAAAAATATTTTTGCTCCAAATAAAATTGGCCATATTAGGCAAAAACTGAAGATGCTTTGTATTTATCTTTTTTTTGTTGTTGTTGTTGTTGTTTTTGAGGGTTTTTGCAGTTTTTTCATGACCACTGTGTTGCCTTTGAGTGTTTTCCAAAGCAGATTTTTCTTTGTCTTTTTTTTTTCTTGCTGCTTTAGGAGTCCGAGAGGAAAGGGCTCATAGAGAAAATCCACATGGTCCAAGACATCATCCTCACCGTTCAAAACCTTCTCGACGGGATCGCTTGTTTAGGGGAGAGGATTAAAAAGTAAGAGATAACAATGTATTGTAATTTCAGAGCTGTATCCATTTGATTTTTCCAATTCTAGAATCAGACATGTTTATGACTGACTTTAATTTTGTCATTTTCCTGAAATGTGTTAATAATTATGCATCATTTATTTTTGTTGTTCTATGTTTTAATATTGCTCTAATAAGTACTGTACTTTATGTTTATTTTCACTGAATTAATGCAGAAAGAAAATCCTTCCTTGACTCTGACTGATGTTTTCTTATTTGTCAGCATGTTCAACTGGACCATGCCGTTCCTGTCAGCCTTGGCTTTGTTGGTGTTCATCACTGCAGCAATTATCACATACTTCATCCCTATACGCTACATAGTTTTAATATGGGGTGAGTTGTAGATGTGGTAATTATTTCATTTCTTTTGTGTTCATTGTTTTGTGTTGATGACAAAAATCTTTTTCCACTATTGTAAGTGTTTGTCGTAGAAAAAAGCCCCTCCTCTACTTTAATTTTATCTCTTTTGTTTGAATCTTTCTATTATCCAGCAGCTATGTAAGGCCGAAGGAGTATTTGCTCCATATGTTTCCGGCTGTGTCTTTTTAACATTTGCAACTTATTATGTTAGTGATGTTGACTATGATGTATATCCTATTGTTAAGACTTTTACTGGATAAATTTATTGGCTGAATGACTGGAGTGTAAAGTGGTGTAAGTCTTCCAGCTATAAAAAGTGACAATAACACAACAAAAAAGGCACATACTGGGGATACTCAAAGCAATATTTCTTGGACAGCATGAGTCTCCCCTGCAAGTATTTGTTTGTATGGAAACAAAGAGCACAGCCACAGGAGACTAGTGTTAATGATATGTTGGTGTGAACTTTTGTTTTAGGTATCAATAAATTCACCAAGAAATTACGGAACCCGTACAGCATTGACAACAATGAAGTGCTTGATTTCCTGTCGAGGGTGCCTTCAGATGTGCAGAAGGTAAGCTCCGCTGGATCAGCCGGCCAGGAAGCCCAAAATCCCAGAGCCAGCTAGCTTTGCATCTTACTACAACAACTCCCAGGCATTCTTTACTCTTGTCTGTATAATTAGCTCCATCTGTATAATTATGTAGCCCTGTATAATTTTGGTTGTGTTTTGGTCCCGATACATCCCTGGTGGAGGTCTGCTGCTTAGCAGCTTTGTAACGCAGGCTGTTCCCAGGCTGAGACGGGAGACGCTGCTGCTGCTGCTGCTGCTGCTGCTGGTGTCTCCTGTTCGTACTTACCAACACTTCAGCTTCAAAAGCTGTCGTGAGTGTTATGGGGTCCTACTGAATCTTACATTCAGTAAGATTCAAAATGGTTACCTTGCACCTATAAGCTATATAAACATTGTTTTTTTTAAGTGAGTACTATTCACAAGTTTCTTTTTCATTCCTCCTCTTGCACATGATCTCCGTGCTGACCTCTCCTCTCTTTCTTCTCTCTTTTTACCCGCCGTCGTCTCTGCTCCTCACAGTCCCTGTCTCTCTAAGCTGTTTGACCCCGTTTGTCTCTTCTCCTTCTACAATGCCCTTGGGCCACTGGGTTGCGTAACGGTGACTTTCCAGTATCTCTGTTTTGTTGTTGTTGTGTATGAACGATGACTATGGGTCTCCCTCTCAGTGCTGGTAGTGACAGAACTTTCTTCTTCTCATTTGCAAAAAAATATTACAACAAGTGAAGAAAACACATTTTAATTTTACTTAATGATGAAAGTATCCTAAACTTTTAAACTAATCTTTTTTTGACCACTGTGTACAAAATAATATACCGTTCCATTATCAGAATATCAAAGTACGCACCCTGTAATGAACCTTAAGAACTCGCTGCTTTTCACTTCATAAATGGGAAGAATTTAAACTGCTTGCTTCTGTTGAGTGATGTCTGTTGTTGTCTAAGGTACTTTTGTTTGATATTTTAAATTTATAAAATGTGATGATTTCCAGGTTCAGTACAGTGAGCTGAGAGGGAGCAGGAAGAAGAAAGTCTTGTAGAATGCACTGTGGATGGAAGACTGTATGAATACTGGACCCGATGCTGCTGTGTGTGGGATTCCCACCTAAAAACACTTTCAGGAGGATGGAGGAACTGTCTGAGCGCTGCGGTCTCTCACTTGGAGTTGGTTTCAGGTTGTTCAGCCGGCACGAATCCTCATTCACTGCCTCATTCAACCAGCACCTAAACAGCTTTCAGCCAAAGATGTCCTTACTGAGGACTTTTCACAGATTACTTTAAATATTTACTAATGTCTGTGCATTCTATGTACAGTTTACTCTTAAAGATTGATAATTAGAAGCTGCTTTAATTTATATTCTTCGCCTCGGGCTGTGCCATCTGGAACTCAACTGTAATATTGGTTTGTAATATGATTATACATGTTTGTCCTGTACATATTTTAATTTACGTAACATACTTAAAATCTTTTATGCAATTTAAGAGAAATAATCTTTACAGTAAATTTCGAATTAAACATGTTACTTAAAAAAGGTATATTTTTCTGGAAGTGCAAGGTCTCTGGTTTTAAATGTTAGTGATGATTTACAGGCGCAATTATTTTAACTTGCACCTTTTTATATGTTTATATAAATGGATAATGTAAAGTTGGCCACAAATTATGCATCATATTCCTTTATCTTTAAGCATAGATAAAGTGATATGCTCATAAAATGGTGACTAATTTTATTTTTGCATGATATATGGGCCTATTTTTACATGCAAGGATATGTGCCTACATTAAGTTTTTAGATTGCTTTCATACATTCTATACAGAGGACTGTACTCTGTTGTTTTTACTCTTTGCTTGTTAGTGGGGTGGGGCCACTTCTGTACACACTTTATTTATTATTGGCAATCACTGAAGAAGACTTTGTGTCCTTCATTTCTAACAGCAATAAATCTGCACACAAACACTTGGCGGTATGTTATCTGCCTCTACTCTCTCAGCTCTGTGCTGCATCTCTTTGAATTCATCTGCAAGCATCATCTATCCTCTCCCTGCTCCCTTGCTGCAGGATTGTGGGCGTCTAACAGCACCGTTTCAGAGCCCCCTCTCTTCATTAGGCTTTCATGAAGCAAGGCAAAGCCGTGCGAGACCTCACCGGCGCCCGGGCTCCCCGCTGCGTTTATGGCCCTTGGGCGTCGCCACAAGCAGGAGGACCTGCCTGACCTCCTCTCAGCTGCTGTGACGAGATGCCTGCAGCCAGCATCCTATCAAGCACAGCAGCCAGACAATCCTCTGGTACTGGGCTGCACACGGCTCAGGAGGTGGATTTTAAAACCAGCCACAAGCAACAACAGCCTCACTAATTTAAGGATTGGAGAATTGGAATAGTTAAGATGTTGCTGTTCCGAGTAATACCCTGGGTTTTATGGCTTTTAAGTCAGAGCGCGTGGGCTCTCAGTTAGCTGCCTCTTAAATGAGAAATGAGGAAAATTAGAGGAAACCTGGTTTCAAGTAATACAAGAACAATGTTTTTGTATACATTTTTTTACAAATCTATTTGAGGATTGACCTCATTAGATATCGCATTTGAGTATAATTGAGTCTTGTTAACATTGTATTGTTTTATTAACTTCCTGTTGACAAATAGCTGCTCAATGCGATATGCATATAATACCCTGGACGGTGCTACACAATATATGCAATAATTTGATGATTTGTCCAACTGTCTGAGGACAGAAGGTGTGGAGACTGTGGCAGGTGATGACCTGCATATCTCTTCATCTAGTTATAATGTTGATTTGGGTATTCAATATTAATAACCTGCTGTCAAGGACACTGGAAGGACATTTCAATTTGACACTTATAGGCTCAGCATGAATATGTATAGGCAGCGAAAGGCTTCAGAATTACCAAGTAAAATCATGGTTCACACGTGGAGACTAATGTGACGTGGCACCTGCATTATGATGAACCACATATACTGTGGCCAGTAGGTCTCGAAAGACTTGTCATAACTCAATATCGGACCAGAGAACATTCAGCTGTGCCTGTGTTTGGATGTGTGCAGAGAGGCGCGCTGCATGTGAAGCTGTGGATGCGCAATATTATCCTTAACAGTTTTTATTAAGTCATTAATAACTAAATTCAGTATGAACTCTGTGTGCATGTGTGTGTGTGTGAGTGTGTGTAGGTGGGAAGCGATCTAATGGGCACTTAAATGATTCCCATCACTGCACAAGACCGTTTGCTTAGCAGGAAGCTGTTTGCACCTTCACTCACAGCAAGCTCGACTGCTTGGCTTGTGTCTCAATTCCTATGTCAAGTCATATGACATTTTATTTTAACTTCTGGCTGCCTGTCAAAACTTTAGTAATATGTATGACTATGTTTGTTTTTTGTTTGTTTTTGTTTTTTTAAGTATGTTGAACGTGTTTACCTCTGCGCAGAGATCTTATTGGTTCCAATAAAAACACAGCTCAGATCAATGCATGTAGTCAGCTACTTGTAAAATAGTGTGATCACATCTGTTCATTTTTTCAGCTGTGTCTTCCTGTTTCCAAATATTACCTCTCATCACAAGAGATGTATAATTATCACAAAATTGTTCTGATGATGAGAATAATTATCGTTACCATCATTGCTGTTGACCTCTTCTCAGCAACTGTTAATCAGCTAATATGTTTTGATAAAGTAGGCTGGCTGGGAATCAGATCAGCACGTTGAAACTTATCAATTTCAGTTGGATAACAGTCTCCAGACAGTGTGTCACATTGTCAAAGAAAACAAAGCACCATCTTGGGATTTTGTAGTTTCAAGGGATTTTTAGACACTTTGTTAACGTAAAAATGTTTCTTTTTTTTAAAGCCTGGTATATTTCCCATTTATTTGGCTATTATTATTAATATGGCTCTAAATTGATAGTTTGCACCTATGCTCTAGAAATGTCTCTTTACCGCTGTCATCGAATATGACATTTGGTCAAAAGTTATAAAAGTCTTATAAAAAGCAAGCACAAAAAGACCAGGGACTTGCATTTATCTAATACACCAAAGAGCTCTGTCAGGGGAACCTCGCCAACTGACCCACAAACGCATTCATTCACACTCAGCCGTTGCTCCAGAATACACCTGATGTAGGTCTGCTATATTGCATCACTAAAGTGCTTTGATTCCATTAATTGAGGCAATTTTTGGAAGTAGTGGCACTCTGCCTTCTAACATACCTGATATATTTATCACACTACATGCCTAATGTGCCAAAGTTCAACTGAATCATGCCTCATCCCACCTCCTTGAGAGGGCCAGGTCATGGGATGCTTAACCAGACCCTGGCAAAGTACACTGTGATCACAATTGTCAAACAAACTGGTCTTTGTGAGGTTAAAAAAAACAACCCTTCTGGCAGTACCATGAGTTGCAACTTGAGGCTGACTTCTAAAGCAAGTCTTCCAAACCTCGAGTTAGTTATAGAGCTTTTCTACTGTGTTTGTTGAGATGGTGCCTTTTGAAGCATGTCTTGTAAAATTTGTAATGTAATTAGGGGTACGTTTCGTATCATTTCAGTGTTTTATTTTTTTCAATATACCGCCAGTATTGTAAAAATCTATTAATTTCCAAGTTTAAGCTCAATTATTTTAACTGTAATAGACAAAAGTCGTGTCATAGAAGACATGAATGGAAGGCTACACAATGCTTTACAGTGTTACTCCAAGTAAAATTGAAGTTTTCATATTCTGAGAACCAAGGAAAAGAGAATCTTCCCCTTGAACTTTTTTGTGATTTACTTCCTCTTTGGAGCTAAAAGAGGCCACCCGAACACATGATTATTATTATTGAGATATCAGTGGAAAGCTTAGGATGTCCTCTATTTAGTAGCTCAAATAAGTTAAAAGATATTGACCAAAAACCAATGTCTATTACAGAGGACAGAAATGAATAGGCTAGTTCTCAGGAGGGTCTACACTCATGGGACACTTTATCAGCTACAACTTACCAATACTGTGCTGGAACCAATTTTACCTTCAGAACTGCCTTAATTCTTTGTGGCACAGATTCAACAAGGTGCTGGAAGCATTCCTGAGATTTTGGTATGATAGCATCACACAGTCAGCTGTATGTCCATGATGTGAAGCTTACTCTCGACCGCACCCCAAAGTTGCTCCATTGGACTGAGATCTGATGACTGTGGAGGACATTTGGGTGCAATGAATTTATTGGCATGTTCAAGAAACCAGTTTGTGAAGATCTTAGCTTTGTGACGTTATATCCTATTTGTAACAAGTTATCCTGCTGGAAGCTGTCATCAGAAAATGGGTACACTGTGGTCATAAAGGAGTGGGCATGGTCAGCAACACTACTTGAACTTCAGCAGATCATCTTGACCATGTCTACACTGCATTGCTGCCATATATTTGGGTGACTGAATACTTGCATTAGACAGTTAAATATGATTTTGAATGGCACCACAAAAAATGGGTTTTTGTTCTAGTGTTTGAACTGTGTGTTCAAACACTAGATTTTTGGGAAATCTAGTTCAGATAGCAGTTTAGATACAGCTATCTGTAGCACTGTTGAAGCAAACCCAATACTGGAAGACTTTAAGGAGCTTTAAGGTGAATTACTGTAGACTCCGTTAGAAGGAATCTAACATTTTAAAGCATATTCTGCCCACAAGGTCTGAATCAAAAATTCAGAATGTCAGGCACACTGGCAACAAATCTCAAATGTCACGGAGAGATGAAGCATCTAGCAAGTCGGAAATATCTGTGAGTGGCTGAACACAACAAGAAATAATTACCAAAGGGTAAGACTACGAACAAACAGCCAAAATAAAAAAAGTCAATTTTCTTTCCTGCTGTATGCTATATCAGTCAAATAGTAAGACATATGTGCATTGATTTTGCATTTAAAGTGATTTGTCTGCACTTTTGTTTTTAATTCAACAGATTTTTTTTAAATCAGTACTCAGTACATGTCCAAAGAACTGCTTCGCAACTCAGACAATGAGGCCATCTAGAGAAACAGAATGGGGGTTTCTAGAACAACTTCACCCACTTCCAAGGTGCATGGAGAAGAACAAGAGGTTGAAGATACAGCAGCACTTGCAGAATAGGGAACAGCTTTATTATAATAACCAGCAGGTTTCAGCCTTTTTAAGGCTATTCTTTATGACAAGTGTTAGTTAAGCCTGAACCTCTTTGAACATCCAAAGAAATGCACAAAAAGACGTGTGTTGTTAGTACTACAGCACTAGGAAGCATTTCGATATAAATGTCATTTTATAGAAACACCTTGGCAAGTTTTTTTTTGTTTTTTTTACTTCTCACAATTCTTTTCCTTTGTCAATCAACATTCATTAGTTGTATGTATTAATGAGCATGAGTTTGACCATGCGGACACACCACACTTCTTCTACCACCCCCTGTAGTTTCTACAATCCCACAGGGAGTCTGGGTCCAGGTAAATCACAGGCGCAGTGTGCACTAGCTGTGCTGCTGCCCACAGGCTGTGGCTCGACTGTGATGTCCCGGAGCAGGCCAACATCAAAGACCTTGATCCAAATGAGCCTGGGGCAATGAACAGCTCAGAGCTCTGATTGACAGAGGAGATGCAAAATAGTTTTTGTGAGAACGACACAGTGATGTTATGTTGGCCTTTTGTCTGTGTTTGTTGTTGTTTTGCATCAGATACTCCCTAAATATACCACAGATTTCCCCCCTAAAATTCTGTTAAAATCAGCACTGTCAGGTAAGATACACAGTACGTATTGACCCACAGAGAAAAGTTCTGTGCAAGACAGTAGACCTTGTTGTGGCCTCCAAAACATTTGAATTCAATTGAAGCACTTAGAGGCGTTTTTGTCTTTGTTGCCATATTTAAATCTGAAGTGTTTATTTTTGTCTATAGCTTTTGCTCCTTTTCAACTGGGAGGATCCATTGATGTTTGGGATGTGTGTGTGATGCACCTATTCCATTGTGCAATTATTTAAAGTAATTACATCAAAACACATTTGTATTTGAATTTTTTTTTTTAGCCATAAAAATAAACTTTCAGAAATGCTAAACTCTCAGTAAGACGTTAAGATTTCTGTTGTTTTATCTTAAAGATTAAAGGTTGGGGAAGATATTTTGTGTCATAAACAAATCTCAAATAAAAACCAAAAAATGTCTTTTAGTATTTGTGGACTTTCCTGGCGCAAAATGCATTTGTTCCTTCTGAGGATGTTAAATTTTAAACCAATAAATAATTTCTTGAAATAGCTGAACACTGGCATTTTTAGTAGTCAGCACTCAAACTATATTGTGCTATATTGTTTATTTATTAAAGGCAATTTTTAGATGTGGATAAACACTCATTTGGTCATGTGATGCAGCACTTAAGTACCTGTTTCTGACCTCCCCAAACAAGGACCCCATTGGTTGTTTGTGCAGCCTGTTATTAAGATCTTTAGTTATGTTTCAAAGTTGGAAAACCTCTTGCAACCATTTGAATCAGTTCATATAAAATGTTTTCTAGTATTATCTTTAAAGTGGCCAACCTAAGATCTATGGCTCCCAGCAGCAAGTGACTATAAAAGTACTGTCAATGTTCCATTTGATTGTGGCTGAAGCATGGCATTTCACTTATTTAGCCATTACGTTTAACAGTTTGTCCATTTCAGCAATTTATCCTTTCTTTTGAGGCATTGCAATTGTTTAGAAATTACATTTAGTAAGCTATTGCGACCTCATTTCTTTCCTTTTACAACAGTTTTGCAAAGTCTGGGATGAGAATCAGTCTTCGTAATCAAATCCTGATTTCTGCTCAGTCATATTCATTTTTCTTATCCTTATTGTTGTAGAAGCCATCTAGGACACAGATATCCTAGAGTGAGGCAAGATTATGAGAAAGGTGGTGGATCGGCCCAAAACTAGACAGGACGATCTGTGGAGTTTTGGGCTGTTGGGACCACAGTCACAAAGAACACTACTTGTAACACACTGCTGTAATGAACTGAAGTCTTGCAAAACCGTGAGGTCCCCCATGCTCAAGAAGTCACATGTATACCCCAGTCTCCAGA
This sequence comes from Maylandia zebra, assembly GCF_041146795.1. Classification (NCBI taxonomy): domain Eukaryota; kingdom Metazoa; phylum Chordata; class Actinopteri; order Cichliformes; family Cichlidae; genus Maylandia; species Maylandia zebra. The sequence continues at coordinate 6,586,601 of NC_135167.1, forward strand.
CTATAGGAAATCCATGAAAAGAGTTGATGTTGTATAAATACAATTGAATTGAATTGTCTCTCACCATTAAAATGAAACTAGCCATAAAAATAGAGAATGTTCATTTCTTTGTAAGTGAGCAAACTTATAAATTCAGCAGTGGATCAAATAATTATTTCCCCCACATGCAGCATAGTTGGTGAGGTGAACAACAGCTGAGGCCAACATTGTTGACCGACATAATTATTTAAGAAGCCTAAAATTTAAAAGAAACAACCAAGTTTGAAAATGAACAACAAATGGGCAACTAAAATCACATTACAACTTGTATGTGAAGCAGAAGTCATCAACCATCTTCCTGGAAGCTATTTTTGGCTAGTTGTATGCCCATGCTGTACCTTTTAATAACAGAAGATGTTCCCAGTGGTTAATGATATTTGAAGTACAAATTATTTCCAGATTTCCTTCAGATGTCTAAATTGTTGCTCAGTATGTCATAAATTCCCTGTAATACTAGAATAGTTATCCTGTAGTTTTCTTTTTAGTTTTTTTTAAAAAACGTTTAACTGCAGCCTAAGTCTCTTTTAAGATTAAGGATTTTTAGCACTGGAGATTTGGTCTCCAGGTATTGCATGCTGCCTGCCCACTGCTCCTTAAGGTCAGCTGAATTTCCCAGAGGAACCCACCCGACTGCACTGGTACACTGTTCAAAGGGTTTAAACAATGAAACCCTAATTTCAAAGTAATCAACTCTTATATGTTAAAGGTTACAATTTAACATCAATCAATCCATTTTCTCTTGCTTGTCCAGGTTGTGGGGGGTTGTGGACTAAGCAGAGATGCCATAATCTCCCCTATCTCTCCCCCACCACTTCTTCAGCTTAAGAGGATACCGAGTCATTAACAAAACAGTCAAGAGATATCGTTTCTGTCCATCGATGTGTCGCAGTTTTGTCCCAAGGTTTTGTTTTTGGACATGCCTGTTACATGTCTCCTTTGAGATGTCCGGGAAGCATTCCAGATGATGCACAAAACACCTCAACTTGCTCCTTTAAATATGAAGGAGAAGTGGCTCTATTCTGAATATGTCCTGAATGACTGAGCTCCGCACCCCATCTAAGGACGGACGGAGGCAGCCTTGAGAGAAAGCTAATGTCTGCCTCTTGTATTCTCAGTCTTATTGTTTTGTCACCACCAGTAAATGTTGTCAGTCTCCCACTCCACCCTCACCCAACCTGTGAATAAAGCCACAAGTTACCTCCATCTCTTGGAGCAATATCTCCTTCCCAACCCCAAATTTTGTGGCTGATAATCATACCTTCCACCGCCTCAAACTGAGCTTCAAGCTAACCGAGTGTGAGCTATAGGTCAGTGCTCACTGAAGCCAGTCTAAGGCATTTACACAATTTATTGATTATAATAATTCTGTAATCTGTAATCATCAGATTTATCTTATAGATTTAAATCTTGTGAGATTAGAGGTTTTATTTTCATCAAAACAAAATATAGAATTGTTTTAAAGGAATTAATAAATAAAAATTGACAAAAACATGAACCCTAACCCTAAATTACCACCTACAATATATAGGTGCTAACATTTGCATACTAACACTTGCTTATATCCCATGTAATGGCACTTTGACCCTCAGGATGGAATAATGAGTCACTGTTATTCCTAGTCTTTGCTCAGTCTAAAATGAGAGGAGGAAAATGTGGCACTGCTAGGAGAGTGTATTTTCTGACACAGTCAGTTATTTAAAAAAAAAATGCAACAATGGCTCAAACTCTCTATATTAAAGGGAAAGATGGCCAGGGTGTGTGTTTTAGCCTAACAATACTCTTTTTGCAGAACTTACGCTTCCTGGCACACTGCTTAGATCATCACCTTCCCACAGGCCCGGGGCCATGGGCATCAGGTGTAACCAAGGACTAGAAGCCTAATTTGTGCCACAACAGGCAGCGATTATGCAGCTTCCAGCAGGTCATCACACAGGTAGGTTGTTGGATAATTTGTATCTGGTGATGGTAGAAAGAGACACAAGTTGTTTTGATGTCCCTCTGGCATAAATGCAAAGGAAAACTAGGCAAAGAAGCAAACAGGATCCATAGCAACTGCTGCATCAGAGCAGGTTATTGAAAGAAGTGTTTGGGACACAAAGTGCATTATTTTATCTAGTAAAATCATACTTGGCAGATGAATATGTTCCTTTGGCTGGTGAATCAGAAAGTTAATTATTGATAGTGCTCATGATAAGTATTGTTTGAAGCAGGTGCAAAGCATGTTGAGAATTATCATGTTAGGTCTTGCATCTGGCTGTTCTGGCCACTGGGGTCAGATGTGGAATTGATAGAGTCCTTTCTGTACTGGAAGAATGAGACTACTTTTCCATAATGCATGATGGAGGATTAATCGTAGGAGTGCTCAGGTTGTTATTAGCCTGTTTGAAGTTGTAGGCCATCTGTGGGTCAGTGTGCGTCCAGTTGATCCTGGCAGTAGACAGGGTCACTCCCAGTCTGCCTTTGCTGAAAATGTTGGATGATTGCAAGTGGAACTACAGCCCTGACTGCTTTGAGAGGGAGCATCCGTCTGCCTCCCTCGCTGCCCAGAGCATAAGAAACATCTGACTCTGTTCTGTTCTGACAGAGACCTAGCAAATCCAGGTTCAGCTGTGGAATGCTTTCCTGCACAGGCAGTTCTATGACCTCCAAGTCACTGCAGCTGGTCTCTTTCAAGCAGATTCTCACAGGAGCTGTTGTTGGTGTACAGAAATGCTGCCGGTGATGCTAATGGTGTGTGGGACTCTTCTCAGCTTTCCTCCCAGGGAGGATTTGCCTATGAGAGGCCAAGTAGGAGCAGCAGACTGGCAGGGGGAGTTATCTTCTGTCTGCAGGCCATACTGAAAATTGATGTCTGACTCAGTTCTGTCCAGAGCCTTTCTATTCTCCGCTGCAGGTGTATCTACAGAGATCTGGGGTCTGGACTGCAAGGCCAAAATACCCTTCTGAAAGAATGAGCCCAAGAAAAAGCTACTTTTTAAAAGCATCTAATCCCCCAAATGTTTTCTTTTTGTTTCGTGCTGTTTAACTACACTAACCTTAGCCATTTCATTTTTCCTTGTTTTACAAATGGATTTTTCAGAACCGTTACCAAAAAGTATATGCTCAGATACAATACATGTGACCCAAATACTGTTTCTTCACTCTCTGATGACCTGAGTAATTGAAATCCCCTGTGCACCTTTTATGACAAGCTGTTAAAGTTGTAGGAAAAGCTGCGTGTCCCTCTGTGAGGATGATAGACGGCTTATTGAAACTCTTGCATATGTAGAAGATGGTAATAGGTTCCTGTGGGAAATGTTGCCGTGCCCGTGCCCAAGACAGCTCTCTAGTCAAAAAATGAATACTAAATTGTATGAAACAGACCAAGTCATTGTACAAACCCTTCATTCCTGCCCCTCAAGTTACATTTATTTACTGATGCATGAATACTAATTTGTTAAGCTTTCTCACTGAGTTCACTTTCTTTTATGGTTGCATCATGGTTTAAACATTTAGGTTTTCTATTTTTTAAGTAATCCATTTTTTGCTTGAAAATGAATGTGGAATAAATGGATTTTGGTCCAGTTTTTGTCCACATCTCCAGCCCTTAAGAAACTTTTTAAACATAATCAGATCTCGTGATTTATTGGTAGTTAATATGTCCTCTTCTTGTCATAAAAATGTGTACCCTTATTTGTTCTATTTAATTATCGCATAAAAACCTACTATACTGCCCTTGAATCCTGGTCTCATATAAAGTGTAAAGATGAATTGTGAAAAGAATGTGTGTTTTCTCTCAAATGCTCCCCCCCTCAATCTCATCAGCCACCGTGATTAAGGTTTGGCATTGGGGATTGTGCTGTCTTTTTGGAGAGATATTTCAGCTGCATTTCTGACACTCTGAAAGGAGAGGAAGATAAAGGAGGCGTTGGGGAAAAAACTCCTTCCCGTTGTGTGAGTCCTAGAGAGGGCCTTGAACCCTGCCATTCACGCCTTTCTCTCCATCAGCTGAGTCTAATTGCCAGAGAGGACAGGAGACCCCAGGCCTGATCGTTCCTTATCCTCTTTAGCGCTTTCAGGCGAGTGAAAGGCGAGCTTCTGCTTTTGATCTTTTCTCTGATTCGCTTTTTCTTCTCTGTCATCCCTACCATCCTCTCCTCAGGAGTGACACCAACTCCTTTCACTGCCTGCCCCCGTCTCCATCTGCCCAAAATAATGACCAAGGCCCAGGCATTATTAAACAGAGGTGGAGAAGAGAGGTCAGCACCGGGAGAGGGAGAGGGAGGTCTGGAAGGGGACTCCAAACTCCTCTAAGGAGGGGTGCCCCTATTCCAAATCTACTCCGTAGCCTCTCTGTGTTCCCCTAAATTCATCCCTTACAGTTTTCATGGCCTTAGCCTGGAGAAAGCCCATTCTTTAACAGACCACGTACGTGAAGGCTCGTCCTTTCCCAGAGGCGCTGCTACAATAAGACCCCAGGCTGCTTGAGACAATGGAGCCTGTGTGATCTCTCAGCCAGACTCAGGATGAGACGATGCCTTGCTTGCCAGTCCCATGGGAGGGTAGACCCAGTGGTCATTGTTGACAGCTAATGGACAGCATCTTTCCACTGGCAGGCCCCTTTGCAGACTGTGTCATTTTAAGTTGCTTAATAACAACACTCAGTTTTGACCGACAGAGGAATTCTATCGAGAACTGCAGTTTGTTTGCAGATGAAAATCATTCCCCTCTCAAATCTCAAAAGCTAACACTGGGGGGGTGATTGGATGAATGAAGCCAGCAAGCAAAGACGGCATTCAGTGGATTAAATTCAATATAACTTGTGAAAAGAGAACAGAATTGGAATCTCTTCATTCAGCAGAACATTAAAATTACAGGCACTCCTTTTTTATCCATAGCAGAGAGATACAGACAGGTGATAATTGTGTCAGACATGCTAAGAAAGAAGATGCAGGACACTACTAGACTTCAGCCATGAAAGACTATGCATAGCACCCTGTATCTGCACTGATCTTGTGATGTTGTTTTTGGCACTAGTTGAATACGTTGTAGATACACTATAATGACTGTCCTCGCTCTGTTAGCTGATGTAGTGGCGTAATAGAGACATGAGTACCTTTATTTCAATTAAACGTACTTGCACATAATACAATTCATACACTTGTCCACATTTCATATTGATTTTGTTTTACAGGCAGTAAACTTTCACAGTGGTCCTGCCTAATCCTAACAAAGGTGTGGACATAGTTGTCCTTGGTTTGATTTTCAGACTGCTTATCATTAACACTCAGCGGCGGTGAGGTGAAAGGGACTTATATTAAATCTGAAGGGCAAATTTGTAGCCAAAACAACCCCGGGCACATTCAAACTTTTCCAGTCGATGTCAGTATGTACAGGGAGTGCAGAATTATTAGGCAAGTTGTATTTTTGAGGAATAATTTTATTATTGAACAACAACCATGTTCTCAATGAACCCAAAAAACTCATTAATATCAAAGCTGAATGTTTTCGGAAGTAGTTTTTAGTTTTAGCTATTTTAGGGGGATATCTGTGTGTGCAGGTGACTATTACTGTGCATAATTATTAGGCAACTTAACAAAAAACAAATATATTCATTTCAATTATTTATTTTTACCAGTGAAACCAATATAACATCTCCACATTCACAAATATACATTTCTGACATTCAAAAACAAAACAAAAACAAATCAGCGACCAATATAGCCACCTTTCTTTGCAAGGACACTCAAAAGCCTGCCATCCTTGGATTCTGTCAGTGTTTTGATCTGTTCACCATCAACATTGCGTGCAGCAGCAACCACAGCCTCCCAGACACTGTTCAGAGATGTGTACTGTTTTCCCTCCTTGTAAATCTCACATTTGATGATGGACCACAGGTTCTCAATGGGGTTCAGATCAGGTGAACAAGGAGGCCATGTCATTAGTTTTTCTTCTTTTATACCCTTTCTTGCCAGCCACGCTGTGGAGTACTTGGACGCGTGTGATGGAGCATTGTCCTGCATGAAAATCATGTTTTTCTTGAAGGATGCAGACTTCTTCCTGTACCACTGCTTGAAGAAGGTGTCTTCCAGAAACTGGCAGTAGGACTGGGAGTTGAGCTTGACTCCATCCTCAACCCGAAAAGGCCCCACAAGCTCATCTTTGATGATACCAGCCCAAACCAGTACTCCACCTCCACCTTGCTGGCGTCTGAGTGGGACTGGAGCTCTCTGCCCTTTACCAATCCAGCCACGGGCCCATCCATCTGGCCCATCAAGACTCACTCTCATTTCATCAGTCCATAAAACCTTAGAAAAACCAGTCTTGAGATATTTCTTGGCCCAGTCTTGACGTTTCAGCTTGTGTGTCTTGTTCAGTGGTGGTCGTCTTTCAGCCTTTCTTACCTTGGCCATGTCTCTGAGTATTGCACACCTTGTGCTTTTGGGCACTCCAGTGATGTTGCAGCTCTGAAATATGGCCAAACTGGTGGCAAGTGGCATCCTGGCAGCTGCACGCTTGACTTTTCTCAGTTCATGGGCAGTTATTTTGCGCCTTGGTTTTTCCACACGCTTCTTGAGACCCTGTTGACTATTTTGAATGAAACGCTTGATTGTTCGATGATCACGCTTCAGAAGCTTTGCAATTTTGAGACTGCTGCATCCCTCTGCAAGATATCTCACTATTTTTGACTTTTCTGAGCCTGTCAAGTCCTTCTTTTGACCCATTTTGCCAAAGGAAAGGAAGTTGCCTAATAATTATGCACACCTGATATAGGGTGTTGATGTCATTAGACCACACCCCTTCTCATTACAGAGATGCACATCACCTAATATTCTTAATTGGTAGTAGGCTTTCGAGCCTATACAGCTTGGAGTAAGACAACATGCATGAAGAGGATGAAGTGGACAAAATACTCATTTGCCTAATAATTCTGCACTCCCTGTATAAGCAGAGTGCTTTACTCATTACCCTCGGTAATGTCTGTGGTTACAAGCAATGCCCAGGATATATCAGTGTTTTTATCCTTGGCATTAAAAACACAGGAACATTGTCTTTCTTTATACTGTATCTCTCCTTCATTTCTTTCACGTATTTTACACAGGTTATGAAAGTAGGGTATAATTTCAAGCCATAGAACTGTAGCATATCTGTATTTGGACCTGCGCTGCATCTTGTTGAATTAATGATTCCTGTGTTAAACAAGGGGAAAATGCCTCTCTGCAGAAGTGAGAAGTAATACAATATTTTACTCCAGTAATCACAGAAAGATCAAGTATCACTTGGCAATCTTAAAATCTCCAAATCAGAAGCACCCAGTACATACTATTGATTAATTCTGATACATTTGTGTCATCGCATAGTTCTCAAATCAATGTAGTGGAACAAAAAGCTGCTTTGCTATACAGCCGAAACAAAAAAAAGAAAAGAAAAAAAAAGGATGGATTAGTGAGAATGAACGTATTTAATTTTAAAAATCATGGCTACACAGTAGATAATACCTTAGCCAGTCAAACCACTACCTACCTCCTGGAAATGCCTTTCAGAGATGTGATAGAGCAGTTTTATCTAAATTACTTTTAAAGGCTGGAGGAAGTAAAATGTTTATACAATGTCTGGTTTTCTGCAATATATTTTCTTTTTTAATTTTCTGCTCATTGTTCATTTTTTTATGTTTGGCTCAAGCCAGTGTGTGATGGATTCTGGAGTGCTGGAGGAGGAGGAGGAGGAGAGGGAAAAGGGCAGAGTATTAGGTCAGGTTGATAGAGACGTCAGCACTGCTTCAGTAATCTTGTGACGCGCAAGAGAGCGGCAAAAAAAAAAAGCCGGGAGGGAAGCGATCGGGACAGCTGAAAGACCAGCAGCTTGGTGACAGTAGAAGCAGAGACCACCCCAACAACAGCAGCAGGGGAAGCTAGGAGGGGAGGGGAGAGGAGGGCTGGGATATGGGGGAGGTGGGTGTAGTGGTGGCGGCAGTGACGGGGGGGTTGGGAGGGTGTGAGGAGTAAAGCCGGGGGGTTGGATCTTCAGTTACACATCATAGCTGATGGTTAACCCGCCTCCTCTCAGCAGTGTGTTAGAAAGAGAAAGGGTAGTGTGCCAGTTATCAGCACAGTGAAGGATTTAAGCCTTGTCTACCTCATTTAACATCTCCAACAGACTGCACTTATTTACTGTTGTGCCAAATGAAATAAAAGCAAAAGTACGCGCACTAATGGAAAGTCCTTAGGCGATCCTTAAAAATAATGAACATGGATTTCTTACTTATCTATGAATTAAATATATTCTGCAAATACATTTTACAGAGCATACTTATACGCTTAGTTATACACACACTGTTGCCCTTTCAATATGCACACGAACAGTCAAGTTGTTACCTATGTCATATCCACTCATAAACGTTAAATCTACTTACAATGCCATGTTGTGTATTAGGTTTAAGTGGAGCTTCTGGCGTCCAGGGTTCTGCTCAGTGGGTGACCCAGTAATGAAATGTGATTCAGGTGGTAGATGGATATCTATAGTGAAATATCTCTCCCAGCTCACTGGCTGCAGCCCAGACGTCGCCTTCTGCTCGCTCCTGCTGTAAAGTGTGACTTGTGGTGTTTGGCCTTTTTGTCTAGGACAATTATGTTCACCATTAACAAGCTTTCTTCTGTTATTGTTCATATCAATTAGAGGTGGATGGTAATTTGAGCTGATGGTGGAGACAGTGCTGAGTGATTTAGTGCTGATGTTGTGGGTGTATGGGGGGCAATTAGTGCCGCAACAAAGTCCATCTTTTGTTCAGCTAGTTTGTGGCAGCATGTGGAGCTCAGAAACATTCCTCAGTGTTTTTTTCTTCCTGTCTTGGCTGTTTTTGGAGGCAGTGCACCATGTAGATAACCACAGTTATCTAAGGTCCACACACTGCTTTGACCTCTGGAATCATGCACTTAGTTCTTCCTTGGTAAATTTGTAACAAGAGAGATACTTTGTAGCATAACTATATTCAATAAAATTCATATTTGTGGTTCATCTAATTGGACGGTCAGCTGGGACATTATTAAAAACATTCAGTTAGAAGATAATATTGTCAGATTTTTCAAAATATTTTGGGGCCTTTTTTAGCCCTTGCTATAACAGGACAGTTGAGAATACAGGAAAGCTCAGAGAGACCAGGGGAAGACCCACAGCACACAGCACAATCAATTTAAACCAGGACCTCTGTGGGTCGCGTGCTGTGCTCATCCATCTATATCAGGCTTTGTTTTCAGATTTGAATAAAGTGAATTGTGAAAATTGACAAATGCCTAATAAACAATAACTCAGTAACTTGAGTGAACAAAGCTGGTCAACTGTTGGGTTTGCCTGCTGATTTATTAGGCAAGAACCTCCTTAGTGTACATTTGGAATGGACCAGTAATCCCAAGACCAACTTTTCTCTAGCAGATCATGTAAAGTCCATTTCATCCAGCTCAGTTAGACACATGTGAACCTGGGATTGCTGTGAGGGGCATTACCAATTAGCTAAACTCACTTAATTTTTATCTCTATAAATGTATTAATGTGGCCCTCTACAACAGTCCTAGTTTTTCATGTGGCCCCTTGGGAAAACTAATTGCCCCATGTGGAGTAGCATCTCCGTTAATTGCAGCAGGTCTGGGGTCATTTTGCCAGTATGTCCGATACTCGAGTTGATCAGGATAGACCAGAGCATACTTCTTTCATATTACCTTGTGTTAGTTCAGAAGGTTATTTTAAAAAATTATTACATTTTTCTTATTTTTTTAATGCAAATTTTATAAATTTAATATACTAATTTTAAACTAATTATTTTAGGTCCGGTTACTTCAATGCTGTTCAAGATGCCATGGTGGGAAAGAACAATTAACTAAAATCTTAAATGATGTGCATCACAATGCTTCCAGTCTGTGTGTGTCTTCTCTTTAGATGTGTTCAGGCCCTCCCCAGATTGCTTGTACTTTATTTTCTCCTTTTATTGAATTTGTACAGGTTCCTGTTGGATCTGGTCCAAAATTATGCACTCACAAAGTCCAAAACTGCAAATCTGCCAGAAACTTAAATTCACATGACACCTTGTATTAAAGACGCTTTATAAAAATATACAAAAACCTGTAGACTGCATCTCATGTCCAGATATAAATTTAACATTGCATATCTACCTTGTGCATATAGCCAACAGTCTCCACCAAGAAGCTGAGAGAGCATTCATGTGCATGAGAGCTCATTTTGAAAAAGAAAGAAGCCACTTGCTGCTGCTCATAAAGGTTTATTGTCAGTAATAACCGAAAGTGACTCAGACGAGTGTGTCAACATTTTCATAAACTCAGAGCTTCTCTTGATTATAGTCGCAGTGTTTAGAGAGATCTGGCTGAGCAAACAAAACTGAAGCTTTAAAAGTGGGCAAAGGCACAAAAGTAGGCTTTTGAAAATGAGAGGGACCTGTCCCCCATCCCTGTTAGAAATTATACCTTTGTCTTGGATCGTGCTTCCTCTTCAGACCAGAGCGTGCAAGAACACACCAACACATTCCATTTTTAAATGGAGTGCTAATTTTAGTCTGACAAGCTCTCTTATGGCTGCAGTGGTGCTGCTTGCTGCTTTTCTTTGGCATGAATGACTCCTCATACACGGGCAGCATTCCAGCACTCAAACCTGCTTGTGCCCTCTCCACCCTCTTTGTCGGAACTGCAGAGAGGGCTGCTGGACGCCCATCAGTGGAATGGCTTAGATAATGACTTATTGATAGGAAAGGATGCTGGGTGCCCTGTGCATATTAGCATGACGCCAGCTGGTCGCGGTGCTGCTGCTGCTGCTTTCATCACCCAGAGCATTGCTAATGTAATTACCTGTGGATGGTCTGCATACGAAGGTAGCTTTGATGTTATTATCTGTTTCTATAAAATTGTGTCATGCAGTGTTATGGTGGTATGGTTAGATCTCCCCCACCCCCCACCAAATTTTTAAAATAGACATCGACTGCATATAATCTAAGACAAAAGCAAGGTGTAATATGTTATATGTCACCAAATAAATAAGTTACAAATAAAAAATTGGTCAGTATAATGATTTAATTTACATTCTTTATCAATCTTTAGAGTACTTAAAAGTGAAACTGATGATTCTGCAATATCATGACATTGTATATCTGGACAGGCATTACAGATTTATTCCTCTTTGATGCTTTATGTCTCATAATGATAACCGAGGCTCAGTAAAGCATAAACGTGGAGTGTTCCCACATGTTACGCAGCTGACATCTTTGTACTATACTCTGAGATGAAAAATGTCTCTAACTGGGCCAAAGAAATAATTCTGGCATATCAAGGGAGCTTGAGAGAGGGGAAGGAGGGGAGGTTCCCAGCATGTCCACATATGACAGGCCTTTACCCACGGCTGGCCGACGCAGCGACATTGTGCGCCTGTCATAGCTGCCCTTCAACAGCAGATGAAGCTGTCAGCAGGACGATGACTTTATTCTGACAGCTGCTCCACCCTCTCTCTTCAGAGCGTTGCAAATAAATATGTTGGGTTTCAAAGCTGCCAAGGCAGACGTTGGACAGTGGGTCAGGGGGCCAAACGCAGAGCAAAAGCATTCCCTTCCCCTCGTAACCTGTTCTCAATGAGCTTGGTCACCTCTCCAGGGCACCCATTCAGCGTGAGCCATCCAAAGGGCCCCAGGGCCCCAGATCTCACACACTGCCTACCGAGAGAGTCCTGTGAGCCTCTCTCTCTTTTCTCTCTCTGTGCATCACTCTGTTTGCCACAGCAGAGTGCCAAAAATATCCTCCACTGCGAGAAATCAAGAGTGTACCAAACAGTTCAAACCATTCATGACAGAGTGTGAGTCAGTCTGATGAAGATGAAACGACTCCTCAGTCAATCAGGGTGAAAAGAAATATTTATTCAAAACGTTTCCCTTGACGATAAAGTCAAAATGTCATAATAGGGGCAACATACAGGTAAGATAGAAATGCTGTTTTGTGTTCTGCTGCTTGAATGGAGTTGACAGATCTGCTGTATGGGACCTTCTGAATCTTTCGCCACTCTTCTCCTTTTTTTTTTTTTTGCTTGAATATAATGATCATCATCTTGTCAGCTCGCTTCGTTGTGTCGAGCTGTTTTGTAAAACTGTTCACGCTTATATTTACATTTAGAACAGCTTCGTATTGTTTGTATTACATCATGAAAGTTTGCTATAGTTATGTCCAGTTATGTTTATTTCTAAACACTGAACTATAGCTTGAGGCCTTTTTAATTTGAAAATTCTAACATATTTGGGGCTTGCAGCTGCCTTCGTCCAGCTTCTACAATCAACTGAATATCTTTGCTTTTTATAGACTTTTGGTTAAACAGAACAAGAAGTTTCATGATGTTACTTTTGGAATATAATCAGCCGTTTTAAAGGAATTTTTTGAGTATATGGTTTATAAAATAAGAGGAAAAATTCAGCAGGTTAATCAATAATTGTCAGTATCAAACTTAAAAAAATAGAAAATTTCCCCTTCAAATATGTTTCCATCAAATTATTGAGCTCTCAAAGTAGGTTAGACTCTAGCTTTTTAAGTGTCTGTAATAAATGCTTATACATTATGATGAAGGAAAAATTTAGTGCAGTTTTTTCTTAAATGTAATCATCCCAAGACTAAATTCCCTGACTGCAAAAACCCAACATTTAAGTTTGTTTTCTCTACAAGACCTTCCTTCAACAAAGAGATGGATCAAAATCCAGCACAATCAATCCCAGTGATTCCCACTACACCCTTTGCTTTAGGTATAAACCACATTCCAAGCGCAAAGGTTAACGATATTTAAGCAATATTTCAAGTTTTAAATATTCAAAATCTTACAGATGTTGGAAAGAACAAGAATTCTGTCAGAGGTAAAAATCAAATGCTGGAATCTTCCAATTTAAGAGTGTTACATTTCACTTTCTCTATTGTTATATAACAGATTATAACCCCCCCAATCCCCATTGCATAACACATCTAAAATGCAAGAACCCTCTTTGCATGCAGTCACATGCAAAACTGATGATAGTTTATTGATTAAGATTTAATTCATTAATTTAAATTGTGTGTGTGTTTGACATTAAGACTTTGTTGGCAATACCTAGAAAACCACTGTAAATGAAAAGTTACCTATGGGACTCTAAATCTCTAAATGTACTTTAAACACAAACGATCAATGAAGACTTTGCAAACACAAAATAAATCTACAGTTTTCTGACTTTTTTAAAACTTTTTTCATTTTCACATTTTTAAACTTAAACTCTTTATGTGTCATGTTTTAACTATAACGCATACTGTTGTTAAAGTAACCCTGATAGCACATTAAATAAGGCCTATACCAAGCTAATGTAATGTACGTTAACTATGTAATGGAATTACATAGCTCAGCTCAGAGGACTAATGCATCAACTGGCACTGCAAAGATGCAACATGTGAGTCTTGAGCTAATCTGTCTCACTCAAGTGACCATTATCCCCTCTGGGTTCTCTTACACTGCAAGTGCGTGTACAACTCTAATGTGTTTACTCGTGAAACCAGCTACTTTCACGTTTCTCAAAAAGCCATGTTTAAACAATGTTTATTCAAACCAATAATTATGTCAAGAGGCCACTTTCATGAGAAAATCGTACTGTAACATTAACATTTACAAGTTTTTTCTCTCTACCCATCCCCCATATGGACATGTCTAATACACACTATAGACTCGTACCCTTTGAAATAATGGATAACTTTTTTGAGTTATATAACTGTAACATAGGGAACAAATCCAGCAACAATCAGACAGTTTTGTCTTCCAAAATTGTGAATGATAAACCAGTGGTAAAACATTTTGTCTACATTTCATTGAACTGAAACTGGATAAAGACTTCATATAATCTTATGAGCAATGGATACAGAACATGGCAGGGTGCAAAAACATTTGTATTAAAACAAGCAAAATTTTAGGAATTCCAATGATTTCATAATCCGCTGTCATCCAATTTCCTAGATCAGCAGATTACAAACAAACAGCAGTCAGGAGATCAAGAGGTCAAAGGTCACAGCACACGGACAATATTCCAGTGACCTGCGAATGATGATTAAGAAGTGCTAAGAGAGAAATCAAAGTCCTCTTATCTTTGTTAACAGCCATACAACAAATAGGCAGAAGGAAAAGCATGGGAGGGATGTATAGTAGTATTTAACAAATTATCAATGTTTAATTACGCAGCTTTATGTAGCTAGTGAGTTGTCAGGCACACAGATAATAATATGAATAATAAAATAAAAATAAATAACTGAAATAATAAGATTATTAGACTCCTCTTGGGGAAGCAAATGCGTTTAGGACAGGTGTTAAAAATAGAGAAGTTAATCATCAGGCAGCGCCTTGTCTCAAAATCTATGGACTTCTATTTGTTGTACTTTTTTCTGAAGCTTTCAGCAAAGCGCTATATGTGAAGTACATAACATTTAAAGAATGCTGAATGACATACAAATGTAGAACATTGAGATGACTGGGGAATTTATACTCAGGTGCCTTATTGTTGATGGTACTGTACTGTGCACAGTGTGAGCAGTAGCGAGTTGTTAAAGCACTTTTGACTCATCACCATAGGAATGATCGAAACCTCTATGACCAACTTGTAGATATGTCTAAAATGTGCAGTGCTGTAAAAGTGTTCTCAGCTTTGTTTTGAATTTTCACAATTTTCAAACAATAATCGCTATAGTGGACCATCTACCTGCATCTTATCCTATCCCTAGCATCCTCCTCGGCCACACCAACCTTCTGCATGTACCAGCGCAATTTTAATGGAATCTGGATTAATGAAAAAATGCTCTTTTTGTCAAAATGCCAACATGCCTGATGTGTGCTTGAGATGCCAGATAAATAGGATATTTTAGATATATCCGATGCTTTAAATGTGTGTGTTTATGGGTATGTAAACAATTTTCAATAAAACAGAAAAACAGTAGGTACTTTCTTGTTAGCGTAGGCAGCATGTAGGCATGTTATGTAATTGCTCAGATCTGTCATTCATACTATATGATATGTCTGTCCTTTTTGAGACCTAGCTTTATGATTATTCTTGATTCTGTAATGCCATTATCACAGATATAGATCTATATTTTACAGATTGGACTGTGCGTTCAGCAGTGTGGCATGTATTTTGTTTATGCAGTTCTAGTTCAAAGAAACCAGTTTTTTTTTAAACAAAGTACACGTGAAGTGCATTTACTTTACTTGGTTATTTCTAAGACACTGTACTCCCTCAGTGAAAACAGCTGAAAATGATGCTAAGAAAGCAATTAACCAAAATAGTGAAGTTGCAGCCCAGCCAGCAAACCAATGATCTCACTAAAGCTTTGTAAAGCTCAGAGGATCTGCTTAATGCAACTATTTTTACACTGACATACATTTTTTTACACTATTAATTAAAACTGCTGTAGCTGAATATTTCCTTCATCACTCTCGACGTAAAACAGTTCGTCTTTATCTTTATTTCATCTCTTCTGTACAACCTTGCAAGACTGAACTATGCAGACTGAAAAATCTGAGAGACAAAACAAAATTGAGATATTTGAAGTTTCCTGATCCTATGTAAATCCTCTAAGACTTTCATTTGTGTTTGGCTTCGTCTTTGTGCCATAATATCTGCTTTCTTCATCCCAGTATGATTTTTTCTTTTGCCCCTGTTGCCTTTCCAGTAAAAAGGAAAAAAAAACTTTTTAAAAGGAAGATTTGCATGTTAATGGATCTTAGCAACAGCAGAGGCCCTCTCAGCACTGTGCTTTTCAGTTTCCCATGCTCTGCTGCAACAGTACATAATAAAAACAAACAAAAAAGTAGTATTTCACATGGCCCTAAAATTTCTTCTGCCCTCAGTCAGATTAAAACCCATTCCAGGAAGCTTGTTTGGATCGGGTTGTAAAAAGAGATCACTGATAGCAATGTATTAGTGGAGGATTAACATGACTTTCACCCTGGTTTCTGTGCACAATAAAGCTTTAATCTAGGCTCTGCTTGTGAGGCAGGGCTGCCGGTTGGGCCAATGAGACGCTGCCGTGTCTGCAGAATATCCCCGCACATGGGTGTTTCCTGTGGTGGCGGAGGTGCTGGGGCTGGGCCTGGCAGCAGACTGCGGTGACAGACGCGCCCCTGGGATTCCACCTGTCAGCCACACAGGCACTAATCGACAGGCTTCCTATAAGCTGAACTCTCTGTCACCTCTCTGTCAAATCTTCATCATCTCATTCGTCTGATGACTTCCCTCTGCCCACCCCCATCCTCTTCTTATCCAACGCAAACTCCGCCCATCCGCCTGCCTGTATAAAACACACCAACACCAATCCTCCATGCCTGCTGCTCCCAAACAACATTCAGTCTCATGTGTAAAAATAAAGAAAATTGGTTTCTTTTTGCTTTAAGGAATAATCCAAAATCTTCTATGCAGCTTCTTATTAAAACAAACCCCATGAATCCCGCCCCTCCCTCAACATCCCTGCTTTTCAGCTTTAATGTGACAGAGGTGGGCTTTAATGTTTGGTAGTAATTGGGTGGGAGAGGGAGAGACTGTTTGGGAGGAGGAGGAGGCGGAAGGGTCATGGTCAGGTTTCTCATGGAGGTTATTCTGCATCTGTCTCTTAGCAACGACAGACCGCTCTTTGTACAGTCCTTGAGTTGATTGGTGTGTGTGTGTGTGTATTTTTTTTCCCTCCTTGGTCGCTGAAATGTTTTGCGAGGGGGGCTCCTCAGCAGACAGGCTTCCTCGCATATTCAGTGCTTTTAAGATTTTGTTTCCATGAGCGTCAGATGGGCTCGCTGAGGCGTGGCGCTTGCTGTATCTTCACCTCCACGGGTTTACATTTGCATTTCTCAAGTGAGGGTGAAAAAAAAAGACAGAAATTGAATTTTTTCAGTGAGCATTTGAGACCAATGCTCCTTTAATGATGATTGTGCTGTGAATCTTAATAACCTTTTCCGGCATAAGTTTTGGCAAACGGTGTTAAATGATATGGCTGCACGGCTAAAGTTTGGTGGTTTGATGTTGTCATGTCTGCCTTCTCTTTAGCTGGTATAAGGTGAAAGGGCAGACCGGGGTCAAAGGTCATTGAATGGATCCAGGGGAACCTCTTGAATCTTGCCATCAGCTTCAAGGCATCTAAGCAGGGAGCTGGAGTGGCATGATGTCAGTCTGAACAGGATTAGTAGGGCAATTCGGGGACAAGGAAAGGAAATAAGAAGGAAAGCCAGAACTTGGCCCCTTCTTCCCACAGCTTAGGTTTGCCCACAGATAAACAAATGAGTACAGTAAGCAAAGTTCACCCATTTCCATGTAGAAGCACAAAATGATGACAAAACTGTGCTTTAGTTTGACCTAATTTACTGACCAGAGGGAACAAACATATCTGCATCAAGGCGTTTTTCACAGTATAACTTATTTCTGGGACTTTATTACAAACAAAAGTAGCAGCAATTCTAAACTGCTGCTTTTGATCACTTGCAAAAGATTTAAAAATATGTTTCTTTGATCCGACGGGGCTTCCGTGTTAAATGTGTCCCAGAAACTTCGCTTTTGAACAGCTTTTCCGCGCAAAATGTGAAACTTGTTCTCAGATGTTTCAGGTCCCTTTAATGCCAGTTTCCAGACAGATGGAGCCCCATTTCGGAAACAAACGTGCTTTTAAGTCTTCCGATCACACTTAATCTCTGTACCAAGCCAATGGACTCTTTACTGACTTGTACAATCATTTATGTTCTGTTAGCCCACTGTATGGGAAGACGTTTGTATTTAGAATTAAACACCTTGCTCTCAGTAGAATATAAAAATGTCCTCAGAGAAGAGGAACTGTTTACCTTCACTCTGAGTCTCTTTGGCGGTATCAAATGCAGCCACTGTATGTACGCTGAAAACAACTCTTTCCTCAACGGGACAAAGTTCAAGGCTGCAGTTCTTTAAAATGCTTCACAATAAAAGCACAAAGTTACACTAAATATTAGGGGGAAAATGGATATATCTCTTACAGAAAATAAGATAAAAAGTTCAGGCGCCCATAAATAAATAAAATGAACGACTGAAGTAAATATACAGTAAAGATCGAAAGATCGATTAAAAGACCAAGCTTCCTTTACTCGCACATAAACCCTGCCTCACTGTGGGAGCATTTGTTTCTTTATTTTTCTTGTTGTTTTCCTGCTCTGAAACTTCTTCTGCTCCCTTTTTCGTTTCATCTAGTATTTTGCTTTGTTGTTTACAGCGTTATCACAAATACACAATAAATTTTTTTTATTAGGATATTTTTCCAAAAGAGAATTTTAAGCAGACACGTTCAAAAGTCTTGTATTTTATTTTCACATTATTATTAAAATAAAATTTAAGGAATGGTCAAAATTGTTTTGTTTTTATGTGGCTAAAAAAGTCGGTGGAAGTTGATTTGAGAACTGAAGGTTTTGATGTGAAATTTTAACATAAATATGTAGAGGAAATATATAATATAAAGTGTGCTGTAAAACTTGTCAACACATTCACCTGTAAAATGTTTAAATGCACAGAGATAACAGTTATTAACTGGGCTCCGTTTCAAGAAATATTTGAATTATCAAATCATTCCAATAGTTAATTTAAGTGTCGCAGTTTCTTCCCGTTCGGCGTAAGAACCCACTGAAGTCCCACAGTAAGCGGTTCAATTCAACCAACGCAGAGAGACATAAAAGAAAAATATTAGGGATCCAACAGAAAGGCGCATTCCATAATATATTGACAGCTTTCCGTTTTTCAAAGTAAAACCACTTTAAAGGTGCATTGCCACCAAAGAAGAAGAGGAAAAAATACAAAACTGAATATATTAATTGTTTGTTTCTGGCGAGAAAACACAGGTGACAAATTTTCTTTAAAAGAAATAATATTTCAAATATTTTCTGGATTTCTATAATGTTAATAATATATCGATATTATATAAAAGTTAAGAGATACATTTAAATGTTTAACTTATAAAATTCAAAACAACATGGTAGCTTTGAAAGTGAAATTTAAAATAAGAATCCCTTCAAAATCATAGTTGATTAGAAAGATAATTAATTTAAAGCGCTTTTATTTAGAAAATAAAGGCGCAACGTTCCAGCAACTCAACTGAATTTCTCAGGAGTTGTGTTTTGTACTTTTATTAAATCAACCGTTTTGTCCACCAGGCGTTCTAAAAATAAATAAATAAATAAATAAAATGTGAGAGGAAAAAAAGTCAGTCTTGGTCTTTTCTTTAAATAACACAGAGCGGGTGGAAAACTTGCAACAATACAGTTTTTTAATCTTTTTATATTTTATGCACATTGAGTTACCGCGTGTTTAAATGTACCATATAAGAAACAATATGTACGTGTATGTGGAATTATCGATCATTCCAACAAACGGGAAATACATGAGATGTTATGCAATTTATTTTTCTTCGCTTCTTAAATCTTATTTTTCTGGAAACTATTTGGTTAGACATGTTTTTAACATTATATATATATATATATATATATATATATATATATATATATATATATATATATGAACTCAGTTTCAGAACTTTCTAACAGCGTCCACATCTTGATTTTTTTTTTTTTTAAATCAAGCATTTCAGGAGGTTTCTATTCGAGAAGAACTGCGCAAAAGCTTCGTGAACTACATTAATCACAGCACCGCGCAGGAACCCGGACAACAGGTAGGTCAGTGTTATTTCATTTGTTCAGTAAACTATTTATAAGCATTTGCGCTGCATTTCTTAAAAAGCTATAAACACTCCGACAGTAATGCTTCCTGAGGGCTTGAGCATCATGGTTCACTACTTCTCACTTGACGATGAATATTAATATTAAAAAAAAAAAAAAGATCTCAAGCGATATGACTGGCTGCACGCTTTCATCCTCGAAAGCTGATTGGCTAGGTACAAACCACGCTGCTTGATAACTGATCCAGCTCCTGTGCTCGTAGAAAACAGCAGAGAGATGTTTCCCCCCTTATTTATTACTCCGGTCAAGAAAAAAGGCAAAAACGTGGCCGCGAAGGAAAGTCCATTTGAGTAGTGTCGCGTATTGATCTCAGGCTGAACTCTTTTTTCCACCACCACATAAAGCCTGGACACTCTTTTCTCATTATCGTCTCTTTGGAGCTGTACGTGTGTGGGAAAATGCTCCATTGTTTTATGTTGGCCCTTGGGCCCAGAACACCCAGGGGCCGACGGGCACCCAGCTTCGGCCTCCTCAGGGTAAACTGTAGTGACAGAGCACGCAGGGCCCCCTCATTAGCTCTGTGTTCATTAGAAGCAAAGAAGCTGATTTAATCCTCTCTGTCCTCCTCAATCTGGCACCACAGTCACGGTTTTAACTCCATTTTCATTCTCTTATGAAGAGTTTAACCAGC
This sequence comes from Maylandia zebra, assembly GCF_041146795.1. Classification (NCBI taxonomy): domain Eukaryota; kingdom Metazoa; phylum Chordata; class Actinopteri; order Cichliformes; family Cichlidae; genus Maylandia; species Maylandia zebra. The sequence goes on from NC_135167.1 coordinate 6,607,017, forward strand.
TTTTTTTTTTTTTAACTAATAGAAGATTTAATAGCAAAAAGAGTTGGAAAAGCAGCTTTACCTTATTTGAAGACAGACTTTTATTGTAGTATTCTAAAAAGAAAATGTTTTTATATCATACAGTTTTCTTTTGCATGTGTGGATGTACTGATACAGCCATACTACAAGATCATACTAGGTTTTGTCTTAATAGTTAATTTAAAACTATTAATAAGTTATAAAAAAAAAAAAAAAAGCACAGCTACAGGCTACAAGCTGCAAGCTACAAGAAAAGGATGTAACGTGACACTCTTTGTTCCCTCCCTTTAGGTGTTTTCTTAAGTTGTAAAGATGTTAAAACTGAGTGATCAAGCCCAATATAAGATAAGTGCAGGAGAAAAGTTAACTGTTTTCCTGCAGGTTGTTAAATAAGGCAAATGTAAATACAACCTGACATTCACATAAAGCTATCACTGTCAGTGGAAGCAATTAGTTTGATTAAAACGCCCAATTAGTGACAATATTATAGTAAGAAATGGGCTCCAGAACACCAGACAGACTCCACTTGGCTTACGTTTCCTTACTCCATTGCAGTACAAAAAAATCAAAATTATAACGGATGCGCTCCCTTGTGTAAACACACTTGATTCCTGTTGGAAGGTGACAAACATGAACACTGTTGAGCTGAAATGACGAAATAAAGCAAATACACTTTATTTATAAATCTTGAGTTATAATTTAATACGGTACCAATATGTTAACCAATATGCTTTCACAGTACATCAGAGTGGTTGTCAAAAAGAAGTAAACACAAATACACTCACACACACACACACCCACACACACACACATGCACATACACTCTAAATTCAGCAATACCCTGCAGTGGTCTGTTGTGCCATTAAGTGGCCTGGGCTCATTAATGCATGAGTTATACTGAAATAAATTTGTTTCTTGGCCTGGGAAATTAAGAGATTGTAGTTATTATAGACCCAGTGCTCTTAAAATCTCTGAGGAAGTCAGTGTAAAAGTCCAGGAAACATAAATTCATTAGAAGTATTTGGTAATGCATTTGTCCTTAATCTCGTAGTGTCATTCGTGTTCTTCTTACCTGTCACGGGAATATGATTTGGACTTTAACCCCTCTAAATATAAAAAACATTGGATTAAGCTATCCAACAGTCAGCTCACCGCCATGATTAGCCTCTCAGTTCAGATGAGGAAAAAAACAGAAAAGTTGAAGTGTGACAAAAATCCGGGAGAGACAAATTGCTTTGAAATAGGATTTTAAAGAGTTTAACTGGAACATTATGGCAAAAGGGAAATAATCGTATTAGCCAAGAAGTATAACGAAGAAATGACTAACGCTTGGCGCAACCGAACACTGAGCATGAGAAGTGCAGTTCTGAAATGTTTTTGCTGTTCTCATTCTTTGCATGTCAATAAGAAAACCAGAATAAGAAAACAAAGTAACTAAAACAAAGCATCAATCTCACCTTTCTGTCTCTATGCAACCGAGCAAAAAGGTTGAAGTCAGAAGAAGTCGGGTTTCAAACAATCATATTAAATCTTTCTGAAATGTTCCTTTAGTCCAAAGTGCTATGTCTGGAAGGTATGAAAACAACAACAACAACAACAACAAAAAACAGATCAACACAAGACGATCCCTGCAGTTTTCTCACTAGCTGGGGTAAAAATATGTAAAACATAAAAAAAAAGAAAAAGGGAAAAAAAAGAAAACAAAAAGGATCCAAAACATAATTTACAAGCACGATAAATATACACACAGGTCCAATAAATATTGTTTGTTATCCCAAAAACCATAGACTGTGAGAGGTCACCACACTGCAAAAACATGTCCATCTTAACCAGTCATTTCGTTTACTGACATTAGTTCCCTTTAAACAAGTGAAAATTTCTGCCAGTGCGGTCAGATCATTTCGTCATTGGTAGATTTCCTGTATTTTATGGACCCCTCTAAAAGTGGCATAATGGAAAATAAGGCAGCTAATACCTCCGGTATGATGAAAAAAGCAAATTAAATTACATTTTTACCCTTAAGATACTTTAGAGAATTTAATTCCACTGGCAGTTTTTTCTCTTGTTTAAATCAACAGAGATTTTACTATTTGAAATGACTTGATTTGAAAAGTGGGACCCTTCCTGACCTTAGTAGCACCACAGCAGCTTTTATTCTCTATTGAATAGCCATGTAAGGCCAGTTGAAGCTGCTACCAGAAAGCAGCATGTCCCTTATCAGAGTTTCTATGGGTGTTTTCCCCACCAGACGGACGAAGAAAAGCTGCTCTATGACAGAAGAAGAGACGCTGCGGAGGGAAGGCAAGCGAAGCAGCAGCTTCCCAAACCTGTTAGGCTGGTTGGGATACTGGCTCCTCACATACTCTTCTAAAGCACACTGCGATTTCTCCTGGAGACCCTCCACATGGGCCACATCTGATAGACCACAAGCATCTACAGAGAGAATGTAACACAGAAACAAATAGGCAGAAGAGAAGAGGTCAGGACCAGTGGTTCAACTGGGCATCTGAAAAATACTTCAGTTTCACGTTTATTCAGTGTTAATACAAAATCACCAAAACTCGCGATGGTACAGTCTGAATGTGGAGTTAGATGAAAAGTTACAGTGATCGAAAGTCAAAAAAGCACCAGAAAAAACAAAAATCTGTAGGTATTACTATTTACAGATATTATTTAAATCCCTGGGTAAGACATTAAAGAAGAGGTCAGGGCAGCAGAATGCCAAATCTTAGTGGATGCATTTAAATATTTTATTACTTTGTAAACAGATTTGAGTGAACCTCACTAAGATGGTATCAGAACCATCAACCATAAACACAGAACACCCAATAAACTAGTTAGTCAGACATGGTTGGGTAAATGTAGAGGTTTAAAAATGTAAAATTGGATACTGTAAGAGCGCAGTGGCAGGTTGAAAATAAAACATATAGGCAAATAGTTGAGGTTTGTCAATCTGATGCCATCTGGGATCAACAATGGTGCCACTGCTCTCATCCAATCAAAAAAAAAAGAATACTCAGGGCCCAGACAAAAGGAAGGAAGCACGGCAAGAGCATTGATTGCTCTGAGTCATTTGCATTTCAACGCACACCAGACTCTTCTGTCTGTACTGTAAAGCTGCAGGCCGGCTGGAAACAGGGGTTAAAGCAGGACTGTCCCAGTTTAAAAGGCACGGGCTCACATGTGCTCACATATGCTCACGGGGACTAAAATAGACCAATAGGAAACCTTCTTTGTTTATTTTTTTACTCTGCTGCTACTTGTCCTTTTGAACCCACTCACAATCTAACAACCAAACATCCCTCTGTCATCTAAAAGGCTGTGAAGAAACTGGCATACATTTTGCATTGCAAAGTCAACTAATAGTTCCCATTGCTTTATGAACAGTACAAAAAAAGCTTCTTTATGAAGATATTTTCAAATTTAAAGATGTAAAGAATAAAATGTATTATGCAGTTACATTTACATGCTATGATCGTTTTTAAAACAGTGGCAAGATTTAAATATAAAAATTTTCTTTTTAAAATAAAAAAAACCCCTCTAAATTTTAAGCCTGAAAACAAGTTTTTTTCACTTGAAATTAATATATATATATATATATATATATATATATATATATATATATATATATATATATATATATATATATATATATATGTGTATATATATATATATATATATATATATATATATATATATATATGTATATGTATATGTATGTATGTAAGTATGTAATAAATCACTCTGCTGAGGCACCTTTTATGTGAAGCAGCAGTGGAATATAGATGCTGTCAAATGTTTAACTCAAACCCATTTGCATAACCTATTCAGGCAGAGTATTTCATATTTTAAGGGCTGTAAGGATTTGATGCCGTTTTAAGACCATCAAACTCACTCACTCACACTTCCTCTTCAGTATTATTTTAATGCAGATAAACTGTTGCTTCAAGATCTGACAACTGTATGAGGTCACTTAAGTTCACTATGAATTCTATCAGAGGTAAAGCAGCTGGCTCAGGTTTAAAGGGAGTACTTTTCTAGAGCAAATCCAACATATATGATTTGTATTCCTTTTTTAATGACCGTTTATAACGATATCAGAGGATCATCAGACTTATGATCATACTAAAATCTGCAAAAGAATTATTTTATATAGATTTTGCTTTTAAGGTGTTTCAGAGTTTTAATACAAATTATTGATTTTTCTTTTTAGCCCCCCTCCCCAACCCCGAACGCACAGTTACCGAGTGTTATGCAAACTATTATGCCACGAGCAATAAAAAAAAATCTGTAAAATTATTTTTATAAGATTTTCTGTCGTTTTTTTGGAAATATTTATTCCTACGTTTTTCGGGCGATTTTTAAGTAACGTTCTCGTCCGCTCGCATTAATTTTGTTTTCGCTACATTTGGAAAATAATTTATTTAACTAAATTAGGATTTTAATTTTGATAGCGGTTGTTTTCTTCGTGATGGTGGCGGCACAATTCTCCTTAGATTTTAAGCTTGCGTGATTTCGCTAAAATGTCAGCCACAGCGTGTGTGGGGGTGAAAAGGTAAAGTTTACCTGTGGTGAACAGCACGATGGCCTTAATGCAGCTGTACTCCGCCGAATCCACGTGCAGCACCTTCAGCTTCTCCACCTGCTCCTGGAAGACCCGGATGTGGTCCATGAAGGCCACCACCCGGTCAGCAGACATTGGGGATGCGTGGAGACCAGCAGCGGCCAGTAGGGGGGCGGCGTGGACGGGCATGGAGCACTGGGCGGCGTTCAGGACGAACAGTTCGCTCCAGGTGAGGCGAAGAAGGGCCACCTGGTCCGGCACCTGCAGGTCCGGGAAAAAAGGGATGTTGCGGGCCCACTCCACAGCGCTGAAGAGCATCCGAGCCGCCAGCTCGCAGATGTTCTCAATGCCCAGGATGTTGTTGTTCTGCAGGCACTGAGAGCCAAACCTGGAGGTCGGGTAGGGTTCGGCCCGCAGCAGCAGAGAGATGTACCCCGACAGATAGGAGTGGCACTGCAGAGGATCCCCGTTTGTCAGAGCAAACTGGCCGTGATATGACTGGGTTGGTATTCTGCCTCTCTGGACAGCTGGAAGAAAGAAACGGCAGAAATGCCACATCACGCTAGAAGGCGATTAAAACAACGAAGATGACATTTAAAGAACCCTAAAACTAGACATCACGCACGGGACGTCATTTACAACAGCATATGTGAATTAAAACCTCGCGCTTATTTTAGTCAGATTAGGCTGGGATTCCTTTCTAATGTCAGTAGTGAGCTAGCTTATGGTTGGCTGGCTCTTCAGAAGTGGACATGGATAAGTGTTGTGGACAGCTCCTGGAAAGAAATGTCACATTCAGCTCGGTGTTGGGAGATCTAGAGCACAACCTGCAGATAATGGCGTGTGAGATTTTTTTTCCTTTCCCCCCCTCTTTTCTTTTTCTCAGCGTGTTTCTGGGTATTCAGTAGCGTTGCATTTTTTTTGTTTCAAATGTATAATTGCTCCAGTTCACAGCCCAGATTCCGTTTTCAGTTAATGCTCTCTAATATCATCAAGTGAGTAGGCTTATTGTAACTTAATTATTTATTTTTTGGCTGTGAAATCTCTAATAGCCTAAACTTTAATAAACTTTCACATTTAGACAACAAAGCAGACTCTTAGTAGACTAGTGTAGGCTGCGGTCTGGGCCTAGTGCTGTATATGAAAAGCATGCATAATGAATAAGAGCAGACACACATGGTCCGCACGAGCACATCATTTAAAAATGTATTTTACATTTTTATGGCTACAATTTAAACGAAAAAAAGGCACTAAAACTAAAGTTAAATATATCTACTGCCGAATGTGAACTCCTGACATTTAAAGCTTCTGCAGACTCACACTCACCGGGGATGATGGACATAAAGCGGAAGGGGAGCAACAATAGTGCACCTAACATGCTACAGGATGCTAGCGGGAACATCTGTAATAATTTGTAATATTACACACTGAGGTCTACACAATATAAAGCTATAGTACCCGAGACAAAATAAATAATTATACACCGCGTATTTAAAAAAAATATATATAGACATTATTAAATGAATAAAATATCCCTAGTGTCAAACAAAGGCAACATGTGGCGATGGTAAGGCTCCTGGGTCCACAAAGAAATATGTAAACATAAGCTAGGCTACACATATGTAGCATCCACACAACTAGATATGGGGCAGATATGCGTTCAAACATAAAAGAGTGCTGCATGTGAAAATGTTATGGATGTGATAGTACCAGTAATAACAGTTTGATGCCAGCGCGTACCTTCTCTCCTCATGCCGACTTTGAGGCATTTCTTGAGGCGACAGTACTGGCACTGGTTGCGGTGGTGCTGGTCTATGGGACAGTTCCTGTTGGCCCTGCAGGTGTAGGTCAGGTTTCTCCTGACGCTGCGTTTAAAGAAGCTCTTACATCCTTCGCATGTGAACTGTCCATAGTGCTTCCCGCTGGATTTATCCCCGCACACGATGCACTCGATCTGCTGGCTCTGCTGTTTGTCCATGGACAAGGAGGAGGAGGAGGAGGAAGAGGAGGTGCTGTTGTTATTGTTGGTGGTGGTCGCGACGGTGTTGCCGGACGGATTGGACGGCGGTGCTCCCTGAGGTGCAGCTGCTGTTTGGGGTATTTCCAGAGAAGGCGCCGGGTTCATGTGTCCCGTCAGCTCTCCGGGCAGAGACAGAGGTGCAACCTGAGACACCGGGGAGGAAAGAGTCCCCTGAGAGTCCCCGACCGCCTCGGTGTTTCTCCACGCTACCATCGCCATTTCGACTTTCTCCAAAACTTTTTGCGCCCAACTTCGTTTTTACGCGATAATTAACTCACACGTACTGTCGGCATCAATAGCTAATACACAGTCATGGGAAACTGCGGCATTGTTTGACGAAACGAAATACAATTTCAAATAAAATAAATAAAAGCGAGCTCATAGGATAACGGCAGAAAATTAAAACGAGTTCACAAGTGAAGATTGAGCAGTCACCCAGAAGCAGCTGCTGGCGCGGACAAAATCCAAAAAGACAGCTTCATTCAAACCGTCATAGTGCGCTATAGCATCCACAGAGGGGGGGAAATAAAGACGGAGCCATCCACACAGGGAGGAAACGTTATCCCCAAAATATACAATCTGATCCTTTCTGTTCTGTGTGTCCAGCTTTAAACAGAATGCCGTGCGAGCAGATCCTTCATTAGGGATGGAGTCACGCGACCAGGCTTTCCAGACGCTCCCTGCTCTCCCGATCAGTAAGAAGTTACATTAAAAAGACATCAGGGAGAGAGAGAGAGAGAGAGAGAGAGAGAGAGAGAGAGAGAGAGAGAGAGAGTCAAAGAGGGGGAGTGATGGATGTTGATTTTGACGATGCTTTGCTCCGGGACGGAGGAGGAGAGTGATGCGCCCGCACGTCACCGGCTGTGAATCGGTGACGCGGGTTTGGGGCGGAGTTAACGCGTGGAGAAGCTGGTCTCGGAGCAGCAGTGCGGGGGTTCAGCTGACTTTAAAGAGGGTAAGAGTTCACATCCTCCCTGTTATGTTTTCTGCTTTCCCTCCCTGTCCAATCGCTCGCTCTCGCTCTCTCTCTCTCTCTCTCTCTCTCTCTCTCTCTCTCTCTCTCTCTCTCTCATGTGTGCGCACACGAACGGGTTTTTTCTGTTTGTTTTTTTTATTTTGTTTTTTGCACTATGACTACTTGCTTGCCGTGAATCGGTCAAACCACAGTTTGCATCATATCACCCATAATGTATATTATGAGTACTCATGTTATACTGGTACATAAAGAGACTGCTTCTGCCCGCGAAGACCCCGAAGGGGCCAATTCAGATTCTAAATGCAGTTATTTGATGCCACCTAGTGTCGTCAGTAAATTACGCAGAAAAATTCCCTTTTTTAGATCCACTTCACTCACAAAAAGAGATAGATTTTATACATTTCTTTTATAAACAATACATTTAATGCACCTCTCCTCTGCCCTGTCTTAGCTGCAGTCACTTTGTGGACTTTGTAATCACGTAATCATCCACTCACACCAAATGACTAATCAGATAAGAAGACATTTTTAGAAATTACTAAAACCTTTTCTTTTTTTCTTTCTTTCTTTCTTGAGAGAGAACGTTTACAAGTTAGTTTATGTATGGGTGAGATACATATTGGACTTTTAGCTTTCATCAGTAAACTTGCCAAACATCCTCACTTCCAGTGCAGATTTACTGTAAAAAGATTGTTGTGAAATGCTCAGTATAAACGCACAAAAATTATTATTTTAGCACAGGCTGTAAAATCTATTCTAAATATAAATTAAACAAACCGAATAAATAAACTGATGTTATCCCTCCTCAAATAGCAATAATACAAAGATATATGGGAATTAAATATATACAAGAAAACCAGTGGCTACATGTCTAGCTGAAGAGATGACACCTTCACATGCGCCTCTGCCCTTTCTGTCTCTCATGTTCATGATCTATTGAATTTCACTCAGAGCAGCTGCATTGGCGCATACGCTACTTGATATCCATAAAGCTACTGCATTTTTCAGAGTAGATTTGGTGACTTTGATTATGGTACTAAACTCAGTGTTGCTGTGTGTCTCCATACAGTTGCATTGTTTGATTTTGGTGTATTTACGTGTAGCACAACCATTCTTTTCATTTGTTGTGGATTTCTCAAATGGAATCAGTCTGATGTCCATGGATGTCTTTGATGGCAAGTCAGTGCCATGTAAAAATGTCTGTATGGCCATTTCACTGTTGACTCATGCTCCATGAGTCCTGAGGCTGAGTGTGCTGTCACGTTCTTCCAGACGGCCAGAGCTGCAGTCATCCAGCGACTGCTCGCACACAAAACAAGCCTTGCCCCGCCTGCTAACAAAACACACGGCTGATGTCCAATACCAATCAGCAGTGGAAGGTCAAGGCTAAAGTGTTTACCACACTGAATGTGGATGATGCATTCCTTCACACTGTTTATTTCACTGACCTCTCCCCTCCCCCGCTCTCCCTCATGATGGGTCCGGTTAATATTAATCACAGATTTAGGAGTTTACAGATGATAAATCCCACCTGTTTTTGGTGATCTGGTGCCCTTTATGACTTATCACCAGTGGGGGAGCTGAAAGCGAGCTAATTGGAAACAAAATGAGGGAGAGTTTGGCCAGGAGAGACCTGCTGTGTGGGCAAAACCACCAGGATATGACTGTTTGCAGTGCAGTGGGAGGCAGCTCTGGCTTCCTGCTCAGAAATCTGCAAAATGTTTCTAATGCAAGCTTGATGTCACTTTACTGAAAATTTGCTCTTATAATTCTGAACATGACAAACATTGGTCAAGCTAAAATCTGAAAAAGATATAGTGTGAAGGTGGTTGATGAGTTTATATGACATGAGAAAACTACGTTCAGCAGGTAATATGATGAAGCGTATTGTCAAGGAATTACTTGACCAAAAGAGCTTTTAGAAAAGCACACATTATAGTCTTCTAGGAATATCCGGTAGTATTCTCAGCTTTGGCAGTGAATGGGTGTGGTGTAAAGTCATTACGGTAACAAGATTAATGGTTGTGAGCTAAAAGTGCACGGTAGCCTTTCAGATCCTGCAGTGGATGTCTTCTGTTTGTGTTTTAGCAGTGACTGTGTGTAAGTGTGCAGATTCCGAAATGTCATGACCTGACCCAGAGGCCATGATGTAGAAACAAACCATTGCAAATCAAATTGTCCAATTTACCTGCAAAATAACAACTCAATATCTGAACTGTACCCACAGCAAAGTGAAATGTGTAGTGTCTGGATGTGGTTGGGCGAGGCAAAATACATCAATATTTTAAAAAAATAATCAGAATAAAATAAAAACAAAGGGATTGTGCATGTGGAGAAAAGGTTATGGTCAGCATATAACCAGTCCTAAGTTCAAAAGTGAAATATACATGAGCATTAGCATGATTTCTGGAAAAGAAAGAAACATTTGCCATTTTGTGAGCGGAAAGCAAATTAATTATTACATCTAGCTTCTACCAGTTATTTAATTATGTGGAATAAATGTGCATCCACTTTTATTTCAAAGGATAGTCCCTATATCCCTGTGATATTTCGATTGTTTAAATACTAATGAAGAATTAATCACAGTTTGTGTCTAACCAGATTTTTCTGAAAAGAAACCTAATCCAGTTACACAAGTTTCAACCTTATATTTATCAAACTTATCAACAACCTAGAATTTTATATCTGCAATCTTGCAAAATAAGCTCAATGTGCTTTTGTTAAAAAAAAACAATTAACACCAAAAAATCACAGTAAGCTCCGGAGAATACAGAGAATATGATCCCCGTGACTCTTCTGACTGCAATTGTGTGGGAAGTGTCTAAAGTGCAAGCCTGTCACAATTAGTTTGCTTTAAATTTTATTTTTGAGAATACATCCAACTTTTCTGACACACAGAACAACTTCATCTTGAATAAAATTTCTAGAGTTTTTAACCTGAATACAGTGGGAATCAAGTTTCTGTGAATAAGCAGATGTACACTAGACATTTACTGAATTTTACATGTTAAATTAAACTATAATAAGAAGTGTTAACAACAAAGTTTTACTTATTAAAACAAGACATTTAAAAAATGAGCAAAAGTTGATTTTCATGCATTTTACAGTTAAAGAACAAGGAAGTTTCTGCTACAGATTGTTGAACCGGAGCAACAATTAATATTAAAATCAGTATCTTACATTATCATTTATAGCAATTGTAATTTTTACAGTAACTAGTGACTAAAACCTTTTCATGTTTATGTCTCTGGTAATAGATGCTGGACAGTAAAGAGAGCCTGTAGATTGTCACCCTGCTGTGAACCTTGGCAGCCACTGAAACAAAGCTGGTACCTCTTAGGCTCTTTAGCCGGCTCTTTAGCCGGTTCACATCCTGGTCAGAGAGCAACAATAGTTAGTGAGTTAGATTAACACGGCACAGCCTTTGCTTAACCTGTGACCGCTGAACCATCTCTCACCTTTTATTAACCCCAGACAGCTGACCTCTGACTCCTTCAGGCCAACTGCAGAATTCTTCATGAGGTGGATTTCACGCTTGAGAGACACATTGTGCTACAGGTCAGTGTGCAGTTATAACGCACCGCTAACGCTCGTCTCACTCATGAACAGATTCATCCTGTCGAAATGTTGGGATCCTCATTAGGAATTGTACAAAATCCTACTTAACCTTTGACCTCACTCAGACTAGCACTCATTATCTCGTATGAGATTAACCCACATTGCTTTGTAAATGATAGAATCAACTCAACTCAGCTTTGAACTGTAAACAGTTTTGAAACTGATCAAATAAGATAACATTTTAAACAAGACATATGCTTTAGTCAAACCTTTTAATGTGGACTGCACACATTTCTGACCTGTTTATGCATAAGAGAACTAAAGATGACTGTATTATTATTGTAACATTTTGCAGTATTTTAATATTTAAGTGCAAAATTTGAGGCATATTTGCTGGTAGCCTTTCAGTTGATGCTGATAGAGGTCTTTCGAATGAAAGGATCGCATAATTAGTTTGACAGGTTTGTTTATGCCATTACAAAATATTTTTATTGTCCAGTCTCTAAAGTCATGGATAATGAGGGCAATAACATGATGAGTTTCTTACATTGTTGTGTTTTGTTTTTCAGGTGTTAAAGCCAAATAAATTCCCAGGGGGGCGCTGTGCACACCTTACCGTCCGGGTGGAGGCACTAAGTGGTTAATTAAGTGGAATGGAAGAGGATAAAGACATAATTCAAACTTTACTTTAAGATAATATACTTAAGTGTGATTTTTTTGTGCATTTTTATTATTATTTGTGCATCTTAGATTTTTCTTTAGCCTAATTTAGCAAATCATATCACATTCAGTTCATGGGTTAATCAGTGGCAGTCTGAAAGGGCTGCCACTTGTGGTTAACAGTGCTTTTAGTTACCTTAGGACATAGGATTGCTTTCGTTTGTTTATTAACAGCTTTGTTTAAAAGTTTGGTACTGATCTTGAGGAAGACTTTACCAGAGGTGAGGTTCAGCTCAACTTAGAAGTGATTCATTTATAGAGCTTGATCTAGTTCTGGATCTACACATTTCTGAGATGCTCCTTTAGCAATGTGATCAAATTGCGCATTTTATGTAATTTCGTCACAAAGAGAAATACGCCCCCCAATTTTTTAAAAATTATTTTAAATGAAAACATAAGAAACTAATACAGATCTAAATGTCTTTCTGATCCAGAAGATCATTTAGCCTCAATGAAGATTCAGTTAAATCTTTAATGTTGATGAATAAACACCTTGGTCTGCACTTTATCTCTCTTGTGTCTCGTGCTTTAAGTCAAACTCTGCTTACCATTTTATAAATTCAAATTTATCTACTTTTACTTTTTTACTTCTGACTTTATTTACCCCATAGTTTTATATGCACAAGTCAACGTTATATACAGTTAAAATTGTGACTGACCATAACAGTGTCGTCAGTAATCTTTTAGTCAGTTTACATCAGAAAACATCTGTGTTAATGAGTAATTACTATAGTTTTTAACTGTAATGTACAAGAAGCTGAATCACAGTAACTAACAATAAATAGTGAAGTTAAGAATACAAATATATAGAGAGCAATATTTATGATTAACATAACAAACAATGCAAAAAATATTACAGGCGTGATTTTATTATTATTATTATTATTATTATTTATCAGGAAATGAAGAGTTTCAAACACACTCACTTTTCATGACAGGCTCTTTTTTTTTTCAACATGGCATCAAAGAATTAGTTGAGTGTTTTAACAGCTGTCATGTGGCTGGCCATGTGTCATTTATGCTGGTGGTTTTTCTTGCCCTAGTTAGTGAGATGCAGTGATATTCTTAAAATGCAGCTGTGAGGCAGGCTGGGAGGATTTGCTGTCTCTAGGAAGTTTCTTTGTGCTTGATCAGTTGATCTGTGGCCACTGCGGGGAGGTAATGCTGGGATGTTTTGATGTACTGGATGCTACATTAGTTCAGACGGCAGTGTGAAGGCCAGAAGGGACATGGACAGTTGGGGGCTAAGTGTGAATGAGACAGAAATTTAAAGAAACCAAAGAGTCTTTCTTGGTACTTTCCAAGGTCAGGTGGCATACATGACTATAATTCAGAGAGACTGTGCTTTTGCATCTGTCTGCATCGAAGGAAAAGTTATCGAAAGCAGGCTGAAAGTGTAGTCCTTTAGAAAAAAGGCATTATGTATTGAAAATTGGATAAAGTATAATGTTTTTTTTTTTTTAAATTGGCACTTGAATTGTGAAATGGTGAGATTTTGCAACCACTTTTTTCTCCACCACCCACTTAGCACTGACTTGCTTCTACATTTTCGCAGCTCAAACACACCAGACACAAACCCTCCCTCTCACTTTTCTACCAGAAGACCAAATGTCATTCACAGCAAAGACATTTCTTTTGTCCTTCACAGCACCACATTTCCTCAGACTGAGAACACTGTCCGGTATTTTGATTGATCATGTATTTGTATCTATTCATAGAGGCCAGATTCATCATTCCAATTTGTCAAGTTGCTGGTGTGCCAAGTTAATTATGTGCAGGAAAGCCAGAAAAAAGAGGACAGCCTCCTGTTTAGACTCATCTGAGGTTTCCCTACCTCACCTCGTCTCCAAACGAGCAGCCAAAGCTTCACTGGGCTGCTGGAGCTGTTTGGCACCATGGGTAATTAGTGTGATGAATGCTTTAGTGGAACAAATAGTGGCAGTCGGCTGTCTCGCTCATCGTGTGGCTGTGCTGTCATAGCTCTGGGGCTGCGAGCTCATCAGGGTAATGGATGATTCTGCAACAGAGCCATCCCTCAAACAACAGCGCCACCACTGAGCAGGAAACGGGCCTCTTTTTTTAGTCGACAAAAAAAAACCTTGAGTCTTGAAGGTATATGGATGTCAAGTGCTTTTTAGAAGGTTACCAACAACCAGTAACAGTTAAATCTGGAAAAATGAAATTGAAGTATCTCGTGAGGTATAATTGGGTGAAATGTAAAAGAATAGCCCAGTGCATTATTCTAAATATGCATTTTTTCTCTCTAAATAGGGCTAAATATATGGATATTCAAACATCTTACTAATCCTCTGTGGGATTCTGTCCTATGCCTGGGCTGTAGAGCTGTCGCCGTAGAAATGATGGATCACATTATTAGATTAGGGGAAAGCAAGGACGGGCTACAACTGGATTTGCAATTCAGAGTCTCTTTTGTATATGGACCTTTTCTGCATCAAAGGAATGGCCCTAATTGGGCCTCTGTCATTGAGTCAGAGATTGTTTTTTAACAATGCAGGAAACCTTGCAATAAATCAGGTCAGCTGTCTGAGCCACGTCACTGGACAAGGCATTAGTCAGATATGCAGAATGTTCTCTTTGCATACAATGTAAAAAGAATTCATCATCATTTACGAGCACAGTTGCAAGCCCACATCTCCTAATTCTTCCAACAAACGAAGGACATATGGTGATTTTTGTCTCTTGGATGAACCCCAGGGCAGAGGCAGCCTTGAAGGTCTGGCTCTGTGTGCTGTCATTTGAGTACCAGCTAATGGCTTATGCTTACTCTGTGCTTTGACTTTTCAACCCACTGTGACAGAGAATAATATGATTCACATAAGGGTGAATTCTCAACCATGTCATCCATGTAGCGGAAGCTGCCGCAGACAGGTAATCCATAGCTGTATCAGGGAAAAAAACACCAGTTCACTGAATTGTTTCGATGGCAGCCAGACCCAAGGCTAACAGAGCATGAGAGACAGGCGAGGTCGTGGAAAGGTTATTTTTTAGGTTCAGGAGGTGAGACTTTGGGGACGTGGACACGTCAGTCTTGCAGAGTCCGCGGGTCAATGTGAAGACAAGTGGAAGACACATTTCTCTGTCAGCACGCAGAGAGCCCGCACGGGTTCAGGCTTTTGTCGTGAAGTCCCAAGTCATTGAGTCAATAGCCAAGGAACATGACACAACCTCTCACAGTCACACGGCATCAAGCGGAACAGGGAATGGCATGCTTTCCATTTCACTGCACCGTGGCCCTGGCGAGACCTCGTCTGCACTCGAGAAACAGGAGAGCTCTCAGCCCAGGCTCTCGCATAAAAGCAACGCAGCAACCTGGCCCCGAACACGTACCTGGCTCGCTCACAGCAGCAGTACAAGATGATTCACCGGTCAATCCATAACCCCGGCTATTATCTCCACTGGCTGCTGTAGCGCGGCGAGATGCCTGTGGATAACCAGAGGGCTTGGATGAAAGGAAATTAGATCATGGCAAAGCACCAGCACATTTCGATTAAACTGATGTCAGGATTTATCTTCTTCCGTCAGTGCATTTAGATGGGAAAAGAAAATGTAACCTTTAACCCCGGCTGATCAAGCACTGACCGAGTGAATAGCCCTTTATCACAAGAATAGCGTTACATGCAATGTAACAAACTACATCATTTTGTCTGCGTGTGAGAAGAGTGAATAAAAAAATACATATCTTGTATGCTGCATCATTATCTAGTGCTGCCTTTAGCAACATTCTATTTGTGACATTTAAACAATACAAACGTGTTCTCTTCACAGGCTGCATGTTTATAGAGCATTGCTTATTTTTCATCCAATTAACAGTGCTAAAAAAAAATCACTTCTATGTTTTTAATCATAATATGATAAATTAGATTTATCATGGGCCAGGCTGGAAACCAGCACCACAACAATGCTCAATCTTTAGACCACTGCTGTAGCATCATAGCAATGTGGCTCTTTCTGTTTTAGTAACCATATTTAGTTTACACATGGATAAATCTACCACTGCTTTTGTTCAAAAGGAATTCCTCAACAACTATTAGATGTATGTCCATGAAGTTTTCTTTTATCAGTTCACCCCTGAACAATATCTGTTCAAAGACCACATGACCTGAAGAATACAACGTTTCCATCAGCCAGTGGGGAAAATATGCCTTCAGACGTTTCTTTTCTTTTCTTTCAAATAACAAAAAAGAAAAAAATTCTACTTATGGAATGTCTGCACAGAAGATCATTATTTGTGCTTAAAATAAAGACACCATTTCTGCAGGGTTGACATCTTAAAGAAAACCTTGAAGTCTAAAAGAGCTGCTAGCATTGCTGTAGTGAATTCTCAGTCAAGGCATCTTTTAATAAGTGCAATATCTCTGGCTGGATTAAGTGGCGGCATGCTGGTGCACCACCACTCTCACACTGAATAAGAAAGTTAACAGCTCATACCGTTCTGTAGCCCTTATGTGTGGAGTTTGCATGCTCTCCCTGTGCCTGCCAGTGTTTCCTCATACAGTCCGAAAACATTCATGCTAGGCAATTGTTGATTCTAAATTAGCTGTAAGTGTTATTAATTAATAATCCTTTGCTAACTCATCAGACAAGTTCGTATTACAAACAAAAATAGTATATTTAATGTATTTACAATAAACATACAATCATGTAATTTCCAAGAAATATACAGAACTAAAGCTTTTAAATATAAATTTATCAGAAAAAAATTGAAAACAAATACCAAGAAGCAACAGAGCATATCTAAAAAATCTTTGAAAATATAGGTGATATATTCTTATTTCATTACCCTTTTCTTTTGCAAAGGTCCCTTACAAAGAATCCTACAATTCTCATTTTGACTACCACCAACAGCATAAGCAGACATGTCATTTTAAAGCCGTCACTGTTAGCATAATGTTTCTCTCAAATCAAAGGCAACATGCTGCCTAAAGGCTCAAAACAAAGGATTATCAATCCGTATATGAAGAGTTGTCTTCCAAAATGTCAAAAAAAAAATTCCAAAATACATAATAGCAACAAAAATTTTAAACAAATTATATCTTCTTTTTTTTTTAAACAGGAAACCTATTTATTGTTGGCGAAATGTGTCTTTAACCACCATAGATAATAATAATTTTTCTTTGCAGATGTCATATTTTGGTAGTGAACTCTTCATAGGTCAATACTCCTGCCACTAAAAGTCCTTTATAAAAGTCAAACTGTTGTTACCACACGGCAAGGCCATCAAAAGAGATGAATGAAAATAATAGGATGAAAAAAAACATTTAAGCTTTAAAGTTATTTTCCATCACAAGGCAAAACGTCTTGAGCACATTGAGGTGCTAAAAGAAAACAGTCCTGTTGCCACAGGTCAATGCAAGGTCAAGCAAATGCTGCTGCCCTTGCACTTGTCGGACAGACCTAAAATATGTTGTTTTCTTCTTTGCAAGTGTTGAATGTTACAGTGCACAGGTTGATATGGCACAACATGAGCTCCGATCATAAAGTCTTAGAGTAGAGCTTCGCATCCAGGCACAGTTGCAGGACCGCTATCAGTGAAGTTTGGCTGATCTTCTACAGTCAGCCTCATCTACTGTACAAATTCAGACTACAGCTCAACATCGGTGCCACAGTAATAAAAACAATACGTTCAAGCAAAGTATTGTTTTCAATTGTACCAAAGCAACAGTATCAGCTTTGTCACTGATGGAAAGAGAATTCAATCTAAATTCGACAATACCTTCACTAGTAGAAAACTTCTACATATTAACAGTTATTACATCCTAAGTGTTACTGTTTTCTAGACCAATGTACAATATTCTATAGGCAATATATTTTTGGGACACTTTAGGATGATGTGGTGAAAGTAAGTTGAGGGATATCACAAAAAGGCTACATACAACCGGAGGATCTGCTTTGAGCTCCAGCGTGTTCAGACAAAGTTCTCTGCAGGACGTCACAGAACACTTCTATGGTGTCACTTCGGCACTTTTATGGCACTATTATGTACAGAGGAGTCAACACTAGACACACTGGGGTGCTATAAATATCAAAGACAGCGCCACCTGTTTGGGATTGCTGACGAGGAGATGGTGGCCAGAAGGTGCCCCACCCTGTTTCTTTTGAATTATTTGTACAGCTCAGCATTATCCCAAATATCCCGTTTGGAGCCAATATTTCCATCGTCGTTAGATTTTGAGCTTGAAAACAGGCACTGACTAATCAGTGCCGAAAAGTTCTCTCACTATATATATAAAAAAAATCTCAACTTGTTTATAGTCTATTCTAAGAAAATCCACAAAGACAATGATGGGATGTGGTTTAGCGTGTCTCTGTGGTCAACATAGGTTCATAAAGCACTGATCTGTTGTTTTATTTTCCCACTGTGATTTTAGGATTTTTGAAGCTATAGCAGCATCAATGTAGAGTTTAAATCTTATTCTTTTGGTTAATTATTTATGAAACTCAATATATTGCAGACCTACAAGTAATGCGCATCCAAAATAAAAGTATTTATTAGTGTAGAGTTTATATGTAGAGTTTAAATCTTGTTCTTTTGGTTCATTGCATATGAAACTTAAAATGCTGTAGACCTACAAGTAATGTGCATGTATTTACTCTTAATAAATGACTCTTGAGACACTGGTGGTGGCAAAAAGAATTTGTGAACCTTTTCAAAGCTAGCTTAAAGGAACAGTTTGAAATTTTGGGAAACAAGCTAAACATACAGATTTTCTTATGTGAATCTATAACCAGTAGTTAGCTTAATTTAGCACAAACAGATAAAGCAGAGCAGCTAACTGGGCTATGATGACATAATCTACTGACCAGCACCTTTAAAGATAACCTATTAACATTTTTGTTTCATATATGCAACAACTAAGGCATAAAACTAACAAGTTCTAATTTCATGGGCATTTTTTTTGGTTGATTTCCAGGCCCAAACCTGAGAAAATAAACCCCAATTTTGACATTTCAGTTTCTGTATACAAAGTATACAAAGACAATGTAGGTCTAACATGTTAGTATAATAAGATGACTTGACTAGACTGATTGTTTCGATGTTTGGACTGAGCCTGGTACTCAGTTTTATAAAAAAGCCAAGCTAACTGACAGCTAGCTCTACCTTTGTACTTACTGTACAGCTGGCCAGAGTATTATCAACCCTGTCTTTCTAACTCTGGCTAGGAAAAGAATTTCCCAAAAGCGTATTTCCCAAAGCCTCAAAGGGTATATGCATTTTAAAAATGAAACGTATTGTGATGATTGCTCTCTGGATTTTTGATGCAAAACATATTAAATACTTACAGAGTAAGCCAGAAGAAAAACACTATATATAAAGTGGATATGTCAAAAATCTGAATCCAGCTGAATTCTTTAACAAAAAGCTGTATTGTATCTGCATGTAGACAATCACTTCAGTGTGAGTGATTGTGACAGCTGAGGTTTGATTTAAAAGAAGAAGAAAAAAAGTCATCATCACAATGCAGTATGCATTATAAAGCTGTTCCATGGTCAAAAATAGAATTTGGAGGCCATTCGAGTTAAATGTATATTTAACCATTACAATGGCCAACAAACCACAGAGTCTGTGCAATATAGTGACATCATTCTGAACATATTTTATTTTTATGTGCATGCATTACCAGCATGCTTTTTAATGAACTCATTCTGGCTGGACACTGTGCGTCATGCTATGCTGTGTCTGTTGACAGCTAGCCACTACAATCAACAGTCTCAATACAATGACTTGGTATTCCACATAAAGGCCTTCACACTCTCACTTTCACCCAGTGTGAGCTCACTAGTCATACTGGTGCTCTTGGTAAAAGCTTCCTTCCCCACAGCTGCCACCTGCTATGGCCCTCCTAAATAATGTACCTGGAGTGTCTTATTTGCAGTGTCTCCTGCTTGTTATATTTGTTGCTTTGTATTTCATGCATCAATGCTGTAAACGATGTCCCCAAGAGTGAAATTACATTACAAACTCTTATTCTGCATCTGTTTGCAGTTGGCATGAGCATTGTTGAATCAGTGATTTAGGAAAGGTTACAGGTTCATTTACTGAATCTGATCATGTGCATCTCGTCTAAACATTAATGAAAAAGCCATCTTACTCTGTTCCTTTGAGTCAGGCTATTATTTAAACTTTAACAGTTAAGCTTTTATTCTGATTACCTGTCAGAAGCTGCATCTAATTTTCATAAATGTCAAGTAAAAAAAACAAAAAACTGAAACGTTTTGTGGCTCCGAAACTAAAATATAATCTCAGACTTTGGTCGAGTATCAGTGCCAAAACTTCACATATTTCCAACAACTTTCTCGACTAAAGTAAACACTGAAAGCTATGATGAAAGAATTTGTTTCTTAATTCTCTGAAAAATGTTAGAAACCTCTTCCACATTTTAACCATTTCAAAGTGGGATAATCCATGTTTTGTGGAAAATGTGACCTGCAATAATTGGTGGCAGGAGCTAAATAAATAAATCAGTTTTCTATATTGCTGTAAACTTCTGCACCTTTTGAACCATTTGATTCCTTTTTCATTGCTTGTTGTATGTCTGTTTGAGTCACTGCCGGGGGTTAAGGTTGAAGAAACGTACAGTAATTGTATACTGGCTTTGAAATGGGCCCTTTTCATAGCAGCCACACTGAAATGTTATTGCAGGGTAAAGACGGATGTGATTAATCACAACAATAGTGGCTCTGTTCCATACGTATACATGGGCAGAGGCTCTGGTATTGTGCATGCTCAATATCAAAATGACTGCAGTGAAAAGGGCTTGATAACTGGTTTTGGATGGAGTCGAAACCTAATAAAGGCTTTACAACAAATGTGTTAAGAAGTCTCCTGTAGGGATCCCCAGATGCACTGCAGATGGACTGAAAATTGATTACTGTCACCCTTTTTGCATTTTCTGATATACCATACCTGAGAAATACTAAAGGAAAATAAACCATTTCATAAACTCTGGTATAGTAAATCCAAAACTTTGAACTAAACTTTCGTCAGCAGTAATCTATTGCATGTGATTTTTCCCCTCTTTCCTCGTCACTTTCTATTCCAACTTTGCAAAGAAAAAGTAAAAGCAATTTTCTTAAAGCCAGCTTAATTTCAGCTGACAAAAACGTGGGCGTGGCAAATTTGGGGAATCTTCTCTTTTTCAATATGTGTCATGTTTTGGATGATAAGAAGACTGGAACTTTACTGAGGACATTTCTCTGAACTCAGAAACATCACGCTTCAGGTCTGTTGCACATTAATGGCTCCGGTTTGCAGCCCCAGTGCAGACCAGCACTATAAAACAGACTCCATGTTGTCACATGTCTCACGGTCCTCCAGGTTGTATATGAATTTTGTCCTGTTGGTTGGGTTCTGCGTGATATCTTTTCCCAAATTGTCCAGAGTCACGTTGGAGGCGAAGAGTTCGGTGGGCGTGAGGTACCCCTCGTTGTTTTTGATGTATTTCCTGTAGTTCTTTCTCAGACACTGCCATGTGGTGGTGTACAGGAGGAAAGCTGATGACTTGAGAACGATGGCGATGCTGACATACAAATGCCTGTAGGCCACATTGTCGTACAGCATGCAGGCTCCCTTCTCGCCGCAGACGGAGCTCCAGAACAGACAGGTGGAGTCGATGCCCATGCCGAAGATCAGAGGGGGAGGGATGAAGCCTGGAGCAGGTGGGGATTGCGGAGAGACAGCAGGTCACAAGGTCAAGAAGAACACCAGTTTGAGTTCATGTTCCTAATGTATCCAGGCAGACAGACTGATGAAGTTCATTTCAAGCAAGGTGAAAAATTGCCCTGACGTTTAAGTCACAGAGTAAAACTACAGACCAACAGCTGTTGCACAAACACAATACAGAGTGCCAATAGTAGTGAAGTGTTTCTTACCTATTAATCTTAGAAGCAGGAACAGAACACCAAGGGCGTAGGATTTAAGCTCTGGACTGACAGTTCTGAAAATTAAGAGAATACTTCAACCCTTTAAGTACTGTGGTGGAAAACTGTTTTAATTGGTAGACCTATTGAGTTTTAAATTACATTATTTTGTACATATCTCTCTATCTTACCTATCTAGATTACAAGCATGATGTATACACACACACACACACACACACACACAATGTGCATATAATGCCTTTAGTGTTATTTGTCATTATATATGAGTTAATATACACTTGCGTGTGTCTGTATTTGTCCGTATCACTGTCAGCTTGATAAATCAATCCTTTCCATTGAAGAACCACCGGTATTTTGAAATGTCGCCAGCTCCCTCTTGTGAGCAGTTGATGAATAGCAAGTGGGGGGGGACGTGCTCATACCTGATAAGGATGATGACAGAGGGTGTCTGGGCCATAGCTCCAATCATGCTGCACACACATATAACACACAGGAAGGTGAGGAAGGCTTGCTGACAGCCTGGGCTGGGACACTTTCCTGGTAAAGCCACTGCTTCTTCGCTGTTGCTGGGTATACACGCACAGTTGGTCAGGTTCTGACAAACAAAAAGAAATGAGGTGATAATGTAATAATGATATATCAAGTAAATCTGCAGTATTTATATTTATTGTGAGCCCTTCAGGCACCGGGGAGCAATGATTATCAGCAGTAATGTCCCAACTCACTGGTTTGGTACAGCCAGCGAAACAGGCTGAGAGGTAGGTGACTCCATTGGAGCCACAGACAGGGCTCACCGATGCAGTGTAACAGTTACAGTTACTAATGCATGCTGACTCAGGCTGCTGCCAAGACTGCAACGTCCTATAGAGGAAGTCAAAGGTCACGTTAGGGATAATGCTGCATATGTACAATTTGAAAATCTAATGCAATTTTTCTGAAGGATTTTTTTAATTCTGGGATTTGTTTAATTTTTTGTTTGCATGGACCTACAGTATATCCCTGTGGGGAAAAGTACTATACAGAACTAAAAGTTCCTGGAAAGACTCTTCATTCACATCAGTAAGTCATCACTCTTACTCATTGCCGTAGGCCACTGTGACCCCAGCGACAGGTCCAGTGTCACAGCCTAGGAAGAGAAAAGAGACATAGCAGGCAGTGGACACCAGGTTGACCAGCATGGCCATGCGGACAGCACCCAGAGCTGACAGGTTCAATTTCTTAACCAGGAGTCCCCCGAGGAAGATTCCCAGACAGGCACAGGGGATGGCCGTCATACCTGGAGAGGGAAAAACAAGTAAATTCTATATTTATAGAGCAACATTCCTCATGATTTGACAGTAAAAAAAAACCATAAATAATTTCCTTTTATTGAGATAAGAGTGGGACCCCTCTAGGAGAGAAAGGAAACCTGCCTCACCATGGTAACCATGATGGTAAGTATTTTGCTAGAGTACTGTTAATGCTACAGAGCCCAATATCATTGAGATGAGAGAATGTAAATGAATATCTTCATTTAAGTACTTTATTTCAATACAGTTTTAATGGAGTTAAGTGTTATTGTCTTATGCTACTTTCTACTTTTACTTCACTTATTTTAACACTTTAGTTATCTATTGTTTTCCAGTTTTCGAAGCATAAATCCACCATATTATTATCTTTAGTTACGACACATTTTTACTTTTGGTTATGTTACTACTCGCAAGTTTAGTCCTGAGTTTTGTTTAAAGAGATATTAAAAAGTTATTTAAAATTCTCAGTTTACCCCGCTCATCAATCCTGGCAAGGTTTTCTGACATCAGCCTATTGCAAAACAATAAAGTCAAACTCTTGGCAGCACAGCTTTACAAGCCTTTTTCCTCTGCTTTACAATGTGTTCCCACTCAGTGATAATTATGTAGCTGTGTTGATGCTTAAAACCTCTTGGGTGTACTCTTTCTCCCACACAAGAAATTGTGATGGAATCTACGAATGTGAGCTGTAAGCAGAACCGATAATGGCCCTGGTATCAATAAATTCTTATCAATATCCATCCCTACTGCCTACCTAGCAGCTGATTAGCTGAGGATGTTGTAAGGTTGAATTGCTGCTCTAAGTATTTGCCCAGAAAGGCAGCAAAGCCAGCAACCACAGCGATCTCCATGCAGGCTGCCAGCGTGATGCAGCTGAACACTGGATTGGAGAGAAGGTGCCTGGTAACCCGGGGGATCACTGGGTCAAAGGAGAAGAAAATTAAGTAAAAAGTAGAAAGGATGAAGAAGGATTGAGAGAAAAGAGCAGAAGCATGCGTATGAATTTAAATATTCCATTAAACAATCTTGTCACTTATTAAACCCCCTCCACTCTTCTCTTGACTTCCTCACCTCTCAGATGCTGACAGACTGAGAGTCCGCTGTTTATATCAAAGCCATGAATGGCTCCATTGGGTTTAGAGCCCTGGAACTCCAGGCTCAGGGAAGAAGGCAGCATGGCCTGCTCACTCTCAGCTCCACTGTCCATGTCCTGCTCATCCAGCGCCTGGGGGAAACCGAACATGAAGAGGGCGGACAGGAAGAGTAAGGCACCACACAGGAGGAAGCCGCCCCACCACGCCCCGATCCAGCGAGGGTCATCTGGGGTGATGTCCAGCTTACCTTGGTTGGAGGGTAAGAAAATTCACAGCAGTCATAGAGGGAAGGATGAGTATTGGTGTACTAGTAGAGGTCACAATAAAATTACCTCTGTTTCAGTGTGGTATAATTTTGCAATATTTTTAACCATTTATTTCCCAACTTACTGGTATCAATGAAAACAGCATCAACATAAACTTTGGTACAGACAGATCCTAAGATGAAGCCACAAGCTGGGCCGAACACTAAAGTTGAAAATAGGATACCTGCAAGACAAAACAAAGGTATAGAACAACAAGTCTGTCAGAAAATGACAGTATGCAGCAAAACCCCAAAAAACAAAAAACACCAACACATTTCAGTGTTTGCACCATAAAATGACCCAAGCCAAGAGGACACATGCATTTCACTTCATTGTTCAGCAGAGGGCAGCCTTGCATCAAGCTGTTTATTACCAGCACCTTCTATTCTATTAGATATGATGCTTCCTATTATAAAGTATACTTGTTAATTGCACTTTGTGATTAGGAATCAAAGGTATGTTGGTTAAAGATTAAAGATTAAGTATGAAATCCATGATCCAAGAGATTTTATAATTTCATCCGAAGTCTTCCAGCGACAGATTTATTCACCATCACTGTAATATGCAGCCCATAGGTTGCACAGTGTAATTGATCCAAGGCTAGATTATCCAGCAGCATCATAAATAATCAAGCAGGAAATGGGTTCTTACTGTAAGAGCAGTGGGGAGTGACTGATGCACTTTCTGATTGACATTCCCCTGAATGTAAAAAGCGGCCCGCTTTTGGCACAGAGGCTGAGAGCTCTCTATAAAGCATCACACTGTGCTGGACTGTTTGTGTGTGTCTGTGTGTTTGTGTGTGTGACACTTAATCTGTTACCCATGCTGGTGGTAAGTGGAACAATAGGAGTGAGTTCCAGTAGCCTGACTGCTAATAATGGATCCCAAAGCAGAGGAAGCGCTGCTCACTCCTGACAGGATGAGAGGGCCAGTCAATTTCTCTGTAGGCGATTTAATGATTACTCCTCTGGACATCACCAGTTATTGTTTGTGAGAACAGAGTAGTATTATAGGCTCATATTTAGAGGTATAAGTGCAAATAATAAAAAATATAGATCAATCACAAGAAAATAAGAAAGCATTTATTACAGTTTCAAGTCTATAAGATTGGGATCAGAGGTTCCAGATCAAACTAGGGTCTGGTATTTCCTTTGCTTATGAAGTGTATAATGTTATCGTCATGCTAAGGTGTAAATTCAGGCCTTCAGAGTAAAGGATGTGGATGCTTATTAGTCTGGCAAGATACTACATCAAACTTTCCTCACGGGACCTGCAAAAAAGTCTTGCAACTGTTGTCATTAAAGTGCATGCACCTGCAATCAGAAAGAGCACAAATTTAACCCACGTAGCAGGCATACTAAAGAAAGTCTGTTCTGTCCATAGTTTGGAAACTAGTTTGCCAGCGTTGGACATCAAGGTAAGGACTGGGCTCTCTGGAATTATGTGCTCTGCACAGACCAGTCAAATGGCTACAAAAGCAGTATGCTTGTTGCAGAACAAAGACAGCTTGGTGATTAAATGCAATCACTGATTAATCTGAATTCTGGAGATTTCTTAACGGTGAAGCCATGAGTCTGAACTAGCCTGAACCAGGCCGAGCCAGGATAATGACGCCAAGTGCAGTAACAAATCTACCAAAACAAAGGCCCAAATCTGAATCTCAAGAGAACACCCTTGAAAAACCACAAACATCTTGCAGTGAAGGAATTTCATTATAAATAAAGCACCTGGAGGTTACTGTTGCTGTGATTTGGCACTATATAAATAATTGAACTGAATTTTATAAGAAATGAGAGTTCACAAAGCCGATTTCAGAGAATTGTGCAAAGGTATGCAAACACAGCTTCAGTTTTAAGAGGTGCAATACTAGGATCTGAGGCCTTCTTTTAACTCAATTTACTTTTTCTACGACACTTTTACACACTGTAATTTCACTTTT
The DNA here is from genome assembly GCF_041146795.1 of Maylandia zebra. Taxonomy (NCBI): domain Eukaryota; kingdom Metazoa; phylum Chordata; class Actinopteri; order Cichliformes; family Cichlidae; genus Maylandia; species Maylandia zebra. The sequence goes on from NC_135167.1 coordinate 6,633,400, forward strand.
TTTCCCCTTGTGGTGTTGTTCAGCTCCATTTGTAAAACAGTTCAATCATTCTTGAAACTTTTGGCACTGTTTCAAAGAAAATCAAATGTCTCCCTGCCCACTAATGTCAAAAAGACAATTTCAAATATAAATTTTGTTTTTATCTTTGCATAATTGTTTATGAAGAGAGACAGGCTATCGTGTGCTTACTGATTCTGGCGAGGAGTCAGTCTTGCCAGCTCTAACTTTCCCTGTGTGCTATTTTTATTTGACCAGAGCCATTGATACCGCCGGGGCTTAAGTCAGGTAATAGAGGAGGTCAGGGGTAAGAGCAGGGCCTGCTCAACAAGCAACCAAATAATGACCTCCGATATCCTCTTCTGCCTTCCTCTGGGTTCCAATCACAGACACACAAAGGGCAATTAATCTATAATGTATGTGATGTAGTGAGGCTGGCAAACACACACAAACATGGCAGTGAACCAGCAGAAAATATTGGGCCCCTGCCAATCTGATCTACAGTACACCAACGCTCAATACTTTGAAAACTAGTGTGGGTACAAAAACCTCAGTGTTTCCAGTTACATGAGACAAAGAGCCGGAGAGTGGTCGTCAAAGTGAAAGTGCTGATGACAATAGCAGCAATAAGCATGAAGACAGAGATGTGTGATGCCAGTCTGCTGTCTGAACTCAACAGTTGGTACTTCCGAGACCATATCCATGGAGACATGACTGAAAACCCAGTGAAAGAATGAGGAGTAGTACTGAAGCAATAATAAACATAGCAACCTTTACCTTACAGTATATCATTCACTACTGTTTAGTCATCTGCTCTATTCCCATGTTATTTATTTGACTCACATCCGATAGCAAGTGGACTTTACTACAGAAAGACTAAATGATCTTTATGTGGAATCATTTGTGGGATTTTACATTTATATAACAAATATATGCATATATATTGCAATTTATTTTGTACTTTTAGACTAGTAGAGCAGCATTGCACAATTCATGTTTCAAACCCAATCTTAAACCAGCTGATCCGACATGGTTTTTCCCCCTTGTAATTTACACTGAGTTGCTGCAATGCAATATGTGAACTACTAGAAAAATCAGCAGTTGCCAGACTTATGTTCCTCCGCAGATATTGATGATGTGCACACATTTTTAACTACACTCTTAAAAATAATTATTCTTCTGACATACAGTAGATTAACTTTCACAGGATTGGTATAAGTTCTGATTGCTCATTATAGATGGAATGTAAATCTTTCATGACTTATTGACTTTGCAGTAATTGTAGAGGGATGGAAGATGCTCTTAGTATCTGCAGTGTACCTGCAAGCATCAAAGCACTGATAGCTTTGGAACGGGAGCGGAAAGTGAGGTACAGGAAGACTGTCGCCACTATAAAGTGGGGCTCTTTGAGAGCAATCATACTAATATATGTATATATATTATAGTGTTTTCATACACTTAAAACAGAATATTTGTCAGGGATTCCTTTCCAAATATAGCCCACACAAATAATAAATATAACCTTACACTAAAATGTCTCAGTCCCTTCTAATTTACACTGGCTACAGTGTCCTATGGTGACAACCTTAATTTACTTCTATTGTTTGACGTAAAGCTGTTGTTCCTTCCTTCTGAACACCACCTGCTGAGATGAGCTAGACGTGAAGCTAAAGGTAATACAAACCTGATGGCCAATACTAACAGAATGTCAATTTATTATCTACAGTACACTTATTTATTTTACATAGAGCTGTAACTTTGTGTCACATAAATGAAGATGACCATCCTGGCAATAGAGGCACTCCACTTAAGTCAAGCTTTTGCAGAACAACAACCTCCTTAGTGGAGACCATGAATACTCAGCAAGAGGTACCATTTTCATTTATCACAAGTCTGCAATATGGCACCACTGAACACAGGTTTGTGTTTAAAATATTGAGATAAATATTAGAATTAATAGTAAATTATTCAATTAGTATAACTATATTGTATACATATACCAAATTAGGTACGTTTTTCTTTCAGTTGTTCTTTAAAAACAACCACATGCACTGTTAACTATGGGACCTTATACAGACAACTGTGTGCCTTTCCAACACATATCAATCAACTATATTTACCACAGATGGACTCTAGAGTTTTATTTTTTTAAAGAAATTTGCAAGAATTTCAAGCAAACTCTATTTACATTGTCATCATGGGATATTGTGTGTAGAATTTTGATGTTTAAAATGAATTGAATCCATTACACACAGATATAATAGCCTTAAGTGGACTATAACAGCCTTAAAAGTATCACAATTCTTAAACAGAGCAGGTTTCATATTTGCCACAGTTTAGGTTTTCACCAGACAATCGAGTCCAGATCTCCATATTATTTTGACACACGCCATATCAGTCCTTTTTATTTTTCACATTTTGTTATTTGTGTAATTTAGTCAGTGATCAGTTACATTAAAAAACTGCAATCTACTGGGGTGAGATTGATCAATAAGCACGTAACCATGGATATGACAACATATGGCACAAGTAGCTGATACATTTAAAATCATGCATGTAGATGGAAGCAGCAGTAAAAGCAGTACTAAACCGATTTAAATATAGATATGTAGCTTTTTGGGGGGACAGTAATGTAAGTAAATACAGATTATAGTTCTTTTTTAATCCTGTAACCCTTGTGCAAAAAACAAAGAAAAAAGTGATAAAAAATTATACTCAACCTCATGGTAGGTCTAGCTCCATATTGTGCCTTTTGTGCCTAGCAGTAATGAATGCAGCAGATGCAAGGTCATACTGTGTTAGACAAGGCTCTTCTACCTGGTCACACTGCCAGCGCATGAATAATTTCACACTCAGGCTCACATTATGGCACAGTTCAATCGCTGGCACTTTGTATCTTGGCCAAGGTGCTCTTAAAAGGTGCTCATATAAAACAACCTGTGCCGATCTGAGCGGACAGTGTGTGCTGAGTCAGCGCCCATTCCCTTCCTCTGCTGTCCTACAGTGGAGGAGTAATAACTCCAGTGGAATAAAAACATTTTTGCTGCAGTGGACTCTAAACTTGCAGCCTCACACTGCTTCATTACACACATTAAAGCGATGAATAGAGGCTAAGATAAGAGAAGCTGACCCTGCAGCTATAGAGCTGGACTCCATGCTCCTCCTAGGCTGCTCTTTTACTGTACTTTCATTTATTGTTCTGTACGGTGCTTTAAAGCAATGTGCTGTAATTTGTTGTATTTTTGTCACCAATACAACCAATGCAATTCTCTGCTGCATGCTTGTAATATTCCTGTAGTCCAGCTTACTCTGAGTTGCTTGTACATTCGCTTGATATTCAGAAAGCGTAATCAAGATTGTTGGTTTGTCTGAATATTTGCAATCTTCTCTTGACCTGATGTTAAGAAATCCATGATGATCATCATGGATCAAGTGCGCTGAGGGCTTACAATCAACAGCCAAGTACTTAAATGGTTAGTTCACAAAATAGTAGTATCAAGGTCACTATGATCATCTTATATATACCGTCCTGTTATGTGGATAATACTAGTTCAGTTGTACAAACCTACAGCTGGGACTGATGATAATGTAGTGAGTTGTAGAACAATTGAGTCATAAACCACAATGCTGCACAAAGTAACATTTTGACCTAAGTGTGCTGGCTAAAGTACGGGATTATCACAATTTATCCTGAGGTCCAGATGAATAAATGCTCCAAATCCGAATTTTGCTCAGACATTTTATTAAAACTCACAAATGGCATGACTCAAAAAAGTCAGAGGATCACCAAAATCAGTAGAATATTTTTTCTCTGGGAACGTTTGTACAAAACTTCATAGTAAGTCTTCAGAGATACAGTATTTCAGTGTGGATCTAAAGTGGTAAGCTAACTCCATCCTTCTACTGTGGCCTAAAATGAGTAATAATGGTCATAGCATTGAATTTTAACTTGAAAAATAAAATGCGAATGCATAGAAACTAAATAAAGCAGGAGGGTCTTTGGCTAGCTTTGTAACTCACAGTGGGTTTTTTTTTAAAGATTTCATTATGGACGCAGAAACATTTACTGCATCGTGTTAAGATGTAGTGCAGAAGCGATTTGATGCTACATACTTGTTAAAAAATGCACACAGCATGAAGGCTTCTAACTGAATAGCTGCTTTACTCTAAGACCCTCTGTGGTGGATACAATTGATAGGAGGGTTAGCTGCCTTCACATGGGGTATCTGTCAAGCAGCTGACAGCAATCAATTATACAATTACAATCTGGCTTGGACTCACAGTCCACAGCGCTGAGCAGCAGGCTGGTCTTTCTGAAAGAAGCCATTTTCTCCTTTTTTCAGGAATCTTTCACAGCTGCCCACACACATCCAAACTTTAAATAATAGTTTGACATTGAAGGGAATATATTTTGTCACATTTATTCTGTAACAATGGTGGATAACTATTTTAAACATGGTCAAAGCTTCAAATAAAAAGCCCCGTCTATATACAAAGATCGCTGTGAGACAAAAACTCTTCAGACTGTTTCAGATTCCTTGTGGCTCTGCTCTTTTTCTACTCTTGGCTCAGTGTGATGTCAGTGGTAAGGGTTATACTTAATAAGACAATCGTACGCGCACAGTTCTGTCCAACTTTTCAAAACTTTAGCTTTTCAGATCTTATGATCAGAAGAAAGTTGGCTCATAGGAAGAAGGAAGGGAGCAAAAATGCTGCACTAAGGCCCAGTAAAAGATAAATGAGGATTATACTGACCTGTGAATCATGAAAAGCTTCTCTAATACAGTTCAAGACTTTAATGTGAGTTATAGCTATAGTACGCACACACGCACGCAAAATATTATGCATATACAACAGCTTCAGTGAGTTGTAAGCTCACCAATACGTCTGTATGATAATTAATGGCTAAACTGCTATGAAGTGTTACCAGCGATGGTGGTGCACTGAAAGCAGTGCCGGCAGAAAAGAGCAAATTTTTACAGCCAAATCAATCTTAACAACTGCTGGATGGATACAGATATTCATGGGTACCACAAGATGAATCCTAATCTATTTTATAATAAAGCACTGCCATGTGATTGGCATTTCATTTGCCTCACTGTTAGTCAAACTTTCCCAACAGCCATATCTGTTCTTTTTTCCTTCAGCCATCATAGATCATGACGGCGACAACTCCAAACATTATACATTGTGCTAATGTTGGCACGCAGGCTTTGGCACTTAGTTCAAAGCATTGCTAGTGCCAGAGTGCTGCCTCACAGAAACACTTTTCATCACAGAGATCTCACTCTACTACTGCAGGTCATCATGGCTGCATTGCCGCCATCCCCCCCCCCATAAACTGCCAGAAAGCACAATGATTTGATGGTCTGATCATTGTGGTCTGATGGGCAACTAACTGAACAGTTAGCAGCAGTCTCTGATTTTTTTTAGCTGCCTGCTGCCTGAACTGTTGCTCACAATGATTAGGACAGGCACACTCATAGAGGAAAACAAACAGAGTGAAGTACAAGACACACACAAGAGAAAGGCCACATAACATTTGAAGAAGAACAGGCACATGGAGCAGATATATCCTATGACAAGTGTTTAATGTTTCCTGCATTACACTTGAGTATTCTTTTGTGCCCTTCTCTTCCAGGCAGTATTGATCTATTTAGGGTGAAGATGTGGCCACAAAAGAGCAGCCTCTCCTTCAATCCTCTGCTTTGTTAGCAAGCCTGTGGAGAGCTGCCGCTTTAATATTTAATCATTTGGTTAGATGTTTGCTAAACTACACCTAACCGCTTCTCTGTCACACTGCATTATTCAGGAGGTTTTCTTACAGTCTAAATGTGCCTTCACACGTCAGTCTTGTCAAACAACACCACCGCCCTGAGACTAGAAGGAGGAAATACAAAGGAGCACAGAACACATACGTACTGTGTAAATACCAATAACACAACAGCAGTCACATTGTAGGAGGTAACCATGGCAATCAACATGCCTGGATTGTCAAAAAATGGAGAACAGAGACAGAACAGAGAGGGGGTGGTGGATAGAAAAGACTAATATAAGAGTACTATCTGTAAGTGTCAAAGGAAGAAGCTTGGGGGATGTTATGAAAGAGAAAAGGCTGGGGCACATAAAAGTAGACTTCATACCAAATCAGGCTCAATTTTAGTCTGCAGTGCGATTTATTAGAGCTAACCCCATTCAGGAGAAATCCAAGCTTAAACCACTGCTATGCCAAGTGATGTCCAAATTAGCAGTAATTCAAATGCTTTCTGTAAGCAACCAATAAAATAAACAATAATAATAATGCATTTTTCATTATATCTCGGGACTAATTATTATCCGTTATTTTCCAAAAATGATATTTAGCCATAGCTCTCATCTAACGATCGAGATATTTCCAAAGAGGGGGACCGTTGGTGGCATCAAAATTCAATGGTGTATTTCCAATAGAATTTTCTGTTTCACTTTTAGAAATTGCAGACTTAAAACATACAGTAAAGCTTAAAGCCAAAAAAATTGGGTGCCTTTAGTTTATTGTCTAAACCTATTGTTGGCTGCTCCTTCAGTTAGAAGGGGTCGCCACAGCAGGTACCTCCGCATATTTCAATTGGCAGATTTTTAGACTAGATGCCTTTCCTGATGCCCAAGGGATTTTTATCTCCTGGAATCAAACCAGGAAGCTCAAACTTGTTTTGTAAATCTGTAAACCACTACAATGTAAAGTCACTTATCCAGTTTATTGTCTTTCAAAATTTGCAAAGATGACAGTGAAAAAGTCAAGCCATAGATTTCACAAATCAATGAGTTTAGCGTGACGTCCAAAGTCTGAGCTAGCAAATTGGACCAGTTTTGGCACTTAGTCATGACTGGATTGATTGCAAGAAATGGTTATAATAAAAACGATGATTATGAATGGCTTTAGTAACCTCTTGACGTTTTCTCTAGCAACACCCTGAGACAGACATTTGTGGTTTTGACCAAATGTCTCAACAATTTCTTTCACCATGAACTGTGCCATCAACAGATGAAATACTTTGGATCATTGCCAGCCATTGCTGTCCTTTGTGTTTAACGCTAATTAGTAAATGTTAGCCATATAACATGATAAACTAAGGTGGTGTTTATTATATCAGCCCTGTTAAACATCAAAATGTTATTATGTTGGCATTAGTATTGGGCTAACAGCATTTTTGTTCGTCTTTAATATGAATGTGTGCAAATTCATCATTTTGTCAAATTAAAAGAAATTTAAATAAACAAGAATAGTAACCATGAAGCATTGTGCTGTCCAGTTAATACATATAATGTATCTAAAATGTTTGGTAATTGCTATAGTTTCTTTACAGGGGGTATTACAATATTTCACAGATGTTAAATATGACTGTGATTGTTCACATGGATCATGTGTTCATAGTGGGATATTATCTGGCTAATAAATTACATTTACACTGAAAAACATCAGGTATCTGGTATGAATAGGCCTCTGACCAAGCAGGAGGGTAACTCAAGGGTGGATTACTTGATGCTGCGTTCTCTCTTCCTTTCCTCCACCCTCTGTCCATCCTTACCTCCCTCCCCTACACCGAGGTCTGCTGGCAGAGACTGTGCAGATCAAAGCAGGCACAGAATCCGCAGGCCTACTCACCCTGCAAAGAGGTCTGTGCTGAGATGTAAGCAGAAAAAAAAATGCAACAAACCAAGGAGCTTGTGAGGAGGAGCAACTACTGTAGCTTCAGGGAAATGAAAACTGAACAGCATATGTTTATTTCTCAGTACCTTTGTTTCCATTAAAGCAACAAACCCATATGCCGCCGGCTTTGCCTTATTGAATCACAAAGCTTTAATGTGTTGGTGATGCCTGCATCAGACTAAACACCACATCTAGCTGAAAAAAGTTGTAATTTTTCAATACTTCTTGATACACTAATGCCAAATATAAAACGATAACAACATATATTAACTGATATCAACTGATAATAACTTGTATTTTTAAATACTAGCTATTATATTTACCTACTGTTGTTACAGGTTCCTGAAATGAAGTGTGGTTAACCTATAAGAGCTCTAATTTGTACATGAGGAAAGTGATTAAGATCAATATAAGAAAATAATTTAAATGCCTGGATAGCCCCCACGTATGATGGCTATATACACTACATTGGCAGTTTTGCCCACCTACCTATTTAAGCAGAGTAGTTTGAATATCACCAAGGGGGAGTCTTGCTTGCAGACACCAGGTATATCACATACATTTAACAAAATGTTAAATGTACCTATGCAATATGTGCATACATTAATATACAGGTTAACAACCCTAATGCCATCACTATATCAGCAAACAACCACAGCTAATAACAGGACAGATCTGTCTAGCGATAGAACCTCAGCGTTGATGGAAGCAATTTAAACTTACTACATAAAAAGATGCTGAGAGTCCAGTTAGGTGGCATGTGCCTGCTGAATCTCTCTGATATGATTATAAGGGCCCCTGTTACCCACAAGAGTGGAAAGCTGACCAGCTTACTCCGACCAGCTTAAAGGTGTCTGTGGCATGGTTTTGACTCCAGATTATGAAAAGACATAGCTTTCAAAATAAAAGTTGTATTAAACTTGACTGTGGGCTCTAAACAGAGGAAAAAAACTGGGGGGAAAAAAAAACACCAAAATTGCCCTTTACATATATATTTCTAAATTTTGTAGCAAGTGATATGTATGTTTCTTAAGTTCTCTTTCTCTCCATCTGCCCAGATAGAGCTCTGCTGCTAGCAGGTCACACGGATGGCACATAGCTTCAGTCACTGCCTTTGAACTGTTGCCTTGGCAACTTTGGCACACAGGGTTATTTCGACCTCTCGGTTGCTGCTGTAACTAAAACCACAGCCTTTTGCTGCTGACCTTCAAATGCTTACTAAAGTTGGGAACGCGTGCTTTGCCAAAGAACCCCTGCAGATATGAAAGAGGGCAACATCAGACCCAGAATTTAATCTAAAAAAAATCAATATTCCTCATCTATTTTTGCAAATGCCCAATTCACACTTAGCAACAGTGCAATGTACCATTACTGAGCATTTAATTAATAAAATTTACTAGCAGCATTCTCATCTCAGAAAATCAAATCGTGCCAGTGTCACGGAACTGCGTACAAGGTCTCCTTTGGCGTTGTTCTTTGGAGCCATAGCAATTTTGGATGCTGTGAGATAAATGCCTTGTTGTAAAGTGCTACACAGTCCACATTACGTGACTCAAGGGATAACAGCAGATTAAGACCAAGCAAAAACCCTCAGGGCAAAAAAAAAAAAAAAAAAAAGTGCCGAAATCTGCAGTTCTTCTTATAGCCACTTGAATTAGTCCCCATAGACGCTAATGTTAAAATGCCTAACTAATAGCATTAAAAATATGTTTACAGACTGGTAGAAGGAAATGGTACTGGACTCAGGGCATGAATTTTTTTGTTCCTCATTCGTTAGGATACTGGAGTTAGGGGTGTGTCTGTTTTGACTGACAGCTGTCCTGACACAGGCAGCTGAATCTTGTCTGGCAGCCGTCTCCTCTGCAAAGTTGAGTCACTGAACTAGATCTCTCCACTGTGTTTGTACTATTGGCATTTTTAATGGAACTATATTATATGGTTTACTGTGTGGAACAGCCCATCCAAGTTTGTCCATCTATTCTGGTGAGTGAAATTCTAGTATTTTCTTTATACACTGTAACGATACTGTTTGCCAAACAATGTTGTTATTGTTAATTTTATAAGTCAGCATTTCATCCAACTACACTGATTAAATTCTGGCTTAAAAATAAAACAGCATGGTAGAAGCCAAATCACTAACACTGAGGCATGAAAATGCAGAGTCCAAAACCTGTGGGAGACTTCACGCTGGCTGCATCCATTTTTTATCCCATCCACCATTAAGCTGCAAGTTTGTCATTGAAGAGGAGGTTCATGTCCTCTTTGAAACCTCGTGTGTGGCCTTATTTTCCTTGCCTCGCTATTGAGGTTTAGGCACAAATATGACTTGGTTCAGTTGAGGAAAATAATGCGGTTTGGGTTAAAACAGTTCAACAAAAATTTGGAGTGACAGCCCCGTCTTACTATTGCATAACTCAGATGCTTCGTGCCAAGGTGCCAAAGGACACCATGTATATCTGTGAGATGCCACTGACTCTGATAAAAATGTCAGCATTTGACACCCTTGGATTGCAAATGAGCTTGTACACATTTTTTTAATGCAACTATGCAATGAGTCTGTCACGTGAAACTTTTGCATGTACAGCAGATACCGGCTGGGAGCATCAATCTTTGTTCACATCAAGCATTAGAAACATGGTATGAAAAGCAAAACAAAAAACAACAACAAGCGAGATGCATGAAAACACCTTGAGAGGTCTGAGGACAAAAAGCAGACTGCTTGAAGCTGAGAGGTGGTGTTTGTGATCAAAGCATCAGTGAAAAGAGCTCTTCATCTGGCCACTAGCAGTAATTAGCCTGAGAATCCACAGTTACATTGTTCATGTACTGAATAAAAATTATAGCTATAAAAAAATACACACTTGATAGTCATGTTCTGTGTTTTACCTCTGCATTGACTCACCTATATACAGTGAGGAGTCTTTTCTGTGGACATGGTCATCAATGTAGGACACTCCTAAGGGCTGAACAGGTGTTGCCCCGATGCCCAGCAGGACCTGGGCTCCGATGAGCAGAAGGTACATCATGTTGGTGTTGGCTCGATTACCGCATTTAAACCCAGAGTCTCTGTTCTCTGACCTGGAGATGTTGGAGCAGACATCCCTGCCATCCTCGGCATGCCACGAGTCACCGGCCTCGTACTCATACTGATGAGTCAGGAACTCTGGCAGGGCTGACAGCAAGGCCCCCAACGCCATGACAATGCCACCGCAGCCAATCAGCCGGGGCCGGTGAGCCTTGGCGCCAAAGTAGCTGACAAAGAGGATGAGGGCCAGGTTGCCGATTTCAAAGCTGCTGGCAATGACACCCACATCTGCACTCTGGAGGTTGAAGCGTCTCTCCAGAGTGGTCAGAACACTTACCTGGCAGAAAAAGAGAGAAAAGGAAGAGAGATGAAGGACAAGTGCTACAACTAGCAGCCAATGGTATCACAGCAACTCGTTTAAAGTGAGTTTATATACTTGAGTTTAGTTTCTGTGCTATAAATTGCTGCAATTAAAGTTATGGGAGTATAAAGTTTATATATTTTCCATTTTAAATCTGTTTACAATAATACGAGTATTTAGCTTCAGGTGCTATCAGCCATCTGTCACTACCTTAGAGCTCATATCAACCTGTTGATAACACACAAGCTGCAAATGTGCCTATCTCCATCCTCCTGCTATATAGCTGCCAAGAAGGTCCCCAAGGCTTAACCTGATACAAACCTGGGAAAAGGGAATATGTGCATATGTGTGGCTCAAGGCAAGAAGCTTCACGTAGCTGTTCTAATTAAATGGACACAAACATGTGCCAGCTGTGTTCAAGGTGCCTAAGTGTTAAAGTGGCTCCTTGCATCAAATGTATTGGATCATCTACAAGACTGAAGGTAAACAGCTAGCTAGAAGTTATTTTAGTAATCCTTCATCCACAGCAAAACTAAAGAATAAGCCCAGAGCAGGTCCGAATAAAAAAAGCGAATGAATCATGTTCATTGAGCTCAGGTGAATTATGCATAACGGCTTTTCATCCTGTGCTGTATTGTTTATCCTGTCACACAGAGCTCCACTGCAGAGTCAAAAACTGGATCATATATCTGCTGATGGATCCATGTACCAAGACCTCAGCCTAGTCATGCTGTACTGGTGTTGTCCTTGGAGAAGGCTAGAAAACAGTCACCCTTCCATAAAAAGTGTACAGTCGCTGTCTGACTACTAACATGAAAAGATCTGAGTCAAACACTGATGTATTTCAACTGTGGCAAACTAAGTAACAAGATCTGCTACCATATGCATCTGATTAGTATTCAGATTTGTTTAAATTCACCGAATGCTCAACTTATTAAACAATTCCATTCAATAACATTCCAAGATTTGGATGACAAGGTTGAGACAAGTCTGTTGTAGTACATTTAGCAGCCCACTGTGAATCAATAAAACAGTATTAAATAGTGATAGCAAACTATTTCATAGGACAGGAGAGATGTTGGTTCTGTGATGCTTTTATTTGCAGATATTTGCTAAAGGTGCATCTTTGGTTTGGGATGTTTAAAAGAGAAAGCTCCACAACAGGCTTCAAGGACAAAAGCTAAACCAAAAAGTTGGCTCTAATGAAATGTTTGAACTCACCATTTTTAAATTAACCTTGCTGTTTTGACTAATATCAAAGAAGTGCTTCTAATTATCTGCACCTTTCAGAGTGTGTTTAGCAGACAAGTAAAAAAGATCCTGTCTTCCTAAGCTCATTAAAAATAACTTCCATTCCCTTCCTGTTACAAAGTTATTTATGGTATCAAGACTGTGCTGACATTTATCAAGGAATTGGCTTTGATAAAAATAAATAAAATAATGCTGATTACAATAGCGTATTTGTTCTTAAAAAACAAAACAAAAAAAAACTGATTTCCAGTAAGTGGCTGAGCCAAAACCAGTGCTGACAGTTATTCTAAATGCTGAGTTCAAGGCTTTGTCATTCATTTCACTCCTGCATTAGCGATGGCTGATGAAATCTTTATTTATTGAGTCAGAAACACATTTTTCTCCCGTGCTCTTGCAACATAAACTTGATCTCTTATGTTGACATACATCTAATCATAACAGTGCAGTAACAGCTTATAACTCTGATCAAGCTGTCACAGGAAATGCAGTCTGGTTAATGAGGGGGAGAAAAAAAGCTGCTGTCTCCTGTGTTGTGGAGATCACGTCATCTCCTAGGCCTATATCCTCCGGTGTCAAAGGCCTCCTGCATTATTGAGACATATGGGTGCAGAGCGTGTAGCAGTATGGACCTCCTGACCAGTGTTTCGTAAGCTGCTCTCTAACAGACCATCCATATGAGCAAGTAAAATTTTCCATATATCGTAGAGTCTACTGCCGCTGTGACGCGCTTTGTGACATGCAGATGGCGCATAGGCCTGATGGATAATACGCAGCAAGTCATCAGTCAGTGGCTCCTGGAGGATGTAATTTTAGTAATGTGATCAAAATAATATGGCTATTAAACGCAGCAGCTGAGCACCCGAAGCAGCGCAGCGTTTTTTCACTGTCTGCCCGCGCCGGTCTGAAGGGCGCTGCGTTAACCCCATGTTACCTGAGAAACATGACGTTCCTTCAGACCAACACTGTGTCCCCCAAACTCACCAGATAGGCGCCCACGGTGCCCTGTGCCAACATGAGAGCACATTCCGACACCAGGAATATCTTAATGTTGGAAAAACACGAAGTCTTCTTCTGATTGTCATCTTGCTCCGGGTCGTCGTTGCTGCTCCGCTCTGTGCAGATCTGGTTTTTAACCTGCATCCTTCGGCTCAAGCTCCGGTCAGGTTGGACGGCATGAAACTGAACGGGTCCGGTCCGGCGGAGGGCATCTGGTTATGATGGTGATGACGAGCTGCACTGCAGAAGAAGTGCGAACCTGCTGTCAGGAGCCCGTCCAAGCTTAAATATACAGCAAGAAACCCTGCTGTCCACTCAGCAGTGCGCACAGTCCGTCAGCGACCTCTCTTCACCGCCTGTCCAGTCAGTGCCTATCGGCTACATCACATTTAAATACGTAACTTACGCTAGTGTTACATATGACGGCTTAAGCGTAGAACTACAGTACGCTCTGCTTCCCCACATCCGGGTTTTGTTTTTTGTTTTTTTACTCAAAATTTCCCCAAGCCGACTGGTTCTGGTTTCCCAGTCCGGTTCCGAGACGCAGCTCTGCGTCCCGTAAGCAATGTTATGATGCTCCTCCCATCCATGGACCACAGCGCTCTTACCTCACTGCCAACCCCATCTCTCCTCCCAGTTCCTCCCTTTCTTTTTCGATATACGCATCATCCATTACAGATTGAATCATTTCCACAGAACACTGCATCAGTAAGCTTCGATAAAGCATTCCCGTAACTTCATCATGGCGTTTTCTCTGCACTTCGCTGGTAATTTTCATCCTTGCATTGCAGATTAATTCAACAATTCGCATTATATTCCATTCTGAGAAGATCTCTGACTCCTCAACAACTTCTGGCGAGTCGCTGTATAGAGTAGCTGATATTTAGATGTGTCAAGTTAGATTTTAGGTCCTAAGCTGCGTCACTGTGACAAACTATGGATGATAACAAATAAAGAAACGGTGGATGAACAGGACAGTGTTATAATGATGCACTCTTCAAAAAAGATCCTGGCAGCAAGAAAGTTTATTGTGGGAATATATACACTATACACATATAACCTCACAGGACACTTAATACACCTATACACACTTGTTGCTGATTAGTAATTACAAATATCTAATCAGCCAATCACATGTGAGGCATGAAGACATGGTCAAGATGACTGCCTGAAATTCAAACCAAGCTTCATAACAGAGAAAAAAAATTATTTACGTGACTTTAACCATAGCGTGATTGTTAGTGCCAAATTGGCCAGTCTGAATGTTTCAGAAAAAATAGGATTTTCCTGCACAAGCCTCTCTACGATTTACAGATTTGGGCCGGAAAAAGTGAAAACATAAAGTTAACAGCAGTTCTATAGGGAAAAATGCCTTTTTGATGCAAGATGTCAGAGGACAATGCCCAGAATGCAACACATTGGACCTTGAAGCAGGTGGCTACAGAGGCAGAATCACACTGGGTGTTCAGGTTCTAGCTTACAAGCTTGTAAGTTTGTTGGCTTACAAGCTAATAGCAGGAGCCTGAGCATGCGGTTTTAATCAGAATTGGTCAGGGAATTGGAAAAATTATGTTTTGTCTGGTTCTAATCTATGACATTTGCATAGTAGAGTAACAGATTTTAAGTAGACAACATGAAAGCAAGGACCCATCCTCCCTTGTATCAGCTTTCAAGGCAGTGGTGGTGTAATGGCATGGGGGATATATTCTTGGCAGACTTTGAGTCCTTTAGTGCCAGCTGAGCTTTTTTAAACACCACAGCCTATTGGAGTATTGTTGTTGACCATGTTCATGGCTTTATAACCATCTTCTGATGGCTGCTTCCACCCAGATAAGGAACCATGTCACAAATTGCAAATTGTCTCAATCTGGGTTCTTGAACAATGAGGTCACTGTGCTCAAATGATACCAACCAAGCCAATAGAGCGCCTTTGGGATGTGGTGGAACAGAAGATTCACATCCCAGATGTGCAGCTAACAACTATGCAGCAACTGTGTGATGCTATCATGTCAGTGTGGACAAAAAAGTCTCAGGAATGTTTCCAGCACCTTGTTGAATCTATGCCATGAAGAATTCAGACAATTCTTAAGGCAAAAGCGGTAGCGGTAAAAGCACTATCTAAGAGGCTAGTGAGTGTACACCATGATTGTTTGATGATTTAAGCTTTTTTAGCTTTAATTTACTTTGTTTTATTCACTTTAAGTTTTTTAAGATTGAGAAGGTGGACAGTGTCTTCTCTTTTGTTTTTACAAATTTTCATATCCTGAAGGTTGGGACCGTCCCAGACTTTTGTGTCACAATGAGTGCCATCATTGTCAAGGTTCACAATAGGAACAAAAAAAATCTACACAGCAGCATATGCTTGTATAATTGTTCTTGTGGGCTCCTGTTCAAAGCTGAAATTATTATAATTAAATAATTTGTGTCGGCATTGCTTAGATCTTGAATAATTTGTGAACTAGCTGTCCATACTAAAACAATTTCTCCTATTCAAATAGCGCAGAAGAAATCTTTACATTAACCAAAAAATTATATTATCTGTACCAGAACTGAACCAAGTACAGACACTATCTGAAGCATTAAAGTTTATTTTGTGAATTTTCATTTGTGTGGGGTAATAGTTTAGCTAATCTTCATCTGCACTGTATAGTGTGTGTTTTCTTCTATATTTGCATAATATTATTGTTAGGTATGCGGCATCTATTTATGCCCTGTCATGTGAATTTCCCATCTCTGGGACTAATAAAGGCTATCTTATCATATCCTGTCTTATAGCTTTGTACCTCGCACAATCAGAAGAGTAGTTCAAATCCCTGGGTATAGCATCTTATTGATTTTTTGTGAGAGGTACAGTCACATCTTTCTCCCTTAGTGCTTTTAGGTACAAGATATACTTCTTACATCCAAAAGTTGGGAAAGCCCTGTGTTGTAGGAGCCAAAATATTATAATCAATTTAGAGCAAAAAATAGCTTAAATAATGTAGAATAGCTCAAAATAAAACACAGCAAAGCAAGATTGCACCGTAAGGTAAAAAGAAAAAGTGCAATAAAATAACACAGATTGCAAAAACCTGAATATAGTGCATCCATAAATTTTCTTTAATGCTGATCCTGTTCAGGATGAAGCCCATCCAGGTGTATATATACTGGCTATACCCCGGACAGCTCACCAGCTGTTCGGCTGTTCTCCTCACAAAGGGTTATATTATCTACAACCACTGTTTGAATAGACCAAAATATATCTGGTGGTCACAAAAATGTATTATATTGCCATCCTTAACGTACCTAGCTCAGACACAGTGTATCATGTTCAATCATTTCCATTGAGAACTGAAGCCAGCTACTTGTTTTCTTTTTCTTCAATGAAAAACCAAACATCATGAAGCATGTTTTACTCTAAATCAAATCACTGTCTGGCTGCAGGGATTTGACTGATGACTTATTCATTCTGACATTTTTAAGCAGAAGAAATGAAAAGAGACTGGCAGGACACAGCAGCACAGAGACAGCTCTAAAAGGTTCTTCTATTATAACTCTAAAATAAAAAAGGAGTGAGTGCCAATGTCACTTACCACGCTCCCCTCAGCTTTTGGCTCGCAATATTCCTCGGACAGTTCGGATGCTCTATCAGGACCAATTCAATAGCATCTGAAGGAGCGCAATCCATCAGGCGAAATGTGGACTCAGCAGGGAGAACATCCATTTCTCATGGAGTCACCCTGAGCACCCGGGGTGATTTAAGATCAACCACAGTGCCTGCTGATGCGGTGCATGACCACTGAAGGCATTATTTCAGGACGCATCTTAATCACAAGGTCCGCTGAAAGAATGATTTTATGCATTTATCCAGTGGCAAACAAACACGTCGCCTGAACAGAGATGTGTTCTCTTGATGCCCTTTGAAGAATCTGGCTTCACTCAGGTATTTTATTTTGGCATTATATCTGTTACATATTTGCCCTTGCTGTTGTTTGGATTCTCAGCGAATATTGAATATTTTTGTAGAGTGGCTCTAAAGAAACATCTACTTGTATTTCAAGAGACCAAGAGAAAAAAAATCATTTTGAATCTGCACTTGTGTATTTTACTTGCTTTTTAAAGCTAAGAACATACCAAAATTAAAAATAAATAAATAAAATATCACATTGGTGTTGAGCTAAAGCAGTATGAAAGCAATGAAACATTATAACTTACCTTTATAATACTTGATAAACCTTACATCAGGTTATCACATGACTATACCAGGGGTGGGCAACTCCAGGTCTCGAGGGCTGGTGTCCTGCAGGTTTTAGATCTCAACCTGGCCCAACACACCTGAATCAAATAATTAGTTCATTACCAGGCGCCTGGAGAACTTCAAAACATGTTGAGGAGGTCATTTAGCCATTTAAATCAGCTGTGTTGGATCAAGGACACATCTAAAACCTGCAGGACACCAGCCCTCAAGGCCTGGAGTTGCCCACCAATGGACTATACAATGCAGAACGATTTTTAAATAGCATCATAAATGTGATATAGTGACTCATAAATATCCTTATAATGCATTATAAAAATGACCTCAGTGACCATGAAGTACCCTGACCTTTTCATTTCCACAGTGTGTTTGAATAACAGTTACCTTAGTGATCCACTGACTTTGTTTAAATTTTTGGTTTCTGACCAAGTGGCTGCCAAAGGTTCAGCTCTATTTTTTGTTTATAGCTAACGTTTGCATGGTAATACTCTGGAGAGATGACTGCTCCATCGCACACTATGGAAGAGTAACATTCTCCATCACTACAAATAGGACTCATCACCCTACATCCGGAACTTCTGTGACCACTTCAGCCAGAGGGAGGAAGTGTAAATTGATCTACAGACTTTTCCCACAGTCTATAATGATTGAAGAGCTAAAATAACTAGTGGATTTCCTCACAGAGTTTGGTTACGATTTTAAATTACATTTTCGTTACTGGCTTTTCATCAGTACTTTTGTGTCCAAAAGTAAACTACCACTACACATTTTACCCATTTCCGTACATGCTTGTAAAAAACCACACATTCACACACATTAGCAAATCGAAGAAGTTTGTCACAAGAAAGCAAAACTGGCTCCTGTCACTGTGTCTCTTGGTGGAAGTGGCTGCAAAGAGGAACACACGTCTCTCAGCGCGACATCTGAATAACCAGCCCTCGTTTAGCTCCACAATGAAACAGGTGTTCAGATCCTATAGCCCAGTAGGGGTGTGATTTGAGTGGGTGGGAGAAAGTGGGGGGGCTTCATCTGCTGTTTGAAAATATGGGACAGTAAATGTCAGCTGTATAGATAATGGATACAAACTGTGAGCTATTCTCTTAATAATAACACGAGTATTATTGACCATTATAGTTTTTCTTTGTTTTAAGGATCATGGATGAGCTTTGCTGTTGTAACACTTTTTTTTTGGCCCTTTTCCACAGTGAGAGGAGCCGTTTGCATATTCGTCCCATCTGTTTTCGTCTTCCTGTGGTATCTCTCATCTCGGCTGCCTGCCTGCCAACCATTTCTGCCATGAAGTGGGGATGTTTCCGACAGGCTTTGCAATGCATATGGAGAGCCCTCTTCTAACATACAATATATAAGCCAAAAGCTGCCTCTAGCTCTGCTGAACAGCAATATAATGCTCTTTACAGAAAATTATCTGTAAAACAACAGTTTTGTGCCATTACAGATATAGGTCAAAATAAAATGTCAAGCACAAGAGCTTTGTTTTTATTCTTAACACCATGCACTTTGTGGGATTACTCAGTGTTTGATGGCAAAATAGGCGAGTTAAATTGGATTTACTGTATTATTTACTTTTTTCTACTGCCTGATGTACTGAAATACCCAAAATGAAGCAGACCTTCTCTGTTATTAATTATTACAAAAAATTATATCAAATATCGAATTGCACGGTCTATCACTGCCGTCATATTTTAGTCTGTTGAGAAGTGTGTTCAATATAAAAGTCAGTGAGTTCAGATTTTATAGCGTTCTGTAGTGCCATCTAGAGGCCATTGCAGTTAATGTCAGTGGAAATTTGATCCAATTCTCTGACGTGATCAGTGCATGAAACCATGTCTTGTATGTGTATGCTATTGGACTAGAGTACTATAAGTTCTCAACACAACAGGATAACAGCATAGATCCTACTATTAGGAATGTAACGTTCACTCAAAGACTAGGATTTCTATGTTATGATACTTTCTGCTTCTACTCCACAATATTTGTTATGCAAATATTGTAATTAGTACTCATTAAATTTATTTTAACACTTTAGCTACTTATTATTTTTCAGATAAATTGCATTATTATGGATTAAGTTACCCATCAGGTAAGTACTGTATATCATCAGTATATATGAACAACTGCAAAATGTATATGGTATACACATCAATCAAATAATATTCATGATGGCATCCAATTAAGTAGCATAATGTATATCATTCTGAAAGCGTCATTCTGTGAGTATATTTACTTTAGGTACTTTGATTTTACAATTAGTACATGCACTATATTATATACAGATTTTTACATAAGTAAAAAAAAAAATGTTTAAACAGTTTTTCCCCCACCTTGCAAAATGATAACACATCATGTTTAAAGTCCTGTGCAGCACCAGTTTTAACATAAATTTGTAATAGGACAACTTGAAATGCGCCTGTCTCCAGGCCAACTCAGGTTTGTGTCAAATGTTTGTCCAAATTCGCTGCAGGCAACTGCAAGTGACAAATAAAAGGGCTTCATCAAATGTTTGTGGAGTCCAGGTAACGTGATGGAGAACTTCATCACTTGTCTTAGTGATCCAGTACGATTACAGTAGCAACAATGAAGAAGAGACCCTCTTTATTTTAAACCATTAATCTGAGGTGCCATCCATCAGCTGGTTAATCTAATGAACTACTTCCTCAGTAAATAGTAATAGTAAATAGAAATCCTGTAGGAAATATACATTCCTGTGCTAGAAAGCATTCATACTGGGGTTTTAACCTGTTTTAATTTTGTTTGTTTTCTTCTTAGCTGTGCGTATTTAATTTCGCAGACTTTTATACTACACACAACCCTTCAGGGATTTGTGTCTCCCCGTAGGATTAACGCAGGTCTTTTGTCTGTGTAAACCACTATACTATTTATTATAGAAAATAATCAATGTAAATAAAAACCCTTAAATAAATAGGTATGTCCAAATCTGTGATTATTCCTGAAAATGCCAGAAATTTACTCAAAACATGGTGCACCAGTAAACCATCAAATGTAACCAAACTATAGTGCAAATGGCAAATTAAAGGTTGTAGTTAATAAAATTATCGATTGCTGCTTTGCTCAGGTCCTCAGTACTGTGGATGCTTTTATACTGTCACTGCATGTAGAGAGAATGTAGAGAGAATAGAGCCATCAGTAATGCAGTAGTGCTGACACTGGTCCTTGTTTTGCTCGATGTGTATGTGTTTGTGGACCTAATGCCACTAGATGGCAGTAGTTCCTAACAAGCTGTCCGTGGATTCCCTGCTGAACCTGCCTTCAGCTGTTGCTTGTTGCCATTTGTATGCACTCCATACATTTTTCTCTCCTGTCTGTTGTTATCTGTCTCTGTAATGGCACGATGCCCCCACCGAGATCATTAAACTTTAATTTCGTTTTGTCATATCCTGGTCTAGAGATCACAGGAGGCCATAGCTTCTAAGGTAGATTTAGGACTGGGGGGAAGGAAATTATAAACTCATCCCTTTCATCCTTTAGCATATATTTTACTGGATTATATTGCAATACTATGGTTTATAGACATACTGTTTAGAATATCACCACAGGAAAGTTTACATCATTATTATAATGTGGCATCACTTAAGGGGCTCATATTCAAAACATCCCTGGATTGCCCTGTGGCTCTATCCTAACATTGCACTATTATGTATCTACTGCCTCGTAAAGGAGATACTGAAATCATATTTTTTTATTTTAACAAAGTACCAAATATAACTAACAACTTTAAATATTAAGAGACATCAAAATACAAAATTGCAGAAAAATTGACATTTCTAAACATTAAAGACAAAGCAATAAAGAACCGGAAAAAATTAAAGACATGAAATATGAAGGAATTCAAAACCCCTGGAATACTAATCAAAATTATAGATCATAAAATAAACAAAGGCAGAACCAAAAGAATACATGAACATAAAATAGCAAATATTTCTCCTATTGTTCCTATCCTAAATGACTAAACTTAATAATAATTATTATTTAAAAAGATGCTTAATAATCCAATAATAATCCAAAACACAAAACTGAGAGTCCAGTCTGTCCTGAATAGCTCACATGTGTCAGGCGATTGATTTAATTGCTGTGGTGTAATTGGCAGCAGCTCTCCTCTCCCTAGTGATGGCAGATTTTACCAAACAAAATTACATCATGGCTCTTATAAAACATATTTAGCAATCTTTTGAGGTGTCAGTGGGAGTTATGTTGTTATCTTGTTTCCAGCATTTTTCCTAAAACTTTGCTGTTGTGTCAATAAATGAAAGTGGCTTTCTTTCTTCCCATCCTTCAAAAAGAAGGAGATCAGGGATATTTCCCAAAATTCCAAATAAGTGCTTGAAGTTGTCTTAACTAAAAAAAGCCTCCTTGTTTCTTTTTTGTTTGGGGTTTTGTTTTTAGTTCAAGTGAGCAATCTCAAATATTATATGTGTATTTATCATATTTAAAAGAAGAAAACATTTTCTACTTTCTGAAATACTGCATTCATTTTGTTGTTGTCGTGCAGCAAAATACTCCACGTGAGTAATTGATCCGAATGTTTACATCAAGTGTTCGAGCAGACAAACACAATCCTCGTGGGAAATTGACCATGAGTGAAGCACTGAAGTCATACTGTGTCCCTTTTTTGTCTGGATTCAGGTGTGTGCTAAGACAGGATCTGGATAAACAAAAAAATCAATCTGGTGCTAAGGAGAGACCTTTATCATGTTTATTGTTATTGGTTAATTAGACCTGACAAACAATAACACGAAAACCCTTACTGGAAATAAATCGATTTTCCCTTTTATTCTGCTTCAGGTCACCTCACATCTGGTGATGCACATTCACTTTATTGATAATATCAATAACATTGCCACTAAAGCTGAAAAATAAACATGCCTCTCTTAACCTGTTATTTTTAGTGTACTTACTGCTTATATTCAGTATAACAGTTTAACTGGTTTAAACATGGAAAGTCTAAACTGAAGCCACTGAACAACATCATCAGATAATATGGAAATGATTTCTTTATATGCACCAGCATGATCTCCAAATTCAAGCTGGGTTTTTTTTTCTGAGGTACTAAGATTTCTGCAAGTATGCAAAAAACACACTGATTCAGCTAAGCTGCACTAAAGAATATTATATGTATATCCCTTCCTACACTTCTGTGATGCATCAGCATCTAAAGCACACTACCAGCCTTTGAATTTCTTTTGTGCATTCACAAGTAAATGCTAAGAAAAACTCACTAAAACTGTTCGGTGATTTCAGCCCACATTTTTAGTGGCTACCAGGATACAGACTGGTCACCAGTTAAGGAAAGTTGCTATATTTGCTATTGTTATTTTACACGTGGGTTTTGTACAAATGTTTACATTCTAGTACAATGTGTCAACTGACCAACCAGAGAGCACGTGATCAACACTGCTTGGAGTGTTTATTGTAACCAAATGGGTCAAAATATTTATTATTAAAGTGTTTAAAACATGCATTTAGCTTTGAGTTATGTAACTTGTAGCCAGTGGAAAATGGCGCTCAGACAAGTCCAGTTGTCAAGCGCCCATAGTGTATGCCATGCGTAATCTATGGCCTCAGCATTCAATTTCATGGTGTGTTTTCTGGGCAGGATCATTAGGAATCATTAGACCAAATGAAAACAATATGATATTTATTTTGTACATTATGACACCCATTGGATTCAAAAGGAGCGATAATGTTGGGTGCATTTAAAATAGAGGTCACATCGTAGTTAACAAGACACCATGAGGGTACAGCATTCCCCAGTTTCTCAGAGCATCTAGTTTTAAAGCAGCAAAATGTTCACCTCAACATGTCAACAAAATGGTGAACTTAACAAATCAATATGTGACATCACAATGAGTATGTTTAGCTTTTATGCACAGTCGTTTAACCAGGATCGCGCAATTTGGCATTAATGATATTGTCAAGTTTCTTATGTTATCTGTAGACAGAAGAGCTATGGAAAACATTTGTGTCATTTACCACAGTCACATACAATATGTGATTTGGAAAATTCACAAAGTATAAACAACCGTAGGGATGTATGTGTTTAGTGAGTTAACATCATTCATCTGGACCTCTGGTGGCTAAGGGGAAAGCTGGAAGGTTACCTCAGAAGGTGTCCACCAGGAGGTTATCAGCAGGATCATTTAAGTGTCAACCACTTCCAGAGTAGGTTAAGACAAACCTCGTAAAGGCTTGAGTTACTAAACAAGCCCCTATTGCTGATGTGCTGGGCAATGTAAAGAAACAGGTCAGATTAAAAGAGAAAAACAACACTTTATCTGGTCCTTGTGTTGAGAGGAGGATGAAGTCCAGACAAGTTGTGGCCTTTCTGAGGTAAGATGAGCAGGAACATTAAAGGATAAAAGACACTTCAAGGAAATTCTCAAATTACCAAATAAAGAAGCCGAAGAAGAGCTGAAATAAAGTCATATACTGCTAAAATATTCATAATTAGTTTAATTATTTATATTTACTATAAAGAGAAAAAATACGCAAATGCGTTAAAATGCGGAACTGATGTTAATTATGGGGGATCTGAGTGTTTCCAGGTTAAATTTGCTGAAGCTTTCAAAGTACAGTCAACTTCCTGACAGCGTCGGCATATTTGAAAAGATCACTAATGTTTAGCACCTTGAAATGACAAAACTATTTACCAATGATCACAGCTCTCTGAATCTAGAAAATGTGGGCTGAGTGTCTAGTTTGCTCTTAATGACGCTCAGCTCTGACACAGAAATTGCATTAGGCTGTATGACAAAGTGGTTGAACACCAGCTAGAATGCAGAGTCTTTAATGCATCAAATCTGCCATTAAATGAAACTAACCTTTAAAAAGAAATGAGACTTGAGTCCAAAATGTCATCTTCCCTTTTTGGATAAAAACACACTACATTTGCTGACATATCAAATGAGATTTTGCAGACTGTGATTTCAAAGTGGCTAATAGATAACTGAGGCTCATGTTTCTTTTCAGAGAGATTTCTGAGGGTCCATCTATTAAAGACTGAAAGTATTAAAGCGTCAGGCTCCGTGACATGGAATGTGGTTACCTTTTAGTTTGTTTTGGACAAAAATGCATGAGACTGAAGTAAATTTCAAACACCAGCTCATTGACATTTGTTCACATAAATTAAAACTGAAGCAAAATTCCAACACCAGATATTTACATATTGTAACTGTTCTTTTTTTCTGTATATTTGTCACACATGTTTCAGTTCAAATAATTTTTAATATCTAATATAACCTAAGTAAATAGAAAATGCAGTTTTTAAATGATGATTTCATTTATTAAGGGAAAAAGCTATCCAAACCTGCTTCTATTAGTCTAGAAAGTGTTATAAAGCCATTTCTAAGACTTCTGGACTCCAACAAGTAATAGTGAGGAGTATTATACATAAATGAGATCATTTGTAACACAGGTGTATCTTGTTAGGACTGGCAGGAATAACAAAATTACCCCAAGAATGCACTGACAACTCATCCACAAGGAGAAAGAAACCCAGGACAACAGCTAAAAAGCTCACTTAAGATCAGCAATCATGGTTAAACAATGAGAAATGGACTGGGCAAAAATGGCATCCATGCGGGATTTCCAAGGAGAAACTGACTGCTGACCAAAAAGAACGGAAAGGCTCATCTCACATATGTGCTGCTGGTAGTGTGATGGTCTGGGGTTGCTATGCTGTGAACAAGTATAAGTTTTCTTTTCCATGCAGGTTGTATGGCCAGGCTGGTTTGTCTGTGGAGGCCTCAAGTTGTCTCAAGAACCTGGCTGATTGTTGTGTAATATGGGAGCTGATATAAGCTCAGTGCAGCCTTCTGTGGCGATCGTGGCTCAAGAGTTGGGAGTTCGCCTTGTAATCGGAAGGTTGCCGGTTCGAGCCCCGGCTTGGACAGTCTCGGTCGTTGTGTCCTTGGGCAAGACACTTCACCCGTTGCCTACTGGTGGTGGTCAGAGGGCCCGGTGGCGCCAGTGTCCGGCAGCCTCGCCTCTGTCAGTGCGCCCCAGGGTGGCTGTGGCTACAATGTAGCTGCCATCACCAGTGTGTGAATGTGTGTGTGAATGGGTGGATGACTGGATATGTAAAGCGCTTTGGGGTCCTTAGGGACTAGTAAAGCGCTATATAAATACAGGTCATTTACCATTTACCATTCTGTGAAGGATAATCTTCATAATAGGATGATCTCTCATCAAATATTTCCATAGTCAATATTTCTTAACTTTGTACTTATACACTTTTATATTAGTTGTAACTCCTGAAATATTATTTCCACCGTAGGAAAACTAACATCTGTCTTCATTTTTTGTTTGGTAAAGAATGGCAACTTAAGACATCAAGTGAAACTTCCACCGGCTCTTGGATCTTTTCTTGAGATATTTAAATCTTCAGTGGGGGTTGTCGGCAGGAGAAGCACAAAGAGCTTTTCTTAAGTCAAAATATGAGCAAGCCTTTTCATTTTCTCATGTTCTGCTAATGCAGCAAGTTGGCTGAGTAAAACAGTGTGATATCCAACAACCTTTGAGAATATATGCTGTTTTAAAAGGGGCATGGTCAGCAACCTCATGTCCTCCTTCTGTGTTATACTGATAATTGCAACAACAAAAAAACAGATCTTCAGGGCAGAAGAATAAACCCCATAAATAAATAATCACTTTATATGCCTCCCTGAATATACTGCAAGATTTGCAGTTACTGCTTCTGTCTGACAATCTCATTGATCATGCTTCTGTGTTTGGTAAGCAAATACAAAGGCTTAACACTAGCTGTCAGATTCTTCATTAAAGAGACAACAAATGTGAATAAATCAACAGTTTTAACAGAACTTCAACTGATGTAAAGAGAATAAAGTCATATTTCTGTGCTCGATTACATAAAATGATATTCAAGCAATGCATCCAGCTGTGTTGTTATATCAATGAGTCCTCTTTTGAACAGGATTCTTGTTAATCTATAATGTAAATATGTAATTGGTTTAAGCTCATGCAATCTTGTGAAAATATAGTGAATACAAAACACATGATAATTACATTTTAATGATTCACTTTAAGCTTTAAGCCATGTGTTATTGAAAGTAAACAGAAGGTCTCTTCATGGACAATCTTCACCTTATCTTTTCAACCTTCTTTGATGCCCGCAGGATTCAGAATCAATCAAACTTTCATGAACCTGGCAGCATTTCTCCTCCCTCATTCCTTGTATTCCTCCCCCTACCTTGTGCTTGTGTGTATGTATGAGTGTGCTTGCACATGTGTGTCAAGGCCAGGTGCTCTGTTCTCACTCCCAGTGCCAATCAACCTGTCACCTGATGTCCATTCACTCTTCAAACCTAGTTGGATATCTTCCCTGGCTTCTCCACTCCTCATCGGTTGCCTCTGATCTCCTTCGTGTCTTTTACAACTAAACTCAGGGAGCATCTCTCAGCCCCGATTGGCACCAGCCTGCCCTGCTCTTTAGTGCTGTGTAGCCATTCCCACCAAACTAGCCAGATAGTCGTGCTCCCTATCCTTTAATTCAGGCAAGAGTCCTGAATGTACTCATTTGTCCCTGTCTTAATCAGTATTACCTGAATTTATGTGTTGCTGTGACAACCAGGAAAGCAGATTTATATGAAGGTAAATCTTTTTTAAAGCTAGACCCCCTAAGGGTCGCCATGGCAGAGCATCAGCTTCCATCTCATTTGTCTTTCATTTCTCTTTTGCAGAGCATACATCCACCTCTCCAGGCTCTCTTCCACCTGCTCACTACTCTCAGTGCAGATCACAATGTCATCTGCTAACATTATAGTCCACAGAGAGTCCAGACCTCATCTGTCAGCCTGTCCATCACCACTGAGAACAAGGAAGGGCTCAGATCTAATTCTTGGTGTAATGTCCCCCCCACCTTGAACCTTTCTGTCAATCCTTCGACACACTTAACCTGTCACGGCCCGTGGCTCGGCATCCAGGGAGCCGTTAGAGGCTGCGGTGGCCACACCCTCGGGCTGGGCCGCCTCCAAACCACCTGCGTCTCATCTGAGGCAATCACCGGAGGACTACCTCAGCCAGCTCTGACGGCTTCTCCTCGCCAGTCCGTAAGTCTCCTCCCAGTGTGACCAGCATTTGGCGTGGAAGCCTGTGGCCTGCCTGCCTGACTGCCTGACTGCCTTCCTCCCTCCCTAGGATTCCCTTCACGGGCACCTCTCCCCTCCAAGCTCCACGGTCCTGCTCTACCTGTAAGCCTCGGCAACTTATGAAGTCTAGCTGTTCGTTTCTTGACAACCTGCCTACTGTTAACTGTGTCTCCCCTTTCTGTTGCAGTTTCCCCACGGTCCCGATTACGGCGCTCCTGGGCTCCACGCTCCTCGTTTCCCCCCGTGGCATGAGCCACGTTTCCTTAGCTTTGTTAAAAGATTCCTCAGTTAAATAAAACTTGTACATAGTTCTGAGCTGCGGTGTGCTGAGTCTGCTTTTGGGGTCCTGTTACTTGAACACTCCGTGTTCTGTGACATAACCATTATGTGACTATCCTCATATGTTCTGCATCATTTTCAACCTGTCTGTGTGTGTGTGTGTGTGTGTGTGTGTGTGTGTGTGTGTGTGTGTGTGTGTGTGTGTGTGTGTGTGTGTGTGTGTGTGTGTGTGCGTGTGTGTTGTGAAATATGAGAACTTGAAAAATATGTGTGTAGGAAAAAAATAATTTGAATTTTGAAATTTTCACTTGTGTTTTACACACTTCTGCTTTTTAAATTTACAGTCATACAAAAAACAATCACAAATATGTGGAAGGATATCAACACAAATATGATATTTTAAACTTGTAATTCAACATTTGAAAAGTCAGTCAAAATTGCTCTCTCCCTGTTGTCCACTGTCTGCCATGCTGGATTAACAACCACCAGGCACACCAAGCCATTTAAGTATCTTTGTTTAAAAAAATAAACTCTTCAACTAGCCATAAATTTAGCTTGGACGGCAGCTAAATTTAGCTACTGTCCACAAACACCATTGAGGCTTACAGCTGCTACAGTAAGCCAGAGAATGTATTCAGGCTGATGTTTCTATCTTACCCAGATGCCATAATGTGAGGAAGGTCATTGAACTGTAAGTTCACAGGAAGAGTGAGATGAGCAGAGCAGCTGGCTGACTTACTGCTTTGAATAACATAAGTTTAGATTAAATCTATATGTGGCATGACGACATAAACAAAGGCAGATCTTGGTAGATTTTAAATATAAAATATTCAAGGACTGCAGCAGCTGTTGAACTACAGGTATGTGCATCTGTTTTCTGAGTGGCACAATGAAGCCTATGTACTGATGTGTTCAGCACGTGATGTGCCCCTCTCACACTAGATGAAATCTAATAGAGGTGGACAGGCCTGGGAAAGATCAGTGAGCAATGAATGAGTTGGCACTCTCCAGCCTGCAAGATATGAGAGAATAACCTGGTCCAAGTCCAAAATGATGTACTAACTGGTTCCGCCACAACAAGAAAGAGTCCTCAAACACACAGTATCTGTCAGTCATTGCAAGACTAACCAGATTAAAATATCAGCACACATATGGGTCACTAGAGCTGTGTGTGCTGCTTTTTCCCCTTTTCATTAAGCCAGTGGCAGTTCAGTCATTTAGTTTGTCCTTGACCAGATTTGCTGACTTGCATGGAAGTAGGGACATGGCTTTATGGTATCCAGAGGCTTTAGTGAGACTGGTTGGAAAATTACTACATCACTGACAGAGACTTTGGATAGTGGAAGCCACTAAAAGCAAAGCTGGAAAAAGAGTGTTAGATCCCAAAAAAAGAAAAGAGAGAAAGAAATCAAAACACATAACACGTATCACAAATAGAGGCTCTGACATATTTGTATTGTAATGTACTACCAGAAATATAGAAGCAGGTTAAAGGAATAGTTTGACCATTTTAAGAATACAAATATTTCAGATGTAATCATGGATTGTTTAAAACACGGACATACTTGGTTGGAAATATGAAGCCAGTGTGGAATGTCCAATCCAATCCAATTTTATTTATAAAGCACTTTAAAATACCCAGCACAGGAACAAAGTGCTGTACAGAAAATAAGTTAAAAACAATAGAATAACAGAAAACAGCAAAAATAAAAAATAAATAAAAATATAATTCATAATAAACAGCCCTATATTAAAAGAAAAACAAAAACAAGATAAAACAGCATCGAATCAACTAAAAACAACTAAAATACAAAATAAAAATAAAAAATAAAAATAAAAACCAACATCTCAAGTGGTGTCAAAGGCCAGGGTAAAGAGGTGGGTTTTCAAGAGTGACTTAAAAACAGGTAAAGAAGTGGCCTGTCTAATCTCTAAAGGAAGCTCGTTCCACAGTTTTGGAGCTGCTACAGCAAAAGCACGATCTCCTCTAAGTTTACGCCCAGTCCTGGGTATCTTCAGGAGCAGCTGATCAGCTGACCTAAGAGAGCGGGTGGGTGTATAAGGCTGTAGCAGTCCAGAGAGATAAGATGGGGATATGGTTTGCTTTTAAAGCCATGGAGAGCTTTAAAAGCAAATAAGAGAATTTTAAAATGAATCCTAAAAGAAATGGGCAGCCAGTGAAGTGAAGCTAAAATAGGGGAAATGTGCTCAAACTTTCGAGTGCCAGTTAAAAGACGAGCTGCGGCATTTTGCACCCTCTGTAGATGAGTAATACATGATGTGCTGACCCCAATATAAAGTGCATTACAGTAATCCAGCCGAGTGCTAACAAAGGCGTGGATCACTGTCTCAATGTCTAACAATTTACATTCTATCCTGCCAAGTTTATGGGCTCAGCCATTTGTTTTGGGTCCTAATATATAAAATTAAGGTTCTTTTGTATAAATTGGTCACATCATGTTTCAAAATTGTAGGCTAATTAGTTAACCACAAGTCTTTAGCCAATGAGTGTGCAGACCTCCTCATCACATATAGTTTTTGCAACCAAGATGGTGACAGCTGATTCGCGTATCTTAAGATTTCAAAAAGGGACTTCAGAAAACTGTGAGATGTGTCAGTAGCTCTGTCCACCTTTTAAATTGTCTACAAAAGCAATATTCATTAGTTGTTCCTGTTCAAATGTAGCTGGTCTGAATATTTCAGACCAGCTACTGATCTTACTGGTATTTTCCCACATAGGCAACTCTAGGGTTGGTTTTTCTAGTCCTTTTCTGACAAAGTGAATATAAATTTCACATAATGTAGTTACATACACTTACATTGTATCTATTCATCATGCTTTGCATATTCTAAATTCTCCCTTGCCAGCTGGAGCGGCAGTCTTTGACATGTCTACTTAGATTACCTTCACTGGTAGCTTCTGTTCTGCCCACAGGAAGGTATCCAGGTGGTCTCCTTCATCTGCACCAGAACCGATAGACATTTGTTTTTTTGTTTTTTTAATTAAGAAGCTTTTCACTAATCTTCTGTGACACATCATGTTGACTGTCTGAATACACCATCTCATGTTTTTATTCACTGTCCCATACTCATGGCTCACACTCCTTGCTGCTGACGTTCTCAGAGGCCAGTGAGTCCCAGAAGTTAGGCAAAATACTAACGCTTCTATGGTCACCACTGTGTTCCCTGCGATCATAAAGACATGAAAAGAAGAATCAATGAATGGGTGAAAACCCCACTGCCCTTTCTGAAGTGTAACTCAGAAGATTTACTAGGAGCCTAGCTTAGATTTATTGTCTTGCTTTAACGTAATTGTTAGCCAGTCCTACAGTGTCACATTTTGTGTGAAGGTTGTGTCATATTCAATTTTTTGAGACACTCATTCTGTTGTGCAGGGGGAAAATAACATGCTGTGATTTGTGGCCCTGTCTATTGCATGGTCAAAATGCTTTGTCTCTACTGTGTTTGGTATTCAGGGCTCATTTAACAGAATATTATGAGACGGGGTTTGAGCTGTTGAAGCCACCTGATGCTACATGAAATAATCTTAGTGATTACACAACATAGAATAATTTGAATAAGTTTATTAATTATATAATTAGCAGAAAAAACTGTATGCTAATCATTAGATCCATTGCATTTTAATTATTGCCTTTATGAAATGGAGGCTTGTTAGGAAAGTCAATCAAATATATTTTCGTCTAATGAAACAAAATGCTAATGTTCAGTAAACATTTTCAGTGACAGATTTCTTTCTAAACTGATTTTTCCTTTTTTTAAAAAAATATCTTGACATATTTGATAAGCAGTCATTTTGAAACATTTCTTGGACCCACAGACAAGGAAAAAAAAATTTTTCCTGCCAATTTCTGACAACTTTAAGTTGAAACAGTTGATCCGTTTCATCAGCTTTTTCGTAGTCCAGCCAATTGAGCCAACTTATTCACGCAAAGGAACCTAACAATCTTCATTAAAAGTGCATGTAATAGTCCTGCATAGAAAACTAGTTTCAGCTGCTCCCTTATTCACAATGGGTCACCGCAGTGAGTAGCTCCACATGTCTGAGTTTTGCACTGGATCCCTTTCTGATGCCGCCCAGAATCAACTCTGAATATTTTGCTCATTAGACAAATGTGAAAACCACTACACAACGATACCATTATACATGATGTCCTAAATATATGATGTGAAAATAATTCTAGCAGAAAAATAAAGAGACAAAACCTAATTGTTTTAAAATAGTCCTATAATAGTGCTTTCTGGTAAGTTTCAGGCATCTGATATTAAAAGTCTGTCATAGCTATCATGCGTGTTACTTATAATGACAAGCGAAAATGTCATGTGACATACATAATGAAATCATCGTATTTCAGACCACGACTGACATTTGGTATGCATCTGTAGCTCTTTCTTTATCTGCACATGAAGGACTCTTCCGATTACTTTTAAGCTCCGACAAACCCTTTACATCAGAACTCAGGAAGCACTCTTCAGTAACCAATCAGCATCTTCTATCATTTATTCAATGTTGTATCCTTTAGCACATCTTGGTGAATGTATAGCTCACATAGCAGGCTCAAAACCAGTTAAACATATCATGTAGCGGTAAACGTGTTTTACTGGGTAATGAAGATATGTAACCTTAAATTAATATGGACAACCTCAAGCATCACACAGGCTACACAGACACATGGACATAATTTGTCTACAAGTGATAGATAGATTGTGTCTTTAGACTTATTCTACACATGCATGTTGTAATTGTAAAAACCAATAAGTTCAGTAAACAAACAGCCCAAACAATGAAATGCCAATGTTGCCCCTCTCCCTGCGACTAAACACTGTCAGACGCTGTTGTCAGTGGATTTTGCCTCAGCCTGTTCAGAGCTGAAGTCCTTTTCACCACTGGTCATGCCTCTTTTAGATGGTAAGACAGATCCAGTACATTTCAAGGACTCCATTATTACTGCATTAGTCTCCAAGCTGGACATTACAACGGCTTTGCGATAGCAGTTTCTCAGCCCCTTCTGGAAGCGTATGGTGAACAGGCCATATATGATGGGGTCCAGGCAGGCATTAAAAAGACCAAAGATGAATAGGATGTGGGTCAGAGAGTGAGAGACTTTTCCCTCCAGGTCATCTGGGAAGAACCAGTACCATAGACCCAACAGGTAGTACGGAGTCCAGCACACAATGAAGCAGATCACAATAACAATGCTCATTTTCAGAGTTCTCATTCTTGCTTTTGGGATGTTGTTCTTTGAGCAGCGGAGATGTGGCTCACTGGAGGGCACTATAGGAGAGAAAGGAACACATTTGATGTCAAATAAATACATCGAGCATTTCTTTGAAGAAGTACATTTAGAACACACTTTTATCATTTCATTTATACGTTTCTGCTGTGAATCACGTTCTTTCTTTAACTGCAACAGTTTATACATCAGTCTATCCAGCACAACTAACATCACACAGACTTTGTACTGGGGAGACCAGCCAACGTCTGCTCCACTACATTGGACATTTGCATTCTCACATGCACATTTGTCAAATTTTCAGTGTTTTCTCACATTTACTCTGGTAGTAGAAAGATAATCTTTGCTGGTGGCGGAGATGTTAAGGTGACTGCATGGCAAGTAGGAATGGTCAAGCGAGAAAAGGTGGGAGAGTGTGCTGATGGGTCAAAATGACAAGAATACGATGAAACAAGAAAAACATAACCTGAACAGAAGTTGGTGATACTGAAGTTAAATGTTGCGAGCACCTTTTAGCTTGAACATATTTTTTAGTTCTTGTAGTTTTGCCTGTGTTTGGATCAACTACCATTTACTTGGACACTTACTGTTCTTTTTTGTCATCTGTTTGGAGATCTGAATAAAGATCCTGGTGTAGCAAATAATCATAATAACCAGCGGCAGCAGGAAGAGACAACAGAAGGTAAACACGTTGTAAGCAGTTTCTTGCCAGTGCGTAACGAAGCTTCCCCTGGTGGTGCACTGAGTGAAGTTTGCTGGATAGGTAATGGTCACATTATGGAAAATGAACATCTGTTGGATTAAAAATTCAAAACAAAATTAGAATTTTGCAGGCAGTAGCTGTCACCCAACATATTTTTTTATTTGAACGTTGGCTTGAAGATTAAAATATTATCCAAATGATTAGACCAAATGGACCAGTGTGCCTCAGTCAGTAAGCGTGAAATGACAATTAGTAGTGTACCAGAGATTTTTAGGTTTGGGGAGAGGATTGAAATGTGAATCAGTTTAAAAGTTCAGAAAACCCAAGCAGTGGTTATTATTACTTTAATATTTAAAAATACTGCACAGGGTTAAAGTACTTAACACCCAGTGTTAAGTACTTTAACCCTGTGTAGAAGCTAAACAACGATTTACTTTAAAGACATTACAAGAATGTAAGATTTACCACACAGTCCTCAACCTAAAAGTAGTTTCTCTTATATCAATAAAAGCAAAAAGCTATTCTGAAAATATGGGAAACAGTGTGTAAATTCAACCTACACATCCCTTTAAAAACTAGGTATTTTTATTTCAAAGTATTTTATAGCTGCACATTGATCATTAGCTAGTAAGGCGTACTAGTACTTCTCTGCCTAAAAACACAGACGCCTGATACACTTTTAAAGCATTATATGAGTTATCAAGAGCACATTTAAGTGCCTATGCAGAGATGTTTTAAAATGGGTCAGCTTGGAGTGTAAAGTCAGCAACATGTTATTTTATCCACCAGCTTGTAAAGTCTGATAGCAGCAGTTTTCATATCTGGTGGCAAAATAAACAGTTGCTTGCTATAAATGGGAAGACTGCTTTCGTCTACCTCTCTTTGTCACAGTTTCAAAAATTACTTGAGACTTTTACAGGGGTTGAATTTACATTAAGAATACCTAAATGATAATTATTGCCCCTTTGAAGTTGAAGTCTACAGATAATTAATCATTTCATTTTTGAAAATTACTCATTTTTGTTCCAACGCTATCAGTTAAAAATGTGAAATATCCAACTATATCATTCCAGACAACACAATACAATATTTTCATAGCTTACTTTAAGCCCCAAAACCGAAAGATATTGCACTTATATTCATATATGAGAAAGAAAAGCTGTCCATGTTTAAGAACATGTGAGCAGTAAATGTTTGGGAAAATAACTAATCAATAAAGCAAGTAATCCTTTCTTTTCTACAATTAATTATTATTTATGATCAGCACATTTAGGAATTCTTGCACATTTCAAAATGTTTGCAATCCTGTGCAGAATCATCTAGCATGCTTGAAGAGAAGATGGGCTATATTTGTGTTTATCATTACACCACAATGAAAAAGTGTTACAGGCTGCACTCACTACCACGCTGTTTACAGGGTAAAAGCCATACAGCCAGGGTAACAGGTCCTGATCTTTTAGAAATCTGAATGATAGAGCTATTAATCCCCAAGGTTTATGCCCCCCTAAAGCCCACAGCAGAAGTTCATGCATCAGTGTCTAGAAAATACCACATCTGATGTAAATACACCCTGGGACACAGAATGATTAATCATGTATTAATAATGTAAAAACACAATCTCATGTTCTCTTACATTTGTTTGCCCACAGTTTTACAGTTTTATAAGACTGAGACACAATATTCATCTTCATCTAAAGCCAGTTATAAAGCTGATCTATAGCCAGCCCACTGCGATAGATTATGGATCATTCAAGGAAGGTTGCACTTGCACAGGAAGTGCATGAGGAATCTGCAGAAGAAAAGGTCAGCACTAAAGTAACTACTATGACTCAGACCTTCTCTGAATTACTTAAAAAATGGTTTGTCAAACTATA
Source organism: Maylandia zebra (assembly GCF_041146795.1). Taxonomy (NCBI): domain Eukaryota; kingdom Metazoa; phylum Chordata; class Actinopteri; order Cichliformes; family Cichlidae; genus Maylandia; species Maylandia zebra. The sequence goes on from NC_135167.1 coordinate 6,669,201, forward strand.
ATCATGTGTCTTGGCTTCTGGTCTCACCTGTGGGATTGAGAGCAAGGCGCTCATGATCCAAGCCACCATTAGCATGACCCTGTTCCTTTTCCGGACCATAGCGATGCCCAGAGGGTTGAGGATAGCCGACTGTCTGTCCAGACTAATCACCACTGTGACAAAGGCACAGGAGTACATGGCCTGAAGCTTGAGGAACATGAGGAATCTGCAGGCCAGGTCGCCGGCCAGCCATTGAACTGTGATATTCCACACTGCATCTACAGGCATCACGATGAAGGTAACCAAGAGATCAGCTGCAGTCAAGTTGATTATCAGAACTCTAACATGGGACTTACGCTTGTGCCCATTGGCAGCCCAAAGCACAGCCAAATTGCAAAAAGTGGATATGCCACACAGGATAAAGGTAACAATCACTCTGATCTTCGCTGCAGTGGAAAAAGTAGGCAGCTGCAGAGCACCGTCCACTGATGTCCAGTTACAGTGAGGATCTGGCCATTCACAGCTGGCGTTGAGGTCAAGTCCTGATCTCTGCTGGTACATGACAGCTGCAGGATCACAGCAGGAGGAGCCGTTCATTTTCTGACCCTCACCAAGAACCCAGCATTTTGCTCAGCTACATGTGGAGGCTGCAGTTGCTAAAGTGAGATCAAGCATAAATATAATATACATGAGCTTATGCATGAAGTTGATGCACAAGATTTATCTGCATTGATTTGCATAATAGGACTAAAAAATATTAGTTCTGTGATTAATACAATCGGTGACAAAGAGGGAGCAGTCTGCTGCATAGAGCACATCTCTCGGATGTGCTCACTGAGGTGGAAAGACGCTGACTTCTTCTAACAACCCATCTTCTCTGAATAGAAGCAGCATCAACAACAACCAGTCAAGATAATTACACCCCAATGGCATCAATTTTATGAGTCAAAAATACTTACTATAATACTAATACTAAGTTTATTATATTTATGAGACAAAGTTTAGCATCTCTCACTTGTGAAAAAAAATGCAACTTAGCTGTGGCTTTTATGCGTCTAATAATATGTGTGTCATTTAAAATGTAAATCAACAATTAGAAGTCGTAGTCAGCGTCAAAAACAGCACTGTGCCTGAAAACAAAAACAATTAAAAATACATTTATAAGTACTAAAGTACAATAAAATAAAATAAAATAAACCCTCACATTTTGGTGTTGCAGATAACTGTACTTTCCAGACGGTGACCAAATCGAAGCCCACTCGTTTTATGGAAGTCCGAGATTCCGGTGCGGCTCCATGTCCCTGCAGCAGGCACAGTGCAGTGCTGAGCTTCTGAATAATAACTGAAGAATCTCAAATGTTCCCTCACAGTTTTATCTCCGTACCCCTTCTGAGGAGCTCATCTCGGTTTTTATTACTCCCTCCGGTGAGCGCGTCAGCCGCTCTGTGGGCGCGGCTACACCAGGGTCCCCGCATCTGATCCAGGGGCGTCAGTTTCAATGAAGCCCGAGCTCCGGCGAAGTTTCTAATTTTATCTCTGGCTGAATTAATTCAATGAGGCACTACAGCCCCTATTAGCATCGCTATTATCCACAGCATCCCAAACCAGCTCTTGTTAACGACGTGAGATTGTTACTATAACAAGCATAATGTTTTCTTGTTGAGCTGGTGAAGCTTTATTGTTTCATCCCCCTAAAGCTTAATGTTTACTGATTAACTTCCATAAAGCAATTGTCTCTTTTGATGGCCTACACAGGTTTATTTGTTTGTTTCCTTTTGTTTTCTTTTTGTTTTGTTGTTTTTTTTAATGTTCCCTGTCAGGTAAGAAGCCCACAAATCTATTCTAGTATTACGTAATTAGTCGATTACTAATTACGAAACTGGAAAATACTAAAAAATAAAACTTCAGTGTTGAGCTGAAGGCAAACACCTTACTCATGAGGTTGATTTCAGCATCTTGCTCCTGGATGCAGCAGGCCTACTGTAGCCCAATTCAGACTGTTAAAATACATATAAATTTGCTTTTAGATACCGTTTTCATCAAAGCATTTGTGCTCATGTAAAGCAGGAAAAGGTAGCACAAAACACCCACTCAGCAATGTTTTGTAGCTAAAAAGTTGCTTTAACTTATGTACTAATCAGAGGGTATTTCTCACCCAAATGACTCAAGAGTTAAATTTAAAAAAAATTACCTTAAATAATTTATTATATGGTTTAATCTATTTCCACAAGTAAAGCTAACTCAAAACTGGGTTTCATTTTCCTAAATTCCATAATCTACACATGGTCCAAGCTTTTGTAGAGTTATGGTGGTCAGCTAGAGTTTAGACAGTTGAGTATAATTTTTTGTAGTTTGAGTTATTTTGAACAAGGCACAAAATAATGATTGAAGAAAACCTGCAAGCAAACACTGGAAATGAGTTTCTCTCATTTTAGGGTCAACAAACTCAGAGTTATTTGCTAAACCTTCTTCCTGGAATAGGCCTCGGTGCACTTACATATAAATAAATCCACAGACTTCTACGCTGCAAGATGCATGTTGTATGCTGTTTGACCAAAAAGCTAGGGCTAAGACTAAACGGAGACTAAAAGAAAACTGAAGATAAGATTCCACATGAATGTTACTAATGCACAATGCCTCCTGTTTGTAAATAACATTTAAATTTATAATAACGGATTATATGGCAGTGGGGAATAAATTTCACTACAGTAGATGTCTATCTGAAAGTGCTGTGATTAAAATTAATTTATCTGAATTTCAGGAGCGGGTCCACACCTCCATACATACACATCTACTAGAAATGCTGTCAAAGTTAAAATGAGGATGTGGTCCCAGCTAGTTAACTTAGCTACACTAAAAATGTGTAAATCTTCCACTGTTATTTTTTCAGTGGCATGTGGCAACACTGTGCAGAGCAGTTACTTAAACTCTGCTCCAACAGAGGTCGAATATCTTGTTAATAGTGTGACATCCTCACTGTGCACGACCCTGCATACTTTGGCTCTTCTAAAAAAAGAAGGAAACAAATCAGAAATTCCTGAAAATGCTGCAGTGAGAGAACTGACAGTGAGACCACATTTCTCTCATATAGGCTTCTATTCTTTGGCTCACTATTAAATCAAGAAGGAAATTTAAAATCCTTTTCCTCACTTTCAAGGTCTTGAATAATCAGGCACAATCTTATCTTCAAAACTGCATATTACCATTAAGCATATAGTTCAGACCCTGAACCCTTTCTCAGTAACACTGCATTAGGCTTAGGTTGCTCAGTTTCCCACGGTGCCCTAAATGATTCTTCGTCATTCATCTCTTTTCGCTCTCTGTGTGTGAATACACCATTTTGCATTTAATCAATGTTATCATTAAACTCTGCTCCATTAGTGTGTCTTTTGTCTTGTCTCAGTCCTTTCGTCTCCAAAAGGTCATCATGGCAGATGGCTCCCATTTCCTTGAGGCTGGATTTTCTGGGCATTTCTTCCTGTTAAAAGGGAGTTTTTCCTTCACACTGTCAGCAAATTCTTGCTCACAGTAACCAACAACCAGCGATCGGGTAAACTGACATATTTAGAGTGCAAAAGGTGTTGTGACTATTTCTAGATTGAGAGCAGTAACTGCCTTTAGCCCTGTCATTAGCATTAGAAAGCACCTTCATTTTTACAAAAAAGTTGAGTAAAGTTCTCCTCAGTATCAGCAAAAACATCAATACACATATTTCCCAAAATGCTGATCCATTTTTAATAGAAATGTCAGCCTGTCGGTGTAGTGTTTCCACTGCAGAGAGATGACAAAAATACTATATAGTATACATCTATTTACTACATAAACCCTCTAGCTAGAAGTCTTTTTTGCCTCACTCATAGCTGGCTTCTTCCTCGCACGACAGTTTCTCAGCACATTAATGTGAGAACAAACACATCCCGCAGTCTTGCAAAATGTATATGTCTTTTCTTTTTTTCTTTATTTTAACCTCCTAGGACCTGGCGTCCACATATGTGGACATCACATTTTGGGTTATTTAGACTAAAATACTCAATTTTGCTCTACATGGGCCTGATATCCAGTTACAAGGACATTATACTGCTACTGTTCTATCAAAATTCTAAACCAATATCCTCATATGTGGCTCTTATTTTTCTTAAAAACAAAATAAGGGAAAGAAAAAAAAATCTGGTCATGCTTTGTTTTTACATTCATCGGGCCCCAATATGCCCAAATATCAAAGAGAAATAAAAAAATGCATGCTGTGGAAGAGTTCGGGTCTTAGGAGGTTAATTATAGCTACTATGAAAAAGGCCTTAATTTCTGCTCTTTTTATGAAGTAATAAAAGCACTCAAGAATACATTCAGTGTCAAATCTTGGGGGGAAATGCCTTCTTTTCGATACTGCTTGAAGATTTAGCAGCAGAATGGCTTTGCAAAATTGAAAATCTGCAATTTAACCAAAAGCGTTGCATGTAAAAATATCTGACTCCTTTGCATTGAGCAAAAAGTGATGGAAATGATGATGAGACAGAATGAAATTGTGGGAAAGCTGTTTAAGCCTGTTTTTATTTTTTCCACTTTGCGACGATTGTTTTAACAATGCGATAAGGCATCTGGTTTTACCAGAGGAGAGAAAAGCATCTATTTATCCCCTTACGAGTTGCACCTGAGCAGAAAATGTGAGCTATAATAAGATGCACTTCAGTTGTAAAGACCTGTAGAAGCAGATGTTAATTCATATATGAAGACATGAAGTCTGAATTATTTGCTGCAGCTTTACTAAGCGCCAGAAAGGAACATAGTTTTCCTATAAAAAACTTTTATGAAAACACCAGCTGTTCTGTCTTCTACCAGAGAGAAAGTCAAATAAAAGATTCAATTAGAAGCATGTCTGTTCATGCAGGGGAAATCAAATAATTACTGAAAGGCTGGATGATGCATTTTAATTATTGGTGCTGTTTTGAACAAAAAGGCACAGGAAAAGAAAGACTTAATGTCATGATATCCCTGACTTTCTAATAATTTGCAGCGGAGGATTATCCATTTTTCAAAGCAACGGAGAAGCTGATTGGTGCTTGCTGTTGGCTTATGTTGACACACTCTGGGCTACTGTCCAAACAAGCCACAATCTTTTCAGCTCCACAGAAATTAAACTCATTTTCACTTTAATCCACAGTGACCTTTGTGCTTGTCCTGAACTCAAGTATTATCACAAGTTAGATTAAGTCCTTTTTGGAAAGAAGTCATTGAAATCTTGGCTGGTAAAAACGGTTTTGCTTGGTAAAACTTTTCTGTATCTCCATGACTATGTCTGCTGTGACACAGATAGGTGTCATCTCCAGAAATATAGAGAGAAAACTGAGGTCTTACACTGATCGGCTTCATAATTGTGGTCAGAATTAAAGTTTGTCAATGGAAGAGTCAGATTCAGCCAGAATATAAAGAATGGGATGAATGGATAACAGATGAATCCTGGGCATTTTTTAAAAAAAGAGATCATTCATTGCTCATTATGAATCCTTCCACTTCAGCAATCCACAACATGTAATTGCACCTGCTGCTTTCACAACCCTGAGACAACTCTCCTTAAACAGGTGTGCATACTCAAAAACTTCACTACTTGAAAAATCAAACTTTCTGCTAAATAAACTTTCAAGCACCATTATCCCACATCCCAAAGGTAATTTATTGGATTCCGATCTCTCAACTGGGGAGGTCACTGAAATCCACTGATGTAAAACATGAAAACTCATTTTCATGTTTATGAAACTAGCTTGAGAAGATTTTTGCTTTGATGTGGTTCATTTTCACGGTAAGTAGCCACTAGAGGATGCTGAAAACTGTGGCCATAAGGGGACACACATGCAAGAACAACTCTCAAGGAGGATTTGGCTTTAAAATCTTTATAAAATGGCATTTAGGCACCCAAAGCGAAAAGAAAACACTCTCCACAGAATTACATCACGGTTGGCAACCTGGACATAACATAAGACAGGCTGGCTTCATGCATTAAAGCTGTTCACACCAAATATTCACACCAAATACAAAGCCAACCATGTCAGCCTCAGATTTCTGTTCTGAGCTGACAGGAGTGCAATGCGACATCGTTTTCTGCTGTTGTTGCCCATCCCCCCTCAAGGTCAGACGTGTTGTGCTTTCTGATACACTGAGACTTTGTTTTCCTACTTATCACAGCTGTGAAGACCAGTTACCTGACTTATCATAGCTTCTCTGTCAGTGCAAACAAGGCCAGCTGTAGTCTTTTGACCGCTCTCATCAGCAATTTAATTTTTTCTACCCTCAGAATTGCCAAACATAGGATTTTTTTTTCCAGTAATCTACTGCTGCTATAAAATAAGATACTAAAATGATACAAAAAATAAACATCGGCATATGAGCATCTTTCCTTCAGTACCATCATTTTCTTTACCTGAAGGTCACCTAAATCAAACGGTTTTATTGAGTGATGTAGTTAACTTGAAGAATAGGCATGAGCCTTGATTAAATGCTGAGTTGGCAGCATACACCATGTAAAAAGATTTTCTTCACACTGCAGAGTAATCACATTGAAGATAAGGCTTGCCAGGAGAAGACAGCCAACTAAGTGAAACTGCAGCTTCACAGCCCATCGTAACGTACACTAATTAGAGACGGTCTTTAGTTCGTAGCTCAGCTGACATTTTACTACTATGTGTTATGAAGCCAGTGATTTACAGTAGCTTTAGATTATTCTTGTATTCATAATGTAATGATGGGGAAACAAGTGTTGCAGTGTTACCTCTGAGACTTCTAGATAATCCACATATTATCCATAAGACAAAATGGATAATCAAATTATTTAACAAATGGCAGGAAATAGCAGAAAAATGTTCTAACCATGCCAGTGCCAGTACAATAATCAGATATAAACTATACCAAATAACAAAAACATAATCTGATTGTGTTTAAGGTGGTATTAGCTGAGGAGGAGCAATCAGACTCAGATAAATGAAGGAAATAGATGGGAAAATGTTATTTATAATCAATGTTTATGTTCAACTGAAAGTATGATACTAGTACATGTATGCAGTATTATACTCCAAACCAATAGGATGACATTCTTGGGTCCCTCAGATCTGAGGTCCCTTTCTTTAAGGTTCTCAAGAGAATAGTGCATAATTTCCATTTCTCCCACAAAAGTATAAAAGAAAGCTGTGCTTGAGCCCCAGAGACCTGGGTCTACAGGGTCTAGGGGAGTAACTTTCAAGTTAATGGTCTCTCAAGACAAGTGGAAGCATGAAAAGACTTAATCAGTGCAAGGAGTGTTTACCATGAAGGTCTTTAAACTGTGGTGGAAACAAACAACCAATGGGCTAAAAGAACCTTAACAAAACTCCTGACAGTAAAAGTTACAGATATGTAAAATGTAAAAATGTGGCTTTGTTGTTTGTGATGCAGGATCTTTGATCTTTGAAGTGATGGTACTAAAACCAACCAGTTAGCATTTAATGAATAAATTAACAAAATACAGTAGTACCTACAGAATAGCTTCTTTGAACTGAACTGAACTGAACAAAACAATCAACAAACAAATATTTGATTTCCTATGCTAGCTAAATGTAAAGGATGGTGGGTATAGCAGCAGAAGAGGAGCCAAGGGCCGAACACTACAAACTACAGACTGATTATCCTTTTGTTCACCCAACATAACCATTTGTAAAGTCCAATACAAAGCTAACAACATTCTCATTAAAACTCAAGTAGCACCAATTAATTTCGTTAACCAGTTAATCAAGTTAGAAGCACAAGGTGGAGCCTATCCTTCGTCCTCCAGTGTACTTAATGCTCTCAGCCTGGCCACCTCTATAAAATTGTCTTGGTCTGTCACTGCACACTGAGTAAACTCTCCTTTTATAGTCCTGCTCTTCAATTTTATTATACAAGTATTTAAATGCTTTGGTAATATTAATTTAAGTAGCTGTCGTGCTAACTAATCACTCTTGAATTCAAAATTTACCAACAGAAATAAAAATTCCAGATAAAAAAAATGAATAAAATATATAAGATTTTGTACGGTTGTCTACTTTTCCCCTATTAAATATCAGACCATTTCTGCAGGGCTGTTTTACCAAACCCCAGGACAACCCCTGCAGGATATGTATGTTTCAGTAAGAAGTCTTAAACAGAACAGAATAATAGCATGAGTGGCTTTCAGAGATGTTGTCCTGCATTACAACATAACCGAGATGCAATGTAAATTTGCATCTATTTTATGCCTCCTCACTCTGTGACCTTATTTAAATATCCTCCTTATCTTTATTCAGTAATTTTATTTCAGCCGTGTTTCTGATTATTTAACAAACTGCAGTTTAAGCTGTTCTATTTAACCTAATTTAAATGACATGCTTCAACTAGCCCACCTTCATAGCTCACATATGCTGTCCATATCATATTATCTCCAAGCCAGGGAGAAAGCTTTATGCCATCCATTCCAATTACCACTCAGATGTACAATGACAGAAAATAATTAACATGTCCGTTTGAACATAAGCTGTGGTCTACAGACCTCAGTGGACATTATGTAAAAAATCCTCAGGAATATGGAATATTGTCTGGAGTGTGGCTTTTTTCTGCTGGCAGCAGCAGGTCCAGAAAGTTGTGTTTCAATCAAGCTGAGCAAGAATCATGTGAGGTTGGCAAAGTCAAAATTAATCTAAGATGATGGCAAGAAGTGCACTCTGCTGCCACATTTGAGGGGGTGTAGAGTGATTGTGAACATCACAGTGTTTGCAATGTGGACATTTGTAACACTTAAAGCAAAGAGGGGAAACATATAAAAACCACTATCTGCTGGTTCATCTCGTCTGAACAATCATTCATGTGATCTACATTTAAACCTGGCAGGTGTATTGCTGCGGCCTGAGTGAGTGCAGTGAATGAGGAGTGGTTCCATTTTCTCCTCCCTGTTGCTAGGCAATCGGTGGCAGAGCCAGTCACATGTTGATGTCATGTGGTGCCGTCACAGCCCTGGTTTTATTTTATTAAGTTAGCATTACCTTTTTCTTTTATTGTTGTAGAAAATAATCTCCAAATGTTTATGTTCAGCAAGATATTGTTGCTAAAAGTAAATCGTTAACTTCAGGCTATAAATAAACGACATCACAAATCTCATTTAACTACTTGTTACTAAATTAATATAATCTCTGGTTCACTTAAAAGCATTCAGGAGTGGGCTATTTAATAATAAGAGATATTTTATCCCATATTTGGGGAGTTCTTTTGTTACAGCAGCTGAAGTAGTAATATAAATAGTTTCTACATGTGGTATGAAAGAGAGAGCAGTAAAGTAGAATCAGGCTGTTACTGATCTTTGAAGTGACTGTAATATCGCTAAAGTAAACTGAACTTGCTGCTGCTGAGTGATAGAAACTCTCCATTATTTTGCTGCACATGTAAAAACAAAAATCTCAACTTACTTAAGAAATGTTTGTTGCTCATCCCATTTATGTGTACAGCCTCTGTAGACTGTCAATGTGAACACCCAGGTACTTCTACCCCTCCGCCACATTAATATAGTGTATTATCCCATGACAGATACAGGCTGTGTAGCTGTCCTCTTCCTTCTGAAGTTGATCACCTGTAACAGGGCGATATTTAGCAGCTGGATTTACAGTGAAGAAGACTAAGACAGTACAGTGGAAGCAAGAGGCATTTATTTCAACATATAGCTCTAAGGCCATGACAATCACTGGCATGTCAAGCCTTCTCACAGCACAAACAATCACTCTCCTGTCTAATGACAATTAGCTGCCTTAAATACTCTCATCTGTTAAGGACTAAAGCATTATTTTACTGTCAGTTGGGTTTTTCAAATTTTAACTTTCCACCAACATTTTACCATTTTCACATGATTAAATATTTTACCCTTAAAGCTCAATAATCATTATAAAAATGCCCCAAACCCCATGCACAACAATTCCCCACACTCCCTTAACAACTGGCCTCTCCTGGAACCTTTAAATGGTGTCTGGACCTCTGTGAAGTAGTCAGATTCAAACGTCAAGGAAGGTGGTAGGGAAGCAGACTCTGCAGACATTTTGGGTTTTCAGAGGTGAGCAATTTATTTACAGTGGACCCCATCCTGCACGAAACTTAACAACCCCCCAAAGTAACGTAATTAGCAAAACTCAGCCATACATTGGGTTGGTAACACAGCTCACCTCTCCTCTCTCATCAGAGTCTGGCAGAGACTGACTATATATAGGGCCATCAATCTCCCTTCAATTATTCCAGCCAGTACCACTCATTTGAGCTGAGAGATCTAAAACTCTACATAGTTGACTAAAAATGACAAAAACATTCTCACACTTCTAATTAGCACATTTACACAACTAAATGGCTGTATTGACAAAAAAAAAAAAAAAAAGATTCAACAAATCCCTTCGGACCTGGAAACAAACAAAAGGAAGCATTTCTATGGTAAAAGAAACCCCTCCTCTCAGTTCAACCTGCTGATGTCATGTGTGATGTCATCAGCACTTTAAAATTAGGAAATGCTAGGCAGGCCTTTCCCCACACCTGACCTACATGAAGACTGAAAAGAAAGAACAAAGTAAGCATGAACAAATGGCTTAATCTGTAACATAATAAAATATAAAGAAACATGTAACTGAGTATTTGCCTTAATTTGCAGAATGTTTGATTTGCCGGCAACAGAATGCTTACATAAACAAACCCGGGATAGTTAGTGCAGCAATGTTACTTTGACAAATGGAAAATCATAGCAAATAAATACAGAGACAGAATAATGTGCAAAAGAAAAGGTCAACACATCTGGGACAAATGGAGAGCATTACAACTGCTCATCCACTTTGTCACGACCCCCCTGGGAAACATTTCCCCAAGCACCCTGGAGAGGACACTGAAAAAACAGGTGAGTTATCACATCTTAACAGACAACACAGAAATAGCTGAGCTGGATGTCTCATGTGTTGAGCTGAGTCACAGGATTTGGAGCACTGACTCACTTCGTCATCGTGTTGTTTGGTCATAAAACGCTCAAGAAGTTCAAGTCAACCTTTATATGACACAGGGATGGTCTAGGTTCAGTAAAGAGGGCAGGGAAGAGTAAATAACTGTGGCACAGCATATAATGTTTGTTGTTGTCAGTTAAGTTCAGCTAGAATTGTTTTCATTCATTTTTTTAAACTATAAAAATATCCGATAGCAAGAGAAGAAGCAAGTTAATAAAAATGTTAACTTCTCTCATCAGAAAATCTTGATCTTTTTAAAATTACTTTTACTTTTCATTTTTACTTTTACAATTTCATTCTTTAGTTAAAGTCCACAAAGACCTGTTCAATCAGCTTTGCTTATTCCACCTCTTGCCACACGTCACCTTTTAAAAAAAATCCTGAAAATGCCTCTGGCTAATGCATCTAGCAGGTTCTCTAGTCTTTGCTGAGTGCTTTGCAAATTGCTACAGAACTCAGTCACTGGTTTTTAGCTCTACCCAACCTCCTCAACCAAGGTTGTTTTTGTCTGGGGTCCTTTTCTCTTTATTTGGGATGGTGCATGTTGATGAACATACATGTAAAAAAAAGAAATTACATGAATGTAAACATACCAGATTATAGCCAAAGGCTAATTTCCATCTGTTGTCCAAAAAACATATCAAAAATGGACATAATAATTCATTAAAAAAAGTTTTTTTTTAAATTCAGAAAAAAGTCTGGCTGCTCAGTTTAGACTTTAGAGAGACAGCCAGCTCTCAGAAGAGAACAATTGGTTTCAAATCTTGGCTTTCTTACTCCCCCGGTTTGGACTCTCCACCTTATTAACTCTTCAATTAAAGTTTTCTCTGCTGTGTTTGTAGCTTGCACTTGAATCTCTCACTCTGAGTATTCCCAGGAGCACAACAGCCTCAGATGGCAAAGTAGCTGCTAGGAAGGACGGCACTGGAGGTCGGACTGTGTGTGGAACGAGGGATCGGCACAGCACAGTGAGGTTGTAAACAAACAGCCATGAAGCTGAGCAGAGAGAAAGCAAATAGGTGATGAAATTAAAGGAAGATAAACACTGGAAAACATCAAAAGCTAAATTACTAGGAGAAAAAAAAGTTTTAGTCAGTCTAACAAACAACAATCTACCAGAGAACAGTTGAGGAGCAGGAGTACGTGCACTGCATAGCGATGAGCTGAGAGGCAGGTGAGCAGGATGAGGAGATAATGAGCTAACTGCAAGCAACTGTGCAGGATGAGTGGAGCCGAGAGCCAGAATAACAGAGACCCCACCCAAATCACTGCATAAATGCACAAACAGGTGGCTACTGAAAAAGCAGGGAAACAATGTGGAGGTCTTCTTGTGGTTAAAAAACCTCCATAAAGCCTTGAAACAAAGCTTTGGAGGTGATTTTTTTTTAACTTATGTTTGATCAGTGTCTTACTGCATGATTGCTACTTGGGGCTTCCGAGACGTTCTTTGATTTTACGGTTTGGTTTTTATCCTGACATGCAGTCAGGAAATTTTAGCACCTTTACATCTGCATCCTAATTTGAGTCAGTCTCTGGTTAAGATGGTTCCTATAATGCAATATTAATTTCAAAATAAGAACAAAATTGCTTTGAATTCGTTTTTGTGGAAGTTCTGAAATTATACAACTTAGCAGAAAGTTGATTCATATAGATGCAATAAAGAAGGATGGACCACTTGTGGCATTGAACCAATCATTTAGTTTCAGGCTTAGAGCATTCTGCCGGGTAACCACAACACTGTGCAGAGGATGTGAGATGTTGTCCGTAAAGATTTTTTATTTTATTTTATTTTTTTTACATCTCCAATTAAGATTACTTAGCCGCAGAACTTATCGTTCCTTTTAATTTAAGTTTGACATGCCTGTCAGAGAAGATGATTCTTTTGTAAACGGTATTGTCCTTGTAACTGACATTTTTAAAAACATTCTAAATGTTTTTATACTTACAATCACAGTGTAGATTCTGACCATTTTCAATAACAAATTCTTCATATAATGTTAAAAACACAAGATGTGCAGAGGAAGCTCTGAGGCTCTGACTCTTGAAGAATAGCTATTCACTGTAATGTGCCTGAAATTACATTGACAAAAAAAATGTTTAGTTTTGCATATTTAAGCAAACCAGGGAGGCACATTTATGTAAATGAAGATCTTAAAATGATATGTAAAAATTAGGATATATTCAAGAGTATTAGATTTCTCTAAGGTTGAATGTCCAATTAATTTAGTACTAGAACACCCTCTAGTGGCACACAAGCTCAAACAGGGCCTTCCTTGAACCTAAAGCACACCTACATTATACATGGCTAGTGTTGACTCCCCCTACTGATGGATTCCAAATTCCACACTATGAAAGTCAAAGAGGAAAATAAAAAGAAGTGCGTAGACAGATTTCCCCCCCCATAAACACTACTGGATTAAAATTATGGATTATGATATGAGAGATTAAATTGTACAACCACAGGTAGGATCCAAATTTTCCTTCTCCACAGCTTTTCCCTGCTTTGTTGGGAAAAGCAATTTACAAAAACATAAATATTTACTTCTATAGTTTGCAACAAAACCTTTTTCTTACTCTTCTTCTTGTTGGTCCCTTTGTCATAACAAATCATCACCTTCCATCTCAACATCATGTTTTAGGACGTACTCACCCTAGTTCACATACATATGATTTAAGGGTAAATAATGAAGAAACCCAGAAACCATACAAAATATATATTTTTCTCTTGATGTTCACTTTTTATGAGATAAATCTTAGAATATGGTATTGATTGGAAAAATTTCGCAAAGGTTCATGGAGTTTTAAAATAAGTAAAGGAGGCCATATTCAAATAAATAAGGAAAGGTTCATTTTGTGACTTATCTATTAGCCCTCAGTTTTAGGATAACACTACCTTTTCCCAAGAAAAACTCCAAGCGTGAAAAGGTTGTTTGTAGGTGATGACCTCCAGGTTATCACTCTCTTCAGATCTCTTCCAACTGGTTAAATAAAATGAAGAATATAAAGGTGTCACAGGGGGAATCTAACCCATCATAGATCCAACAGCCGTCGATATCTGACAATTTGTGAAGAATACAATCTAATGAAACCATGTGGTTAAAAAAATAACAAATAGAAACAGAACATAAAAAATATGGCTGGACAACGGAGGGTGCAAGAGGCCCACCATTCCTCAACCACACTACGGCATTAATAATAGTAATATAAATTAAAAACAAAATTACAAAAAATGCTTCCACCAATCATTATTTAGTAACAGCAGCCTTAGTCCCCTTAAGACGTCATTTTAATTTTCTCAAGAAAACAATTGCTGCATGAAAAAACATCCTTTTTTAACTTTGATAAGTATGGATAAAATACCCAGATTATCTTGTTGCTCCTTGGTGAAATCGTGAGTGTGACTGACCTAAATGTAAATTGGTTATGAAAAATTACTCATTACTTCACCTTTAGAAAGAAAAATAATCAGAAATCCGTATCAAATGTGACTTTCATGTTTATTGCAAAGTATTACCGTTTTTCTTGCACATCACTTTTTGAAAAAATAGAATATGATGACATGACAAAGTCAGGAAAATAGTTGCTGGGGTAACAAAGGTAACCAAAATGCTGATCAGCTGTGTGAGAACAGTCCATTTTGTGCTTGGACAGACTGATTGCCATTGTGCAAGTAATCCCACTCCGTATGCTCTTGAGTGCTCCGGCAGATGTTGATAAATTCTTCATTCCCCCCACTCCCCCCAAAAAATCTTTTCTTCTCCCACTGAACCCCTGAACCCACAGCAAGCCTGAGCTTTCACACTGAAGAAGGTTGCATGGGTTCATTTCTAGGAGGTGATGGACACCATATTGTTGGGACTTAGGATCTCAATCCAATAACCATCGGGGTCCTGAATGAAGGCTAAGCCTTTCATTTTGCCTGCAGGGGGGGAAAACATAACAGAGAACGAGAGGGTGAATATAAACTGTAAGTACTGAGTGGATAAAAGTTCAACTTCAGATTCAGACATGTGCAACAAAGACAGGCTGAATACAAGATAATTCAATTTCATATTAGTACAAATATTAAATATTAGCTATTAAAGGTTTACAGAAACCGGCTATCAACATGTCATTAAATTAAAAGTAATTAAAGTAACCCTGTGCGGAAGATGTAGCTACTTTAGGAATTATTATGTGGAAAAAATATTGATTTACTACATAAATAACTATGATTAAAGTATCATAACCCTGAACAAATATGTCACATCTTACCATCATCAGGCTTTTTAACAAAAGTGACTCCTTGCTCCTCAAACAATTTGCAGGCTGCATAGACATCAGGAACTGCAATTCCGATGTGTCCTGTCAAGAGTAACGGAGACGGTGCTCAGACAGACACACAAGTATCCACAAAAAGCAGCAGACCCAACACAAACATACATTATCAACTCAACACAACAAGAAAGCAGTTTTACCAAAGCCACGTGGATCCGAGTTTCCATTGTGATAAGTCTGACTGTCATCGGACTCAGAACCCCAGTTACTGGAAGAACAGATTCAAGTAAATATTCCAACTTGAGCTTGGTTTGCTTTTTGATTGCTTACAACACTAACTTTAGGTTTTTGACTACATTTTAACAACAGAGGATCATTTTTTACTGGATGAGGGAGATAACAGTTGAAGAAGATGCACACAATGCAATAAAATGAATTTGTTCCTGGTAGTATCTAACATCCACCCTTACTGTGTCAGCTCGAGGGTGGCTCTTCTTGAGAAAGTCCAGGCCGTTTTTTCCTTCACATCTGCAGGGATCTCCTTCTTGTCCTCATAGCCCAAGAAGAAGAGAGAGAAACGCATCGAGGGAAAGTCAAACTTTTGCAGGAGCCTGCAAAATATCAATCGCAGAGAAAACATTTTACATAGTCAGGAAACGTCCACACAAACTTTGAAAACACATTTAACGATTTTATGTCTCTCTTTGCAGTGACAAATAAAAAGATGTAAACAAATATAACTCGGTTCAAGAGCTGAGTAAACCGAAGCCCGCACGGATACTCACGTCATTCCGAGGATTCTGGTGTAGAAATCTAAGGATTTATTTGGATCTTTAACCCTCAGCATCGTCTGCTGCATCATGAAATCCTAACACAAAAACATAATAATAGATTAAGGACAAGTCTTCGAGGTAAGTAACAGTATAACTGAATTACAAATATGACAGGGATGAAAATTAATGTTTCCTTAAACTGCAGAGGAATTCAGATTCATTCAACAAAAAAACAAACACAAATTGTCACGTTACATTTAGTTGCTCAAGAGTGGCGGGACTTCAGTGAGCAGAGTACAAGACAATCATTTTATATTTCTTTATGATGTTAAGCACTGTACATTTCATTCTTGTGTGAGACAGTCAGCCTCACCTCTGGCTCCGTTTAGCAACGTGACTGAGAAAAATTTGTATCCTGGCACTAAGCGGCGAAAAACACCTTCAGTCGAACTGTACCTCTGTGTTACTGAGCGCACAAACACAGGCGGTCAGCATCATAGGGCTGAACGTGCCAGATTTGCCTGTGTTCAGTTAGATTTAGACAGTGACAGTAGTCGATCGTGGCTCAAGAGTTGGGTGTTCGTCTTGTAATCGGAAGGTTGCCGGTTCGAGCCCTGGCTCGGACAGTCTCGGTCGTTTTGTCCTTGGGCAAGACACTTCACCTACTGGTGATGGCCAGAGGGGCCGATGGTGCGATATGGCAGCCTCGCCTATCAGTCAAACAAACTGCCACTATGTGTTACACATTTTCAGTTCCAAATGGGACATCAGGCTGCAGGTGTTTAACATATGGATATGCAGTGGTTCAAACAATCGTGTGCCACCTGATTAGTGAAATTATCAGAGTTAATATAAGAAAAGAAAAATGTGGTAAAGTGGGCGTCTGGTTTTTACCCTCCGTATTTCTGTGTTTGAAGTGTATGAAAACCAAACTTTGCTCTTTGACTGCATTTCACAGTTAAGTCCTATCTCTGTGCGTTGTCCTTCCTGTGCCCTTCCTCCTTCTGTGTTAATGTTTCATATCTATAGAAACTCTACAAACACCGCAGCTGCAATATATTTCCCCAGATAGCATCACAGCTGCATTCATATTTCCGACTAGTAGTTCATCACTCATACAGCACACATTAAACCAACAAAGCAAAAGTGGAAAGCCCCTGAAAAATGAAAGTGCCTTTTATTTCTCAGGTCAAACCTCATATTTTACACGTGGGAGCAAACCCTAAACTTCAATTTCAAAGCATGTGAGTGCCAGCCAGAGCAAAAAAGTCAGAAACAGCTAAAGAAAAATAGAGGGAACCACTTAGTTCCGCTACACAATTAGGTTTGTTTCTGTTTGTAGGTGTATTTACTGGCACTTGAAGCCATACAAACAGGAAGGTAAGTGGGCTGCAGCACGTTAACGTAGTGACTTCAAAAACAGACTGAGTGGAGCAAACAGCATCTATCCAGTGAATAACATGAACAGTAAGTTACTAAGAACTCAATAAATGAAATGCAGGGCAATGTGGGATGCATTGCTACTGCTGAAAGGCACATTTTTATAAATCTTAAAGCATCTTAAAGAATAAACATACGAATGATGACCCTCACAAAGGTCTGGGAATGAAACCTGTGAAGGATGAATAAGCTGTGTTCAACTGAATGCATTTTTTGCTACTTCTTATATGCATAGATTCAACATAAAGTTCATTTGACGGCCTTTGGACTCAATCAAGACTATTGTCATTATGTTAATAATAAGCCCTTAACTATCAAGAGCTTATCATTAACTATTTATATATTATTTCCTATGCTGTTCTGTCTGTTAACCATCTTTACGCTTCTCTAAGTCTGTAACTTTTCTCTGGTTTCCAGGTGCCGATTAAACTTGCATGGCACCATGCTGGCATTATTTCACTCTTGCCAACCAAAGATGCACTGTGGCTGAAGGCTGCTGAAATCTCTAGCCTGGCTGAAACCTTAATACAGGTAACTTAGTTTGCAGTTTCTCCTAACAGTTTTTCTTTAAGAGGTTTTCTCTTCATGAGAAAGCAAACAGGGTTTTTTTTTCCTCACTACAAATCAGAGCCTTTTACGTGTACTTACATTGTAAACTTCATTCACTGCTTTTTGTACAGCTATAGTAATAATATGTGGTTGACATAAAACCCCAAGCCACACCTCAAACCACTCCTCAATTCCACCTCACACCTACTCCTTATAAATGCACGCTGTTTGGGAACCACAGGCTCAACAGTGGAGCTCTTTTTAAGACTCAAATGTGTGTCATTTCTGTGATTTACAACCAAAATCAAAACGTGGAACTACGAAACATGAGTGGGACGCCTGGTGAGCCTACTTGTTGGACAACTTCCATATCTTGCGACACATGCTGACCACGTTAGGTATTTCCATTCCTGCCGACCTTTCGCAACAGGATGCGGAGTATATTCTGGTCTCACCGCACCTAAATAGCAGCTTTTCTAAACAGTACAGGCGGCTCTCCCATTACGCACAGACTTGTTTTACGCACGCCTTGGATGACGAGTTTTATGTTCATACGGCAGCAGCCACTGGAAGGTTCACCTAGAAAGGTGAACTCACATCCGCCTGCCATGAAACCACATGGGGTTTTGGTTTCTTTCTTTCTTTATTTTTTTTGGTACATCATTAACTAAAGCAACTTAAACCGTGTGGAAGAGAAACGAATCCCCCCTAAACGAGAGCAAAACCACCGCGAATTTTGTGGAGGAATGTGTCCGATAATGGACGTAGCATTAAAAGCGGGTTAACCTGTTTGGGAGCTGCTATCCTGTTGGGTTTGAATTATTGCCAATATGTAAATTTAGATCACCTCCATGAGGGGCTACGATGGTCTTACCTTAGTGATCGGGTCTCCATCTTTACACACTGCTGCCACAGCCTCGTCTGACAAACCTTTATTGCTCATTTTTGCTACAAGAAGCTGGAGTGCAGTTCGGCAGAGACTGACTGGCAGGGAAAGGGACTAAGCAGAGGGAGTTCCAGAAAAATATACTTCCGGCACAAGATTTCAACATAAAAGGCACAGTAACCGAGAGGAAAATGCAGAGGATCGCTCGTTTCCTGCTCCACAGTCTTTTTCTTAAAGCTTTGCAGGATTCACAGCTCAAAATATACTTTACTCATCTTTAAACCGTGACTCGGTGCTTCTTAGTGGTTTTTCCGACTGGCTTCCACTGACAAAAAGAAGATGTGAATGGAAAGTGGGTGGGACCAGAAGCTTGTTTCTAAGATGGCCATATTAAAGATACTTGTAGATATTTGACTGACTGACTGAAACCCAGCACCAGGAGTGCTTCCAGGAATTTTTAAATGTGGTCCCGATTAAAAACAGAATATTTACCCATACCTAAAACCGTGAGTGGGATTTTCAGGCTGTTGTTTTTGTTCATAAAGATGTGTTTATGATTTTAAACTTTAGAGACATTTCACATCATCATCCACCACTTTAATGGTGTATATGCTAGAAACTAAGGAAAAGCCAAGTAATTTCTGCCAAAATTACACAAAGACAAGAGTGGCAACCATTTTCCCTTTCGTTTTGCTTCAGCGATTTATTCTCTGCTTTTTTGCAGGAAAAATATCTCTGCAAACTCAAAGGATCTCTTAATTATTAAATAACACAGAATGTGCAAGAAAAGCAAGCTCGCAGTATGAAGTATAATTACTCAAATAACTGTAAGTGAACATATAACACACTTTTATTCTGAAAACAGACAATTAGTGTAATCTTTTAATCTTGACTGAAGTTCCTCATTACGTAACAGATAAGGTTTACCATGTGAATATTGTAATTACCTTACATACTTCCTTATGCTCAGTAAACAGCTCACGCACAATAATTTAAAACCCAGTGTAAATATTATGCAAGTTTACTCAGTTCTGTTTGATTGTAGTTTATTGATGGCATGTTTGTTGAAGTACTTCTCCAGCACATTTAGATTGCAAGCTTTGATATGCATAAAACTGGCACCGATGTAATATTTCTGGGTTTTTTTGTAGTTACTATTATTTTCCCATGCAGCTTTCCAAAAATAGAAAAAGATCATCTTGGACTTGATTATCTCCCCCTATTTTACCCAGGCTTAAAAAAACAATAACAAAACATAACCACACACATACACTGGATAGTTTGCCATGGAAATTACTTTATTTTAGACAGGCAGCAGAGATCTTTCATGTGAGAGAAGAGACAGAAGGCGATATTGACAATACACATGGTTCATCACAGCTGCACCATTTGGCTCAGGGGGATAAGAGATTTTTTTTAAGCCGTTAAATATAAAGCCACATACTGTAACCATACAGACAGAGCAGGGCTGACAAAACTGCAAAACCGCAAGAGTGCTTGCAGAGTTCCTGAGATAGTCTGGCTGTGAGGGAGATGGGGCTGTTGCCAGGCAAAGAGACATCGTAGTTCTCAGGATTTCCCCTCCCCATCAGTAACATTCTCCTTTGAGAGTTTTACAAAAAGGCCAAACATCCTTAATTCATCAATTTTCAAGTACAGAAAATCTTGCATTTTAGGTATGGAGTTTAAAACCACTTTCTTGAATATTTTTCAAAGTCCAGATAAAGTACAATTGCTGCTTTCACTCATCAGATGTTTGATGCTGACACACCTGCCTAACTCCTGGCCATTTCCATTCTTGTGTCCCCCTCTGGACAGCGAGTCTCTTTCTGACAGGCCCTTTAGAGGATAATCAACAATTTAGATATTAACGGCTATAAGAGTAAACATCTCTCGTCTCCGCTCCATTTCCAAAGTGTTGTAACAATGATGACATGTTTTTGTTTTTTTTTTAAAACCCAAAACAAAACAAAGAGAGCATGTTCCCTTCCTGAATCCCAAAGTTTAGTCACCTCACTTAAGTTAAACACCAAGAAGGAAAAACAGTTACAGAGAAGGTGGGAAAGCCCTTTTCTACTAAGATGCTTATTCTCTTGCCCCAGAAGAGCAGGTGCTCAGTAACTACGTCCAAACAGAGTGTAGTACTGGGCCGGCTCCTTGCCGCTGACACACTTTTGTCCAGGTTGGAGGGTCTTCAGAGGAGTGAATGGGATACAGAGAGTCTTGGCTCCCATGGACGGAGCACCAGGCTCCAGGTCCTGGTCCCTAAAAAAAGATCAAGCAAATAGTCCTTCAGTGGTGGAAATTAAGCACTCTGAGCACAACAAGCAAACTGTGGGGGAAATCACAGGAAACATTATGTATACAATACCAATATGTCAGACTTACTTAGCAGTGATTTTCTTGATCCAGTCCTCGCATTCAATTCCTCCACAGAATGGGATCTGGACAATCTATCAAGCAAAGGAAAATATATGAGATCAATTATTTATTCTGATGAGGAAAGACGGTGAGATGTCTGAGCTGTTGTGGCTTGTTTGTGTTACTCACCTTGCCCTGGTCCAACTCTTTCTGGAACTGCTCCATTGTGTCTGCAGCCACCATGTGACTCTTCAGATCATCTGAAGCTCTGACAAATAGACATTAACCAAGTGTTTACAGACACCATGTAATCTCACAGAATCTGTGTACACTTATTTATATTTTAACTTTGACACTTGTATCAATTATTAAATCCTCTAACAAAAAGCCCTGTGGTAGAACTGTCCTCGACTGGGGATGTGTCCATTTGTAACAAAACCTCAGTGTAGTAAGTATAACATACTTTTTGAACAGGCTGTTCTGGATGTCCTCCAGCATGTTGAGCAGATTCTTCTCCACTTCAGCCTCTGGTATTGTCACCTTTGCTCCTGAGTCTCTCCTCACTGCGACACACTGCTTCTGCTGCATGTCTTTAGGGCCCACTTCCAGTCGGATAGGCACTCCCTGGATGAGAGACCCCAGCATACAGAACAAGGAGTCAGAAACCAAACTGACATCTGTTTTTTTCCAATTAATATCCTCTGCATCAGGTTAAAACTATAATAAGGATTATGATCATGTTGTTAATGACCTTGAGTTCCCAGTGGTTGAACTTCCAGCCAGGTGAGTAATTGTCTCGGAGGTCAGACTTCACCCTGATACCAGCCTCCTGCAGCCTTTTCAGGTATTTGGTGCACTGAGCCAACAGCACCTCCTTCTCCTGCTCTGGCAAGGTTGCGGTGATCCCACAAGGAATGATGACAACCTGGGAAAGGAAAGAGAAATCTTAGACTGGCTGTTGCAGCATCATTTACATCAATATAATAGAATTAAAAAAAAGGACCTTAACATCTTCATCTGTTACAAAAATAAAATCCCATGTGTACATGTGACTGAGTGTTCACCTGGAGGCAAGCCACTCTGGGTGGCAGCACGAGTCCCATGTTATCTCCGTGGACCATGGCGAGAACACCGATGGTCCTGGTTGTGATTCCCCACGAGTTCTGGAAAGCCAGCTGCTTCTCGCCCGGCCTCTTGGGGTCCTCAAACACAATCTCAAACATCTTGGAGAAGTTCTGGCCCAGATGGTGGGACGTGGCACCCTGAGGAAAAGGGGACTCTTGCTTCAATGCAATGTTTACTTGCTTACTTGAGTAAGAGGATTGAGAGAATAAAGTCAGTGTGTTACCTGAATGGCTCGGCCGCTGGCAGAGATGAATGCCTCCACGGTTGTTGTGTAATCTCCTCCTGCAAATTTCTCCTTCTCAGTCTTCCTCCCTTTTACCACAGGGATGGCCATTAGCTCCTCATACACCCTGGCATATAGATCCAGGATTTGCAGAACCTGCATACAGATGACGCATAAACAGCCTTCCAGAAAAACTGTACTCGAACATGTCTGCCTAGGTACGACTGTTTTACATTCTGTCATGTATATTACCTCCTCAGCTGCCTCCTCCTTTGTGGCAAATGCTGTGTGTCCCTCTTGCCACAGGAACTCTCTTGTCCTCAGGAAAGGCTGGGGATGTTTGAACTCCCATCTCTATACAATGGAGAAGAGATGCACACTAAACTGGGTGCTCTTCCATGAGCAATCTTGCAACCATTAACTAAAGAAAAGAAGGGAACACTGACCACAACGTTACACCACTGGTTGAGTTTGATTGGCAGGTCTCTGTGAGACTGGACCCACTTTGCATAGGCTGGATACATCACTGAGGTGAATAAAGAGAGATAAATGGGGTTAGGAACAATGTTAAATGTTTTCAAATTGATATGCTGAATGTGAGTCTGCATAGCTTTATGTTAGCCAAAGAGCTGTGGTTCAGACCTGTTTCACTGGTGGGTCTGACAGCGATGGGCTCTGCAAGCTCAGTCTTTCCTGACCGAGTTACCCAAGCAACCTTAAAAAAGGGGAAACCAAAACTGTAATAACAGGATATTGCACATTTACAGTTCTATATTTTTACTACTAGTTTTATTTGTATGATTATCTCATACACGCTCTTTCTGTAAAGAGCACTCGTCTGTTTGGGCAGCTAGGACTGACTGTTTTGACCTGCTGAGAGAATTTTTACGACAGCCACCTTAAATGTTAGGACTTGAACCTTTCAATTAACCTCCTGACATCACTAGGATATAAATGACGGAAGACCATAAAAATAATGGCAGAGTCCCATTTATGGATCAAGACTGTGCTTGATCCATAAATGCATGCGCGAGCATATCATTATGATTTCTTGTAGTTGCCTATTTCTTTAATTTATGTTACCCAGTTCGCTTTTTGTAAACATCAGAAGATGTCCGTGCAAAGTCTCATTTACCTCTGGAGCAAAGTCTGCAATGTGGGACTTCTCCTTCTCCAAAGCTGCCTGAGAGACAAACATAGGGAAGTAGCAGTTCTCCACACCCAGTTTCTTAATTTCCTTGTCAAAGAAGTCTTTAATAGACTCCCAGATTGAGAAAGCCCAGGGTCGCAGCACATAGCAACCGCTGACGTCATAGTACTCAATCATCTCAGCTTTAGTGATGACCTGAGGAGGACAAGAGAGGAATATTAACAGAAGATTTTGACTGACATAGCAAATTGTGCTGTTGGAGTAAAGGGTGATACTCACCTGAGAGTACCAGTCAGCCAGGTTCTCCTCTTTTTTGGCTTCCAGACCCAACCTGACAGGAGATATACAAATGAGTAAGAGTTATAGAAACATTTCATAGGTCTTTTAAGCACAATTTATTGTTAATCATGTGTTTCTTCGACAGAATTTCATTTATTTTCTTCACAAATTTGAGAAAGCGGTGATGAAGCACTGACAGAGAAACACGAACACAACAATCGGGTAATTCTTGGTTAGTGATCACTGCTCCTGAGTGCACAAACACAAGAGTAATGACTGCAATTTCAAGTCAAGTCCATCATGCTGCTTAAAGCAAACTGTATTTCTAAAGCTAACTGACAAAACAGAGCTGGAGCATGAGGGCAAAATGATAATCCTTTTTTTTTGGCACAATGACACTTTTACTGCCTGAGGAACAAAATCTACTTTCTATATATCCATATAGACGTATATAAACCCTTTTCTCTCCCAGCAGGTCTCCAACTGACAGCTTCAAGTGTGCAAAAACAAAAGTGCCAAAAACAAGACTACGAGTCTAAAACCATGTTAGTATCAAGGCTTTGTACTCACAGTCTAGAACTTTAGCATGCCAACATGGTAAGCATTAATTCAGTGGGTTAGCATTTAGTAATCCTAAACACAAAACACTGCTCAGGCTGAGGGGAGTGTCAGAGCGACTGTCAGGAAACAATTGCTAGAAAATGCAACTTATTTAAAAATGTAGCTTTTATTGAACCATATGGCAATTAAAAAAAAAAAAGACAATATTTTACATACAGGAGAATTTTAAACATTTTTATTTGTATCATGTTTGCCATTTATTACATTTTTAAGTAATATGTATTGTAAATATGTATTGTTTGGGTGCATCAAAAATGATGCACCAGGCGTTAAGGAGTTAACTCTCCCCCTAGCCCAGGGGTCGGCAACCTGCGGCTCCGGGTGGTTTGGGAAAATAAATTAGAAGTATTTAGCTGAAGTGTATTTTATTTGTGTTTAGTTCTTTTTTTTAACTTGTAGTTCTAAATTGGAAGATTATTGTGATTTTGAAATATAAAAATAAAATTATATCTTATTATTTTTTCATCGCTCAAAATAAGCGTCACACTCGCGGAAGCCGATATACCCGCCAAAACGCTGTGCATTTATCGAGACTTTCAACACCAAGTAGGCCAGTTATGGATCTTTGGATCCACATTATGTTGTTCTTCACCGTGAACTACGTTAAAAACAAACACCGCTCACGCCTCACAGATGACAGCAGACGCTGTGCGCAGAGGTTCGGGACCAGAAGTCTTATTGTAAACATATCACGCAGACCCGACGATGTTTGCATGAACACGCTTTTCAGCATCTCTTTATTGACCACTTTTCACACACGGCTGCTGTACGCATACAGCCGGCTGTAGCTTTTCAGCTCACAGCCCGACACACACCAACACAACAGCAGAGAGAGCACAGACTTTAAGGCAGTGAGGCACGATTGCGGGTGCCGCTCAGGTGCGTCCGCCTCCCCTGCAGCGGCGCTGCAGACCACGCCCCGCCACACACATTAACCAGGTAAAATACATATTTAGGCAGAATTTTGCAAATATCTATTTTTTTTTTTAGCAGCATAGTGCTTTTTTTCCCCAATTACTTTTTAAAAGTCAGTTCAAGGCTCCAAAAGCCCAAAGGCGATATAAGGGTGGCGGCTCACAACAGTTTGTTTCCTACATGGATCATTTTAGTTCAGCTGGGTGTCTTTCCTTTTGTTATCTTTCTTTAGGAGTTCAAAATGTGTTAATTACATAAATAAATGTAATTTTCTCTGTAGCACTTCATGAATTTCATAAGCAACACACCTTAGTTGCTCTGTGGATTCTTTTAAAAAGCAGTTAAAAACTTTTCTGTTCATACAAGCCTTTTGTTGATCTACGTATTTTATATTCTTTACATTATGTACATTTGATCTTTTACATTGTGTATAATGCCTATTGATTGTATTGTTTATTTTAATATTTGTGTACAGCGCTTTGTGACTGCCTGTCTGTGAAAAGCGCTTAATAAATAAACTTTACTTACTTTAGTTGTTCACACAAAGCATAAAGGACAAAAAAAAAACAAACAATATATACAGCGTTATCTTCACTTTAGATTTCAAAAAGTATTTGCGGCTCCCAGTGTTTTCTTTTGCGTGGAAACCGGGTCCAAGTGGCTCTTTGGGTGTAAAAGGTTGCAGACCCCTGCCCTAGCTCCTTATTTACCACTCCCTATATTTAGACATGTACCATTTGTTTTATTGGATAACTTTTAGGCACATTAAATGTAGTGTATTATACAGTAAACAAGGCGCAAATTCAGACAGAACCTATAATTATTATATTATTACAACAAATTCCATCACTATACATCCGGTAGTTGTCAAGATGATTCACTAAAAGCCAAAAATATCAACCTCTTGATGCTGTGGTGATCATAGAAAACAGATATTTCAATCTGGACCAACCATGGCAACAGTGCCCTCTCTTGACAAACGGCTAAATCATGAATATTAAAAAAATTAGTAATGTAGCACCATCTTAAAGCCAGTAATTTTAGCACACAACAGGCACTGAATATGCAGGAAAAAGCAACCACGTCAGACTCACCGAATCTGATTTCAAAAACCCTCCTCAGTCGGTAAGAAACAGCAGCATAGGCTTGTGCTTCAACCATCTTCGGTTTCCAAATCAACACACCCAAATACCTGTGCGTGAGTGTGAGTGTGTGTGAGTGTGTGTGTGTGTGTGTTTATTGTTCTAAGACAAGACACCTGACAGGAAGCTGGTGGTGTTCATACCAACAACAGTCCTGCTTAAAATGTACTACTCATTGGAGTACAACCTCCATCACCTGCTGGGGGTTTCATGTTAAACATTCAAATATATGTTTACCAAACCGTGCATATTCTAATGAACTCAAATCAGATGTATGAGAATGTGACCAAGTGTAAATGCTTTAATTTAACTCTCCATTTATTGTCAATTTTCAGCAAATTCAAGGACAACCAACTACAGACAGCTGTGCTATTTCTTTTACAATAATCTGCTTTCTTCCCCAATAAATGTTTCCCCCATTCATCACAGTCAGATGTACCCAAAGAACACATTTTAATGTGTTGAAAACCCAAAGACAAACAATAACTTGTATGCAATGCAAACAGTAAAATACTACTATGTTCATGGTATTGCATGTAAAAAGGATTATCATTTTAGCTGAAATCATATCAGAGTTGTTGTTATGGAGACCCATTTTAAACCAAAAACTGTGTTAGCTGAAAATTGAAATCTAAATTTAAGCCCGAGCTAGTTCATCTGCATTTGGAAATATGTGAAGAGAGATGGGTGAAGGAGTACTTCCAGTCTCTCACCGTGTCTGTTTCTTGGGTCCTTGACCCTCTCCTGCACCTCCTGCTCCTCCGGAGGACTCCTTGCTCTGGCCTCCTTTGTCTCCTTTACCCTTCTTCCCTCCTCCTCCTCCACCCTGTTTCTCAGACTTGTTCTCCTTCTCCTTGCGGTTTTTGTCCTCTCCTCCTGTACCACCAGCAGCAGCCACTGGTTTGTAGTCTTGTCCAGTGAGAGTCTTGTACTTGCTCTTCAGGTCCAGTAGAGTCTTCACAGCTTCGTCCACCTGGTCCTAAAAAGGAGATGTGATTGTTTATGTTTATGTCTGTGCAATTTTAGTTGTATTTAATACCACTCTGTAAGTTCTTACCTTGGGGGCCTTCTCAGACTTTAGCTTCCTCACCAGGTCTCCCTGCTGGGACACCTGTGAGAACAGCTCCTGGGCCTGAAGAGAGGAGTTAGACTGAGTGGAGGCTGAGCTGGCCTGGGTTTGGGTCTGGGCAGGGGTAGCTGGGGCTTGTAATCCCGGTTTGTAATCTTTTCCAGTATTCTGTTTGTACTCTGCCTTCAGAGCCAGCAACTGCTTCACTGCAGCATCTACTTGATCCTGAAAAAGAACCAATGGAAGGAGAAACATCAAGTCAAAGTCAACACCTCAAGGACTACTGAAAGCTACAGAGCCTCAAAAATTTAGGCAAATGGTAAAATCTCACCTTAGGAGCTTTTTCAGCCTTCAGTTTTCTGACCAGTTCTCCTTGTTCAGCGACCTTCTCATAGAGGTCATTGGTGGAGCCATTCTGGACTGGAGCGGGTGCTTTCTGAGGTGGGGCCGCTCCAGGCTTATACTCCTGGCCTGTGATACGTTTGTACTCTTCCTTCAAAGCAAGCAGCTGTTTCACTGCTGCATCAAGCTGGTCCTGAAGAAGATGAAACAAGGAAACTGTAACCCAATTTATTACGATGTTTAGGATTTTTGTGGGTAAAAATATTCCCATTCCAGTGCATGGTGAATATTGTTTTCCCACAATTTACATGCTGGCGACAGCAATCAGTTTTTTTTTTTTTCTATCAGGTGTCAGATCATTGTATTACCTAAGATTGGTCATGCATTTTTGATGTTAATTCAGACATTTAGCAGTTTTTGTGTGAAACAAGTATGTTAAGCACATGCCGATACGGAACATTTACTGCAAAATTAATTTAAAACCCTAAAACAAAGTTAAAGTAGTGCAGAAAATGTGTTCAAATAAAGACAAAGCACTTTCAACTAGGGTATTTGTAAGAAGAGTCAGAGAAGTAATTTCTTTCTTTCTTTCTTTCTTTTTTTAAGTGGTGACACATAATTCATGCCAAAATAAGAAATAATCAAACGTACAATTATCTGTACCAGCCCTGTTACCAGGAACCACGTAATGTTTCCAAGAATAAATCTAACTGGTTCGGCACTGAAGCCATGATAGGATGGATTGTTTATTTTAACACTTGTGTGTGTGTCTGAGTAACATTAATAAGTATTAGTGGTTTCAGACTAAGTAACTCCAAATTTCTGACATCCGATTTCCGAGGTGACCGGAATGTGGCATATGAATAAGGCAGGAATTTTTCTACTGTCTGTATTCATCATGCATTTGAATACCTTGGGGGCTTTTTCCGACTTCAGTTTCCTCACTACTTCTCCTTGCTGTGCAACATGTTCATACAGGCCCGAAGAAGAAGAAGGTGGCGAGGAAGAAGAGGTGGCAGTCACGGGAGATGAAGCAGAGGGGGCGGGTGTGGCCATCCCTGGTTTATAATCCTGACCGGTGAGCTTTTTAAACTCTGCCTTGAGAGCGAGGAGCTGCTTTACTGCAGCGTCAATCTGGTCCTGGTACCATTAAAAGTGATCTTATAGTAATGGGTATTTCAGAATAAGCTTGACTGTCATGCAAATGGCACGAGGAGGTGGAACGGTCACTGGACAAATGTTGTGGGACATCACAAGGGAAGGACCAGACAAGTGATTTTTGACGCACGAATTCAGCGGATATGAGATGGGACACAAAAAACGAGCGGACAAACAACGTGGGGCATAAAACGAAGATCTGACAAACAGATGAGGATGTGACTATGGATTGGAAAATGCCCTTTACCTTTGGTGCTTGCTCTGCTTTCAATTTCCTGACCAGCTCACCCTGCTGGACAACACGACTGTATGGACAGGACGTTGAGTCTGAGGAAGAGGTAGATGGGGCTGGCGTTGAGGCTGGAGGAGCCATGCCTGGCTTGTATTCCACACCGGTTTGCTGCTTAAACTGCTCCTGCAGATAAAGAACAGATGAGACTGTCAGTATTTTTTTTTTCAAGCAAAGCCCTTTTTGAACATCAACTCCTGACAATTTCAAGAGAATTTGGATTTAATATTTGCCAGAAGGATCACTTCAGCACATGTCTTTATCTTTATAATACTTTTATTTAAAGCCAGCATACCTTTAGAGAAAGCAGCTGCTTAACAGCCTTGTCCACTTCATCCTTGGGAGCTTTGGCAGCTTTGAGCAGGCGGACAGCTTCGCCCTGTGCTACAATGCTTGAGAACAGGTCAGCTGCTGGGGCTGGCACAGAGGTTTTAGGAGCCTTGGCAGGGCTGGCAGGCTTATACAACAGAGATGAAGATGAAGAAACTGTCAGTTACCAGTTTATCCAAGATGTCTCACATTTTTATCCCATTTTATTCCAAGCTTGCATGCTAAGCTGATGCCCTGAAGGCCCTAGATGCCAGGGAATTTTATTTATTTACTTTTATTTTTAGAAAGACGCTACAAACATAAATATTGTTAGCCTACTGTTGCTAACAATAAAAAAAGAACACGTGATAAAACTCTGAAGAAGTAAAGAACCAGAAAAGTGTTATGACTTAATAGTTTTAGCAGATAACCATCCATTTATCTTTTATCCATAATAATTAAGACAGGTAGGTTTGACTTTCCTTTGGTGTATATACACACTAGGACATAAACACACACACACAATACATTCTCTTCAAAAGTAGGAATGAATAAAATCCACATAAAATTCCCAGAATAAAATCCTTCACACCCTGTGTGACCAACAAGTATAATAGAAGGAGGCTAGCGTTTCACTAATATTCAACTTTTAAGCTAGAAGCTGTCGGTTTTCAGGCAATAACAAATAATAATATAAAAGGCCGACTGGTAGCTTTCAAACTGGGCCTGAACCTTGTTTAGTTTTCACCTATTATTAGTCTAGCATTTGCTTTACTGGTTAAACCAGTTAGGATTCACAGGGTAGGTTCCTGCTACTGCCACTAATTGTACTGTGCTTTTTGTTTCCGTCTTAGTACATCCAACGCAAACATCAGAGCAAACTTTAAGTAATTCAGATGACTTTATGTCTTTCATACAGGACCATTAGGCGTATAATTGCAAACCCCTTACTGAATACTCACTGTGTTGTCAGAAGCCTGAGTCTTGCTCTTTTCCTTGGATCCAGCTGTTGGCATCTCCTTAGTGTGGCCATCTGGAATGTAGATGAGCACACAAGGACTCTCCTTACAGCTGTTGGGACTGCAGACACAACCCCAGTTAATAAAACAGTAATACAAAAAAATGGATACATGCCCAAAAGGTGTTTTGGTACTGAGCAGATTCGGGTTTCCACTTCTTTACCTGAGTGGCTCATAAGGCTGGTCACAGATGTAGAAGCCCCGCCTCTGGAGCTGGATGATGTCACCTTTCTTCAGGTTCTTCAAACAGGGGTCACCAAGCATCTTTTCTTCCAACTGAGATCAAAAACAGATAATAAAATAACCACATCCATGCAGTATAATGCACACACAGAGCAAATAACTGACCTTGCTATGTTTATTAATGTAGTCCTTGAAGTTGTCGTCTTTGGTGATGACAGCTTTGGAGATGAGTGGTTGATAGTTGACGCAGATGGCTGGCACCGGGAGGGAATTGTTTGTTTCAGCCAGCCAAGTGATCTTTGTTGTCTTCTTGTAGTCTTTGTTGTCCAGATTCAAGCTTGCCTTCATGGACAAAACCTTTCCATCAGCCCCTCTAAGTGATAAGAAAGGGCGACAGCATGAACAGATCAGAGGGAATTCTGATTCTTAAAAGAAATACAGATCATCTAAACGATGGTCATACTTGTTGATCTTGGTGATGATGAGGTTGCCCCAGTTGATAAAAGTAACCGTCTCTCCCTCTGTGAAAGTCTCAGCATCGGCTCCTTCAATCAGAACTCTAGGACCATACCAAACCTCCTTCATCCCAACCTCGGCATTCTAGATAGGCACAGAAATGGCATCAGCTCAGTAGCACTGCAGCAAAGCTACATTGGTAAGTATGCATCAGTGAACTGACTCATGCTATAGTCAAGTGACATAAACTGCAGTTCCTGGAGTGGCTGGTTTTCAAGTAAGGGAGAGTCAGTCCTTATAGCAAAAGATGCTGAATGCTATTAACGGAGATGTTTCAGCTAAAAACCAAGGTGCTCTTCCCAAAAGAGAGTAACACAAGACATGTTAGAGCTAAAAAGATTTTTAGGAATAAAATCAGTAGGGGTGCAACGATACACAAAATTCACGGTTCGGTTCGATACTTTGGTGTCACGGTTCGATATTTTTTCGATACAAAAAAAATGTTCAAGCATTTTTAATTTGTCATTTATTAAAATTATAAATATATATTTTAACTCAAAAGTACAGTTTTTAAATTTAACCCTAACCCTTGTGCGTGTTTTTTATTTTGACAGCGAATGCGCACCTGCGGACCACTTATGTGCAGCCCTGGTTATTTAGCTCGTCATATTGCAGCCACAGAAATTCTTTTGTCCATGAAACCATAAAGCTGCACTTTCTTTTTGCCTTATAGTCTGATTTGTCATAACTTCTCCGTTTTGTGGTAAACTTTTCTTTGGCTGTCACTTCTTCACCCTGACCTGTCTTATTTGGCTCAGCAGAACTGAAATGCTTTTACACACTCACTCACATAAGCTCAGCGATTCTCTGCGCGATCAACCTCTCACATGTTTAAGCTGCGGGAGATTTCACTTGTCATGTTTGCATAGTAAGCTAACGATTAATAAGACGATGTCAGAGGAATTGGTGCACAAATTATCATCACTCACAGATCAGTGCTGTCGCTCTCTATGCACAGTTCGCGCGATTGCAAAGTGAAAGCAAAAAAACAAGCGCAAATTCAAACGCGATTTCAATATGTCACATATTGACAGTGGCTCACCGATGCCAATGACATAATTACCCAGCTACATTTCTGAAAGAATGCAAAAGCATTGACATATATTTTTCCTACAATAGCCCGACGGGCAGGGCAGAGATAGATTTTGGTAGCCCGACTGAAAAAAATCGCTAGCTCCAGGACGTCGGGCTAGCGATTTTGCGAGCCCTGTATCTGATTGAGGAATCACTCATCTTTGGAAAAGAGAGTTTATTACAGAGAAATGTCTCTTTCCAAAAATAAAAGCTATACTATCCGCTTCTTCTGGGCTATATTCTCAGCAGCATAAGGAGAATCATGTGCTAACAGCTGTCTAAATGACTCGGCTAAAGTTAGTAGCATGCTTGTTGTTTTTGTCTTTGCACTAGGATGATGTCGGCGTAAATGTGCAGTCATATTCGTTGTGTTCCCACTAGTGCTTTCAGGTTAATCTCGTTGAAATGACCTTAACGCCACAACACGGCAAATCTCCGTTAACGAGCTACCCCGATCGCCCGTGTGTGGGGCTAGACGGCCAACACCTTAACGAGCTAACTGCGCTAACACACTAGTTCCCACCCATGTAATTGAGCATTGCATGGCACATCCAACATACTGTTTTACTTTAGTCCATGACTCGCTTACCTTCAGGGTCATACGTCACATGAAAACCAAAATAATTCCAAACGCCAGATCTGAATGAGGGTGGGGGAGGTCCATGTGTCTTGCTAGCTTGCCCTGCACTCTTCCTTCTGACTATGCTGTCTGTGCAGTGCAGCCTAGGCGGAGTAGTCAAACGCAGATTCACTGAGCGCTCAACACAGACAGCATCGTCGGAAGGAAAGTTGATAAAATAAATTACAAATGTTGTATTGTTCGATACATAGCCGTACCGAACCGAAAGCACTGTATCGAACGGTTCAATATCGATACGAATATCGTTGCACCCCTAAAAATCAGTTACAATGAGATTTAAATGACAGCTGTTTTGATGGGACAAACTGGACAAAAATATGTAAGTAATCAAAATTGGCGGCAAGCTGTTAAAAACAAAACAAAAAAATCCCCTCAAACCTTGGGATGTTTGGCAATTTCCTTCATCTCCTCTGTAGCCTCTGGGACAGACACTGGCACCACATAGGAGCTGGATAGAGCTGTGTACCTGGGAGCTACCGGGTCTATAACCTAAAACACCAACAGAGAGAGACACATATACACACGCAGAGGTCAGTAAAAGAAAAATCTGCACTTCACATACAAAAAGCTGAGTAATGCAAGAAAAAAGCAAAATATGATGCAACTTTGAAGGCTTCTCCAAAAAGAAACAAAAATCTGGACAGAGACGCTTCAGCTCAGTAAGCGATAAATAAAACTAAGCCAGAGGAGGAAAAAAAAAGATGATTTCAAGAGTGAATAATGACTGTATGCAAGTTGGGAAACAAGCTTTTATTCAGCTGCTTACTTAGTCGCTATCCGCTTCCACTATTTTACCAGCCAGCCTGGATGTAAATGACAACTGAAGGATTTGAAAAAACGTTTTCATAACTGATTATAACGTATCGTACACACACTTTTCATGTTGTTCCACAAAGTTATTTATTGAAGATCTAGTCATAAAAGTCACCATTTCTCACAGATACTACTGCTAAAAAGTTTCAAGTCATTTTGTCTATTTAAAAAAATCTTTTTTAATATAACAAAAACATTCAGAAAAGTTGCAACCATCACTGATGTGCTTCAGTGGCACACGGGTTTCTCTGATGCAAGTTTACTATGTTAAAGATCAACAACTTTGGTTGATTAGAATATCAGTCCTTGTGGGCTTGAATGTAATCTTAAAATGGGGAGAAAAAAGCAAAAAAACCCAAAACAAAACATGGTTTTGAAAGTTGTCAGGGTAACAATTCACATATTATTTTCATAAAAATCAAGATCTCATACACATTCTGTATGAAGCCCTTTACAAATTGTCTTACCAATATGTACCATTTTATGAATCTGCCACTGGAAGACCTGTGACCTGTTCACAAATTAAAGACTTGGGTGTTCTCACTCAGTAATGCATGATTAACTATATGAAAGGGCAACTTCTTCATCACAAAAAATACATAAATAAAACTGAAGTGGCGTAAAGGATGAAAAAGAGACAACAGATTCATAGGAAGATAAAGACAAACTGCCTTTTTGGTTATAAACATGCTGTTCAGGGCAGTTAATATGGAATATATTGAAGCATTTCCTGTATCTTCAGTGAATATGCTTTAGATTTGACATTTGTTCAATCTGTGTAAACATGTATAGAATAAAAACAACCATATTTACTTTACTCAGAATGTTTGGGAAGGGAAGCCAACAGTCACGTGACCCTAAATAACCACTATTTTAAAAACCTTATTTTGTATTGACTTAAAATTGTCTGTTGCATTGTGCCAACCTATTGTTTGGAATCCTATTGTTTGGGCTGGTAAAATAGCGCAAGCCATTGGCGGGCTTTCAGATTAACCAGCACATGATGGAAGCAGGGAGAGTGACAATGAGGAAGAGCAGGAGGAGCAGGAGGTGGAGGAGTACCTTCAGACAGCTAACGGGCAGCTTGGAAACAGAAGAGTGAGATGCTGTTTAATGTCAGATACGATAGAGGAAGAGAGAGAGGAAGAGACAGACACATTTACACAGAATGATCCATTCACAGAACTTATCCTTGCTGCTTTGTTACACTCTCCTGATTTGGTTTGTGTCTTATGTCAACGTCCAACGCCCTGACCACAAATGCATGTATGAATAAAATAGTGAATTATAATTTTTTCAAATGGACGACAGGGAAATCAAAACAGGGGAAGCAGAAGAGAAAGTGAAAGCTGAGTGATGAGAGTAATTAAGCAACTAAAGAATAAACTAATATGGAGCCTACTTTATTTCACTAAGCTTGGTGTAATTATCCATTACATTCAATAAAAGAAGACTTATTCTGCCTTGTTTTATCTACCAGTGGTGCATGAGCCATTAAGCATGTGTCTCTATGATGTCAGTAATTGTGGATATTGCTAATATGGTCATCAGTTTGCTGTCAGCATAAAAGCTCCTCCCACATGCTGTTAAATTCTGGCTGCCCTTATTAACAGAAATCAGAATAAAGCTTATTTAATGGAGGGTCAAGAGCTACCGTGGGTGAATTGATTAGCTACATAATGGTCGAGTTTAAGATGAATAAGGATTATATTGGATTATTAACCCTTTAAAACCACTGCAGTACAGTCCAAAGATACAATACACACCTAGAAATCAGCTTTGAAGTCATGTTTTGATTTTACACAATGTGGAAAAATGGCTACTATTCAAAAACGCCTAAAAATGGCAGGTATATTACTTCAACAACAGGAAAATATTTTAGCCTTGTCAAACAGACCAACAGTGTAAAGTTCCTAAAAACTGACCTAACCTGTTCTGGCACATAAGACTAAAGCACACAGTGGAATCACATTCACTGAGATTCATGTGGTCCAAAACAAAAATGAAAGTGATCATTAACAAATATGTAACAGGTAACAATTATTATTATTACTATTATCATTATCATTACAACTCATTATTGTGTTGGCCATTAATGCCCTATTTCTAACTTGATTTTGGTTGAGCTTAAAACATAAGTAAATAAGTAAAGCTAAATCAAATGCTTTCAAACCCAAATGCCTGCAAAGACACTAGGATGGAATGGTAGGAACAGTACGAGGCACTGGTGAGTAAACTGTCTGTTAAAAAGCTCCATATTTGAAGATTTATATAATAAAAGGAAAATAAAAGGTGAATTAAAAGCAGACAGCTGCTCACAGTTACAAAGTCTTGATTAGCAGAATAGAATTAGACAAAACTCATCTCTTAAATACCTGTTAAAAAAACAAAAAAAAAAACAAAAAAAAACAGCCACCTTAAAACATCCCCTTGCTAGCATGAAGAAAGTTTATGAGAATAATGTAACTATCTGACAACTGCAAGGAGCAGCTGGTTAGTTGAACATGCACATGAGACCTTTGCAAAAACAGAGACAGCTGTCTTTAAATCGACCTCACTGCGACATGATCACTGCCAATTGGTAGCTGTTGAATTTAACCACCCTTGAATATAAATCCTTGTATAGGTCATACGTTTAAAACAGACTTTGTTTTTTGTTTATTTTTTGAGAAAAAAAAAAAAAAAAACTGCTTTCACTTTCTTTACATTTAAACTGATGGTTCACACCTTCTTCCTGACTCTGGGATGAAGCAGCAAGTGCCAGCAAGGAAGACCACACAGAGGAAGCAACACTGACATCCAGACAGTTGAAAATGAGGACATCAAATCATGAATACCAACATATGTGGGACGTGAAATGAAGCAACTAGTTTGGTTTTTCAGGTTTTCTGTGTTATTGGGGTTAATAAGCAGGCTGAGATTGGGGGTAATGAGGCAGAAGAGGAGGTGGCAAATGAAAGCATTTAAGAGAATGAAAAGAGCAAAGCCATGCCAGCAGTGAATTTGCAGAGCCTGTTTTTTTACTACAGATTCATTACATATACTTGAACGCTGGTAGATTTACACTTATACCTCTATGCTCACACGTGACATCTCTAACATATAAGTCAGGTTTTGACTGAAGAAAAATCCAAAACTAATTCACAAAGCAGGAAATAAAGTTATTTTGTGTGCAATTTAATATATCAAACTTATGTTCACTGTGCTCATATAAGCCCAATAAATACATTTATTTGTGTTGCTGCAGCAAAGCTAAACAGGCTTTAACAACAACTGATTAAAATTCATGATCAGAAACATTTTAAATGTTCTACTGACAAAAATTTCGACACAGATGAAATATAACAAAATTTTAAATGTACCTTCTTATTGAAGGCCCAGATCTTGTCCCACTCCATGTTAACCACAGACCTTGATCCACCCTAGGGAAAAAAACAGGGATTAATAAATAGAAAAAAAAAAGCACATTTTTATTTAAGAATGTACTCATTTGCATCAACATTGTGGTTTTCACTTAGCACAGATTATTGCATCTTCTTTAAAATGCACCTGGGCTGCTATGAACTGCTTCAGACCCTCCACAGTCATTCCTCTTCTCAGCACTCCTCTGACAGTGGGGAACCGAGGATCATCCCTGAAGGACAAGACCCCCAAAAAAGTCAAAAGAGCACTTAAAGGGAGAGAGAGATAAAAAGCAAAACAAACTAAGCCAAACTCACCATCCATCAACATATCCCTGATCAACAAACCAGGTGAGCTTCCTCTTGGAGAGCACCGTGTTGTTGAGGTTGAGTCTGGCGTACTCCCAGACGTAGGGCTTCCTGAGGCCCAGAGCATTGATTATCCAGTAGAACTGCTCATCACGATCATGATACTCAGTGGTCCTGAGAGCATGGGTAACGCCCTCTAAGCTGTCCACAATGGGGCAGGCAAAGTCATATGTTGGGTAGATGCTGAAAGCAAAGAAGATGAGATGTATTATCAAACTTAATTATCTGAATGTGCTCAATTTTTACCACACACACACGCCGTGATTTGTTCCAAGGTACACAAAAACACAGCAAATTCAGAGTGACTTCTGTTATGCTCAACAATAAAGCCTTCACTGACCGACTGCTGCTGTAATGACCAACCCGTTAACTCAACTTGAGTGGTCCAGTCAACTTTAGAAAACATTTTAACCTTTTCACGCATAGCGGTCACTACAGTGGACAGCTATTCAAAGGCTTTTTCCTTGTATTTGTGTCAGTGTTGATGGTATACTTGCACATAAACCATTGCATTGGACACTGATGTGTCACTCCATACACATCAGTTATCCACCTAAATGGATATGTAAAAAAAACTCTTTGAAAAGTACATGTTTAAAAAATGAAGTTCAAAAATCTTTGTTTCATGCCTAAAGATGAATAAAAATACTTAAGAAAAAAAAATCCTGATTGAGGTTGTCAGAATTCATGCATGAAAAGGGTTAAACCCCTGCATGGATTACGTTTATTGCCAAGTTCTATATGATTGCTTGTTTTTTGTCAGTGCGCATTGCTGGTTACTTTAGCATGCATCTAAAAAACAAACAAACAAAAAAAAAACATGCGTCTCCATTTTTACCAGGTGGACAGTTAACATCTAGACAGACCTCATGAGATAAGTGATAAATGTGAAGAGCCACTACAAAGGCTGTGAATAAAGCTCAGAAATTTCCACGTATTTAAATTTAAAAAAACAAACAAACAAAAAAAACAAAAAACAACAACAACCTTGGTTTCATGCTGTTCTCTTTTGTTAATGCAAAATGAAAAAAAAAAGAACAAAAGTGATCAATTTGACCAACTAAAATAAACCTACAACACAATATGCAAAATCACAGGACAAGTATGCAACACACATTTTCTTTAATACAAATTGAAAAAGTGCAAATTATAGTCAACATTTTGGATGCCACAGAAACTAGAGATTAATTCCTCATCAATTTTAGGATTTTGATTACTGGAATAAATAAAAATTGTTATTAATACCAGAGCAGTTTTTGAATAACATGACTTCCTCTGTTCGTGTTAATGCTAATTTCTGCTTTCTACGCTTTTCTTTTTATTCTGTGTATATAAATGCTACAATTCAGACTAATAATAGAATAAAGCCACATACTTGTAGGTGTTTCCTGTGCGAGGGTGGGCTGCGTTCTTGCAGCGGTAGAGGGTGGGGTCTCTCATGCAGCCATTGTTGGAGTTCATGTCAATCTTTGCCCTCATGCAGCATGTCTGACCGTACTCTGTTCCCGCTTTCATCTCCGACCACATCTTCATGTTCTGCTCCACGGCTGCAAGAGAGAGAGACACAGAGAGGAGTTGTATAGAAAAATCACATGTTGCTAGGCTTCAGCATTCACTGACAGGTCATCATCATCGTCCCGTCCTAAGCCGTACAATTGTTTCTGCAGGTGGACTCAACACGCTGCTCCCTCTCCTGCTTCATCTGCTCAGGTGGGGTGTTGTCGATGTAAGCTTTGCCCTCAGCAAGCAGCTTCTCTGCAAACTTCATTATAGTGGGAAAGTGGTCACTGGTGTAAGTGAACT
This sequence comes from Maylandia zebra, assembly GCF_041146795.1. Classification (NCBI taxonomy): domain Eukaryota; kingdom Metazoa; phylum Chordata; class Actinopteri; order Cichliformes; family Cichlidae; genus Maylandia; species Maylandia zebra. Next base: position 6,708,880 of record NC_135167.1, read on the forward strand.
GGTCTGGACGGATCTGGAGCATGGCAACATCTTCCAGGATCACCTAAAGAGCAGCACAGCAAAGAAATGTGAACACAAAACTTACACTTCATGGTTTTTTTTGTTATTATATTTATTTATCCAAGTAACAACAAAATAAATAAATAAATAATATCTTACCTTCTCAAAGTCCTCCTTCTCCTTCTCAGGGTTGGTGTCATCGAAGCGCATGATGAGCTTGCCTTTAAATGTGACCTGGTAGTGCTGGTTGAGCAGGGCAGCCTTGGCATGTCCGATGTGCAGGTATCTGTCCAAGGGAGGCAGAGAAAAAGTTAGGTAAGCTAGTAAATTAACAAACGTTTCTTCTAAACTCCAGATTCAAGTCGTACCCGCTGGCCTCAGGAGGGAACCGAACCACCACCTTGCCCATCTCAGCTCCTGGCAATTCCACAAACTTCCCGACATCTGCCTTTTTCCCTTCCAACTGTGAAAATGACACAGAATGGAATTAAAAAGTGCATTTATATCTTAATCTTACATGGGTCACAAACATAATGATCAAGCATTAAACATTCAAACATCAAAGTTTAATGTACCAGTTTAGTTTAAAGAGATAAAAACAACATGTTTGGTGGCTTTATAAACATTAACATCTATTCTTTTTTCTTTGCATCTTCAGGTTAAGGATTCGGGTCATGCTCACCCAGTTTTACAATCATAGTTTGCCACAATGAACACTGACAAAATAACACTTACTTTGTTTTTGTTCATTGAAGCCTTCTTACTGGTGTACTTGTTGCCTACAGCAGTGAAAGGAACTTGTGAGCTCAGGAAGAAGAACCAGCGGCTGACATGGGAAAAGGATTTGCCCTGCTTTGGCCATTCCCCATGATCTGTGGATAAAGAGTCACAATCTGTAGTGCTGATTTTAAAATGTTTAGTTACATATATTTCACACTAAAATCAGTCAGAGAAAAAAGCTGTTATATCCTGGATGTTACTGACCTTTGAGAGCAGCCCAGACAGACAGATCAGCCAGGGTGAGGGCATGCCCAACCAGGAAGGTCCGCAGTGAGAGAGCCTTGTCCAGTTCAGCCAGTGCCACAGTCAAATCTGGCTGATTACACAGACTGCGAGCACTAAACTCCAGCCAGTGGTCAACCTGAAGACATCATGAAGAAAAAATTAAATGAGCATTCAGAACAATTGCAAAACATCACAGATATGCACAAACATACACACCTCAGTCTGCTCCATCATGTTGGATCCATACAGGCCAAGAGCAGGAGCAACCCGAGCCAAGTAGCGACAGATAGAGTTGTCATCGCTGAACTGGACTGAACTGAGAGAAGGAAAATGAGAAGAGACAGTTGAGATAAACTAATGTAAACTCCACATCTCTTATTTTGTACAGCATGTAAATTAAACTCGACCTGCAGCTCGATAATTGTGGCACCTACTCTGAGATGTGAAGCCGCGTGTCTTTGCCTTCCTCCACTGATACCTGCACACTGCTCTTCACATGTTCAGCTGTCAGAAGTGCCCCTGCAAGACAGACAAGACAACACAGTGTTTTTAGTGTTTTTACTCTCACACTCCAAAGCACAGCTCCAAAAAACAGTCAAATTTGATCACTGCATACCTGCACACTCAAACAGATATGAAATCTGACAACCAGGTGAACTGGTCCAGTGACACAAAGCACGCAAGCTGCAATCTTTCCCGTAACTCTGCACAACACCTACCTTAAGTTCAGTCTGCTTCAAACGCTTTTTGTACTGAATCCACATTCAACTCCAGACCTTTTATCTGCTTATTTCTTTTCATTTGTTTTCAAACTAAACAAACCGAACAATGGCATAAGCTCACATACAGACAAAATTACATTATTAGTTGTGTTACAGGTCTCACAATTTCACATTAATATTGTAACAGTATGCCACAGTTAATCTAGGAGGCCAATAAAAATTCATTTCTATTTCTGAGCTCATAACAAGCCTTGGTAAAGAACTCAAATAGATAACCCCCAAAATTCTGTAATCTGCTACACTGAACAAGCCCATGAGACAGAGTTGCTGAACATTTCATACACAGAGGTGACGTTCCTTTGAATAACTGATGTAATCTTTTGATGAGCATGCCAAACATTCATAGAGCTACCGTGAATATTTTCTAAGGATTTTTACCACACTTCACTAGTGACTGCAACATACAATTCCTACTGCCAGTTTGACCGGAGTGATTCAGAAAGTGGACCCTCGCCGTTTCGTAGAATATTGTAAAGTCATGGTTCCCTTGGAAAATGGCTTAACATTCATAGAAAATCTAAAGCTGTGTGGTGGGTGTCTGCTCATACTGTGGAACACAAGTCCTTAAAAATTATGTAAGTTGTAAAGACCAAAAGAAGAGCAGGGTTTAGAGCTTAATTGTCCGCTGTATATACAGTAAAATATAAATAGTACTCCCTTTCCTCCAGATTTTAGATAAGGCAACAGAGTCCAACTTCTTGAAGTACAAATAAGTGATACTTACTGTGTACTTATCTTTGTCATAGAATAATGAAAGAGCAGACCTCACCTGGCCATGAAAAGTGCCTGTCCAACTAATTTTGAGAAATGGAGGACTATGTATAAAAACAGCAATAAACCCAAACCAGTGCTTTTGTTAAACCTCCTGAACTAAAGCTGAAAGTCTGAACTTCAATCACAATCTTGATTTTTTCATGTACAGAGGCAAAGCTGTAAAGAAAGTATCTAAATACCTACAGATTTTATTGTAAGGTTTATATAGTCATATATTGGCCTGTCTACAGCTGGTGTATACATGCTCTGTATAAATATGCATGTATGTACAGCTGTAACTGTATGTTTACAGGTGCATTCCGGCATATCACCATTATAAAGGAAAGCTTCTCTCTGAATTTGTTGTGCCCTCGCATACATTCCAAGCACCTGCATTTCTAAAAAACCGAAAGAACACAGTGCAGGAGTGATCATCCCCATCCAGTTCTACTACGTTTCAGGAGGCTTGCATCAGCCTGCTGTGCTCAGTAAAAAAAAATAGCTACACAGGGGCGCTGTTCAGCAATTATGAACGCTATTCATTTCATTAGCTTGCTTTTGGAAATAACTTCACAAAAATAATCCCTATAAATTATTTTCCACAGTTGATTGAACGTGTCAGAGTGGTCTGCCACAATGCATTCAGTTTCAGCAGCTTATAAAAACCGAAAGCTGCCCAGCTGAGCTAACCGGCCGGTCTTTAGCTAATGTCAACGTGTCAACCAACGTGTTTCATTTCCAAGTTCAAAAAGACTTTTTATGTGTAGTGTACTCATGATATGTAGATGTTACAGTGGAAGCAGGTGGATAAGAGTTAGAACCGCTGTTTTGAACAAAAAGAACATTTCGTGAACTGTTCACGTGTTGTGGTTTTGGTTTCAGAAGTGCCTACTGGCTAGCTAGCCTTAGCTAGTATTTGTATGCATCTACAGATCACCAATCTCCATTGATTTATGGATGAAGTCACACTCTTAACTTCATATTTTATTTGAAACAAGAGCTACTACTCATTTCACGATATTTTAACACTTTATATCATCTGCTATTAAATTCGGGTCGTGTACAATGATCAAATATAAGTCGTTTTAATTACAAAATAAAACTCCAACTTATTTTTTTCACATCTTCATGTCTGTCTTAACAAGATTCATCACAACGACTGATTTTTGATATTATAATTATATATTTTCCAGTTTAGTATGACACACAGGTGTAAGAAAGCTGATGTCACTCGCAACCTTTCATGCACACACACGGCTAATAGCAGAAAGTCACGTTATTTGGGGATCTCAGGGTGTAACTCACCGAGAGGAGGATTGCTTGTGTTGATGGTGAGATTTAACGCCATACTGCAAAATCCGGCTTCCACACAGGTGGTTACAAGACCCAGCTGAAGTTAACTGGCATGTACAAGAGGTCCACAGCACAGAAAACACTACTCCAGACACAGGAGAGAGAACGAGCAGAGTCGTTCTTCTTCGCCTTTCTTTGCGATTTACGGCAGCTGACATCCCTTTGAGTTACACTACTGCCCTCTTCTGGTTGCAATGGTCAATCGTCTGCTATGCAGTTGTTCAAATCAAATTATTTCACATAATTCCATTTTTACCAACTTAGATTAGTTAAAATCTATGAAGATTTACCAAGAGTCAAAAGTCGCACCTTTACAGTTTGTATCTTATCGACCCTTTTGCGATTCTCTTGGCTTTCATTAATAACTATAAGGTCAAGAAGATAAAGAAAATTGGTATTTTTGCAGGAAATATGACCCATAAAATTATTTTAATGTTATATTGATGTTAATATGTATAATAGTTTCTGTTCAATACAATGTTTTTCTTTTTCATCTTTCAGCTCTAGGCCTGTGTAGGGTCTGTCTTTTCTAACATGCCGACTAACGATGTTGTCAAAGAATAATTACAATACTTAAACAGTGCTTCAAGATTGCATTAACTGGCTAATCCTTGATCATTTAGCTTTAACTTTATATCTCACTGAAATATTAGTGTATTTCTGTCGTGTTTTATCTGCACTTAATAGGCATATAATAGGCATAAGTGACTTTTGGATTTCTGGATAGCAGTAACAGTAATTTTGCCACTTCAAACAAAACAGAACCATCTATACACAGTCACAGGTGAGAAACGTATTCAGACAGGTTTTTATTGTTAACTAAGAAAGATTAATGAACCTCATACAATCTTTGGTGCCTACAACATGCATTACCTGTAACTCTTTTGCATCTGGATCCGGTGTCGTTATAGCGGAACTAAATGACAGAGCGCAAGTTCCCACACGGACTCGCACTGCTTGTGATTCTCCTGCACCGTGGTTTCTCTTTATGAATGTTTTGTGTAAAGTTTGGTAGCGGTGGATTGATAAGAGTCTGTTCTTCCAGCAGAAACAACCCGCGCCACTGCGCATTGATCTGATCCGGTAAAACAAAGAGTGCATTCGTTCAGTACAGCAGTGCCGCTTTCAGCCACAGTCTGCACACCTCTGCACTGTTGATTCATAAATGCCGTCTTGCTTTCTCTGCTGTGTGAATTTATGCACTTATTCATTCTTATGCCAGCCAAATATGTAGTCTGATCGTGGTGTTTTGCACGACTGCATGAGGCCTGCTTTTACCTGTTTTTAATACAACAGTGTGATCACAGGAAATGCGCTCTCTGTACTGTTATTTATTTTTGTTTTGTTTTTTAATTTGTCTTTATTTACAGTACTGTATATCAATTTTGGACCCACCCCTTGTTTTTTTATCTTCATTATTATTAATATTATTTATATATGTTGCTAGTGAAATGGGAAATAGGTAGAGCGATTAATTGAAACAGCTGGATGTAAATGCAGCGTATAAGGCAACGGTGGAGTTTGTAAAATCTAATGAGCGTGAAAGTCAATATTTTTTATTCTTCTATCTTAATTCTTCAGCACACCCTGAACTCTTTCGGGAAGCGTTCTTGTCTTTTCTTTAAGCAGTCTTCAGAAACAAACACTCAAAGCTCTTCTTTTGATGTTGGCTGCATTTTGTCCTATTTTCTCTCAAATTGATCCCACACTGCTTCAATAATGTTGAGGTCCAGGCTCTAGGAAGGCCAATTAATGTCCTTTATTGTGTGTTTTCATATCCAGGTATACCTTTACTCTAGTATACTGACAGTGTTTAGGATCATTGTCACGCAGAACAAAAAGAAGCTGATGTCAATCAGATGATTTCCAGATGGTATTGCATGCTGGATCGAAATCTGATGGTATTTTTCTCCATTCATAATTCCATCCGTGTTGACAAGATACCCGACACTACTGAAATGCTGCCTCAAACCACTGCAGAGCCTCCACTGTGTTTTACAGATGGCTGTAGATACTCACTGACTTCTCTACACAGACCTGTTGCCACTGATTTTCACTACAGTTCCTGTGTATTTTTATTTTATTCCCATTTCCCTTCCTCAAGAATGGCTTCCTGACAGCCACCCCTAGGCTGAGACCATTTATGATGAGGCTTGAGTGAACACAGTGAATAGATGGATCACCCGAGGGTCCAGATACATTTCTTGGGGCCTGTGTCTGGCCTTTTTCTGTTTCTTTTAAGGGATTTATTTTTAGATAATGTTCGTCTACTGCAAATAGAATTATAGACCTGCTACTTCTTCTTTTATCCTCCCCTTGTCCAGTTTCCTCATTTTTCTTTAAGAACACTGCACACTATGCTGAGATTTCCCAGGTTTTTGGGTAATAGTTCTTTGGAATAGTTCTTGTTCATGAAATAATACTATTTCATCCCTGTCAAGCTGCTATCTTTGGCATTTTTTATAGATTAAACTAAAGAAATGGGAGTAAATTCTGTGTTTTTTGTGAATAGGTGTCAGTAACAAAGTGCTGAAAGATACAGTTTAATATTTGTTCTACTGCTAAGTTGTTTGTAATTCCTTAAATTATGTGCTCTTATGTGATTAAGTGACTCATGGATCAGTGGCTTAACCATTCCTCTAAACATGGTCAGGTACAAAGACTGGATGAAGAAGAGTGAAAAAGAAAAACTTTAAAACACCTTTAGAGAGTCTGGAGAAGTATTGCTCAATTTGTAAAAGAATTACAAGGGAGTTTGGCTCCACTGGAAGCAAAATATAAAGAAATGAGGGCTGGCTCAAGAATTTTGCCCAGTAGTGTAGATAAGGCAAAATAAAGACTTTTGCTCAGTTGCAAACCATTCTCATTGTCAGTAATGATTCCCACTAGATTTCTAAAATTCTTTAAGCTTCACTTGAAATTGTATATTTACTGCCAATTTCATAGATTATATGTTTATAATGGAAGCTCAAAGTGGATGTTTCAGCTATTTGTGTCTCTGTGTGTGACATAGACTTGGCTTCTCTGTTTTTATGATTCAGGCATGTCTCAGGACAGTCAGCACGGCAAGTGGACCATCTCCAGCAGTGATGATGATGACGATGAGGCTCTTCCTCCTTCAGGGACTGCAACATCTGGTTCCCGTCAACCCACTGAGTCCAGTCACAGTTCCTACCGATCTGCTACTCCATCACCACCCGTGGAGGTGAAACCAGAGCCAGCCAAACCACCGGTGTCCTCTCTCGCTGTTGGCTCAGAAGCCAGGCAGTCAGCCGCTAAGAACCAGTTAAACCCAGTGAAGTATGAAACCAGCCCTTCACTGGCTGGAAAACGCAAGAAAGTGGCGTCAGATAGCACGGGCTGGGCTCTCTCTGATAGTGATGAAGATGATGGAGAGGTGAAGGGAAAGAGTTTGAGTGACTTGCCAAAGAAGGCGCCTCCAAACTCCAAAACAAAGAAGCCAAAGGTGGAGAGCGAGCGTCCTCCAAGTCCTCACGGCCGACTTTACTACATCGATGAGCCCGATGACTTCTTTGAATCCCGTCTTCCTCCACTAAATGACACCTACAGGTTTTACCTCAACAAAGTCACAGGACTGGAAAAGAAGTACAACAATGGCGCTCTGCATATCCGGGGTGAGTTTAGAGAGAACAAAGCTTCAGACACTGGTGAAGAGACAGGTTACCGGTTAGAGCTTTCAAACTAGCAGGGAAAGTTTTTTTTTATTTCATTTTATTACCTTCACCAAAGAGCTTATGTGATTGGTTTGTTTTTCCTCTCTGTTTGTTAGCAGGTTTACTCACAGTTATGGATTTATTTGAAAAAGTTTAGGAGTGGATGCGATAACTTTTTGAACCTTTCTTTACCATGGTGAGATGGCATTTTTTTCATATACATATCAAATGGAAATAGGAAAAGTTAAAAACCATTGTCTCCATTTTTGTGAACTGGTACAATGGTACAACCATTGTACCAGTTCACAAAAATGACCATTTTAAAGCCCTTTATCCTTTGTGGTGAAGACCTTAGAGTAATGTAGCGAGAAGTTTAGTTATCCCATTTCAGCAGTCATTTGCAGACATCAGGGAGATAAAACATCAAAGGAAGCAACATCTGGCAGACCCAAGAGAGCAGCCATCTGCTAAGTGACAAATTCTTTGTCAAAGGCACAGCGAACAATGCGACGAGCAAAGAAAAACAACAAAAAAGGGAAACTGGCAGTTATATTTGCCATTTGCGGCTCAGCTCTTGAAATCTTGGTTTTAGTTTCACTTCCGCTGTTTTTGTGATTTCCCCTTGGACATGTCTCTGCTGCAAACTCCTCGGGCTTAATGGTTTGGCTTTAACTTATAATCCAAACTTTTTTTTCCTTTTATTTAGACATTCTTTCCCCATTATTTGGCACCTTGAAAGAATCGGTTCAGGTGAGTAAAAATAATTATGCCTTCTTTTTCTTTCCACAGATGTTTTCATTTTAAACAACAGTGATAAAACAAACAATCAAAAAGCAACAACCATCTATCCCTGATAGTTCACACATGGCAATCCACTTTCTCAAAAGAAAAAGTCCACTCAGAAAAAAGGGCGGCAAATCAAAAAAATGCATGTCTGCTTGACTTCCTGTTAAAGTCACATCTCCTACAAAACTCCAAAAAAGCCCCAAAACATTAAAAAAAAATGTTTACCTTTCTGTACATATGTTATTCTTTCTAGTGAAAGGTTGGAAATCATTTCTCTCATCCACTGTGTTCAGACCGAAACAGCGATCACTGGGCTTCTGAAAAATTTTACCCCTGTGTATTTTCCAAATCACTTTTCCTTGACCTCAGTGGAAAATGAAGTCCAGGGAAGATGTGTGGAGGAGAATTCATAAGGAGTTGGGGGGAAAAACAACTGTGGTGATCAGAGAATCCAACTGTGCTTACAAAAACCTGCTTAATAATATGACAGTAGGTGTTGTGGAAGAAACAGGCTATAAAGTGAAATGAAATGTTTGCCACGTTGAGATTATTTGCTCATCCTGTCCACTCATGTTTTCACATCCCAGTGGAATGGTTCCAGTGTAGCTCCTGTTTTTATTAAAGCTTCCTGTGACTGAAGTCTGAAGTCAAAATACTGCACTGCCTTAGCTGAGGGCAGAACTAATGCACTTTAAATATAATAGAAAATATCTTATTATTATATATAAAAATCTACGCTCTTGACGCAAGATCATAACTTCTTGAGAAGCAGATTTTATTACAGCAGCTTAATGTTCATAGCTCACCTGTGGGTTTAACAGGCTGCCGTTAAAGGCTTAAAATATATCAGCAGTTTATGAACAAAACTGAAAACACACTATTAATTTCTATCTAGGTCACCAACATAACTTATCAGTCACGCTGGTGACTGATGGTAAATTGTGAAATGACCTTATTATCCTCTATCCTCAATCCTTTCATAAGCGATGGTCCAGTGTGTTCTTTGCCTAAGGAGCTGATAAAGGTGGTGTTGACACACATTTCTTAAGCTCTTAGAAAATGCAACTGGCTCTTAATGCCTTCAGATGTATAACTCAGTTAGGATCCTTCCTAAACAAACCCGATTAGCCAACCACAGCCCTGGTCTCCATACTGTGTATGCGGTAATATGCGGAAATATGTGGTAAACAGCAGCTGTTGGATGGGTTACAATGAAACATGCGACAGATCCCTAAGGATGAATTTGATGACTTTACTTTTCATGTGTCAGGTGAAAAACTTGGGACATTGCAAAGAAGTAAAAGTATGGCTATAAACTCCACTCTCTTTCTTTATAGTTTAACTATTGCTTTGATATTGCCTGGATGGTGAAGCAGTACCCATCAGAGTTTAGGTAAGTTCTGCTTCTTCTTTCCTGTCACTGTACTATAACTCCCAGATCTCAGGTCTGATGATATTCATATAAAAAAAACGTTATTAAATTAAAAATTACAGTAAAATGAGAGAAATGAGTCAGACCATTGAGCGGTGAAAAGTACACTGGGGTGGAGGAAGGTAATGGTGCAGGGAAAGCTAAACTCTGTGTTTATGTTTTCAGGGATCGCCCAGTTCTGATCGTACATGGTGATAAGAGGGAGGCCAAAGCTCGACTCATCCAGCAGGCTCAGCCCTTTCCACATGTGCGCTTCTGCCAGGTACAGGCTGGCCCACACAGGAAACAGCTGTTTATCAAAGGGAAATGGTTGATATTATTTCCACTTTGGATTGCCGTTTAGGTTGAGCTAATGTTTTTATTTGTAATCATTTTTTAATTTTTGCAGGCCAAGCTGGACATTGCTTTTGGAACTCACCATACGTAAGCATTGTTGATGTCTAAAAGGGGTGCTGAGAGCAATCTAAAGCCTTAGGCTTTGGTTCACATATCAACTCCATTTTAGACTGTTTTTTTCCAATGTCTATGACATTGTACAGATCCAGGTTGTAAGCACAGAAGCCCAACACACCTGCTGTGCTTTTGTTTGTGAGGAAAAATCAATAAGAAGAAAGTTGTTTTAAAGAGGAAAGAGCTAAAACTGTTTGTTTCATACACAAAGTGAATGTGAGTCATGCAAAGCTACCCTGGTCATGCAAAGCTACCCTAGAAGAATAAAAAAAAAAAAAAAAAGCATAAAAATACAGATGTAAATGAGCATAAAAAGTCAATCTAAATTTATTGACTACAAACTAGCACGACTGTTATGTAACCATATCAGGCTTTGCATCATTGTTGTCATTTTGGCTGTTTTCTTGTCAGAAATTGTATTAAATTCTATTCTATGTGGCATTAAAAGCTCTTCGATAAACACTATAGTAAAGATGGTGTGAGATATGATGATGTGAAAGACCGATAAAGTCATACAGAAAAAAAATGCTTTAAGTCATTGCTACTGGAAGTGGTTTTACAAGCTACTTAATCAGGGCGTGACTTTTCACAAGACTGCAAACAGTCCATTGAAAATATGTTTACGTTTATATGATCCACATTGCAGATATTATAGGCCTTTTAGCTTGCTCTTTGTTGTATTGTATTGCTGTGTGTCATCAGGAAAATGATGTTGCTGTGGTATGAGGAAGGCTTCAGAGTCATCATTTTGACCTCTAATCTCATCAGAGCTGACTGGTACCAGAAAACACAAGGGTACGTCTATTCTTTATTTATTGTTGTTGTTGTTGTGGTTTATTTGTCTGTTATCAAGGACATGGGAAGACTACCAAGCCAAATTTGATGCCGCTTGGTAGCAATGTGGTTTATCACCAGAGAAAAAGAGCCCTTCTAGTTCAAGAAGGGTTTGGAGTCTGCAAGTTGGACTACTAGCCCTACTTCTTATGAGCCACTTTAAAAGTATAGAGACTTATAAATAATAATCATATTGTGATTAAATGTGTCGCTTGGTTGTGAAAATGTCCTTAAATCAGTTTTTCCCAACTTAGGATGTGGATGAGCCCTCTGTTCCCTCGGTTACCAAAGGAAAGCAGTGCAAGCGCTGGTGAGTCGCCCACCTTCTTTAAGAGGGACCTGCTGGAGTATCTGGCATCGTACCGCGCTCCAGAACTTGAAGAGTGGATCCAGAGAATCAAAGAGCATGACCTGTCAGAGACCAGGTATACACAAGATGCTCTTCTGTATTTCGTGGTTGTAACAAGTGGCTATTTGAGTTACTGATGCCTTTTTACCAACTCAAAGCAGTCTGGGGTCTTTCTGCTCTGACCTCTAGCACCAACAAGGCTTTTTTTTTTCTTTTTTTTTTTTTTTCAAACTGCCAGTCACTGGATTTTTTTTTTTCATTTTTGGATCATTCTCTATAAAGCTGAAAGATATGGCTGTGAGGGAAAATCCCAGTAGAGCAGCAGTTTGTGAAATAAATGAAATGAAGTGGCTTAGAGTATAAGTCTAACTTTTATTATAAGTAGTTTAAGTTTTGGTTTCTGTAACGAAGAAGCTTCCCAGCTCTGACAATGTATCCAATCTTATCTTATATCCTATTATCTTATTTTTTGAGATGCAAAGAGACAGAACAATATAATCAGTGCAATAATGCCCAGATTACAGTTTGTTCTACCTTTGTCTTCTGTTATCAGGGTATATTTAGTTGGCTCAACCCCAGGAAGATATGTAGGTTCAGATATGGAGCGCTGGGGCCACCTGAGGCTGAGGAAGGTAACGATTTCCCTTCAACTTTACTGTGTAACTATATCACCACTGAGGTGTTGCTCTTAAAAAGTTGGATTATAATGTTTATAGAATAGATAATTTTCTGCAAAATGCAAGTGATTAGAAGGAAAATGGCTATAATATGCAAAACATATGACTGGATTTTCCCTTGTTCTGTTTTTTTGTTTGTTTGTTTTTAAGCTGTTGTACGAGCATACAAATCCTATTCCTGGCGAGGAAAGGTGGCCAGTGATTGGCCAGTTTTCCAGCATCGGCTCTATGGGATTGGATAAATCTAAGTGGTTGGCGGGGGAATTTCAGCGCACCCTGACCACACTAGGAAAATCCTCTCTTCGCCCAGACCCTCCTATGCACTTGGTCTGTCCAACTACAGCAAAGATAATGCTGTTTGCTGCATGATCAGATTTAAAAGAACTGTCTGCTGTAGTCACTGAGTTTATTAAGACAGGAAACTTTTTCACTCAGGTTTTCAGACTTTTTTTTTTCTTATATATTTGAAAACTTTAGCACTAAATAATCAATCAAGCAGTTGCCCACTTCGTATATAGTCAGGGTTTTGTTGTTCCACTCTTACTTCCGGTCGTTCCTTTTGTTAGAAAACTTTGAGAAGATATTTCTCCAGCTTGCATTATTGAGCCACTTAGCTCATTTTATGACTTTTGTGTTCTTTAGCATTAATAATTACTAGGCAATTGCTATGTTTGACCACAGTTTATTAAAAGTTACAAAGCTCTATATTTCTAAAACAAGTTTTTAATGGGACCTTCTTTTGCAGCTTTATCCATCAGTAGAAAATGTGAGGACAAGTTTAGAGGGATATCCAGGTAAATATTCTTTTTACTCACATTTCAAATACAGTATAACTCATATAAAAACTAAACTTCTTCAGAATACTTTTAATTTTAGTATTTTCAATTTGCGCTTTTAAATATTTCTGTTTTTATTATTGTGAATTTACTTGTAATCTAAACATTTTTGTCCTCCAGCTGGAGGCTCTCTTCCCTACAGTATCCAGACAGCTCAGAAACAACTTTGGCTCCATTCTTACTTTCAGTAAGTTCTACCAAAGCAAAATTCAGTCCTGCTGTTAGGGCGCAGCAGTAATCAGTCACTTCTAGTGTGCAAGTATGATTGCAGTCTCCAGCCCCTTTTTTTTTTTTGTTTATTGTCACATCTGTTTTTAACACAGAATCTTTCAGGTTGATCACAAATCAGAACAAATCAGTAAATAAAAACAAAAAAACAAACACAGCTCAGAAGAATCAGAGAAGTTCAGGAGCACCAGAAGGAAAGCAAATAGTGTGGCTGATTCCAAATAACTCACTGCACATACCAGTTTAAATAAACAGTTGAGTTGGACTATTGAATTATCTAAGATTATTAGCTTGTATCTAATTTCAGTGTGCATATGGGACCACAATTTATTACTGTAGCACAAACACAACAGATGGCAACTAAAGTGTTGAAGAACATCGGGGAGAAATTAAAACAGATGAACTGACTGAGGTGCTTAAAAACAGTTTTAATAATGTAACATTACTAAACGCTTTAAACAAATGAGAAACATTTAAACCCAATATTTGATCTGAAGAGGTGGTCAATACTGCACATAAATCATAATCTCGAAGTTGGGGCTAGTCTGAAATTTGGTAGTGGAAAAGTTTTTTAGTTGAGATTTTAATGAGGTGGAAAGCCTGAAGTCTGGAAGTTTCAGAGCTGCTGCTGAGCAGCTGTACTTTAAGAGCAGTGATCAGCTAACACAGCTAAATGACCAGAGTTATAATGGTTTTTCAGGTCTAGCAGAAACACTGGGATTTGCCTATTGAGGCAATTATTGAGATATGAGAAAATGTATTTAGATTAGCCATAACGTAACATTCCCAAAAACAGGAAAAACATTGAACTGATGGCCACATATGGTTTGCTCTGTTATCTTCTGGGTTATATTTGACATCCAGGTGTCCGAGTTATTCCATGCATGAGGTGGGCCGTAACTAGGCCTTGACTTTTGCTTTTTGCGTTCTCTGTATGTTTTGGAACAGCAGTCCCCAACCTTTTTTGTGCCACAAACCAGTTTATGTCCAACAATATGGATATATACAACAAAATAAAACCAGTTCCTGCACCCAAAAAAGTTTGGTACAGTTTGCACACATCTTTTAAGTGATCCGCGGATTCTTGTGTGTGGTTGTTTTTAGCCGCTGGAAGGCAGAAGCAACGGGGAGGAGTCACGCCATGCCACATATCAAGACATACATGAGGGCATCTCAAGATTACTCTCAGCTTGCCTGGTTCCTTGTCACAAGGTTTGTGTTAGTGTGTGTCTTTTCATCTGTTCTTTTATTTCTCATATAGCATTTACTGCTAAAACAGGCAGAATTACATTTTCATGCTAGACTAGAAATACGCTTTTCTTGTGGGTTGCAGAATTAAGAGTTGTATGCGTTTATAGTTATCTTTTCCTGTGTTTATATAAATAGTAATAAAACGATGTGGTTGATAAAATTAGTTGTTCTGTTTTCTATAATCAGTGATAGCATATTCTTGTGTAATGGTTGCATCTTGTGTTGTATCATTGTATTTGCCATTAGTCTGATCATTTCCTGGTCGCCTGAGCTGTAATAAAAAGTTTCACTTTGTCTCTTTGGTGGGTTTCAGTGCGAATCTCTCCAAGGCAGCATGGGGTGCGCTAGAGAAGAACAACACTCAGATGATGGTGCGTTCATATGAGCTGGGAGTCCTCTATCTGCCGTCCGCCTTTGTAAGAGCAACATACAATTTAATTGTGAAGAAAAAAATTTCTATTACCTTTTATCATTATTATAAAAGACCCGATGTGTAGTTACATGATGGATGTCTCCCTACAGGGCATGAAGACATTCTCTGTTGACAAAAATCCATTTCCGGTCTCTGCGTCCTTCTCGGGTTTCCCAGTGCCGTTCGATCTCCCCCCTACATCCTACACTACTAAAGGTATTGGGTGTTTTCTTGCTTTGGAACTAGACTCCAGGAACTGTAGTTTTCAATACTTCAACGTTGACTTATTATTTTTTTTTTTTTAGTCCTAGAGGTTTTTGCGTGTTTTCATCCACATTAATAGTTTCTGAAAACCCTATCAGTGTGGATCTAGCACCCACCAGTCCTGACTCTATGTCCTGCATAATGTTCCTTTTTATCTGGTAAATCAAAGTATCAACACTTTGAATTTTACTTCACTCTTTTCCTTCTTTGCTCTCAGATCAGCCTTGGATCTGGAACATTCCTTACAGCCAGGCTCCCGACACACACGGCAACATCTGGGTTCCCTCCTGATCACACGCACACACGTCTCATTTGAAAGTCTGCTGTCTGTACCTGTTAGTTACTGTGTTTAGTTGTTAGTGGTATTAACATTTTTCTGAATACTTTTATACTGTACCATATACTCATATGATTTCTACCAATAAATAAAATATTGTTAGATTTGTGTATTTGCAATGTCAGTTGTTGTTTTTCAGCATTAGAATAAGATTTAAACATAAGAGGTTGCACTCAAATAGCTTGAGTTATAAATCTTCATATGTAATTCCAATTTAGAATCCCAGGAGAGGTCTGATGTGGTCTTATTTTGGCATAATGGGGGAGGTTCTGTGTAAATTTACTTAATTTAAAGTGACAGCTCTGTATGAAACATCCCTTTTAAGTGAAACCTGTTGCACAGATTCATAAATGTTCACGATATAAGCTTGTTTGCTTCTTAATATCATAAAGGATAAAGCTTGTATAGGATTTGGGGAGAACATTAATGGCTCATTTTTTTTGTTTTTAATCGCCGATCTGCACGCATTCCTATTTTTGGTGGTCGGGATTTACAGCACTTTGTGTTTTTTTTTTTACTATCAGGTTAATGATTATATCCGTATATGTACCCCTTGGGGTAAATTAATTACTGATTAAGCAGTTTGAAAGAGCCACAACCACGTTTTCTCTCTTTAACTTGGGTAAGTTCATCTCAGCAAGATGGCTTTTTTTTTTTACGTGTTTTAATGTTAGCTCACTACATATTTACACTGGTTAGAATTAAACATATTTACCAGAAACCTCAAATTAGCACCTATACAAATACAGTATGTTTTTTCCCTAGATCTTTAAAAACCCAGGGTGTATTAAAAAGCAACTATTCATTGCTGCCTGAATACCCTTTTTTTCTTAATCTAGCTTCAACTGCTCTTTCCAACATCGTCTCATCATCTTCATCCCACAGTAAATACTACAGCTTTGCACATCTTCTCCTCTCCATTCCTGGGGAAGAAGTGTCTTGGGGAGTAAGGCATCTCCTCACTCTCCAAGATTGCGTTAAGTGATCTAGTCAAAGATGTCTGCTCTCTCTTCAAGACATCTCAATACCTCCACAGGTATGTCACCTGGACCAAGTGCCTTTCTACTCTTCATCCTCTTAATATCTGCCCTTCTTTCTAATTCTCTATAATTCCCGATCCTTTGTCCAGGCTTCTCTTTCTCGATTTCTTCATTCATAAGCTCCTCAGAGTACTCCTTCCATCTTCTCAAGACGCGCTCTCCATTTGTTAGTACATTTCCATCTCTATTAGGCTGCACATCCTTTCCAATTCAATCTTTCTGCTTAGTCTGTAGATCCATGTTCTTTATATTTGTTATATTTGTAGTTTCCTAAACGAGTTAATGCGTACGCTACACCTGTAAATTCACACAATGAGCATCTGGTCTGAATTAGGAGTTAAATTAGGATTCGGTGTATAAAAAGTTATTTTACAGCTTAGAAATAATTGCAATTGGGAATGTAAACATTGGGATGTACTCCCTAGTGTGTAAACAGAACAAGAAGCAAGATTATACTTTCAGCTTCTACTGGGTTTCAAATTTCTTCTTCATTTTTTGTCTGCTTCCTTTAGGGGTCGCCACAGTGGATCAGCTACCTCCACCCTATCCCTAGCATTCTCCTCTGTCACATCAGACTACATCCTTTACTACATCCATGAACCTGCCCTCTAGTCATCCTCTTTTCTTTCTCCTGCTGCCTGGCAGCTCCACCTTCAACATCTCTTATAACCAGTTTATTCACTCTTCCTGCTCTGCGCATGTTCAAGGCATCTCAGCCTTGCCTCTTTAACTTTGTCTCCAAGCAGCTCAACCTGTCAGTCTGACATACTCATTTCTAATTTTGTCCCTCCCGATCACGCCAAGGGAAAACCTTAGCATCTTCAACTCCTGCCACCTCCTGTCTTTTGTTAGTGGTACTGTCTCCAAACCATACATCATAGCAGCTCTCATTACCAACTTGTAAACCTTCCCTTTCACTCTTGCTGTTATTCTTCTGTCACACCCACTCCACCCTGCCTGCACTCTCTTCTTCACCTATCTTGTGGATTATCTGTTGCTTTGTGTTGCTTGGTTTTATGTTTAGAAAGATTAATAAAGGTACTGGTTAAACTACATAACATAGGTGGAAATATAGCATAACTTCTCACCCGTGTGAAGGTGAACAAGAACAAATGTGAGTGCAGTTCTTAAATAAGGTGTGAGACATACTGCAATGGGAAGGGAAAGGGGAGGGAGGGAAAGCAAAGAAATGCAGTGTGAGAAAAAAGGAATCTAAAACTACACAAACAGCAATGAAAATTAATACATTTAGTGAGCATAAAAAAAGTAGAACAAATGGGTAAACTGGCTCTGAACCTGTTTAGAAGTATAACCAAAAATATATGTCAGACCAAATTATTAGAAACATCCCACAGCACTGCTTCCAAGCAACAGCCCTCTGCCACTGTACTGAATCATAACTGCAGCCAGGTGTCTCTAATAAACTGGCAACTCTATTTACTGTACGTTCAGTAAACTGCGACTCCCGTCGTTCTTTGCGTCGGTGTGTCAACATGGCGCCTGTCTGCCGGACAAAAGGCGAATCTGTCTGACGGCGGATTGAAGCCCAATTAGAAGCAGAGGAGACATTTTGGGAAAACTGTCAGTGTCTGTGTGTCCCTGCGCCCCGAGGCGATAGATATATGGTAAAACAAACATCCGCGGAGGCTCTTGGACTGGAATAATAAGGTAAGTTAAGTCCTCCAGCTCCAACTACTGCTGTCTTCAAACGGTCCTGCCAGGAGCCCGATGCATTTCCTTTTTTCTGTCTGATAACTGCAAACTCCTTAAAAAATCCCCAGTGCCACCGCAGCGGTGTTTTCCCGCGGCGGTTAAGTTTCACACTATCAAAACTGATATTAGCGGTTTTGTCTGAAAAATAACGACTCGGGCTCTCATTCGGCGGGTGTGTAGTTCTCCAAGAGTCACTTAATAAAAAATAATGTCAACTTTTCCAGTTGCTGTACAATGCTCGCTAATGCGGTGCACTATGTATTCCAGCAGAGCGTCGTAATTACGCTGAATAATGAAAGTCATAATAATTGCCCTATTCTACTGTGTTTACTAGGAGTTAGTTTATAAGATGTATGCCGAATTCATGTATTGTTATCCATTATATGTAAAACGTATTAGGACATTTTCTATCGAGAAGTCAGTGTTTTCCTCGAAGCAGGAGGAAAATAAAATCCAGTTTTCTTTAACGCGATTCGGCGTTGAAGTTGACGATCTAAAGACGGACCTCTGCATCGGATTTACCTTATAACATCTGGTGACAACAGTCGACTAGTTTGTCTTGCGTTTCAGGTTTAGAGTCCAGTTAAAAAGTTTCCTACTGTAATTTAAGGACTTTGTGCATGTGCACAGCTGGCACATGTCTGCTACCAGTTCATGCCACGTCTGGATAGGACTTTAAGTAGGTCACTGGGTTCAGGAATGGTAATAGCTTTCCTAATGTCTTTGACTTTATTTGCTCTACTTGAAGAAAGAAAAGTCATAACCCACAGTGTGAAGTTTTGTTTTTGGTTTTTTTCAGGGAGACAGCTGGATTTATTTATTTATTTTTGACTGATTATTAGTTAAAAAGATCTGTAGAGTAAAGTTTAATGCCCCAAAGAGACAGGTATCCTACAGTCTCAAGAGGGAAACATTCAAATTTTTTTTTTAAGAAATAGCAGATGGAATCAGTAAGAATATGAATTCATTCTCTGAAGCTAAGTTTGGAGAGAGAGAGCAAACCTTCACCTTGGAGGTAGCATTTGCAACTCAAAGGATGCTAAGGGTTCAAAATGGTCCGTAACATTTGTTCCAGATGCTGAAGGTCACTAAGGGTGACACCAGCAATCTTGGAGCACACCTTGACAGATTTGCCACGCTTGCTTCTGTTTTTAACACAAGGAGAGTGGCAAATTATAGATGATGAAAACGAGGAACTTCCTTAAAAAGAGCAACCGTTGATTTCCTTTTTTTTTGTTTTTTTACATACAGCATGAATCAATCATATTAGGCACTGTTCTTGTCTGCACCTCAAAAAGGAAGTGTGTGCATATGTGTGTTTTCATGTACTCCATACAGTGCTTAGCAGGCATGAGCCAGTGCCAAATACTATTCAATTATCGGTAAATCTGTCTGTGCTTGCACACATATCCTGTTATTTATCTGCTGGTTTTGTGACAAAGACTATCAAAGCTACACACATCCATTTAAAAGCTAGACAGAGGGATATTATTTTACTGACATTGTGGCATCTTATGAAGGGCGTTTCTCTGATTTTGTTTAAATGGGGTGGCACAAAAGAAGAACAAGGCAGGAGGGGCCCACAGAAAATCAGAATATTTGATAAAAAGTAAATACAGTGCGGGAACTTGGTGCAGAAAACACTGGGAAAGATTTTTCAGTGTTTCAATGGGCGTTGTTTTGTATTAAACCGACCCTTTATTTAAGTAGGGTTATGAGTATTATTTAAGTAACACAAAGGTATTAAAGGTTTACCATCAAAATATACCGGCAGAATCGTAGACGCTATATTATCACATTACAATTATTGATTCTTTGATGTGTATATAATTTTAATGCTTTAGCTGGAGATGCTTTTAAATACTTTATATGCCACTGAGTAGCTTTATCGATAATAATACAGCATAATATCACGTAATTTATATTTTTAAAAGCTCCAGAATATTAAGTAATGCAGCTTTAAAATAAATTGTATGGAGTACAAAATGTGGCAAAGAGCATCATATTGAGTAGAAGCGCAAAAAATACTTAAAGTACAAGTACATTAAAATCCACTTCAGTAAAGTGCTAGTGTACATTTACTGGATACATCTGCTATTTCCTTATTTTAACAATGATTACAACTGTTGAAGATTACATTTGGACTGCTTTAACAAGGTACCTTGTCTGTCTGTGCTTTATCTGTGTTATCCTTTTACCAAAGTTAGTGTGGTTGCCAGACGGTGTTAACATTTTAATGGCAAACCTCAGCTGGCTGGATGAAAACCTGATATGGAAGCTACAGTTTCAAATACAGCGAATAAATGTTGGTTTCCTGCCTTAATATGGTTTACTGTTAGTGTTCTCTGCTGAAAGGAAAGGTGGATTTTTGGTGGCATTCACTCATGTCTGCTAGGCATTGTTAATTGACCTCTATCTGATTACTTTCTCATTTGCCTCCTCATCACATGTTGTCACATGTTTAAAATTCTGTCTGTCTGTTCCTGACTTTGCAGAGAAGTAATACAACAAGTAGAAAAAAATCTGTGTTAGCTAAAACTTTTTGTGAGGTTTCTTTTTTTTTTTTTAAACCTCTTAAAGTCCCGCTGGCAACCAGTGATCAGGTTAGGGTTAGATTCAGAGCTGCTCTTTGCATTTTGTAACTTTAATTAGAAAAGAAAAGCTATAGTCAATGCAAGAGTCTTCTATTCTTCCTGAAATTATGCTTCTTTGTTATGTAACTAAAATGCAATGCCAACCCTGGTGCTGCACCTGAGCAGTTCACTGTTGACCCGCTGGATGTTAAGAGAGGTTCAGTTTGAGACTTTAAAGCCAGACTTTGATGAGTTCTTCTAGTTTGCACTTACGGTACATGAAATCTTTGAAAATGCCTTGACTGGATCTTTCTTTGTTTAAAAGTGGAATAAATATAAAAATCTAAAGTCAGTCCTTGGCTTCATTTTTTTGGTAATCTTCCATTGTTAATGTTAATCTTAGGTTACAAACTGAGGTTGAATCTCCAGAATGTGAAGGTTCAGATGTTTTTAGTTAGAAGCTTCTTCAACCTTTTTCTTTTAAAGCTGTTTTAGTCAGCATGTCTTCCTCGGTTGGACCCCACGTCTCCTCCAGTTTCATGTGGATTAGTGATATTACACCTAAAAATTTTTCACTCTTAAATGCTGGACTTTATCTGTCCTTAATTGTCCTTTCTCACATGGGGCACGTGGCACTATATAGTTGCTCCAGAAGCGTTGTCACTACTGGCAGTCCTGGTTCAGGTGAGGGTGATGCCTGGGTGGAGCGTGTAGGAGGGCGCCCACTCGCTCTCTCCAAATTCTCCAGACAATTACTCTTTTTAATTTCTCATACAGGCGCAATGGGATGTCGCAAGGACTTTGCACTAGGGAGCTGGCAAGTTAAAGAGTTTTTAATGCTCAATTTGATTGAGTCGGACATTTACGTTCTCACTTACAGCTCCGCTGAGTAATGAGGAGAACAAGTGCAGCGCTGCAGTGAATGTGTGAAAGACAGTTCCCCTCAAAATAAACATCTATTTTTAGTATGCACAAAGATCAACTGATTTACCAGTGGTACTTGGTGTTAAGGCATATTGTAAAGAATACAGATGTTTCCTTTTGTGTTGAATTTGTGTTAGAAGTAAAAAAATAAATAAAAAAAAAACAGCCAAGTAAAGCAAACAGACTGTGAAACAACTGAAGATATGTTTGATTTTTGAATACGCATAACAAAATGTTGCACAGGTGATCGCGATCAGTGATTATCAAATTAAATGAAGTATATAAATAGTTTAGATAATCATTTTTGTGGTAACGTTTTCTTTATTGATCTTGTGTATCAGTCTAACTTCAGTATGAGTCATCCTCTGCAGCAGGGAGGGAAAGTATGAAGCTTTGCTGCCTGAAATGTAAATTTTTCTTGGCATTCTTCCCAAGATGCAAACACACACTCACCCGCAACCTCCCTCTCTTATATCTGTACGTGTTGATATGCCTGCTGACTTTGATTTTCTGCTGTGGCCTGTTTTTCTTCTCTGCGCCAGAAAGAAAAGCACTGAGACAGATGTTTTATCTCTTATTTCTCTGTTTATCTTCCTCGCTTGCTCTCCCGCTTTCCTCCCTCGGTTCAGCCTTGTGACTGTTATGACAGTTTTTTTCAGAAGTGACAAATTCACTGTGCAGTTATAGATAAGAATTAAAATTTAATGCGCCAGGGCTGCATTGAGGGGGGAATGCATTTGATTTAAAAATCATACAATAGCACACAGTGAATTGGGTGAATAACATATTTGTGTAACTTTAAAATGATTAGAGGAACCAAAAGCTCATCAGCTGTAATAAAATGCTTATTAAATGTGTAGGAATGCGCTTCATATCTGGACAGCAGCTGCTGAGTGGTGACGTCTTACTGTGTGTGTGTGTGCGTGTGTGTGTGTGTGTGTGTTGTAAATCTGCAGGCAGGAAGTTACCAGATGTGACTATACTGGCATTTTTTTTCTGTGATTCTTTCAGATGTGAAGCTCATTGTGCAGAAAAAAGTCTGCAATGAGCTAAAAACTAGTGATTTTCATTTTGTTTCATAAAACTTGCACTATTTATGGAAAGCATTTATTTTTCTGACTAGTCATTTCAAGGTATGCATTTTTTAAACACCTCTAAAGTGTTTAGTTCTGTTGTCAGTACATAGAAGCACTACGCATGCCTGCATTGCAAACACTTCACAGCAGTCATGAGGATAGTGTTACTGTGCAGTGGGCACTGATTACTGTCAGCTAGAGGTGGGCGATATAGCCTCAAAATTATGTCACAATATTTCGTGAAAATGTGCAATAATGGTGTTTTTCATCATGTTAAAAAATACTGAACAGTGTTTTGTTGATGCTTGTAGCTTGCTGGCAACAGCATATAGAAGTGTACCCAAATAAAGGGCGTTTTCAATCTCTCTTATCCAGTGAGCTGCTATCACTGATGACACACTACCTAATCCAAAGTGTGAATCTATTGAAGCAAGCTACCAGCAGCAGCAGGGCATTATAGTGCAATAGTGATGACACAGCATTATATGCAGTGACATGGCATAAGTCAAATGTAAGCCAGTGTTTTTTCTTTTCTTTTTTAGTGTTTTCTCTGGAGATTTTAAATATAAACTAAATGCTTAACACTTTAGTTTAACCAGAACTGCATCAGTTATTTCCATCTGCCATTTGCTCTTCCCGTCATATGGAGTTCAACTGGCAATGCTTGGTTAATTCATTTGTTTACATTTGGATTGCACATCACGGACTACCAGCATCTCTCCTTCCTAGACTGGTTGTTTGTTTGTTGTTTTCACCTTCAGCTGAAACAGTTTTCTTGCTTTTGTTGGAGGTTGTTGAAATAAGGGACTGTAAATGCATGGCGTTGCTATAGCAAAGGTATTGCAATATGACACTTTTATATTATGTTAAAATTTATACCAGTGTTAGCTCAGACAACTCTACTAAACAGTTTTAAAATAATCTCGTACAGGATGTTCCAGCAGTGTGAGGAGCCTCGCTTCACCATCGAGCAAATTGACCTCCTCCAGAGGCTACGGAGGACGGGCATCACCCAGGCAGAGGTTCTCCATGCTCTGGACACCCTGGATCACCTGGATCGGCAGCATGGGCACAAGTTGACCCATAAACCTTCCTATATGCCACCTTCGTCTTCCAGCACTGTCGCCGCCTCTTCTTCCATGACTTCTACCGCCACTCAGACAAGTTTTCCCAACAACCGCCTCTCATTGTCCCCTAATAACAACTTTGACACCACCTCCCCACCTCTGCCTGTTCCGGTAGCCTCACCTAATACCATAACAGCAGTAGTGCCAAACGGTTTGGTTGCCGTTACCAATGGGAAGCTTTCACCACCCCGGTTTCCTCTTGGGGTGGTTAGCGCTACTGTAACCACACCAGGGTATGCGTTTGAAGCTAGTGAAGAGGACATAGACGTTGATGAAAAGGTGGAGGACTTGATGAGGTAAGAACAGCCCTTTAAATGGCAGGTAAAACGAGGGCACACCAGCTAAGAGCAGATTAGATGTTCTAGAAAGTTATTTTGGAGGTTGTTTTTCAGGGTGTGCATTCAGACAACAAGATTAGGAAACAGCTTTTTTTTATTGTTTTAATTTGTATTAAATGTTGACTACAAGAGACAGCAATGATTTTATTTCCCTTTACAGGACTCACAAAGGTGATATTTCTGGTTTATTGGAAGGGTTAGTTTGAATGAAAGACTTCAAGGCTGAGGAGAAACTGGCTAGTTTGCCAGATCTACATCTAGCAATCATAAAGCACAGCAGACAAGTGCTTTGTCAAGTGTTTTAGTCTGGTACTCCATGCCGTAAATGCCAGTAGACCAGCCTTCCCTTGATTCAATAATATAACACCTAGAAATTTTTTTTTTTTTTTATAAAATAGTTTTACCGGTATTTTTGAAATACATACATGTAATACTTGCATGTACACTCAATTGGAAAAGTCAGCATAGGAGGAACCTGCATGTATGATATTTTGATAGTCAGCCCTGGTAATGAGTGACGGAAAAGGGACTCTTGCCAACCAACTGCATTTAGTGCTACAAAGATTATAACACTATTTTCTTTAGTTTACTGCAAAAACAATAATAATTTGGAATTCAGATAGGTGCATGTTGCTTTTAAAGACACATGTACAGTAATTTGCAGCAGCAGAGGGTATGTGTTAATACAGAGGGTCCTGATTCCTGACAAGGCTGCTTGTAGCTCACTCTGAATATGAATATGATGCGATGATTGCTGCCAAACAAATACTCACACATACAAAATGAACACAAGTACACACATCCAGTCTAGTGCCTCTCATCTGTAGTCTGCAGCCAGACGGCAGCAATCAGCAGTATTGATTTGAAGATGTGTGAAAATGAAATCAAAGGAGAAGGAGAGCAAGGAATATTACAGCAGCACACATTCAGGTACAACAGCCTGTAATGTATATTTGAACTGCAGACAGTTATATCTGGTATAAGAATAGTGATTGTTGTGTTGCCGTGTGTTAATTAATATCAGGCTTGTAATGTTGAAAATTTAAATGTGTTGTACCTTTTTCTTCTCCCTTCTTGTAGGAGGGACAGTGCTGTGATCAAGGAAGAGATTAAATCCTTCCTGGCGAACCGACGTATATCCCAGGCTGTGGTTGCTCAGGTAACAGGTGAGTATAAATTGAATCTGTTTGGTAAAACACAAGCAGAAATGTTGGTGTGTGAACAAGCACCAGACCCCCACAAGTGTGACTCTGGTCCCGCTCCTCCAGGGATCAGTCAGAGCCGGATCTCCCACTGGCTCCTACAGCAGGGCTCGGACCTCAGCGAGCAGAAGAAGCGAGCGTTCTTCCGCTGGTACCAGCTGGAGAAGACCAATCCTGGTAACAACTAATTTCTCCAACAGCTCCACATTTCTCATAAAACTTTTCTGTAACTTTTCCACCTGTGGAAAAAATACTGTAAAATAAAACAGTAGGAGGGAGTTTTTTAATAACTAGTGTGCTGCTTTGAGTGTGTGACTCACTGTGTTGTCTTTTTTTTTTTTTTTTTATAGCAAGAGCGAAAGATTTTTTTTTTTTTTTTTTTTTTAGGCTTAATCAGAATCAGAGATGTTTAGACACGAGTCAACAACTAATATTGAATATTTAAAATTACAAAAGAAGCTTACAGCCAGTAATAGATCAATAATAAATAATAAGACTTTGGATTAAAAGGTTCACAGCAAAAACAAAAAAATTGACAAATACAATTAATTGAGAGACAAAACTGGTAAAGACAGAAGACGACAAATTTAAATTGAACAATTACTAAAGCATTCACTCTAAAGGGAGCATTGTAATGAATTCCAGGTGGTCTAAGCATAGAAGAGTTCTGCCAAGCTCAGACAGCTTGTGGGACTTGCATTGATAGATAGTATCCGTGTAAATTCTTTTGTAAGAAAAGAAAACTTGTTTTTTTTTTGTTGTTTTTTTACATTTTAGGAATCTTGAGAAGGCTACAGTTATGGAAACAAAGTGTGGAATAAACAATGGCTACATTGTGTTAAACATGGGATCAGCATATTGGAATGTACAGAATGGAAAAACAGTGGAGTCTACTTCTAGTTAGCACGTGACCTCCCTATAGGGAAAACAAACTGTCGTGGTGCTTCTTCCAGATATTATGACTCTTATCTGCCTTATTAGCTTGTTACTCTATAAAGTACTGATTCCCAGTCGGTCTGAAAAAAAATACAACTTAAGAATTAAGAATGTAGTTGACCTGTCCCTGAAAGCAGGTTCAACAAACGGTTTCTGGTCATCATCACCCAACTTGAATTTTCATTGGATGAAACTGGAATTTTACATTTGACTTTTATATCAAGTTTTTCTTACCTAATCTAATCAGGTGTAACCTGACAGGGATAAAATGTCTGTGACAGAAACTGGAGATAAAATTCTGGGAAAATGGACACTGGTTACTTATTTGCCTGTGCTATTAGTTACACAGTAAAGCAACAGACTCTGGCACATTTCCGCCGTCAAAAGGAAGTTTTTATTAAATGAAATTAAATTAAATGTTTTTTGAATAGTTTCTGACCAGCAGTGGGCTGAAACAAAGTTATGTTTTATGGTGGAGTTCATTATTTCTGCCATTACTGGGTAAGAAATGCCTAATAAGATTTACAAAAAGTCTTCTTTAATGTTTTTCAGTATAAGCATTTATAATTTGGGCACTCTTACAACCATAGCAGAGATCTTTGTAAGGAGTTACAATTACTAAGTGTTAAGCGATAGTAGCTGTTTCAAGTTATAACATATGTTAACATTAATGTAAACATATTAAAAGAAATGTGTAAGTTATATAGAGCTATCTACATGCTAATCAGCTAGATTTGAGATATTTCAAACAGATGCAGATCAGATGACTGGATCTAAATTGGATACAGATCCTGGAGCGGCTTGAATCCATGATCCTCTCTGCAGCTGCATATTGAAAAATAAATGCTTTAAAATATATTTAGTTCAGAATGTTAAAGTCCTTTCAGCCTCGTCTAAGTTAGAAATTAGTTATTCACATCATCACCACCTCTGACTGACATTTTTCTATCAATGTGACCAACTATGACATATAAGTTAGTGATCATTAATCAGTGTATTATGTGTCTAAAGATTTATACAGAGACAAAAGTTTGATTTAGACAAGGATTGCTGTGGTAATGTACAGTAAATGCTTCCAATGGCACGAAACTGACTTCCAGAACCTACTAATTTACAGAACCTAGTAAATCTCATTGATCTTTTGTCATGTTTGATGCTCCAGGTGCTACTCTGGCAATGCGAGCCACCCCCATACCACTGGAGGAGGTGATGGACTGGAATCAAGCTCCTCCTACATTTGGTTCGGCCCCCGGGGGCTTCCGTCTGCGACGAGGGAGCAGATTTACCTGGAGGAAGGAGTGTCTGGCTGTCATGGAGGGGTGAGGATGAGGAGGGGTACTGATGTAGAATTGTAGAACTGATGTAAGAAGAATTGAAAGTAACAAAGTGCAATGTGTATCTGCAGCTATTTCAATGATAACCAGTATCCCGATGAAGCCAAGAGAGAGGAGATTGCCACTGCCTGCAATGCTGTCATACAGAAACCAGGTACAGTCTTACTGGCAAAAGGTTGTGAATTGCATCCCAAATTAAGTATTAGTGATTGGGGAAACAAATTATTAGATTTGCTATTTAGTATAAATATGTTAACTACTTCTTTGGCTTAATATGTATTTATTAATTAGAAGAACTGCAGGATCCCAAACTTAATTTTTCTAACTGCATTGTAAAGCTAGTTATGTCCTAGACTGTGTGTGTGTGTGTGTGTGTGTGTTTTACAGGAAAGAAGCTGTCTGATTTGGAGAGGGTAACATCCCTGAAGGTCTACAACTGGTTTGCAAACCGCCGCAAAGATATCAAGAGGCGTGCTAATATTGGTAATGTCTACGTCTGTATTTGTGTGTGTGTGTGTGTGTGTGTGTGGGAGTGAAAGAGAGATACACGTTAGATGTTGTATACTACACTATGGTTTGGTGTAAATAAATAAAGAACCCACAGGAAATCACTTGTGCTGTATCTATGTGCTTAAGAGCATTATGTGCAAGTAGCACGCACAAGAGCTTGTGTTTCACTTTAACAGAAATCCTAATTGTGTGAGGTTCTTTTTCTGTGTCACCCAGTTCACACTAGTATTGCTGGTCATCACAATAGACAGTGTTAAATTTCTCGCACACCTGAAGAGGAAACAGGATGTTGTTTTCTTTCCGAGAAGAGCAGCTTCTGAATAGTTGAATCACTGTTGTCCTTATTTTGAGTGTGTTGCTGTTTTGTAGCTGAGTCGATATGCTATGATGACGTTTGTGTTTTTGAAGAAGCAGCCATCTTGGAGAGTCATGGCATCGAGGTTCAGAGTCCAGGAGGTCAGTCCAACAGCGACGACGTGGATGGCAACGACTTCCCTGACCAGGTAAACTATATACGTGAATTCCTACATCTTAATGTCTGAACATAGAAACACAAACCCCCTAAAAAGAACAAAGCAGGAACTCTGTATTTTTAAAGTTAATTGCCTCTCTGATTTTCCCCATGAGAACTGTCCTGGTCTCCATAATTGTTTTTCAAGGGGCTCGGCATAACCTCAATAAGCCATTGTTATTAATGACACCCACAGCTGTTGCTGTTGTGATTATGTTGCTCACTTGTGCACAGCTTGTGTTTGTGCTAGATTTTTTGCTTCTCAACACTTGTGTTGGACTGTTGTATGTACCATATATCTTGTGACTTCAACGACTCTGTATCACTACAATGACAACTGTCACAATGTTGACTATTTATGTAGAAAGCATGTAGCAGTTCTGCGTCTTTGCTCTGTAAATCTGTGGATGATTAGTTTGTAATGTTAGCAAATTACTTGATCAGCCCAAAGCCTTTGGATCAAATGGTCTACCTGATCCTTTCAAGGCAGTGTTCTCCCACATGAAACCAATTGCATGTACCGGTAATCAGTGTTACAGGGACACTACATTTAGCAAGTATTTGCAGAAGAAAGAAAGTTCAGGGTCGGATTTGGTCTTGAAAACTGAAATGTTTGTCACAGTCCTTCGAACAGAAATCACTCCACAGATTGTTAGAGACAACAGAGTGTTGACGATCTTCTTTATTTACAGTCGGTCAATACTTAGGGAATAAAAAGTGTTTGACACATGAAAAAATAGCAAAACACAAATGTAACTCGCTCGTATTGCTCCAATATGAGGAGAAATCTCTCCGATAAGTCGACTTGGCGTGGGAATTTGTTCATAGTGCTTGTATGTTTAATAAAAATTAATGTTTGGCCCCAGTGTGTGAATGATCAAAATCACAGGAATATATGGTGACACCGATAACTTGCCTCTGCCTTGTATAACTTGTTTGCTGGTTTTTCACAGGGCTGTGAGGTGTCCTTATTTGATAAGAGACCTTCAGCAAGGCAGTTCAGTTTCAGTCGAGCTGACCTGTCCTCTCCAACCCAGGTACAGCTGGAGCACATCTACACCCGCCTTACATTTATCAGCGATTCCACACGGAGCTACAGATCCACTCAACCTTCTTTTTTCTTATCCCCTCACTCAGGTTCCCACACTGCTTCCGAGCTGGTTTTCTGCCCTGGGTAGAGGGGGCGTGTCTGGACAGAGGGCCGCATCTCTTATTGGTCGCTCCCTAATATCAGGCGCGGTTCCTCAGATGGAAGGTTCCAGACTAACAGGTGTTTCCTGGTCCCCTCCTTCCCCCTCTCTCCAGGACGAGCCCACAGTTCACAGTGCCCTGTCCGAGGCCCAGGATCCAGTCAGTTTGGAGAAGGCGGCGGCAGTGAGTGACAGCAGCCCGGTGGTAACCAATCAGGGGGATGGCGCAGGGTGCAGCGTGGGGAATGACATCAAGACGGAGACTCTGGAGGACGACTGAAAGGAGGGGCAGATATCACAGCTGTCAGAGCGATAAACAGGTGTCATTATATGCAAGCAGATTTTATAGGAATGTAATAATAAGTGGAAAAAAAATGACCAAAAGTCGTGTAAAGTCCAACCCTGAGATACCTCCCAACCCTACCTCCAACCACCAACCTGCTCTGCTACGCTCGTATAGGCATTATTATTGTATTATAATTATAATATTAACAATAAGCTTTTATTTGTTAGTGTTCCCCAGCAACCTGTGGAAAATTTAAAATGTACCTAAAAACAAATTCAGCAAAGAAAGTGAAATAGGACGCACCTATAAGGGAACACATGCTGTAGCTGTCCGTTTTCTTTGTTGATTGTTTATGTTGAGGCATTTTAAATCTTCCATAGAAGGCTGATAAACAGGACTTTCATGCATTGTGCAGATTTTCTTGGAAAACTGCTTTTTTTTTCACAGCAGGACAACACTGTATTTGACATGGAATTCCAAACATTTCAGGGTCTTGCACTGTGATCACAACACAACTTAACAGCCTCAAAAGATAAATGCGTTCATTTTAGTTTATATTAACTGATAGTTATAAAGTGTTGCAGCACATTTCATCACAGTTCTTTATATTTTATATTTAATCTTAGGGTAACAGCATATAAGTAATCTGTCTCTGGGCCCAAAATGTCTGAAAAATGTTTAAGAAAAAAAAAGAGAGAAAAACAGTATGAGCCTCCCCTGCCTGATAAGATAAACTCAATGTGTAGAAGCAGCAAAGGCCATAATGATTGAAACACCGATAATGCAATTTTATCATTACTAAATCTTTCAGGATTTATTGTTTTTACTTGTATTCAGATTTTACTTGTATTCGTGTGGTTACTTATATGCTGCAAGTTTATATTGAAAATTCAGCCGCCTAAGGTTTTCAGGCACTAATTTGGACTTAAATGTGATTTATTTCTATTTACAATAGTGAAATTACCCTTTATAAATATTTAAATACTGTGAATTTAGTAGCGTTTAAACTAATTAGGGCCTCAGTTTCCAGTGAGAATTTAAATCCTGTATGGCTTTACTTTGCTTCCAAATCAATAACAAGTTTTTTTTTTTGTTTTTTTTTTCATTTTTTTGTTTTGTTTTGAGAGAGTTGTATGAAAACTAGAAACCTGGGCGTCCTTGTGACCGGGTGACGTTTATTCATTCGTACCCAGTTACCTGCTGGATTATATAATTAATAATCAACACATATCATTCAGCTGAGAGGAAGTCAGTAGTGTCAAAAAGCTGTTTAAATACTAAAGATTAAAATGTAAAGTGAATAAATACAGATGGGTGATAAATTAAAGGAAACTGAACCACTTAACTGAAACTGAACCTACAGTGTTAGGATCCAGTTTGGGCCTGTTTGTCCCTGTAGAGGGAAAGGTCACAATAACTCTACTTTCCTAATAAGGGCGTTCTCTTCCAGGCTGGCAGTGCATTGTATCTTTAGGCATGCAGTCTGCATATAGCTTTCAGACGTGCTTTAAGTTTTTCTAAACATGGTCTATCTTTTGATTTTCATTTTTTTTTTAAATGGTTATCTTTTGAGGTGAAAAAGCAAGTATGTTTGGTGTTAATGTCACTGGCTGGAGGCCATTGATTGGTAAACATTTGGTGCTTGGAAAGCAGCTGTGGCTGAGAGAGCCATTCATAAACTGATTGGAAGATTAGTGGTTCAGTTTGCACGTTGAATTGTCCTTGGGCAAGATGCTGAACCCCATATTAACACATTTGAGATGTTCAATACGGGTGCTGATATGATAGTTAGTAATGTAAAAAACCTGATATTCCGACTATATTGGCCCATATGTTTTTTCTTTCTCTAACATTTGTTGTGTAGCTATTTATTTACTTGTTTACACTCTGGTTTTTGTGTTTGCATTGTACCAAACGTAGACATTTGAAACGTGTTTGCTGTTGTAAGTGCTGATGCAATAGATCGGTAAGTGGCTAATATCATTGCCCCCGATGTATCTATCAGAGCGCGAGTGTTTGCACCATATTCTTAAAGGCCCATAGTATGCAAGCACTATATGAATACAGGTCTATTTAACGTTCACCAGTTTGGCAGTGTTGGGTTGTGCTTATTTTGTGTGAGCCGATGAACAGAAAAAAATGAGCCAAGAAAACAACTTTTGAAAACAGAAAGCAGACTCTTGTAAGCTGTGAAGTCACCAGAATTACACTCACTTGGGCACCTATGGGAGAATGTGGGCTAGTTAGAGAGGACTCTGAAAACACCAAATGAGGGAATATGTTTTGGAGGAATGCTGTTCATCCCTGTAGTAGAGTTTTAGAAATTTGGAGAATCACTGAATTTCCAGTGCATGAAGGGCCAACACCTTGACACGACATTGGGTTTTTCCTTTAATTTGTTACCCATCTTTCTAATATGTGTGTGTGTGCGTAGACACACAGACTATACTTAAATACAGTATATCTATCCAAATCCATTTCTTTGTACACTATATAGACATATTAGCTTCAAATGAGAGAAACTATCAGTATGAGTCTTATCATGTTGGTGAAAGACGAGTGAAACATTAGCCAAAGTATTAAGTTTTAAAATTTTGTGTATTTTCTGAGTGTATGATAATCATGGATGAAACTGTGTGTTTGAGATATGCTAATCAAAGACGCATCAGATGTGTTAAAAACTATTTCAAGCAAATGCATCATTTTTATATTCTTTTTCAGGTATATCTGTGTTTGTGCTCGATATGCCATGTGTTCAAAACACACACTGTCACTTTTAAGCTGTATTTTCATTTTGAATGACACTTAATTTGTTTATGGTGCTTTGAGTCCTTGTTGATATATTTCACTAGTCACTAAGACTGACTGACAGGCCAGAGGAGGTTATTTCTTTTGAAATCACCATAAGAAGAAATCTCCTTTAATAATTAAAAAACCAAGTAAATATTTGAGGTAAAATTGAGGATATTTAAGGTTAGTACAGCCATTGTAGAAGTATTTTTAAAAGCTGAAGGCATGGAAGCGTCTAATAAGCCATAATTTAACTGTCTAAGTCAGATACACTCCTTGGTCTTCACATGTGGGTTCAAAACACCCAAGACAATAATGGCGAAGAAGTCCAGATGTGGGTGACGTCACAGCGATGCCGTCTTTACTAAACTGCTCGTGGTTCATATTGTTAAAGCTCCAGAACCCTAAAATAATTTCCAGATCAGTTTTGTAGTGAATACAAAATCATCCACCGGTCAAAAGTGAGTAAGGGCTCTGGGGCTTTTGGTTTAAACGCCGTCCTAGTCATGCACTCCCAAAATGTTCTGCACACTAAGCACCGTGCTCGGAGCGTTTCAACTACACTAACAGAAATGTCATAGTGATCCAAGCTTTGTACGTACGTCCTGTTCCACCAGAGTCAAGGAGGAGACATGGCTCCTCAGCTGCTTAATGTTCCGCTGATGAACATTAAGATAATTGAAAGATATACGGTCACAAGTATGTCTGAAGGATCCAGGATTTTAACTGAAGATTTTGACAAAATTTTGACTCTGGCTTTGGCTGAAAATGAGCTCAAGTTTGTAGGCGAGAAAAGCAAAACAATGGGTTAAAACACGCTAAAAAAAAGTAAGGATGACTGCAGTCTCCAGTATGAGCAACACGCACACAGACAGACACTTACTAACCTTTAAAACAAAATAAAAAAAAGTGAGTGCAGCTCAGTGGGGGATCACTGCTGACACTATCATTCAACACTATCAGTCCAGCTCTTACATTTGCTTACCTTTTACAGCTGACACTAAAACCTTCTCAAAGGCTAAAACATTAATAATACTACAGTGCAGTGTAACACTTGATAGAAACCTAAATGCTTATGAAGGTGCAGCACACCTCAGCTTCATGCTTAAGTGCCTCATTTTTCTCAGCGCACTAACAGAGGATCAGTGCATGAAGAAGACTTCTACAATGGCTGTACATTTTTAACCGTACTAATGCAGGCGAGTTAATAACATGATGTTCTGTTACACTAAAGCGGCTTCATTCAAACCGGTTCATCGTCACCAGGTGCTTTACAGGCTAAGCTACTAGTTCAGAGTTTAAAAACTCAACATATATACCTCGCTCCCTCCCATTCAGCTATAAGCTACTCCCCGCAGGTTTGTTCACAGCTGCTTCAATGTGAATCAAAGCTTCAAACTAACTGTCGAGCTGATTTGTGTCAGTCCCGTCTGGATCAAACTGTGACAAGGCCGTAAAGATGATTCACGCTGGCTGACAACAGAAGCGTCAGCGGCTTTTCAAAAGGGAAATTTCTCCTCAAACTAGAGCCAGTAAATATCACGTTTAAAGGGAATTTACTCATTTATGAGCTCCAACGTCCACCAGGGTCCATAAAATACGAAATAGTCTCTCTGTCATTCTGGTGGATTTCAGTGTTTCGGGCTAAATGTCTGAGAAACTTTGTTGCATGGTGGAGGATTTCTTTAATTGTGCGGCAGCAGAGCTGTCCTGGGTGTCTTTGCTTTAAGCATTTGAGACATTATTAGTCAGTTATGTAGCTTTCTGTCATTTAATGATTTACACCAAAATTTACAAACCCATCAAAGGGTTACAGATCGTTTTTTATTTAGTTTTTTTCTTTTTAATCTGCTAAGCAGAAGCCTTTCTGAAATGAATCTATGGATTCATTTAGGCCATTGTGCTATTTTGAGATTATTCTTGTTTGCCTTCATGGTCTTCTGATGACATTGCATTTTGGAGGTCTGAAGCAGCCAGTTAGTGTGAGTTTGTGTCATTTTAGCTATTTTGTACATAAGAAAAAGGGAAAGAAAACTGCAAATGAAAAATAAAGGCAAGGTCACAGTCTTAGTTTGATTACCCATCGCGGTCTATTAAAACGATTGGATAGATAAATCTGAGGTGGATCTGTGTCAATAATTTGTTAAGCACCACCAGGAGACCTTACAAAAGTGAGAGTAAACACTGATTTAAACGTTAAGAAATAAGCTAAACCTTCTTACATAAAGAACCCATATTTGCTTCTAATAACAGAAACCTCAGTCTTTTCTGGTGTTTACTGTGCTTTTGTTTGTCTGTTTTGATCTAAATGGACTCTTTTTGTGCCAGAAACTGCCTAATACAGTTAAAGTTCTCATAAAATAAAAAGCAGTAGGACAGAAACAGAAAAGCCTTTGCTCGTGCTGCGTGTTTCCATCTGCCTTCAGTCCTCTGTTGCCTTGTTGAACTGTTTTTCTTTGTTTGTTTTTTGGAACATCTACCTGTGCATATGTTTGGCACTGACTACACCTTGACTCGTCTTTACCTGTGCCATATCCCGCCGTCACTTTGGCCGGTGGTCCACATAGTACAGCAAATACTTTATTCAACAGGAAAGTTTGGATGTGCGATGCTTCCTTTAACAAAATCAGGGTGCATGTTAAGGTTGAGACTGATGCCTCTCATGTGAGGTGCTTTCATTCCTCCTTCATTGCTCAGTGTTGTGATATGCAGTTTCACGTTTAAAGAGTTAAAAAAAAAAAAAAAAAAAATCTGTTTTTTGGGTTGGTTTTTTTTTTTTTTAAATTAAGGTGAAAAACACATCTATCATCCATGTGGTCAACGTGAAATGGAGACGCTCCGGTGTTGATGTTCTCATGTAATCAGCCAGGAGGAAAACAAGCAGTGGTTGCCATTTCACTGTGGCAATAAGCTTTTCAATAAATCTCTGTAAAATGAAAAATATCAAACCTCAGCAGGATCTTTGTTGTATCAGTTTAAATTGATTTTTCTTTGTTTATTTGCTTCTTTTCTATTTCAGGATTTAGTGCCTTTTTTGGACAGTAGACTGTTCTGTAATCGCTATGTAGAAACTCTACATAGGCCTTTTGTTACTTTTTCATCTGTTGGATAAACCTTATGTTATATTTAAGGTGTGTTTTTATTGATATTCTATTTACAAGGGAATAAAAACTGATCAGACTCCATCAGTGTGCTGCTGTGCTTTCTTTACCTGCACATCTCACTACAGAATATTTAAGGCATTTGAGACTTTGGATGAAATCTCCGGTAACTAGTGAGCAAACTAAGATATAAATGCGTTCAAGTCATCAGGTTTGACCTGAGTGCCTGCTCTTGTCACTATACAGTCTGAAAATAAAACCAGCACAAGTAAAAGAATTTGACATCCAAATAAGGTCATCTGCTTCCTGAGGGCCAAGAGGTTGTGATTAGATTTCTGCCTAATTTCCAAAGTAGTCATTTGTGGTACTGGAACTGGGGAAAAAGAAATAACCCCACCGATATAAAAGATCTGTAAAACAGCTTTGCGCAATTGCATTATGCGTACAGTGTGATCTGTGCCTGCAACCATGGGAGAAAACTAATGAGTATGTGCAGTGGGCTGGACAACAAGAAAAGAAACCAGAAAATAGGAAAACTTGTTTGTCCATAAGCTTTTTCCCTTTTCCCAGTTCAATGAAACTAGCGTGAAACACTCATACCATTATGATTTAAGCATTTTACTCTTGAAGTATGTGTTTTCCCACTTGAGCCCTGCCCAGTGACACGAAATATGCAAACTGCTCAGTTCTGTAGTCTTACTGCTTTAATAATAAATAAATAATTCGGAGTTCAGTTGAATTTCTTTATAGCTCCAAATCACAACAGCAATGGTCTCAAAGCATGTTGTACTTTAACCTCCTAAGACCCAAACTCTTCCACGGCATGCATTTTTAATTTCTTTGATATTTGGGCTGATTGGGGCCCGATGAATGTAAAAACAAAGAATTACCAGATTTTTTTTTTTTTACCTTATTTTTGTTTTTATGAAAAATCAGGGCCACATATGAGGATATTCGTTTAAAATTTTGGTAGAACAGTAGCAGTATAATGTCCTCGTAAGTGGATATCAGGCCCTTGTAGAGCAAACTTGAGTAAATAACCCAAAATGTGATGTCCACATATGTGGACACCAGGTCCTAGGAGGTTAAGGTAAAACCCTAAAATACTGAGAAACCCTAACAATCACACCCCATATGAGCAAGAGATTTGGTGACAGTGGGAA
Source organism: Maylandia zebra (assembly GCF_041146795.1). NCBI lineage: Eukaryota > Metazoa > Chordata > Actinopteri > Cichliformes > Cichlidae > Maylandia > Maylandia zebra. The sequence continues at coordinate 6,746,117 of NC_135167.1, forward strand.
AGACAAACACTCTTTTAACAGGAAGAAACCTCTAGGCTCAGGATGGAGCAGCCATCTGCAGCTACTGGTTGGATTGATGAAGGAGACGAGACAAAAGCCATGAAGAGGAAGAAAGCCAGATATTAAATGCAGAGACGTGTATTGGGTTAAAGGAATATATGTTCCACAGTATTAACAAAATAATTCCAGTTTAAGCTTCTGTATTTCCTGTTAATGTGGCTCAGTTACCAATTTGGAAAAAGCAGAAGCTCTGAAGTCTTAAGAAAATAGATATTTTCTACATAAAGAAATAAATCTGTTTTAAACTCGACTTAGTTGTAGTTAAAGCAGTTTGAGCCACATCAATTAATACACCAAGTTGAAGGCTGAGGTATCCTTTAAATGAGTTTTGTAATGAATCTGACTGGAATTAAAGTGATTTTAAAGTACCTAATAACTTTTTGTCTTGGCCTTGAGTGGTGTAAACAATCCCGCCTTAACTTGTATATTTGAGTTTTCAGCTGTGACATTTTTAAATCAGAGGAGTGTTCGTCGGAGGACGCACGATTAATTCTGTGCTATAATCTGAGCAAATTACACAGTCTAATGAAAACTTGGCAGCAAGACTGACTCACTTCAATTCATTTGACCTTATTTGAACTTAAATGGGCTGACCAGTAAAACAAGTCCATAATAAACCCCCCAAAAAAGTTGTGGTGTCTTCCAGTATTAAGAATTTATGTATACTATATAAGTGCTGTTTCAACATTACACCCGTTTCTCCACATGAAAGAAACACAACAGGAAATCTGTAAAATTACAGGTAAAGTTCCAGAAAATGGAAAAAAGTTCCAGTGGTGCCAGCTGTGTTTTGAGATAACAAATGAAACAAACAAAATGCAGTTATTTCTAAAAACTTCAAGCATCAGATCTTCTAGGCACAAACAAATACTCTGTTAATATTCCTCTTTTTTTTAATTTTATTTAATCTTATCAGATTAGCCTTCAGATGGTTTTAAAAAAAGAAAAAGAAAAAACTTATTATAATACATGTTTATTCTTTGGATTGCAGCATATAATTACATAAAACAATTAAATTAATCAAAACCCAAACTTGTGCTCAGATTTTTTCTTTTATAATTCTTAATATGAGCATATATATACACACACATACATACATCGAACAAGCACTTGGATGGTGCACTCACACATACAAATGACACATCAGGACAAACCTGCCCTAAGGGATCAATAGTAGCAGTGACTGATAATGATTAGTTAAGATGATAGATGGGCTTTATTAATACTGCTGACCAGGCTGAAGCCCAATAAACAAACACTTGAATATTTAAATATTTTCAGCTGAATGGGTTAAAAGATACACGACTGAAAATAATTTTTTGTTGTCGTTTTTTGCAGGAGTAACAAGAGGAGTAAACTCTCTGACTCGGCAAGCACCAATCGCTCAGCTCGGTAAAAATATGGCAGCTGGTACCTCAGAGGAATATTGATAACAGCCTTTAAAATACACCAGCAGACATTGTATCTTAAATGATGCACATGCAACAAGGCGGCAATGCATCACCCGATGCCCTCATATTGCTCATTTGTGCAGTTTATACTAGCACAGAAAACAGGAACTTGCTGCCAGCAGTGAAAGGCTGTAAAAAAAAAAAAAAAAAAAAAAAAAAACTATAAAAGGGCCTCGGAGCAGGAGGTGGCATAAGCAAGGCCAGAGGTAGTTTCAAGGTGAAAACTAACTACCCAGGCAGGAAAATATGCTTTTGTCCAACACAAATCCAAGAAAATACAATTTCGGAGATAAGATTTCATCCCAAGTAGCTGTTAGGTTGCTGCTGCAGGGCAGTGGTAGGTTAGATTTCACTGTCTAGCTATATAGAAAATTCCCTGTGAGGAAGTCAGGCATGGTACCCACTAGGGGGCGACACATTAGCCTTCCTTTAACTGGAAGAGAGTAATAAACCTGACAGCTCCTGTGGACCAAACCATTAAAAATTTAACCAGACTGGCTTTCTGTGGTTTTGGAATGACCCTTTTGAATACTGCTGAGTTTAGTACAGAGCAGAGCTGAAATTGTTGCTGCTGAAACTAGTCTGGCTCCAGGTTGAAGGCCACATTAAGGCAGGCGGGGGTTTGCTCAAAACCAGTGATCCTATACTCAGCATGCAGCTGCAGGCAGTACGACAGACGATGCAAAGACATGGGATTGAAAATGAGCAAAATAAAAGCAAAAAACCTTAAAAAAAAGAAACTGCGAGGGACAAAAGATTCGTCCAGACCGACATACGCTTGGATCCATATCACAGGAATACAAGTAGAATTAAATGTGGTCCTGATGGTAGTGTCATGGAAACAATCTCTACCTCTAATCTTTATAACTACTGCAGCAGAGATGGAGCCTATTGAATTGAAGCTAGAATATTAAACTCATCCAAACAGCAATTACTAACGCTACACTTCCTTTTGTTCAGTTCTTCTTTAAAAAAAAAGAAAAATAAATCGACCCTTGTTGACGTGTGGATCTTGAGCATCCTGCAGTCTACAGAGCTATATTCTTATCTGTTTTATGCCCTCATCACACTTGATCCACTGCTATGGGGAGCTAAACAGGAGATTGTGCTGGAAGAGAAGTCCATCTACATTGGAGCTTAGCTCTACATTTTACAGTTTAACTTCTGGGAGGAAAACAGTGAGTAATCTTAAATAATCATACTAGGAGAAGGAGAAGAAAAACAGGTAATCTGAAACAAGAAAAAACCCACTTCATCTTTAAAAAACAAAACAAACAAAAAACCAGTTTGTATTTTTCTTCTTACATGTACAATAATTCCAGAAATTAAGTCTTCAATTCCATCTGGAGGCGTTTGTGCAAATGAATTGAAGCGTTGATATGAAAAAAGTGTGTGAAAGATACATGGTCACATGGTTTCTGAGGCACAACAACATAAAAGAACATCCAGAAGCCTGAAGTGATCTCAAACACACAAAGCAGAGCAGACACCAGGACGGGAATTAGTATTTTTTGCCAGTAGAGCAGCGAGGGCGAAGGCTTGCCGCTCTATGCTGAAGTCCCAGGAAATGTACGTGAAACGGCCGCTGACGGTTATTTTCCCATCTTGGCAACGACTCAAAGACACAACTGAATCAGAGACAGGTGCACTCGACACTCACCCACACACACAAACGCACACAGGAACACTTCCTTTATTACCACCGAACCGTTACAGACCACATTATTGAAAACTAACCGACAGAGCACTTCACAACCTGCTAACTAATGACACAACAGGCAGAAACTAGCCAATAAGAGGACTCCAGAGGTCTGGACTTTATGGCCAGACAATAAATACACAGATAATAAAATAGACTGTGGAGCCTCATCTTATATTTCAATCAGTTTCCTGTACAGAAGTGATTCTTCACCCAGAAAATATCCTGCCCATCGCTTCTTCAAGGCTCATACGACAAAGTGCCTCATTCAGAAGAATTTTACTAAGTCATAAAAATATATGGGCCACTGAACCAGGAGCACGGACTTTAGTTTTGTTTGTCAATTCGGGAATTAAACACTACTACTGAGATCCAATCTATCATACAGTATGAGACACGAGTAATCAACTGATTCATTTACAGGTAAATTTACAACGCTAATAGCAGCGATTTTAATTAAATCATTTGTGCAACATTTATTTATTCAAATAAAAAGGCTTTACCAGCTTGTGTGCGATCACTGCGTGCACACAAGCATTTAAGCATAAATAGTAACTTCACTGATGGATCCATAAAGACGATAGTGTTCAGACATAGTGTGTTTACAGTATAAGCACACAGTAATCCAGATAACCGTTCCATCATCAACATCAGGAACCTGAAAACCATTACAGACACCAAAAACCTGCCTCATCCTTCAATAAAACTTATTCAGTTCATTGGGAGGCTCTTTTAAAGGAACCATAGAGCTAAAATACCCCAAGAACGTTCAAAATTAATTATTTTCCACCTTTAAAGCCATCTGGCCGTGCTTCATCCTCCCTCTCTGAGACAAACCGAACACTTCCTCACCTCAGTCTCGACATTACTCCAGAAATTTAGTGTTGCCTTTTCAAAAAGGACCGCCGAATTTAAAAAGGAAAATCCAACAAAACTCCAGAACCCTCCAAAAAACATCTCCCATTATGCAACTCAGTAGCAGCTTTTATTAGAGTCTCACCACGAGATTAATGCATCTGTGGCTTCATGGTATAAATTTATAGAAAAGTGTCATTTGCTCAGGTGTACAGAGCTCCTCCTCAGAGCTACAGGACGTTTTCACAGGCAGTAAAATTTTCAATGTGAACTGAACTGGATTGGCCCTTTAAAGAAGACCTATTATGCTCATTTCCAGGATTTTCATTCTTTCCCATGTGACTGAATACAGTTTGCTTTGTATCACTTATGTTGGAATATCATCCTTTTGTCAGGCCTCTTGTGAAAGCTGCATAAACTCGGGGGAGAGTCACAATTAAAAAGAAAGGCTGACACTTTAACTCTTTAAACAGATTTAACATGTTTCAAATTTTTGCCTCTCTCCTTGGACTTCCATCATGTAACAGATTAAATGACAACTTACTCAAAATAACCCATATTTATATTATAGTTGGACTCAGTGGAGCCCCTCAATTCATAGAATGAAATAAGCTATTTTAGCTCCATTCCCCTCGCTTCAGGATGCCTTTCCTGATTGGCTCCTGAGATTAACCTGAGATGATTAGGTCATATAGAGCCAAGAATATAAAAACTGTCTGAAACAGAGCATTTTGAGAAGCTTAAAGCCTTAGATTTTGGCTTATAGGGATTACTTGTGCAAACATTTATTTTAGATATGATCGTTCACCACTGTAAAAGTACATACAGTACAGGAAATGAGTAAAAGCATAATAGATGTCCTTTAACTTGTAAAAGCACTGCAAACACATATACCATCTTCACTCCTAATAGTGCTTTGGTGCACTGAAACAATTTAAATCACATTAAATCACAAGAATAAAATTCAGTGTAAAAATGTCATCATCCCTCTGGAATGTTTCATAAAACCTAATTTAAAAAAAGTAATAATCCACATGTCTACGATATCTTTTAAATTTTCTTCCACAGATCAGTCAGGACTGCCTCTGGGTTTAACACTTTCCCAAAATGTACTCATAGCTCGTTCTCCCATTTGTGTCAGTATAAAGAAACAAGGACTAAAAACTTACTTTTAAAAAGATCAAATGCATAGAAGCAAATTCACCCTTCTCTCAAGCTTAAGTCACTTTCTTTTCCTCAGCACATACTCTGCCCATTTCCACCTCCACAGCACTAAGGTGCTGCCCAAACAGCGCCTCCTGGTGTCCGGATATCATCAGTCACTTTCAGGGACATGGGAATATCCTGACTGGGATTAAAAATCCAAACAAACAAAAGAATAAAACAAACAAAACAAAGACGACACCAAAGAAAGCCAACCTGTTCTCGTTACCTTATCTGGTCGCTGCATCATAACCACAGACATGTTCTGTTCACGTACAGAAGCTCCTTATCCAACGTCTCCAGTGCAAAAATCAACTTTTAAAGCCTCCCAGTTTCATAGTGGCTTTGTCACGACTATTCCTGCTGTACGAAGCTAATCTTTAACACCATCACGACTACAACATTAACGTACACACAGAGCAACACTGTACAACATTTACACACACACGCACACTGTGCTTTCCCCTCTGCAGTCCCTGAGATCACCTCACACTTAGCACAAGGCATTCTCTTCAACACAAACACGGCTACAAGGAGTTAAATATACAGACAAATGCAAACCAAGCCATGGTGAAGGCACATTCTGGGAGGATCAATCTTCAAAAGAAAATGGGAAAAAAAGGAGTCCGAGAGGGAGAGTCAAAGTGTCAGTCTGCAAATTGGACCTGGAGAGTTCAGGAAGGTGGCAACCGTAGCGTTAAATTCTGGACTATCAAGTAGAGGCATCATATGCAGGGATACAAACATGTCAAGTGTGAAAACGCAGCAAATATCTACTGCCACAATATGATTTGAGGTTTGTGGTACTCAGGAACTGAGATAAATAAATAAAATGTCAAAGAAAAGTGACGCCAATCTTCACTGCCTAATAGTCAGCTTTATAAAATCTTTATGGTCAAATAGGATCATTTGACTTCTTTTAACAACTATTATAGGCTGACAATTAATCGTGAAAGATGAACGACAACAAAAAAAAATAAAATAAGATGGGGCCAGTAAATCCATTAGCCTCGTCCTTTGAAAGTCTTTCATCCCACTGTAAAAATACCTTGCTCCCAACCAAATTACCCTAGTGTGACCACAAAAAAGCCACATGTTTGCATCCCTGTATATCAGCTAAGAAAGCATCATCCAGCCTGCGGGGTTCAGTCCTCACTCCTGGTCCAAATAGTTCTGCTTTTCATTCAGTCTCAGCAGTCTTCCCACTGACTGCTAATCATCTTCCCACATGACAACTGGTCCTCCCACGTACTTCCAAATATCCTGCATAGTCTTTCATTATCTTACTTGAATTGTTCTTGAAAGTTCTCTTTACCGTGTTTATTCTATATCCATCCAGACTCTATGAATGGATGCAGTGAGTGTAGAATCTAACTGTAGGAGGTTAGGCAGTAGGTCAGTTGTAGAGTATGAGCCTGTTGCATAGCTGAGAGGAGGAGGACGACGATTGTGGGCTCCTAGTTTTCATGTCTCAGCTGCTCCAGGATTTGCGATTCTCCCCTCGGCGTGTAACAATGGCCTCTCCTCGCAGGATGGGGACGTGGGCAGAAGGGGTAAACTCCCCTGTCTGCCGATTGGTCCGCTCGCGGGAGGACAGCCGGTTTGGGCGGACCAGCACCCCGTAACCCGGCTTACAGTGGAAATACCGCTGACCTCCGACGGAGCCGTCGTTCTTACCTGCAAACATAAGGTCATCTCCATCAATCGACAGACATTTAGGACTATGGTGGACTGCGCTGATCCTTTTAACTGGATACATACCTACAGGAGTGTCCAGCTCCACCCCCACCCAAACTCCTTCAGCAAACTGTGTCACCCCAATGTAGCGCACCGTCCCCGCCTTATTGTTCCCTACTGTAACATATGCTCCTTCTGTCAGCCAATCAGGCAGCACGTCTTCACCACCTCGCTCATCATCATCCACAAAGATCTCTAGTCTCTCAAAGCCTTCATTTCCTCCGGAGTTTATCAGCTTCTGTTCGGAGGAGACGTCGGACGTGATGCTATTATGATTGGCTGAGTTGTGAGAAGCAGGCGAAGCGACGACTGACACCTTGGCACCAAACTGAGAAGGAGAGGTCACAATATCGTTCCTGTCAGCGCCCTGCTGCTGGGGGTTTGTGGGTAACGTGGTCTCGACAGCCAGGAGGGAGGAGGATGAGGAGGAGGGTTGGAGAACGTCACACAGGGTAGCTGTAGAAACACTAGCAGAGAAGTAGCCGCTTGACGACTGGCTGAGGGGGCTGAGAGGGGTGGTGTCATGCGGGTCATGCACAGGAAGAGGAGAGACTTCTGGGAGCTCTGCCCGTCTGTCTTTGGCTGGGGGCCGTAGAATAGCAGTCTACAGGAAACCGGGGGGACAGATAAGAGCATGCAGACAAGGCAAAACAAAAGAGTAATCAACAACAGTAATCAACCTTCAAAATAAAACTTGACAGGAAGAAGTCTAGGGTCTGCGAATCTCATCTTTTGACTGCGTTGACTCCCTATAGAGCCCCAAGGTGCATATCAGGCTAAAGCATACGTTACTGTGTACAGGGTGAGCTACGGCACAGATTTAGTGCAGTTCTATAAATCAAGCACAATGCAATTACGCTAATGAGTGAATCGCTGAAAAGGTCTTAAACTGCACATAAAGAGCAATTCATTAAAACTTACAATGGGACCACATTAAGAACCGATGTGGAATTGGAATCTAGTAAGGATGCATCTTACAGAGAAAGAAGAGAATAAACAGAACTACAGAACTGTATTATGGGACTGCGTGATTTGGGTACTAGATCTTCAGTTGCTTTTAGTATCCCTGAATTTATAAAAGTGCATTATCAGACTGTTGCAATGACCCTTGTTAGTTGATAAATTGGACAGCAGGGATTGATGGAGGCAACTTTTGTTTTTTGCAATACACTTGGGAAAAAAAGTGAAATCATCCTCTAATGCTGCAAACTGAAAACAAACAGAGACTGTGGTTACCTAATGCCGTTTTTCCTCAAAGAACCAAGTGGATTAAACTACAAATAAAAATTACTAATCAAAAGTATTCATGTTATTTTGATCTCAAACAAAATCTTAAAAAACCTGATTAAAATTAAGTTACCGATAAACCAAACAGCATGTAAAGGATAAGACTAGATTTAATCTCACCGTCTCGGTCTTGCCTTTGTTGTCGTCCCCTCCTGATGAGGTCACTATACGAGGCACGTGCTGCTGAGTGACAAGGACACAACAGAGAAAAAAGAAATGCAAATAAACAGGCTGTGGCAGGCTAATGGCACTGAATCAATGCTATGTATTTAACATCATGTCATGCTGCATATGCAACATTATGATTATTAGGATCGTTTACTACAGTCATGGCCAAAAGTTTTCAGACTGCTAAAATGTGTATTTCATACACTTTGTTCCTTCATTTTCCTGACCCGGAAGTGTGCCAGAGGGCGAGCACCTGGTGGCCTGGCCTTAGTCCATGGGCCCACCCTTTCGTAAGTCCACCACCCACAGGAAGGGCTGGATGCAGTGTGTGCTGGGCCGATTCCTGGCTACCAAGGCTAGCAGTGGGGAAGGAGCCTGAGCTAATGTGTAAGGTTGAGAAGTACTGGATAGAGATAGTGAGGCTCAACTCAACACACAGCTCTGGAGTTATCTTTGGCAGTGCTCCACCTGGGGATTCTGTCAGTGAGACCTGGAGGGGTGTGACTGGCCTGCCACACCTGAGTGGTGTTCTACTACTGGACTTCTGTACAAACCACAGTTTGTCCACAGAAAACCATGTTTGAACATAAGGGTGTCCATAAGGGCACCAGGACATCCCAGGCAGCTCGATGATCAATTTTGTAATTGTGTCATAATGGGGTTAGCTCCTCCAGCCATACATTCTGGACACTCGGGTGAAGAGAGGTGCTGAGCTGTCAACTGATCACCAGCTGGTGGCGAGTTGGACCTGTGAGGTTGCACTGGGAATGTATGACAGAGGCTACCGTCCACGAAATCTTCAACTCCCAGCCTGAAGGAGCAGTCCTATCAGGCTTGGTTAGACTGTGGGACTTGGAAAGCAGCCAATAAGTGGAAGAAAATGGATGGATGTTTCTATGATATAGTGAAAAACAACGACTTCTACTGGCACATGAAGAGTCAGTATTTACATTTTCGAGCCTTCCTTTTCATAACTTGAAGTTCTAAAAAGTGGGGGGTAAGTAGAAATCCTCAAACTGATCAGCTAGGACCACTGATATGGCAGGAATCGATCACCAGTAGTCTAAATCTGACCAATAAGTTGATAGCCAGCATGCCACACAGAACAGCACAATGCACACTTTCTTTTAGTCATTAATTTGTCAATTATAATTCATCAATATTTTACTGAAACCATGAAACCCTGAAGAAAGAATAAAAAAACAACAACAACAAAAAACAAACAAACTTGTGCCTGCGAAAACCTCTGGTCATGAGTGCAGCTACAGCATTACAGCTTATTAACGCATGCTGAAATGTCCTGGGCAAGATGTTGAACCCCAAATTGCTACCGATGCACCGATTGCAGCGTGAGTGTGTGGAACGCAGGTAAAAACTGCTTAGTGGTGTAACCACACGTAACCATCTGTATGGTTATGTGTGAACTCATAACATGGAGTGAAAAATGTCACCTGCAATCAATAAACTATTTCAATGGGCAGAAAGAGTAGAAATCAATTCTGATTAACCCGTCTACAATTTAGTTCAGGTCATTTCAGTTTTATTGAAATTGCCAAATAACAACAGTCACCTCAAGGCGCTTTATATTGTAAGGTAAGGATCCTAGAATAATGGTTCAAATATTTAAAAATAAAAGTTGAAAAATAAAAAAGTGATATTATATCTATTACAGATATGTAACAAACTCAATACAAGGCTTCCAGGGAATTGCACTGGACCATCTGCTGACCTGCTGGTTTTGCGGCGAAGGTCTCAGCTCCTTCTTCTCATCTCGCACTGGAAACAGAGACTTGAGCAGTTTGGGCATCTGGGGAACCAGCGCCTTAACTGAAAGATAAGAGGCAGCAAGTCCTGAACGACCTGGAGGGGGGGAAGAAGGGAAGAAGGCGAGAAGGAGGAAGACGAGGCGAGAAGGGAGGAGGCAGAAGAGAGGGAAGGAAGCAAGGAAACAAGAGGAGGTCCAGGAGGTAGAGGAGGCATGAAAGATTAAGATTGGAAGTTGAAAGTGAGTCCAGAAAATGGCAAAAACCCCAATACTGGGATAGACTAACAGAGGAAGCTGGCAAAAAAAAAAAAAAAAAAAAAAAAAAAACTAAACAAAAAAACTAACACAAAGATGATTTCAGCCATTAGGATATGATTTCATAAACACTCTAAATTACTGGACTGTGAAAGAGAAATTATTTAAACATCATTAATTCTGTTTATTTTCAAAACAGAATTACGCTGAAGGACATCACAGTGACAATGATTCAAACTGACATTAACATGAAATCACTATGAATCAACTAACTGACAGACAATATTCAGATTAATCACAGCAGACATTAAAAAAAAAAAGCTCTGTTCAAGGAGATGAGGAGAGAATGGAGACCTTTACACTAGAAATGAATACAAAGAGAGCAGGTAGATAGTGTGATAACACACTGGACATGGAGGATCTAGCATTTAATAATGTGAACAATGAAACATCAGATGGTGTGGTTAAATATCTTTGGAACGTCAGACAAAAGAGGACAAGGTGGAAGAGAAAGTAAGGTGAAATCTGTGAGCAGCTCAAGTGGATGAATCCAGGCAGAAGAAAAAGGAGGAGAAAAGAATGGCTGGGGGAGTAAGATGGAGCAATGAGCAGAGCCCAAAGTGTTTTATTGAAGAGAGAAAGGAGATGGGAAAAGAAGGAGGGGTTTACCTTGCTCTGGTTCCTGGTTCTGTGGAGGAGGAGTGCCGAAGGGAGTAGTTGATGAAGACGGGGAGGTAGAGTAGGTGGAAGGGGAGGAGGCTGGGCGGGGCAGGGTGCGAGGAAACTGAGAGGGCATGTAGATATCCTGCTGACTCTCCCATCGACCCTGAGGGAGCAGACAGAGATAATGTTGGATTTAAAAGGATGAAATATCTGAGTCGTACAGCATCCACAAGTAAAAGCACACAAATTACTGCTCCAAGCACAAAGTATAATTTATGTATAGCTGTTCTTGTCAACTAAAAGATGCAAGTTGGTTAGTTTCTACTTTCAATGTACTACCTGTGCTAATGCACATTATTTTTAAATAATAAATAAGCATATTAACTAAAAAAAAAAAACAACAACAACAACAGCAAAAACAAGAAAAAAAAACCAAAAAAACAACAACAGGAAAATACCCCTTTTTCAGATATACATGGTAACCCATATGTAAACAAATCATAAATTTTTTATGCAAATATAGGGTAAAAGCAAACAGGTCTTTCTGTTGATTTAAACTGAAAAACTTCAAACAGGGTTCCTAAACCTTTCGAAATATTGTTTTTTGGTCTTTCAACATGGTTTGTGTTCCAGTGTGCTAATGCACCTTACAATATGACATTAAAGTTGGGCCTTTTGAAGCATGTTGGCTGAAGCATAAAGCATAAGCAGACTAAGAAAAAGAAAAATTGTGTCACTTTCTCAAAACTCACTGTCAATAAATTATAAACTTATTTCAATTATAAACTTATTTAAATGATTAAGGTTGGTTACTTTGGTTCAGTGCTGAACTCTATAGTGTTTGGTGCTGAGATTAATCTGACTAGTATTACGTAGATAACTAGGGGTGCAACGATACACAAAATTCACGGTTCGGTTCGATACTTTGGTGTCACGGTTCGATATTTTTTCGATACAAAAAAATGTTCATGCCTTTTTAATTTGTCATTTATTAAACTTATAAATATATATTTTAACTCAAAAGTACATTTTTTAAATTTAATGTTGCTGAAACAAAAGTAATTTAAAAAATAAATATATCTCTGGGCTCTCAAAATTTCAAAATCCCTGGTAGCCCTTCGGGCAGGGACTCTTCAGTTTTTGGTAGCCCAAAATAAATTTAAGTAGCCCAAATAAAAAAAGAGAGCAATTTTTTGATTGATGTTTTGTTTCCTTTACAATATTATACATTAAAGTATAATATTGTAAAGGAAACAAAAAACAAATCAAAAAACTGTTGAAAAACAAATTACAACATTGTATAAAAATTACAATAATCAACTCAAATACTTGGTTCTAATTGAACAGAAATTTCTATGAACTTGTAAGAACTGTGTAGGACATGAATCAGTCTGTGTCAGATCCTGAATTTGAAATTTCCACTGAAGTCACGGGTAAGAGACAAGTGGAACCAAGATCTAGGCCATTTGCTTTTTGAAGTTTGCAAAGACTGCTAAATTTTGCCAGTGGTAGTTCACTCTTTGCAACATAGTACGCTGTTCTAAACAGATTTTTTCAGGTTTATTTTAGTATGTTATTTGCAATTGGTGTTTGTTCTGGGAAAGATATTGCAGACTGAGCAATAATGCATTTCTTGCATTTCTCATGGGTTCTAATGGGGGCCTTTCTTAAAATGACTGGTCCCAGTAACAAAGGCGCTTGTCGACTCAGAAATCGAGAGAAAACCAACAACACACCCGGCAGAACATTATGTTATTTACACGGGTGCACATAAGTGGTCCGCATTCGCTGTCAAAATAAAAGACGCGCTCCAGATAAGAAGTTGCAACGCGCGTTTGCGTCCATATAAAAAGCACTGTTTTTGTCCGCTAGAGTGGGATTTTCACGGCACATTCTGCACCACATCTCTGTGCGTTCATCATTTGTTTGAAGCCAGCTCACCTCCTGCAAACACTTTTCCGAGAATACGCGCTTCTTTTGTGGTTCGGACTTGGAGGTGGAGGAAGACCAAAGTAATTGCTTAAAGGAGCTTCTTCGACATCTTTAAGAGTTCTAAACAAATGTCTGTCCTCCTCCAGAAAATCTTATGTATGCAAACACGTGTTGCAACTTCATATCTTGTGCGCGTTTTTTTTCTTTATTTTGACAGCGAATGCGCACCTGCGGACCACTTATGTGCAGCCCCGGTTATATAGCTCATATTGCAGTCACAGAAATTCTTTTGTCCATGAAACCATAAAGCTGCACTTTCTTTTTGCCTTATAGTCTGATTTGTCATAACTTTTCCGTTTTGTGGTAAACTTTTCTTTGGCTGTCACTTCTTCACCCTGACCCGTCTTATTTGGCTCAGCAGAACTAAAATATATATCCTGCTGCTTTTACACACACACACACACACACACACACACACACACACACACACACACACACACACACATAACGGTCAGCGATTCTCTGCACGATCAACCTCTTACATGTTTAAGCTTGCTGCGGGAGATTTCACTTGTCATGTTTGCATAGTAAGCTAACGATTGATAAGACAATGTCAGAGGAATTGGTGCGCAAATTATCATCACTCACCAATCAGTACTGTCGCTCTCTATACACAGTTCGCGCGATTGCAAAGTGAAAGCAAAAAACAAGCGCAAATTCAAACGCGATTTCAATATGTCACATATTGACAGTGGCTCACCGATGCCAATGACATAATTACCCAGCTACATTTCCGAAAGAATGAGAAAAGCATTGACATATATGTAAATGACCTTTAAATTTGGTAAATATTTTTACGTTTGTTTGAAAGGCACTTCGGTTTTATTTTGAAATCAATGCTTTTATTTTGAAACAGGAAACTGGCACAAAACCGTTAAAGGGCTGTTAGTAACGTTTCTTTTAGGATATGGTAAAATAGTGTGCCTTAAAGTGAAAAATATGTACGTTTACTTTGCCAATTAGTACCTGGCTGACAGTGGCACAAGGTTTGTTAATGTTTCCTTTAACGGAATAAGTTACATGCAATCAAAATGTCATTTAATAGAGTTTATGTTGTTAACCTTGACCTTTATGTGTAGTTGTAAGTTAGTGAGGTGATATAATGAATTGAGTGATGTAAATTTGATGTATATGCTATATGTGAGCAGGAGAAATTTGTTTCCTTTGATCTTATGGTATTAATATTGCTGGTTTTGTTTTGCTCCTAGCTCTTACGGTGTCTTCACTGAATGTTTCAATAAAAACATTTCCAATAAAACCTCTGTGAAGCATCAGTATAAGAGACCATCATTCAGCCAGGGATGCTACAATATATTTTTCTTCCTACAATAGCCCGACGGGCAGGGCAGAGATAGATTTTGGTAGCCCGACTGGAAAATCGCTAGCCCCGGGACGTCGGGCTACCGATTTTGTAAGCCCTGTATCTGATTGAGGAATCACTCATCATTGGAAAAGAGAGTTTATTACAGAGAAATGGCTCTTTCCAAAATAAAAGCAATACTATACACTTCTTCTGGGCTATATTCTCAGCAGCATATTGTAGCGGGTCAGGGCTGTTCGGGGTTCTGTTTGTACAGTTATGTTTTGTTTATGTTGCCATAGTGACGGGTGACGCCCTCTCGCTGCGACGGTGTGTCCTTCCGGGGTCAGAGGGCGCCCTGTGTGTTGTAGTTGTTGCTGTGCGGTTGCCGCACTGAGCAGTTAGCTAGCGGCAGTGTTCTTCTGCAGATGTCAATAAACGGCTGTGCTCCCTGGCTAGCTCACGGGAAGCAAGACCAAACGACACCTCCGTCTCCTCCTTGTCTGAGCTCGCCACATTGGTGTCAGAAGTGGGATGATGGTGGCACCCCATGTTCTGACCCAAGTGACTTTTCCCCCGCCGGTCGTGACCGGCTGGTGCGCCAAAAGAAGGCACTTGGACATTTGCAGGACTTTGTGTGGGGTAATGGGGTCGTCGGGGACGACTGACCCCTTAGGTGGGGGCTATGTAGCGGGTCAGGGCTTGGTCGGGGTTCTGTTTGTACAGTTATGTTTTGTTTATGTTGCCATAGTGACGGGTGACGCCCTCTCGCTGCGACGGTGTGTCCTTCCGGGGTCAGAGGGCGCCCTGTGTGTTGTTGTTGTTGTTGCTGTGCGGTTGCCGCACTGAGCAGTTAGCTAGCGGCAGTGTTCTTCTGCAGATGTCAATAAACGGCTGTGCTCCCTGGCTAGCTCACGGGAAGCAAGACCAAAGGACACCTCCGTCTCCTCCTTGTCTGAGCTCGCCACAATATTAAACATATCAGGTCCCCATAAGGAGAATCATGTGCTAACGGCTGTCTAAATGACTCGGGTAAAGTTTGTAGCATGCATGCTTGTTGTTTTTGTCTGCTTCCACTTGTCTTTGCACTAGGATGATGTTGGCGTAAATGCGCAGTCATATTCGTTGTGTTCCCACTAGTGCTGTTAGCGTTAATCTCGTTGAAATGATGTTAAGGCCACAACACGGCAAATCTCCGTTAACGAGCTACCCCTGATCGCCCGTGCGTGGGGCTAGACGGCCAACACGTTAACGAGCTAACTGCGCTAACACACTAGTTCCCACCCATGTAATTGAGCATTGCGTGGCACATCCAACATACTGTTTCACTTTAGTCCATGACGCGCTTACCTTCAGGGTCATACGTCACATGAAAACCAAAATAATTCCAAACGCAAGATCTGAATGAGGGTGGGGGAGGTTCAATTTGCCATGTTGCAAGGAGAGCTTAACTTCTGTCTCCCCTGCGCTCTTCCTTCTGGCAATGCTGTCTGTGTTGAACGCTCAGTGGATCTGCGCTCGACAGTGCAGCCTAGGCGGAGTAGTCAAACGCAGATTCACTGAGCGCTCAACACAGACAGCATTGTCAGAAGGAAAGTTGATAAAATAAATTACAAATTTTGTATTGTTTGATACATATGCGTACTGAACCGAAAGCACTGTATTGAACGGTTCAATATCGATACGAATATCGTTGCACCCCTAGTAGATACATTTAACTAGAAAAAAGTTCTTCTTTTATTAATTAAACTAAGTAAATTAAATGACCACATAATTATCGGGTCTATTTAATAACTGAATGCAGTGTTAAATACAAAGAGGTAAAGTTTTTGATTTCATGCAATAATAACACAGCTCTCCTAGCTCTCTTTATGCACGCTAATGAAGAGAGCTTCCAACGTTGCACAGGCAACACTCCAGCAGTTACACAAACAGAAACACATGATTTTGTGCTGTTGAACAGTGGGTATTACCTTATCGTCCAGCAGGCAGGTTGTGGACAGGTCTTGTCTACTTCCAGACAGCTGACAGAAGGGACAGCCAAGAAAATATATATATATTGAGAAACATCACATCTTATTGCAATAAAATGTAATGCCATCTGTGCTATGATGGTCTGCCACTATATTTCATGCTTTACCCTGTTAACAGAAGGAGAGCTTATGCTCCGTCTGTTACTCTTCCCTCTGCTAGTCAACTGCTCCTTCACGGCCACTTCCTAAAACACAGTATTTTAATGTATATATTAGAAGAAAATATTAGAAGATCATCAATTAAAAAAAAAAAAAAAGCTGTGTGACTGGATGAATGCTTGCCTATTCATAATGTGGGTTTAAATTCAATCTACAGCTCTATTATTTATCTCCACCTACCTGTCTGAGTCTATCCAGTGTCAGAATGTTCTCCAGACTCAGGACACTCCGGAGGTATTTCTCAATGGCAGCTTCATCATCGCCTGACTGGCTGTTGTGTGCGCTTGCAGCGAGTCGGGCCAGCATCTCCCTGTCCTCTGAACCAGGAGCATCCTAAGGAGACAAAGCATCATAAAGATTAACAACATGTTTAATAATATGCTTGGCAAAACAATGCTTCTTCCCATTGGCCTTACCCCAGGTATGTTGGAAACCACCTCAAAGGTGACCCCACAGCCAGGTACGGTGCTGCGGGTTGACATCCTTCTGAGAAAGTTGTGGGCAAATCCCTGGCGGCCCGGGTTAACATTGACGCAGATCCTTTTTCTCAGCACCAGCTGCATGTCAGCAGG
This sequence comes from Maylandia zebra, assembly GCF_041146795.1. Taxonomy (NCBI): domain Eukaryota; kingdom Metazoa; phylum Chordata; class Actinopteri; order Cichliformes; family Cichlidae; genus Maylandia; species Maylandia zebra. Next base: position 6,763,316 of record NC_135167.1, read on the forward strand.
GTGACTGAGCTGGACCACCACCCGTATGGTCAGATAGACACGCTGCTCAGGATATGATCCCCCTCGACTGAGCTGAGGACACTCATGGACAGTGGAGTCCCAGGATGCCTCTGCTTTAACCTGTGGAGTGAACAGCTCAGTTACTACAAGGGTTTCTAATGAAAAGGCCTCCTTTATGAGAATTACAGGTTTATCCTCACCTCTCCATCGTAGTGTCTGACAATCTGTAGATCAAAAAAGTCATCCTCATCCTCTCCATTCAAGATAGCATCCCAGCCTCCAGCCTCTGGAACTTCAAACTGGTCTTGAGAGCTGAGGTCATCAGCTGGGGAATCAAAGATATTTCAAATTAACTTATATAAAAAGATAAACACTTTGTGAGATTCTGCACAATTTTGCAAATGACTGACTTACGTTTGAGATTGAGGAAGAGGACGGGGATGTGAGTCTCCATGCCAGGCAGAGGAACCCTTTTTAAAAAAAAAAAAAAAAAAAAATGTTGCTTAAACCTCTGTGTCTTAAAATGTTATAATGAATGCTAATTTCCAGCTCGATATTTCTGTTCTCAGACAGTAATCCTTTGCAATTGGCCTACATGCACCTCCTCAGTTCAAACAAGATACTTTAGCTCCATTCAAGCCAAGTTATTACAAACTGCAAACAGAAGGTTTGATGAGACTTCTGTGTTTAAACCAGAGTGTGTGCCTTATATGACCATATTAGGGATATCTGCGCTCACTGACATCACAAAGAGCCGTTTAAAATTTTAAAGCGGTTTGATACAGAGCGTTTAAAGCAGTCTGAAGCTGCAGCTTTAGGCTCACAGGGGCTTCAGCTGTTTTCAATAAGAACATCATTTAATGGGCTGTACCATTCAGCAGGTGCTCCAGGAATGCCGCTGCCAGCAGAGGGCACCATTACAGCATTTCTCTCCTCAGTTAGAGTCAAACGCCATTCAAGGAGCTGCGCCTCTCTCTCCATGTCATCTTCTGTTTTTTCTGTACAAAACATGCATGCATTAAACATTTCATTCACCTTACTCCACTTGCAAAGTGTAAATTGCTGTAACTGTGAATTAGGATCAGAAACAGTTGTTAAATACCTGTGCACATCAATATTTTGCATACTAATCTACGTATTTTTACCTGCTTTGCTAACCAGGCTCTGTAGGTGCTGATCAAGGTATTCCTGTCTCTTGGTGAGAGCACCTAACCACTGCCGCCGTAACCGTTCCAGGTCTCTTTCCTGTCCACCAAACAACTCAGTTAATCACTCCATCTTCTTCTTCAAGTCAGCTACTTCAAAGGTAATTTATGACTCAATGAAAGTGTAAATCACACTGTAGACAGAGTGGTCTACCTGATAACTGTCCATCTCATCTGCTTCCTGGTTTGCTGTGGTGTTTCTGATCTCCACACAGCCCACTGATACAGCGAGCACAATCTCTGCGATCAGGGGCATAGTGCCAGAATCCTGAACTGAGCGCACGTCCACCTGGATTCTTCTCGACTGACCCTAAAGGAGCATGAGGAGAAGGTTGAGGAGGATTAAGAAGACAAGACACTAGTTAGAATATTTAGAAGCCCGCTTTTCCAGTTTTCTGATTCAAACAGGTTGACTGTTTTTGTTGTGATGTGTCATCCTCACCTGCCGAAGCTGGAAGATTCCTCCGGTCCGCACATCTCTGGCAGGTACCACTTCCACTGGAACAAAGTCTCCATTCTCGTTTATCTCCAGGATTTGAATCCACAGCTCGAGCTTACGTGTTACCTCACTCCATCTACAAAATCAGACACTGTTTGCACACCTGTGCTCCTTGCAGAACAAGAATCTATATGTACTCTTTCTGTTATATCTACCTGTCTCGTAATGTGCGTGTCTTAGCTTGGATGATGCTGAGGTCCCACAGTGCGGGGTTTCTTCCAGCATCAGCCTGTCTGTGTCCGTACACCTCAATGGCGACTGCCCCTTCTGTAAGGTGCTCGATAAATTCCTCAGTTACGGACACAGCCAGCTCCTACATAAGCCCCCAAAAAACAAGTGCCATTCAGACCAATCCACAACACATTTTCACACAACTAGAAATCAAAATAGACACCGCTCAGGAAAGCTTCTTGATTTGTTGCAAGACTTGAAATTCTCGTCTTCCCTCCCATGTTTACCTTGCAGCTGTCAAACACCACCATGCAGTGTGGGTCCTTGTTGCTGGGTGATGAGGATGACGTGTCAACTTCGGGAGCCACGATGATAGGCTCAGGCTGGTCCCAGAAAGAATACTGACAGAAGACGAAGTTGGACAGGTACTGAGGAAGACCAGTAGCCTGCAGGATTTTAATCTGTGGATGACAAACGGGAAAAATGAGATGCCAACTAAACATACCTAATAGTCCAGGAAGTATTGGGAAGATTCAGATGGTCTGAATGCACTAAATTTTCTGATGAGCTATGAGTCTTACCATGCAGACCAGTTTGCGATCCTGAACTTCAATGTCCTGGTTGTTGTCAGGCTCATCTCCTCCAGCCATGTTATCCTCTAAGCCCCCTCCAACTCTTACCACCTCCACATGCAGGCGACCTGCAACCTAAACACAGCAAGAAAACATCCTTTAGCCTTTAGTATAAGAAAAATACTTTTTTTTTAACGGGGAAAGATGCAAAGCTGTTTTAATAGACTTCATGAATAAAAGTACAGACTTGAAAATGAGAAAAGCATGTCAATTTTTCCCAGAATTTGTTCCTTGTCCCCAAAGACTTCCTGTATCTCTGGCTGTTCTATTCTATAGCTGCTCATTCACCACTCAGATTTCAAATGCAATCATGAAAATCAGCTGAAAGTTTACATCAGCTTCCTGGAGTCAATTTTTGCTATCAATCTTTTAACATTTTACCAACACAATTCCCTGAATATCATGCAAACTTTTACTTTTAAATTCTGATCTCAGTGAAACTCTTCCTGAGTCACAGTGAAAAGCGTAATACCATACCAAGTCTAGAGACTGTTTCTGTAAGTCAGGGCTACTTCTATAAGAAGAAATTAAGGAATTAAACTGGTGACAAATTGTGTTCTACCTCTCCTTTCTGGTTGATGATGGGAACAGCGTACTGCAGTTTGACGTCATAGAAAAGACAGGAAAGGAAGACGTTGGCGACGCCGATCAGACTGTGGTTTTCTTGCTCATCAAAAAACGGGTCCGCTCGGCGTAAATATGGACACATTGCCTGGACAAGGAAAATTTTAATAGGTAGATGTTAGAGATGTGCTTATTATGTGTGACTTCATAAGATTCCCAATAAGTTTACAATGAAGCTATCATGGTGGCAAATGGCTGTTAACTCACCTGGTCGTCTGGATTATTTAAGTGGTAGTCCTGCCATTCCTGGTACAGCTCTCTCATGTCAACCAGACGGTTCTCCATCTTCTCCAAACTCCAGATCTGTTTGCCCCGACCCCGTCTTCGAACCTGGATCGCTGGTTCACTGAGCACTGCATCCCTCTACACACAGACATACTTATAAGCTTTTGGGAACACCAGAGGACAGGTCACCCACATGTAAGGTCTTCATGTTTGTGTTTACGACCTTGCGGTTTGCATTAAGGTTGTCTGATGGGATCTGCAGAGTGACTCGGTACTCTGTGTGACGTTCCAGCTCATCTGCAATGAAACAGGCTTCTTGTACCAGGAGGTTCGCCCTGACTATCTGCTCCCTCAACCTCCGAAGACTCCTCACCAACACAGCCTCCCTGCAGAAGGACAACAGGTGGAAAACAACATGAAGGGAGACAGGCGAACGGATGGATTAGGAAAACCAAGTTGGTATTAATCAGCACATTATGCATATTCCTAAAATTCAAAGAAACTCACCTGTCCTCACTCCACTGCCTCAGTCTGCTCTGAGCACTGCTTGAATGGCTCATCCCTCCTATACTGAGCCTCTCCATGCTGCGATAGTGAGATTGCTGTCCTGGACCTTGCTGCCCAATTGTTGGCCCTCCAGACTGACCTGTGGACAGGCGTTCTGGGTTGAGCTTCTTACGCAACTGCTGGAGCTCCTGCTCGTACATCTGCCTCTGTCGCTCCAAAGCAGACCGCTTCTCCTCTTCGTGCTGCCTCTCCAGAGACTGGAGGACTGCCTGCATGGGGTCTGAATTGACACAACGTTGAGAAGTCAGACAGGAAGTGAAAAAGACATGCTGTTTTCCATAATAGTGTCCTAATACATCTTACCATTGCTGCCCAGGGCTTTCATCATGACCTCTGTCTGGGCAAACTCATACGAGAAGCTGACTTCACTGGACACTTCACTGGCTGTATCACCATCTGCATCCAGCTGTTCACTGCTACCACTGTTCTTCATCACGCCACCTTCACCCTCTTCATCATCTGCAGCCCGAGAGCGCCGCTTAGGCAGGTTGATCCTGAAAGTGAGTTAAATGCATTCATCCATGACTCAAAAATATTTTATGTAACTTTAACAAATAGCCCAAACCGATTGATGGGAGGTTTTTTAAAGACTTAAAATATAAATTAAATAGAAAGAACAGCGGTTACCTAAAGAAGTGGTTGTTTCCCCAGAGGATTCGGTCCCCATGGTGGAGTTGCAGAGCACTGGTTACTGGAGAGCCATTAACACACGTCCTGTTTAAAAAAAATGGTGACAATAGTTGGGAGTTGCATTTATATTTTTAAAGAACCTCAAACAGAAGCTGAAGCAACCGACTGAAGAAAACATCTCTTTTGGTAAGAGGACTTTAACCCTGGTGGGGTTAACTACACTATGTTTAGCCTCATCAGCATAGGGCCTGTATAATGTAGCAAGTTCCAAATAACCAGGACATCTTTTTCTTATCTGGCTTTACTTTGTAATCTTACATGTTGGACGTGTATTTGTATTTTATAGCTTATTTAACACCGATGTACCAGCCAGGAACTGCACATACAATTAGGTAGTAGCTAAATCTAGCACAAGGGATTGTTTCTCTCATGAGAATGTTTTTGTGAACGGTCCCTGACAAATACAGAGTAAAACTAAACTTAACTACTCTAACATAAGCAACGCTCACACGAAGGCATTTATTAACTAAATAAGTCAACCTAATGTTTCCCAGTGTAGTTACAAGTGTGTTCACATAAACTAGGCATTTTTGCACAAGGGTGACAAATTGTATATTTTAGAAAAGACAGCTATAACTTTAGTAAAATAAAAAGAAGCCAAATGCATATTACAAGCAGTTTAGCAACATATTTGCTGCAGTCTTACTAGATATAAAGCAGTCAGTGTGAGACAGGAGAAATAAAGTATGTATATAGGTTTGTGTAGCATAAAGATATCCTTATGCAATTTAGAACTCTTTTAGCACCTTTTCCCAAGTGATGGTGCCGAACTATTTGAGAGTAACAGATAAGTAGGCTGACCTCTAAATTCCACATAAAGGTCAACCAGAAAAAGGACTATGTGTTTCTGTAGCCAGCAGGAAGGGGGGGAAAAAGAATCAGGATATAAATTTCACTCCACTGGTCACAAGTTAATAAGGGAAAAATACAAGGTTTAGAATGATTGCTGAAAACTACTGACTCTCTCTCTGTGCACTGAGGCTGGTGAGAGAAGCCAGCTGGCCAGTGGGCAGTGGTTTTGTATGTGCTGATCTCTTATTTTGAATATAACCTGCTGAGAAATAAACCACCTTTAGAACTTTAAAAACCCTAATTTTAATCCAAAGTTACCCAATTAAAACCTTGCAGTGTAATTCTCTGAACTTTGTTTGTGTTACGTTTGCGTTCCTTACCTAGCGTTGCGGTAGGGGGCGAGAATCACAGCTGCCTCTGCTGTGATGTCAATGACACAGTGCTCTGCCTGGATACCCATCCCGCACAGCTGAATGTCCTGGGAGTCTGCTGAGCCCACTTTTGTGTGTTCCTGAGATGTTCAACATGTTACAATCAGCTGACCCAAACAAAAGGGGAATAAAGAGCCTGTCTAGAGGAACACATCACAAATCTATGGGATGTTCCAGTTATAATTACAATCACAACTGATCTAAATTTTACTCCTTAAACTTTATCTGTTCTAATCGAGCCCATCAAACAGCAACATTATTATGTTTCCATAACAGCTGGTTGCCTTTCAGGTTTCGTATAAATGAATGAAATTTCCTCTTAAGCGTTTTCAAAACCCAGTGCAAGTCACATGACAACTGGTTCTTCTTCAGCTTGCTATTAAGAAAAATGAAACTTCAGTTTCTATGATTCAAACTGTGTAAAAAAAAAAAAAAAAAATCTCTTACACATCTGATCAAATTTAGTTTTTAGAGGACAAAGACTGATCGCTCATTAAGCTGCAGTTACACAACTCTGGTTTAAAAAAAAAAAAAAAGTCAGGAATAATACTTTAGAAGGCATTAGGTAAAGCATGATGGGGACTCTGTATGTGTCTGTGTGTTCATGCAAACCTTCAGGTAGTACACAAGCAGTTCATTGAGTGCAGGATCAGCATTAAGGTTGACAAGAAAACTCTTATCGTCTCCAACTTTAATCCCTGAAGACTGAAGAGAAATACCCAGACTCTCCAGCTGCTTCTGACGCTCCTGCGCACGCGCACACACAAAAAACATCAGACTTTCAGCTTTTAAAGTATCTGAATGATGCAGTTTGAGAAAATAAAGACACTGTGCACTGTAATTATTACACTGAATAAAAACAAAATCAATTACATTTGATGTTTCTTGTGCATCTCACCTGTGCAATCTCCTCAGTTTTGCGAAGCTTCTCCTCCCACGTGACCGTCATCTCTTGAATCAACTTTTCGGACTCCTCCAGACGGTCTTTGAGCTCTGGAGCTTTCAAAGACTGGCGATAATAAAGCACATGACAAGCAGGTGAGGCAAATACTTCAACACGGTGATTGCTTAGATTGTGAAGATCTCTCACCTCTGCCTGTGTCAGTTGCACTCGTAGTTTTTCGACTTCCTCTCGGAGCTCCCTGATGATGCGAGCGTTGGGATCTTCATTAACAACAGCATGGTTAACTATGTTCTTTGCTCGGTCGGCATAACGTAGTGTCGACAGCGTCTCCTCGTAGTTGTCTGCCGCTGGACTCACAGTAGCAACCATTGCTGTCCGACTGTTACCTCCCAGGCAGTCCTGGAGAATTCATAAGGGGGGAAAAAAAGACAAAAGTAAAATATAGAGGAAAAAATGCTATAAAATGTTTTTTGCTCAGGTGGTCGTTTATGTTTATCATACCTTCAGTAACCATGTCAAAACAGAGTCTCTGTAAGGAACAAACTTGGTCTTGTTCTTGGCAGTTCCTTGTTCAGCCAGAGCTGAGATCACTAGACCCAGAGTAGTGAGGGACCTTGCAAACACAAAGAGAAGAGACCAGCTGATGGACTGATAGCAATCATGTAGCTCTGTCTGCTTGTGTGTTGAGATACTTTAACGTCAGGCTTGAATGACCTTGGAAGAAATATAACCTTTATTGGGAAAACATTTAAAAAACTGTTTATGTACTGTTTCTCTGTATCCATGTTTTAATTGCTTCATTACTTGTTGATGTTGCTTCCTTCCTTCAGGCGCTCTCCTGCTGCTCCAGTCTTTGCTGCTCGCTCACTTCCAGCCAAGTCTACTAGGCTCAGCCGACTCACCTTTTCCCCACTCGTCTACAGAGATACAGAAAGAGCAAAAAGGAAAATAAAGTCTGATTACTGTCCCATTTGTTGCTGCATCCATGATGCCTTATGCACTAGAGATGCTCTAGCAGGGTCCTGCAACCTGCGTTGGTGTTTCTGTCCACTGTAAAATGTATTTGTAAATGTATTTTTTTTCCCTCCTTTCTCTGACTTTCCACTGATGTTTTTTTCCCCAGTGTAACAAGCAATGGAACAAAAAGCCATGGTGTTCCTAGGCTGGTTTAAAACATATCCAGGGGTTGCAGTAAAGATGATTAGGCACATCTGAATTAACTTCACTTACTTCAGAAAGCCGTAACACTGACCCACAAGGGGTCTGACAAATCTCTAATAACCCTTAAGGAGGCTGATTTTTAAGCAGCTACTACCTGAACACATTTCTGTATGCTTTGAAGTTTAACTGAGCAATATCCATTCTTGTCTTCTATACTTCTGATTCTTGTAATTCTACCAACCAGAGCACACCGTTATCTTTCAGTGTCTTGATGACAGTTTCCCTCTGTGTCTTCCCAAGGGCTGTTGAAGAGGTGGATATCACATCTCTATCTGTATGCCACATCCACTCCTGATTGTGACAGGTCAGCAGCTGACAAGGCTGAATCTAACACCTGATCAACACCTGCTGACAAGCCAAAGCAGCCCATCGGCTAAATATCAGCAGATGCAGTCCTCCGTGTGTGTCAACTGTGCACTTGTCAAGCCACCTTGCTTTTCTGCACACATCAATGTTTTAACAAAGTCGCATACAATGTCATGCAATTACTGATCAGCTAAGCGGCTGATGATCTGTGGTGTGACATGTCTGAACTTTACCAGGTGTTCTTATGTCGAGCCTCCAAAAGGTTTTGGCTGAATGTGCACACAGATACAATGATAATGGTGTTCTTGTAAAAGAACTGGTTCACTCCCACTCCCACATAACTCCATAAATCTCTATCAAGTCCACACTGCTCCACTTCAGTTGCAGCCTTGCAGACTCAACAAGCCAACTTCACAAGATGAGACTACCTGCTCCCTTACCAGAAGAGTAACCCCAGTACACAAAATGCCAAATTCATTACATGATTCACACTGTGCTACGGGTGAAGCCGAATATACTTAACCTTCTACTGCTTTAGTTTCAGTGTTGTGACCTTTAGGCTCTTCTGGACTGCAAAGAAACATTTCAGCAAATACCATCCTAACTATTCTTTGACATCACTGGTTTTAATTAAAACAAAAACAAGCTCTTTCTTTTTAGTGTATATTCATCATTTTTCTGATTCTAAACTTTCATCAAAATCTTTACAAGTTGTTCAACATTTCAACAAGCTTGACTATTGAGACTTAAAGCTGACCTACTATGAGGATTTTTAGCTTTTATTCTTGGAGATTTATTGAATCTGGTTCGCCTACTGTCTGAAACAAGCGACTTTAGCATCCTTTAAGCCAGCGGTCCCCAACCTTCTTTACACCACGGACCGCTTTATATCCGACAATATTTTCACAGACCAGTCTTTAAGGTGTCGCGGATAAATACAACAAACTAAAACCAGTACTGGTGCCAAAAAAAACAGAAGATTTATTCATAACATAGAGGAAAAGACCCAGGGTTAACAGAATTAATGATTAAAAAAAGATTTAAAAAAAAATAATGCTAAAAAACAATAGCAACCTTGAAAACCATAAATTTCACACCCAAGCCTCAACTCTCGCGGCCCGGTACCAAACGACTCACGGACCAGTACCGGTCCGTGGCCTGGGGGTTGGGGACCGTTGCTTTAAGCCATTAGAAGCAACTTAGAAGCTGAAAAACAAAAAAACTGATGCTCTATATATCTGACAGTATTACCAATATTGTTATTTGTGTTTCTGTCTTTTCTGAATGGCTGACTCTCAAAAAAACAAAAAGCAAAAAAAAAACAAAACAAAAAAAAAAAAAACCACACCCCCCCTTCCCCCCCCAAAAAACAAAAGAAAAACCAAGAACAAAAAACAACCAAAGTCTGAACAACAGGCCATAGTTAAGGGGTGGGCAACTCCAGACCTCAAGGGCCAGTGTCCTGCAGGTTTTAGATCTCACCCTGGGTCAACACACCTGAATCAAATGATTAGTTCATTACCAGGCGTCTGGAGAACTTCAAGCCATTTAAATCAGCTGTGTTGGATCAATGACATCCAAAACCTGCAGGACACCAGCCCTTGAGGCCTGGAGTTGCCCACCCCTGCCGTAGGGGCTGCTATGCTCACTGGCCAAGCTGCACCTGAGCAGGAAAAAACCCTCTGAAACAGAGTTTAGGGCAATCTGAAATCTCGGCTAAGAAGGATTTCGAGCATATAAGGTGATGTCATGGTTAGAAATACAACCATGACTAATATGAGAATACACTATTGTAACCTATTTTATCAGGATATATAAATGAAAGAAAATAAGGAAAATCATAATAAGCTAACTTTAGCCATGTGTTCTGTTACATGTTTTTCTTTTATTACATACAGAAAAGCTTTTCTACATTTTTTCTACACTACATTTCGCAGCAGTTTGTTTGTAGTTGTGAGAATGTGTATGTGTTACTATAAAATAAACATTTGTTAAAGGGGTTTTCATTGTGCTTGGAAAGCAAAGCAACCTTATCTTGAGAAGCGGATAAGTTCAATCTTAAATCCTAAACAGCTGCATTGCATTGTCACCTTGAAATCTCAGGTAAAGTAAACTCAAACTTGAATTCTGAAAAGACTCGCTTATGAGATAAAGCTCACCCTCAGGGACAAGTGATACAGATCAGCCTCACACCAGCACAAGTGTAGATCCCCCAGGACTGAGCAAATTGTTAAACAAACAAGAGATGTTTATCCGTAACAGAAAACTAGACCTTTTTTAAATAATGCCCTGAACTGAGAAGTCATGTTAGACAGCTACAGAGAGCGGGGAGGCAAAGCTGATGACTGAATAGCACTACCACATGAGAAGCCACAACCTTTTGTAATTCAGTAATTTTAGCTCCTTACTACATCATCAACGATAGGATCTGTAGCCCGGAAATATAAGACTTGGAGATAAACACAAAAGTCTACAGTACCCTGACACTTTTGTCTTGTTCGAGTCTTAACATCTAACTAGCTATTCGAATAGTAAAAAGAGGAAAATACTTTATTATTAAAGCAGGGGAGTTGATACTCGAGTCAGTAACAAATGTAATGCTGTAATGTGTCTGCTCATAAAACGAGTGTCGGGGCATCAACACACAGATACACATGGTAAGAAATAGGGTCAACTCTGCAGTGCAGAAAACAACTGCTGGAATACATTTTAAAAACTCTGCATTATACTACACAGCCTGCAAAGTGTTTTATGACACAGAGAAACATCAGGAAACCATTGAGATATAGATAGGTACACATGGCCAAAGCGCAAACAAATTTGACCTTTGAGTTGAAAGCGTGGCTGAAAAGTCCAAACAGGACAGGATACTGAAAGGAAAACCAGTGACAAGATTCTGAGTGTCAGAATGACTCATCCAGCAACAGGTGATTCTGCTACTTGTCAAAGGTTGCCTCTTATTAACCTGCCCCCAACACAGGCTGCGTCATTTGAGGGCGGAGATGAGCTCCAATTCAAAGATCAACGGTCACTATTTCTTTAAAACTGGGGACAGATTATATATTTAGATTGAAGAAACTTGGAAGCTTAAATACGTGTTGAATATTGAAGTTGACTACCTTAAATGGTGTTCTCAGGGTCTCAGAAATACTGCTTACCACTGCCTAACAGGGTTTCAGTGCCATGAAACGAGTCCAACTCCCTAATGACTAATGCTCTGCTAGTCAAAGGATCACAAAGCAACCTAAATATTGCAGTCAGCACGGCAAAAACAGAAATAAAATTACTCAAATTGCACTGAATGGTCAAAATTGTGTTCTTTGGAATAACACAAACCAGTAGAGATTTTTAATCTGATGTTCACTTATGACGGGATAATAAAATAAAATATAGTGTTAAAAGTAGCAGAAGGATGTGTCAGCTAAGTGATTCACTCACTGACTACACAGTTTATGCGTTTGCTGTCTGTTAGACTTTGTTCAGCTTGATGAACCTACCGGCGAATTGTCTGGCCAACTCAGTGACTGACTCTGGGCGTGACTTGAAAGGAGAGCAGGCTGTATCAACTGACAAACTCACAGTCATGTCTGTGAATTATTAACAGGACTTGCTGGTAGCAACTCTAGCTGGAAATAAGAGCAAGGATCAGGAGAGACTAAGTGGGTCAGTCAGGACGGAGAATTAGTCATTTAAGTCTTTTCTTAAGAGTGCCTGGTCACATGGCGGAGCTGACATCATCCCTTTTTTCTTGTGGTTTAGATATTATTAAAAATAGCAGAAACATTATCGCACCCCAAAAAAGTTCAGCAATCATAATGATTAAAAAGTAAAGTCTCAATCATTTCTAAAGCTTTAGATTTCTCGTGCCCAGCAAATCCTTGCAGGCCTTTTGAAGAAAATCTATGTGTGATTGATGTGGCTAGACAGTGTAGAGCATATTTGAGAGCTTAGAAGTGGGTGGATGATGCAGCAGCTTGATGGTGCAGGGATGAGATTATGGCATGGGGACTGAGGGAACATGGTTTGAATCCAAGTTGGAACAGATGTTAACTAGTCATCTTTATAAATAACAGACCAGTCTTGTGTGAGCATGTGTGTGTTTGTGTTGTTATATCTTACCCCAGACTTTAAATCTTTGAGTGTGTGTGTGAGAATAATGTTGAAGACTGCATGCGATCGACTGCTCTCCTCATTCATGTTGGTAGCAGCGACAGTGCGTGACTTATTGCCCTCTGACATTAGAGACTCGATGTCCTGAAGGAAGAAGACACAATAAACAAACAATACAATCATTTTCATAGTTTCCCATTTTGCTTTAATTTCAAAAACAGATTACATGACAGTATTTTACTAAAAAAAGAAAATGCTAAAATATTTTGCCATGCCTTCATAAAAACCACTATTTTGTCACATAAAAGAGAAAATGTGACAAGCATCATTACAAAGCTCAAACTCCAACCTTTAATACTTATGCAGCGACAAGTTCATGAGTGAGGATGGATGGATGCAGAGATACTGTAACCATGACATTTAGCTGTAAATTATAAAATTGTTTGTTTCACTTTTATTTGAACGTGCTTTACCTCACTCCAAAGAATAGTTGTCAACATGGCCATAAATTACACGGCACATTCTTCGCCTATTTTTATATTTTATAATGATTATAATTTATAACTAGTGCGGTTGAATCGCCTGAAAATCACAATATAAAAAAAACAAAATGTTATCACCATTTTTGATTTGGTTGGTGAGACTACTAACATTTGGTACTTCAAGTGATATAAATACTCAAAGAGGACGGTGAGAGGAAATGGCAGCAAGAAACTCTGTTCAGGTGTCACAGAAAATCTGAAGAACTGATCAGACAGGATGTGTGGTGCAGTGCTGCATGGTGGATGTTTGGGGTAGTAGGTGACATAAATGCATGAAAGGTTTTTTTGTTCAGTGAATTGTTTTTACCTTGTAGCTGGCCACTGCTAGTCGAGACAGGCCATCCACGTATGGACCCAAAACTTTATGTTCTCTCACCCGCAGTGTTTGCCTACCCCTGGGCATAGAAGAAAATGAGGTTTAAAACAAAGACACGCAACATGGTCACTCGTGACCAATTGCATCCAATGCTTGAACAATGATGTCCAAGCAGGGGAGGCAGTAGAGGCTAGGCTTGCTCTGGTAACCAATAGAAGTCCACAGTGCACAGTTCACACTTTGTGAGCACTTGGCTCTCTGACCCCAATTCTAACTTGCCGCAGATCTAAGAACTTCATCATTATCTGACCCACAGCAGAGCGCATATGGCAGTCAGATGGTCTGCTAGTCTTTGGTCCGTTTTATTGAGGTTAAAAGTCATGCAGTGAGTGAAGGTCAAAGGTTATAGTGTCTGGGACAGCAGGCACAGGCCTGGGGTCCTGATTTACAGCTGACCTGCTGGACACGAACCGGACAAAAACAGTGACTGCAGGGCAGAATGCTAATCTTTTTATGCACTGACCACAGCAGCTGGTGGATCCAGAACAAATGACAGACTTTCACTGATTTATCAGCTAATCTGAGTTTATGTTAGAGCAGAGCTGCAAGCTGGTCATTAACCAGAAAAGTAGACTTACAGCAGATGTATTTTAGTTTATTGGAATTGTCATTATCATTATTAATGTGCATTTTTTTTTTCAAATTATTTGGAAATAAAACATTTAGCGTCTAAAATATTAGAAATATAAAACATTTTCTATCAATGTTTCTCCAAGAACAATTTCAGGGGTTGTGCCTGACATGCAGGTCAAACTCTCCAGATATTCAATATACAATAAAGTCAAATGCAGAATATCTTCAATCATTTTTGCTTGAAGAATGCCTTGAACAATTCTACACTTTCAAAACAGTTTCACATGCATTTTCTAAGAATCAACTTATTAATAAACTGAACAATAAATTTAAATGTGTTCTTATTCTTCAGTGCCTGTGTTTACAGTCTTTTAAATATGTAAAAATGAGTTTGCATTTGAAAATACACCGAAGACTGATGTAATTCTACACCTGCTGGTGCTGTTACAACCTTTGTGGGTTTTACAGTGAGTCAGCTCTAAGATGCTGAATCTAGTTTAATAGGATACTAATATTAGAAAGGCAGAATCTGCATTATAAGGATATGAGACGAAAGACAAACGTTCTGTAAATCTAATACTCTATTGATTTAAATTTGGCTCGTGGAAGGGAACTCAACCAAAGGCAACTACTGAATTGTTTAGGATTTATCAGAGCTGCCACACCTTTCAAATGAAAAACGAAACCACCCACACATTTGTAAAAGGGCTGATTGAGGAATGAAATCATACCCTTTGGGATCGAGCAGATCTCGGACCTTCTCATTGTAGATCTCCATGTAGGAGACCTCAACAGTGAAACTCTCCTCCTCCCGCTGTTCCTTCTGTGTCCGTTCAAACAAAGCACTGCACAGTCGAGGTATCAGCCCTGGCTGATCCACTGAGCCCATCATAGTGTACGACTTTCCCGAGCCTGCAAACACGGAGACAAATACTCCAGTTTCAGGAGACTGACTGCAGCAGGTATAGTTAAATGTAAAATAATTTCTTGTCTTTGTGGCAGCTGATACAAAACACTGCCACTAACACACAAAGTAATGATGGTACGATTGTGAAATTATTAAAGAATGATTTCACCTGACAAACAAGTAAAAGGTTCGACTCATTATGACTCATGTGTAGACAGTGGATCAATTTATGAGCTCCAACTTGCTGTCGCAGGGTCAAGATTATATGTAAAGTAAGAGTATGATAAGCGCTCTACACATTATGGGACATGAGATATCTGAAACATGTGCATGTATTTTAACTTCTGTGTCTTATTTGTACTGAAGAAATGCAAGTCGGTACAAGTGGTAGTCCACAAAGACACTCCTAAAAAAGCTTTAAGGCAATAAAATATAGATAGAAATCTGCCACATACTGTAACCAACCCCTGTTGTTAAGTTAGACGCTCTGTCATAAAATAAGATTCACCATAAATATGTGAGTTGTCCAAGTGTAAATTACCAGTTTGTCCATAGGCAAATATACAGGCATTGTAGCCCTGGAAGGCATTGTGGAGAAGACTTTCCCCAAGGCACTGGAACACCACCTCCTGACCTGCAGTTAAGTGGCACAAACAGACATAGTCTGTATAACTGAAGCATATATTTAGTTAACACATCTGGTAGTGATATTTTAATGCAATTTCTTTTTGAATGATTAAAATAAAAATTTACATACCTGCAAATTTTTCCTTATCTGTCTCATCCATGGACCAGAAACAATAATCATAGGCAAAAACCTGTAAACACACAGACAAAACAGCACCACCATGACATGTTATACTGGAATATGTAGTCGCACAAGCCACCACAGTAAAAAAAAAAAAGGTGTATATTGTGTTTTTAAATGCTCAAATGCTCAAATTGTGTAATCATAGCGACCATCAAGTCTCAAACGACGATAAAAATAATCACACACAGCAAAGAGAACCAGTGGGAAAAAACATTCAGTTTCTAGGGAACAAGTATTGCCTCAGGATTAAAATAAAGGTTCATAAATTAAACAAACCATTTTGGCAATAATGGTTTTACAAATCATTACTTTATATCGCTGCCTGTATGGTTGCACACAGCTCAGAAACTGAGCTGAAGTAGTACAGCGGTGCCTTTGTTTAAAACAGATGATTCACAACCATGGAATTAGTGTTGAAAATGTCTGTGTGTGTATTTGTGTGCCGTTACCTTGGACTGACTCCTGATGATGTTGGGAGGATCGAGGTCAACGGGAACATGTGGAAAGACAGAAAGACGGCATTTAGTGCAAATTAAAAGGATGCAGTAGGATGGGCTTTCAAGGCTAATTTTGACCCTAATGTGTAGCAAGCAGAGATAAAAAGAGAAAGAAATTTATATGTGGGTGGACAGACAGGCAGACTGGATTAATGTCATTTGCTTTAGGCTTTCCTTGTTTTAACATTTACTTTAAAACATAGCCATTGTTGTAGTTGTTTACAGCTTCTGTGTCACATGTCAAAAACAGCCTCTCGGGGGATTTGGGTGTGTATCTGGGTGTTAGGGTGGGCGCTGCATTCATCTCTGAGGGCGTAGTAAATCGTTTCAGGAATGCGTGTGTGAGAATAGCACTAGATGTGTGAGATAGAGGGGTACTGAAGCTGGCAGTGTGTTAACCTTTAAAAAGAAGTGGAACAGCTCTGTATATCTGTGCAAGCTTTTACAGAAAAACTAAGGAAATATATACACAAGCAGCCTCAGTCATACACACGACAGACATCACGAGCTTTTAGCCAACAGCTATGTCCTTCAAAATGGTTTCCTCCAGTAAACAGACGGGAACTCCATCTGGTTTTCTCTGCATAT
The DNA here is from genome assembly GCF_041146795.1 of Maylandia zebra. NCBI lineage: Eukaryota > Metazoa > Chordata > Actinopteri > Cichliformes > Cichlidae > Maylandia > Maylandia zebra. The sequence goes on from NC_135167.1 coordinate 6,779,987, forward strand.
GAGGAAATGTCAGTACAGGCTAACCTAATTTTAAATAGTATGTGCTGAAAATGAATTATAAGCTCTTAAGCTGGCAAATCAATAACTCAATAACATAAACATTTGACATCAACCTGCTCCACAGATTATAAGAAATACATAATTTAGAGCATGGTTTTACATTATTATATGCATGAAGTAAATGAGTATGTGTCTGTAAATATGTGCAGACACATATGTGATTCCAGTTTCCACATCTTGGAGTAAAAGTGGACTGTTCAATCAATTCAATAATTCTTACTTCCCACAAAAAACACAACAAAATGTGTGAATCTGAGTGTGCAGAGAAAACCAACCATTTTAGAATTGTCATTACAATATGAAGTATGACTGAATACTGGTAAATCAAGCCTGGTGTAAGGTTACTAGCAGCCAGCTTAACTGTCAAATCTCCTAAGGTGCTTAAGCACAATAATTATGCAAGTTCACTTCAGGCCACATTTTACAAGATGGATCATTTAAACTTAGGCAAGCGATCGCATTTGACACATTTGCTGAATTGGTGCCAAGACGCCGTTATTACTTAGTGAGAAAGAAAAAGAGCTGGAGGCCATACACAAAACATTCTACTGCAGCAACTCAACTGGATTTTCTACTCTGGAGGAATCGCAATCATTTTGTTTTATATGGTTTACTCACACCCGTTCTAAGTGCCAATCTCTTTTGATCAGCATTGCACTTCACGCTGCATTCCTATTGGTTTGTTAGTCGACACGGGTCAAACCAGGGCTCACAGCATGAGACAGTCATCCTAAATTTGACACTGTCTGAATTTTGTCCCAGGATTTATCTATTAAAATGTCCTACCCTGAACCTCTCACAGTGCTACACAGGACTACCAATCTGTGGTTAGGGTCAGGCCGAACTCTCAAAGCATACTAGTGTGACCCAGGCCTGCAGATTCTTTTCAAGATCAAGATTGTTCAGTGTGAAGCCACAAGCACTGATTAGATTGGTGTTCCCTGAGAGAGGGAGTCTCTGGCAGTGCCTGTGACTCCTTCTACCATAGTTCATATTCACTTCAAATGCAATAAGGTTTTGTCTGTTGTCCTTTATTCTATTCATCCTAACTCTCCTCTCCTGTCACCTTCTTCCTCCATTAGTGCAGTGGTGGTGCTGCCCAAAGGGTGAGGGCAGCTGTCAGCCAAAGAGCTGCATCAAGTCAGATCATCATCTGACTCGATGGCTTGAGGAAAGAGATTTCTAGCGGTTTAAAAACCCACACTCAGAAATACTTCTGCCACCAAGGCCTACAACCTTTCACCGGCTTCCTTCTAAAACACATTACTGTACAGCTTAACATTCGGCAATGAAAACCTTGCTTAACCGAACTGTTCCCATTAGCATTAATCCTTTGTCTAAATATCTGAAACACATTTAGGCCCTCATAAAGATGGCATCACGAGAAAACACACTTGCACAAAGACATCCTCACACCTGTTTCCTTTTACCCATGCACATTCTTTATAAACCACTATAGCTGCAGTTCTTGCACAAACCAGCCAGCAATCTGTAACACTTCATATTTCACAGACGTTCCACTGCTGATGTGTTGCATTCAGAGAGCAGATGCACGCAGACCGATTCCTATCTGCTGTGTAATTGATACCAGTAGCTATTCTTCAATAAGTATCCAATCAGGACTTCCTACAAATGTTTTAGAGGGTTTTGTCAATGCTAAAAAGTGAAGTTTATTTAAGTTCCCAAGTTAAAATTCATTAATAACATTTACTCTCTTAAAGCACAAAAAAGGGGATGAGGTAGGAGTAATTTTATACACTATAGTTGTCATCCACACCCTTATTTTCAGATTTTTATTTTTTTTAAATCCTATTCTTGGGGGCTTTTCAGAAGTCTCCCTGCAGATGCATCTCCAATTCAAGGATGAAGCTAACTTGACAGGTTTTGACATACACAGTGATGACAGCTGTCACAATTGCTTCAAAGGCTGCTGGCAAGAAGGGTCACCCATGTTTTGCGTGATATGAAGCTAGGGACCCCCCCTGACCAATGAGCGAGGAGAATGAGACGGTCAGGAGAGCTGTGAACCCGCCTCGTGCACTTCTATTAGTCCCTCCCTGCTTCGGCCTACTCCTCTGCTCTGATCGCCGTCATTTAAAAAAATAACTTAATGCATGGCTGCTTCCCCCCCCCCCCCCTCTCTCTCTCTCTCTCTTCTGTTCTTGCATTCCTGCTTTCTCTCTCTCACTATCTCTCTCTCTCTCGGACTGTACCATCCATGGCGATGTAGGGAGGAACAGGAGTGGATGATGGAAAGAAGGCTGAAGGTAGCCAAGGGGTTTAAGGAGGAAAGAGCCTGAGTCTGAGACTGGAATGTTAAGCTGAAGCACAAAGAGCATAAGAGCAACACGGCACATACTGATGGCACATGACAACAGTTTTAGTACAGTTTACACAGGTTGGTAGGTTATAGAACAATTGGCCCTCACATGGTGTGTAAATGATTAAATGACCTGAATTTATCCTCCTATATTAACAAACTGTACTCTCCAGACAGCATACAATGTTTTATACATAGCACATTTTAAACCTCTGCACATTCACTGTATATGTGCAACAGCAACCTGCTATTCTTCCGATGAGCAAAAGTCAAATAATATAGAGAGTCTGCTTTTTCTGTCCTAGTTCTTACTGCTCGATGTTCTGAATGAGTAATTAATTAACCAGTTAGATGTATCAAGTCCCCCCCCCCCCCCCCCAAAAAAAAATAAAGCCAGAAAAAATCCTTCTGAAAATGTATACATTCAAGACTCACTGTAGTTTAAGTGTGTCTGCAGTGATCATGTAAGTACTGCTGACATTAAGCCCCAAACCAAATTGAAGCCCAAGTAAATCTAGTTCAGTTTCTCAATCCCTGTGATGCACTTTCAGCGGAGTTCTGGATGGTTACTTTCCCTGCCTGCATTCAACCCTTTGCAGCAATATGACAGAAAACTTGACCTACAAAATATAAATAGATTGCATCATTTGTATTATCAGGCAACTGAACAGTAGAGCAATTTGTACACAAATAAGACAGACCAAGCTGTTTATGCGGCTTGGCTTTGATATGAACACTGAAATTAAGGCTGCAGATTTTTTTTTTTTTTAAGTTCCACCATCTCATACACTCAGGGTTAGTTTACCACTACTACTAAAATCCACAGCTGGGAGAGGATATAGTAAAGGTGGCAGTGACTATCGCAGCCTATTTATATATTTGTGCGATCAGCCAGTGCTCTCCTGCTTCCCTCTGGTGCTAAGCAGGTAAAGTATGCTCAATTTATTGATGTGCTTACATTTAAGCTCTCTTCTTATCGCTGCACTACAGGCCAAACAAAGTCCATTTATCTCCAAGATGTTCATGGAAAAGTCAAATATTCAATCGACTGCTCACAGTACACCAAAACAATTCAATTTCTCACACATTTTAATTTTAGTTTTTATGGCTGTCACTTTCAGACAACAAAACTTATGGATTAAAGATTGCTGTGGACCCAACTCTGTATTCTCTTCTCAAATATTAAAGCTAAAAGCAAATGAACGTGTTAGCTTGGACTTCGCTGTTATTGGTTAAATCCTATCTGACATTCGGATAAAAGATCAGCTCGACCCAAATTCAAAAGCTGATGGAATACTGGTCACAATGTACTTATTTTTGCACTGGTGTATTCTGTTTTTATATTACATGTGACAACAGGAGCTAGCAGGAGAGCTAATGTAGGAAGCTAACAGTGAAGAAGAAACAGTTTGGAGGTATTTAACACCACCTTTACCAACACCTTTTGTTTGTGTGTTTGGTAAAGGTTTTCATTTAACTGCAAAAGATGACTAAAATGATCTGATAGGAATGTAAATCTCCAATGAGATGAAGCTTTGACCTCAATTTTTTATTTTTTTTTTAAATCTCTTAATAGTCTTGCCCCTTGTTATTTCTCTGAGTTGCTTCACCCTTGCACACCATCCCATGCTCTTAGTTCAGCTAACTAGATGCTTTTGACTGTCCCAAAGATATTTTATACATCCAGAGGAGACAGTCTTTGCAGTTTTGGCTCCTAAGATATGGAATGCCCTGCCATTGGAGGTCAGACAGGTTCCATCTCTTGCTGCTTTTAAAACTTATTGAAAAACACATCTTTTCTCCTTGGCTTTCAACCAAGAGTAAGTTGTTATCCATCTTAAATTTTTACCCTTAGTATGTACCGTTACCATTTCAAATGTTTGGCCATCTTCTATGAATTAAGTTATAGCTGATTAATTGTTACATTGACACTTTGGTCAGTTGTTATGTTGTTTTTAAAGCGCTTTGGAAATAAAGTGATGATGATGAACATTTCAACATTTTCTCTTGTTACATCCACAAACGGATGTATTTTATGTGATAGACACAAAGTAGCCCATAACTGTGAAGTGGAAAGAAAATAAAATTTTTGTATTTACCCCTCCTCAGCCAATTCTTTTTTGAACCTTTAATTTTTGGCAATTACAAGTCTTTTGGGGGTAGTTCTCAACTGCTAAGTATCTACTTTTAAGATTTGGGCAGTGACTATAGATAAAAATTAGCATATGGCTAAATCTGATACATTTACAGCAATGTTTATTAATGTACATTGTCCCTCCTATAAAAACAAAAAACAAAAACAAAATAACAACAACGACAACACAAGCTCCACCCCAAATTCTCTTTGTGAAAATAGCTCTAGTGCAGTCAGATTGGAGGGACAGCGTCTGTGAAAAGCCATTTTCAAGTCTTGCCACAGATTCTCAATAGGATTTATTGGACTTTGGGCCATTCTAACACAAATATGCTTGTAATATGCAACATTGTAGTTCTGACTGTAGGCTTGGTGTGGTTGTACTACTGGAAATTCTACTTTGTGCTCCTTGCCTGGACTGTCAGTTTAGGTGGATGACCATATCTTGGTAGGTTTGCTTTAATGGACTGCACAATGCTCTGCGAGATTTTCAAAGCTTGGAATACGTTTTTAAAACCTCCACAACTTCATCCCTGAACTGTGTGGTGTGTTACTTGGTCTTCATGATGCCATTTGCTATTAATCATTAGTTATTATTAATCTTTTTTTGGGGGGGTTCCCCCACAGCATGCCTTTTGTCCAGCCTTCCACACATCACCCTCATCCAGTTGCAGCAGATGGCTGCCCCTTCCTGAGTCTGGTTCTGTCAGAGGCTTCCTTCTGTTAAAAGGGAGTTTTTCCTTCCCACTGTTGCCAGGTGCTCGCTCATAGGGGATCATCAGATTGTTGGCTTCTTTATAAAATAAAGAGCCTTGAGGCAACTGTTGTTGTGATTTGGTGCTATATAAATGAAAAACTGAATCAATTCTGAATTCTCAAACAAGCCTTTGAGGCTGTCACAGAACAGCTGTATTTATACTGAGATTCAAGTATGACAGGTGGACTATTTACTAATCAGGTGACTTCTGAAGGCAACCGGTTGCACTGGATTTTATTTAGGGTTGTCTGAGTAAAGGGGGTTGAATACACCAGACTTTTTAGATTGTTATTTGGAAAAAGAAAATGAACACTATATAACATTTTCCTTCCAATTCACAAAGCCAATGCATCAGTATCACCTCTACTTGCAAGAGCAGGAATAATGTGGAGTCATAAGCCAGTGTGTCAGTCTTTTCCATCTTGATTCTAATGCAGACATTTTATTAGTGGACCCCCAACACATGGTTGGTTCACACTGAACAAGTTAAGCACCCGCCCTTACTTTACATTCAAGTGCCATCTTTTCGACATTAACACAAACACTGTAGAACATTCACTCCCAACACAAATCTTAGTGAGCACAATAAAACCACTCTTACAAGCACAATGTATACTGCCCTCAGACATATGGTGTTACACACACCTCATCCAGCATCAATTCAAGATAAGGGGCCACATAGCCACTTTTGTGTATCGCCTTGGAAACCAAGCCGCCTGTATTTGCCTCGTTGACATCTGATGGGAGACAGATCTTTGTCAGAGTGTGTCAACATTCAGCTTCACGAGTCCAAAGCAAACAGCCTCAGGTCATCATGCAAACTGCAGCGACTGATGACGTGGCTGTAGGGAAGTTAGCTGCCTGCTTATCAGACACACAAGTGCAAAGTACCCTGGCAAAGCAATGCAGATCCTGGAGGTAAGGACATCTCTGGTGAGAAAGGACACATGGAAAAACACCAAGGATACTAAGTTTAATGAGAGATTTAATATAAGACGAAAAAAAGACCAAAAAAATCCCCCACAAAAAACTCATTAACCTTGGTTGACAGAGTGAATAGGGAGGTAGATAATTACATCATTAATGTATCTTTGATGGTCAAGAAATTTCCAACTTCAATCAAAAATGTATCACCATTATAGTGAGTCATAGAGTCAAAGGAGCTTGCAAAGAAAAGCGTCTGGACTTCTTTAAGTTGGCTTGAAGACGTTTCACCTCTCATCCGAGAAACGTCTTCAAGCAACTTAAAGAAGTCCAGACGCTTTTCTTTGCAAGCTCCTTTGACTACGATGACCTGGATGACTGAGAACCTTCACAGACATATGAGTCATAGAGTGGTCCCCTGAACAACTAAAGTGGTCTGCCCAGGAAGAACTGAATCAGACCCACACACAGGACACACAACTGAAAGGGAAAAAATAAGGAAATGCCTGCCGAGTCCTTTCAAATACTTGTAGTTGGTATCCGCACTGCAAAGTTGTTTTTTGGTTATTTTTGTTAGTTGTTTTTGTTTCCTCCCTCAAAGGTTTTACCCAGGGGAGAAAGAAAATCACCAGTAGTGTAATAAAATATTTTTAACTTAAAATATAATTACAATAATAATAATACAATACACAGTCATTAACGGGCAAGTGAACACCCTGTAAATGAACCGTCTTAGTGCTGAGGTGCATCTTTTCAGTCCAATGTTGAAAAACGGCTAGCAGAGAAAACTTGTGCTTTAATAATTTTATTATTTAATAATTTTATTGTAGTACAGGCTGTCGTAAAGAGGCTGCAAGTAAGCCTAAATAGAAAGGACAAGCTCTGTTGTGTTAATTTTGTTTAAGGTTTAGGGCGATCGTGGCTCAAGAGTTGGCAGTTCGCCTTGTAATCGGAAGGTTGCCGGTTCGAACCCCGGCTTGGACAGTCTCGGTTGTTGTGTTCTTGGGCAAGACACTTCACCTACCGCCTACTGGTGATGGCCAGAGGGGCCGATGGCGCGATATGGCAGCCTCGCTTCTGTCAGTCTGCCCCAGGGCAGCTGTGGCTACAACTGTAGCTTGCCTCCACCAGTGTGTGAATGTGAGAGTGAATGAATAGTGGAATTGTAAAGCGCTTTGAGGGTCTCGAAAAGCACTATATAAATGCAATCCATTATTATTATTATTATTATTATTATTATTCACCCATCCTGTACACAACCTCGTCTGCTGGCTGCCTTTCTTTCCTTCCACATTGAACAAGACAGTCAGGAATGAGAACATAAGTTACATTTGGAAAAGTCCTAATCCTTATATTTCTATATGCTGATGTCTGTATCGGTTTACACAATAAGCTACAAGTCTTCAAAAAGTAATCGTCATTTAGCCTTGGAAAAAAAAAAAAAAAAAAAGTGTCCTCTGCTTTGACCCACATTAAACTGGAGGTATATGTCTAAACTGAAACAACCGACAGGTGCTTGTGCATCAGCTGTAAGGCATTCAGCACCAAGTCCATCTGGATGCATGCATTTACTAATCAGGAGTAAGCTTGAGAGCAGATACCTTTTAAATGAAAGTTGTGCTCCCAAGCTACCATTAGATATCAGATCAAGTAATCAGATCAGTGGCCATGACTTTCCCCTATCTGCCTGGTTAGAAACACAGGTCCTGACAACCTAAGAGAAGAAAATCCTTCATTTGTATTTAAACAGAACTAATCCTGAGTTTCGGCAACAACCCCCAACAAAAACACTTCTGGAGACGTTACTGAAAACTATCTCACGGCAGAGATTAGGGGTCTACTACATTAGAAGGTGAACATTTCCACAGGTGAAGTTTTCAGCTTCTTTTTTAATTAATAACAAGGCAGTGTGTTTTCTTGCACAGCTAACGGTATGTCAGAAAGCAACCTTAGGTTAAGGAAACTGAGAATAACTCTGGACACACACACACACATCCCCCCTCCCCCTCCAAACGCCTTCGACGCTTATTCCCTTCCATGCCGATGGTGGATCAAGGAGACCAGCGCTGCTGCAGGCCCGGATGTACTGTCTACATTGGCTGTCTCTCACCCTTTACCCATCCCTGTTGCTTGTCATGTGTTTCTTTGATGTATTAAGAGTTTTTTCATGTGCTATGTGCAGAGGTGTTTCTGTTCTCAAACTGATCTCCCTATTGAAGCTCAGTCTGGGGGGGGGGGGGGGGAGTTATTTTTTTTTCTCCTTATCTTTCCTCATGTATTGTTAGACCTGTCTGACCTGTCTTCCCCATGTGATGTTTTTGTGTAATGTATGTATGGTCGGAGGGTAAGATGGCGCCGCCATAGCGTGCAATAGGTCAGCAGCCTTAGCATGAAATTTCCCACTCATGGGACTAATAAAGGTATCTTATCTTATACACCAGCCTTCATCCTTCAGCCCACCAACACTATGCTGATTATATATTGTACTAGTGGGCTGTATATAAATGCATATTGAGCTACCCTAAAGTTAAATAAACCTGTCACTGCTCTGGAGATGCCCAGCAAAATGATCCCAATCCTTTTGTGAAGGCCACATGTCACATGACCTCTGACTTAAAACTTCCTTCCTTGAGCTCATTTGTATAGCAAATGTCCTGTCCAATTTCCAAGCTGCCTATTGTTCCACACTAAGTGCTTTTACACAGTGTAAGCCACAGTTCTGACAGTCTGTAGTGGTTTGTTTAACATTGTTATTATTGTTTGAATTATATTAACAAGTGCAGTAATAAGACTCTACTTAATGCCAATTAAAGTAAATAAATTTAAATGAGAATCTAATAATAATAATAATAATAAAGCTAGTTTGTGCAGATAAAGCTATCAGAAAAGATGACGTTATCTTCTGCCCAGCTTTAAACAGAGGACCTTTATAACTCAGTAACTTAAACAAATAGTGTGCACCTGCAACACCCTAACCTTTATTGCACCCACTCCAGTCTTTCGAAACCTTAACAACCAGGAAACTTGGTGAGTAAAAGATAATCCTCAAATGTAAACACCATGTCAATGAAACCTGGACCCAAGCAAACAAAATAAAAACAGCATCTGCAAACAACACTCAGCCCATCCTTCTGTCACTTCGTTAGTCCTTTGTCACTGACAGACAGTGGGAGAAGCGGCAGCGCTGCTCTTGTTCAGGCCACCATAAAAGTCACCTCTAGGAAGTTTATGGGCGACAGATGCTCGTGTAAATGAGGCTTTCCCCCCCTCTTCCATCTTCTCCTCAATCAAGGAAGGGGCTTTACGGTCACTGGCAGTGACCCAGAGTTAACCTCCTCGTGCGTTGCTAAGGAAACAGAAGAGTTGAGAAAAAGGGAGGAAGCCCAGGCACAAGGAGTTGAGCAGGAGTCAAGTCTGTCTTTTTATATATACAACTCTCTCTGTCTGCGTGCATCTCGATGGTGCAGTCTTTCTTCTAGGCATATCTCACACAGACACACACAGACACACACACACACAGACACACACACACACACTGCTGCTGTCTGCTCATGAACGTCAGCCTGAAGCCATTATTCACCGCGTCTGATCTGGCAGTCTGCAGTCGGCTTCAGCAGTCACAAGGAGGTCTTTCTTCTGACACAGCTGGTTTCCACCAATATGGTCAGTAGTCAGAATCCGTAGTCAAGAATGATTAATAGATGATCTCAAACCATCAGACTAGACGAAAAAAGGTTAATTAAAATCGCTTACTTCCCATCAATTTGAGACGCAGTTTGAGCGATCTCACCATTAGTCTGGAACAACTTGGACACAAATTAACAGCACACACACAATCCTGTTCTGTGTTTTACAACCAAATCTAACACATCTTAATTCCTTCAGTACAGGAACTCAGACACCCCGAGCACAGTTATGCCATTACCACCAACAGCAGCTGGTTAACAAGATGGGAGGGAAAGCCAAGAGTGGAAAACAAGAGACAAGTGGCGTGAGTTAAAATCCACCTGCCTTGAAGAGGCCCAACAGGTGGCTGGTCTGCTTCCTGCCAAAAACTACATCATGAGGACATTCCAGACAAATCTGAGACAAGACCTCTTGAGAAACAGCAATTAGAGGGAGGATATAAGAAAATTCCCAAAGCACTGCAAACCTCTCAGAAGACAAAAGGGCAAAAAAAAGAATAAGAAAAAAAGCCAACTATAAATCTGTATGAGGGCAATAAAAGAGGGCTACTGGCAGCTCATGAGATGTGTGACTATTAAGGCCGTTAAAAGTAAGACACTGAAAGCACATCAATATTATTTTATCCTTTATTTTCTTACAATTTGGCTTAACCATTAAAAGTATGTCTATTCAGCCCGTATCAGCATGGTGTCTCAGTGGTTATCAATGTTGCCTCATAGCTAAAGGTTCAAATACAGGCAGGACCCTTCTGTGTAGAGTTAACTCACTTATAAAGAAGAGAGAAAATAAATATCACAAAACAACAATCTGTTCAAGTGAAAAAACACAAAATTACATTACAGTTCGTGCAACTTTGTAACGGAGGTATTTAATTTTCATGTCCGCAACATGTATTTTGTTTAGAATGGACAAAGTGTGGACAGGTAGCTGTTGCAGTCAAGACAGCAGAGCTTGAAACCTTCTAAAATGACAAATAAAGTGTATGACTTGAACTTGGGTCCCTGGTGTGAGTGCTGAAACCTATACCCTAAACACCAATAGTTTTTAAGCGTTAATGATTTAAACTTTTCTAGATCTAAACATATTTAGTAAGGCTGACATCACCACAAAAGGCATGATACTGCACTTTAACTGATGAATTTACAGTAGGTAATGACTAGGTCACATGTGTGACACCACTGGAGTGGAGTTAACATTATGCCTGTACGGGATTTCTTTGGGAGTTCCACTCTCTGCCACAATACCAAAAAAAAAACCAAAAAAAAAAAAAAAAAAAAAAAACCATGCTGCCTATTTTGGCCTAGGACACTCAAAAAACTTTCACTTCCTGGTAAAAACCCAGGCTAAAAATTGCTCCTTTCTTTTAAATACCCCTGGATAGTTTTGTCAGAATAAAAGTCAAATAGGGGTATTCTCAAGCAGGTTCTAGAGTTGTAAGAGCCAACTTTTTTCCATTGATTACTAAAATCATTTATGGATGTACATCTGTAATGGTCATAGTAGGTAATGTCCTCAGAACATTTTCTGAGAATTTCTCAAGTCTGTTCCACCCACATCCTCTTGAATTGTGTCAACACATAACAATGCAAAATGACTGTTTTCATTCACTGCTGCACAAGACATACATTGCAGCCCTCATTGAGAAAGAAAAAAAAAAAAAAAAAAAAGGGGGGGGGGGGGGGGGGGGGGCAGGGGGGGAGGAATTAGGTGCCAGTGAAGAAAATACATCAGCTGTTGACATGAGTCACACTCTAAACAGACTTACCTAGAGTCTCCTTTTCCAAGGTTACCTCCTGCAGGATGGAGGATCGTCTGGTTTTTCACCATTTCCACAACACATTTAGTGTTTAATTCCTTTTCTGTGGATCAGAAAACACAAAGTGTTATTACTAAACGACTGAAGCTCAAAACCTCACACATCCCAGTCAATGCAACCATTCACAAGCAAACATAATATTTGGACCCAGAATCCTTAGTGTTATATACATGGCTGACACCAAGTAACTTTTATTAACACTGCTCTGATAGCCACGTCCTCCCTGCATAACAAGCAGGAGTTAAACTGCATTAGATATTAGCCGTAATTTCCTGTGGAACAAACGTTATGTTTAAACAATTGTGTGTGCAGAAAAGCAATCACAGACTCAGAAAAAAATGACCTTTTACTTTAGAGTAAGCATTTGGCTAATCAATACCCTGGTTATTTTGGGCACACAAACACATACAGAACTAAGGACGTTCCATTCTGACCGTGGCCTGTTCGTGCAGTGACGTAACACTTGGCCTTCAGACCACCCACTGCCCACTTCCAACTCAGCATGTCTGTCGGGAGACAGACACTCTCTCTATTTTTAAGATTAGACATGTTTGATAAAGGCTATACTTAAATCTAGATCAGATGACACACTATAGTAAAAGTGGGTCGATTCTTGGCGTTTGATTGTCTCGCTATTACTGTAAGATCCATAACTTTATAATATAAAACAACTTGAGGGGACTTGTTATGATTTGACACTATATAGATTAAATTAAAAGCATGCATAAGGACTGATCTTGATGCCTTTTTCATTTATAAAAAAGAAAAAAGCTAGCTGTAAAAGTAACCAAACTGGAAAATAACAATAAATAATTGAGACTGGTATGTCTCTCCATTCATCTGCCGTCCTTAGGAGACCTAATAATAGTTGTCTGCATACTCGCATGGTAGGTGCTGCCAGCATATCCTGGGCTTCCAACATCTGACAGAACTGCTTGTTTATTTGAATTAAAAAAAAAAACATGTACTCATAGGAGAATATAACATTAGAGTCACTGGAATTTAAAAAAAAAAAAAAAATCACAAGTGTGTACAATTATACATTATTACTATAGTTAAGACTGTGGTTACATGCCACAAAATACTGAATAAACATAATTAGTCAGTTTGTTATAAATTAATGTTTAATCATAATAATAACACAGCTACATACCACATCAATAGGATGTCTTTCTGTGTCAGCGGGAAGCATATTTGTTAAGACCATAAATATATGGCTGGGAATTGTGTTCTCCCTGGTAACGATAGCCTCTTTAAAGTATCATAAAATTACCCTGTGATCAGAGGTCACAATGGGGTTCCTTAAAATGCAAATCAGTATTTGCTCAAGGTCATTTTTATTGATAATAAATACCATCCTTCCACCACCACCATATGACCTTGTTCAGGCCATGTGTACATATGCATGATAGAGTAGCAGTTTTATTACATTGTTGCTGTGCAAATTACCACCATATTCAGTAAATACTTCAGCCAAATCTTTAGATATGGGCTGTTAGACTTTTTATTAAACAAACAGTATATGAAATAGACGACTGTCAATAACCTCTCAACTGTGCAGTAGGCTTGCAAGAACATGTAGGGATGTTTCGATCATCAGCAAATGTGTTAGGACAGGAAAAACAGTTTGTGGTTTCAATTCCTTTCTGCAACAAGAACTGTCTAAAGTAGCGTTACAGAAGTGCTGTTTCTTCAGTCGTTTCTTTTTTTTTGTAACCAAGTCATGACTGCTGGTATAATCAACAAGTCAGGGTGACGCATACACTCGCTCACCATGTGCCAAATCATAGCTTCACAACCAACAATTCAATATCACTATGAGAGGAGTGCAACAATATCTCCCAAATTCCATAAAATAATTTTTGAACCACAGTTGCACAATTAATCCACTTGATTGGATCACAAAGCAATAAACTTGCTTATTCTAATCCATTTCTAGGTAAATTGGTACCTGAATGGCCTTTAAACATTAATTAATTTCACAGAATTAAAAGCTGGGAGGGTAAGACAGTTTGAGAATATTTATAACCCTAGTGCACAGAAGACATTAGTAGCCTTTCTCATGGTTTGGTGACAAAGTATGAAAAGTTAGCTTTATTGTTAAATAAAGCAATAAAACACGCTTTAGCAAAGGGCATTTCCAATTGCTGTGTAGCTGGTGAATAGGTTGTATGTGGTTTTACATGCTGAATTATTAGCATAGCTGCCTTTGCCTAACAAACAAGATGCAAATAGTCACTTTATCTAGCTGGTACAATTTCTTACATACAATACAAATGGGAATCCCAATGTGTGTAGTTGTACATCTCCAGGCTTTTCTGGCTTAAGCGGACAGGGTTATGGATGCGAGCATGATTGGACCACATACAGTTGTGGTCCAAGGCACATAGGCACAAGAAGGCTGTATTGCTCGACTTAAAAGAAGTCAGCGCATTTTACAGAATTTTTTGTTAATTTGACAAATAACGTGTACTTTATGCTTGAGCAAAATCAGTCTAACTTACAAAGATGTTCAAAATCAAAGGTCTTGTGATTTTCCGTGGGTGGAAGGGCAAAACTTGTCTGGTCGGCACCAAAGTTTACTGTATGCTGGAAAAACTGACGTCCGATGGGGAGGCCAAGTGTGGTCATTCAAATTAGAAATATTATGTATTTTAAGCTGAACTGTCTGCTTTGTGGAGCTTGCACTACTGTTTCAGGCATGAGGGTAGAGCCATGGAAACTTAATGTCAAAGGTCAGAGAACCTGAATCACGCTCCAATTCTTCTGCTGTCAAGGGCAGTACAAAGCAAAAAAAAGGAAAGCAAGAAAAAACGGCAGGTTGATTCAACAGAGAGCCCATAACAGACAGAAAGAGCAAACGTTAAACAAGGGGGCTGACACAGACATACAGCTTTTAGAATGCAAACTTTCTGTTCTACTTTTTCCTTCTGTTACTGCAGCCTACATTACCCATGTGCCCCATGTGCAGCAGCTGTACTTTCTGCTCAGCAGAGAGGAAAGTGTGATGTAGCATGGTTGAGAGGATAAATGTACCCATTGTTATCTGCCTCTCGTTGCTCCATAACCAGCTCCCACTTTCCACTGGCCTTCCCTGGGCTACCGGTGCTGAGGTTTGGCACCACAGCACTGACATCAGCCAGGAAGCTGATTGGCCGCGGTGTTGCCGTTGCTACGCCTGAGGTTGCTCTGTTCTTCGAAGTCCACAGCCATGGGAACATGGAGGATTATGCAACGTTAGCAAATACTCATTCAGACTCACTCCCTTCCTGCCTTTGTCCAGCTAGGCAGCTACAGCACCTCTCCTCCTCAACCTGGGATACATGGGGACAGTGGCCTTGGGTTAAAGGGGCCTGCTTATTATTTCAGACTCTGAATCACCACACCAGCTAGGGAAAGCTGAGAGGAAAGTGCTCTCCCTTAACTACCATGACTGTTTCCAGAAACAGCTGTGTGATGGTGGAGAACAGAGTAAGAGCTGTGGCTGAACAGATCAAAGGTGCGAATGTGTGAACTGGAAAACCACACAGAGCAATTTTTCTGAGATCTGAGAGGATTTGTGAGTGCACTTCTCCTGGAGTGACTCTTGCCCACTGCTTTTTATGAAATCAAAAAAATACTACTTGAATGCTGGTAGATGTGGACAGAAACTCCATTCAGACAGAGAAACCATCAAAAAGGCCCTTATGGAAACGTGGCACTGCCAGTTCCAAACCTATTCCCACTGCATTTAGCAAACTCTCAATTTTCCTGCCTGTTCCTTTTTTTGCCAAAATAATAATTGGTTCAACTTGCTGGAAGATAGAGGATGCATACAGGAACTGGTTTATGTACAACATTAACTAACTACTAGACCTGGATGCTGGCTTTGATCTAGTTTTAAATCTGCTTCTGAAAGTTGCTTTTAGTGGTTTGAAAATATAAGCCCATTTGAGTATAGTCAAGAAACTAATTTGAGATCATTTAAGCTTTATGACCTGGCATATTACATTATCCAGCTGGAAGCAGCCACAACCACCAGTCTGAACCATTAACATGACTCGGGATGGAGCCATGCTTCCATGTTTATGTTGTGTATGCCAAATTATGAGCCTACCATGCAAATGTCACCACAAACATCAAGTCTCATCAGACCAGGGAATCTTTTTCCAATCTTCTGCTGTCTTGGCTGGCTAATTAGTTATTTATGTTAACCACCAACTGAACAGGTGTATCTAAAGTGGCTGTGGCTGATGGGCATGTTGTCAAAGTTCAGGAAATCCACTGAATTAAAATTCACTTTGTTAAGTGTAACAAATTCACAAGTCTACAAGCAATCATGTAAAGTAACTGTGACTTTAGAAACTATGTTTGTTTTTTCCACACCTGACTCACATGTAAGCCTTTCTCCATTCTCAGCAAAATGCTGCACAAGCCTTTATTATTTATGGAATCAATAATAAGAGCATTAAAGAATGTGCTCCAAGTATCAATAAAATCCCCTCATAGATATCAGCTGTACCCGTTAGGTCAGATATCACACTGAAAAGGGATAACTGAATGAGGACAAACTGAAGAAATCTAAGACAAAACAGGACAAATGAACTTCAAGTAAATTCCCCTCACTCCCTGTCAACTACCTTGCAGCTGTTGGTGAAAAACTGGACTTTTTAAAGTGGAAAACTTACTTCTAATTTTACAGAGAGCCATCAGTGAAGAAAAAAAAAATCATCTTTCTCCCTGCAGAGTTTACTCTACATCAGAGTTCACAGTGAGATCAGTGTGGTGATCCACTGCCTTGATCTTGTGACCGACATCTCCAGTTCAAATGAGGGGGAGGACACACGTGATTCATTTTGCCGGTTGTTGGTCAACCACTCTACCTCAGCAGCTTTCCTCTTTCTCCTCCTTTTATGGGACACATGGTATCCCACGGCACAAACACAAATTGGAAATTGACCAGGAAATGTCATCTGTGTCTTCCTTCCTGCAGTGCAGGGAAAAAAAAAAAATCTGGAATGCATTTGACCGGCGCATTCGAGCATGCACAAAAGATTTGTGCAATACTGTGCTTTTGTTATCTGGGCTTTTCTAAAATTAGAGATGTAACAAGATGTAGATGTTAAGATGTTAGCAGCCCAGGAGAGACAGTGAGAGATGCAAAGACAAAAGCCTAAATTTCTGCTCCAACATCATTAGGTCAGCCTTCTTGGGTTATTTACATTAAATGAACCAAAAACATGCCTCCTCAGCATATGACAGTTGAAGCCAAAAAGCTACAGACATCTGTATCAGCCAGTAAAGGAGACAAAGCGTCTAGACTTCCAAACAGTAGATCTTCACACAGCAGCTCAGCTTTAAATCTGGCTGGATGGCAGGCAGCCATCAGGGAAGCCCTATGGCAGCACTGTACAAACATGTGCCATCCAGCTCATTTCACTAATGGGTGCTAATCTCTGACTGCCATCCTACTCCTAAGGGGGAGAGAAAAAAAAAAAAAAAAAAACCCACCAGAAAAAGGGGAACAGTTAAGTCAGCCCAGGTTCCTGTGAATAATCCATACAGCATAAAAGTGTGAGACTGCCAACATGACATTACTGTATGTCAAGAAGAACTAGGAATCATGTGCAGTGTCAGTGTTTTAATTTCTCTGCACGAGCAATCATGCTGTATGTGTACAGAGATGTCAAAAGCCCTCCTTTTAGAGAACATGTGTTGCAGCTGAAAAAGACTCAGGTGGCACACAGAGATGCATTCAAGATTCTGATGAAGCCTCAAAGACACAAGTGCACACCAAATGTTTGAAATTGATGTGTCAGCCAACTGATTCTACCCACTCTTTCTAGAAACACTGGAGCAACTGATTATATCTCGGGGATGGACAACAATGTGAGAAATGAAATAAAAGTTTTTTGTATGGATATCAACCCCAGTCATAGCAGACTGAAGCCACCCTCTCACCTCTCCTGTTCATGGGCCGTACACGAACAGCCACCTTGACATTGGAGTCGTCCAGGCTCGGCTCCCCCATGCTGTCTCTTTACCCGGGGAGGGAAAGCAGCGCTTGTCCAAAATAAATCCGCCTTTCAGCTGAACAATCATCCAAAACTCGGGAAATGCTCCGCTAGCCGGACTCTGGGCCGGCTAGCCTCTCTCAGCTTTGCTCCACAGACCAGGCATGTCCACGGGAAAAAACAAAAAGCCTGGGTGAAATCCTGCAGGAAGACAGCCACCTCCACTACCACCACCGCCGCTGCTGCTTATTTTCTTCTTCTGTTCATATTCCAGGCTAATTTAAATCCGCCGGGGCGTGGAGGCTGGAAGAGGAAGGAGAAATGTAAATCAAGCAAGATATTACAGTAGCTGGGGTTTGTGACTGAGCAAACATATGCTATCTCCAAAGCCAGAAAAAGGGGGGCTAACCAGCTAATTTGCCAGGCAAACTGAAGGGGAGCAGCGGCAGGAAAAGAGCAAGTTTTGAATCTTTCCTACCATTTTACTCCATAACATGCCAAAACAACACCCAGTCTACGAGCTACACACCTAATGGAATTCATCCCAGATGTGACACCGTTAACCTGTCAGTTAAAGCGAAATGATCCGATGAGAACTGCCTGCCGATGATATGCAGCTTCCCAACGGAATCCGCTGTCCTCCCTTTGCGTCGAGTTGCAAACACCGAGCAGCATCCGCCCTTCCGCTTAATTATTTTCCCTTCATAATAAAAGCCCCGAAGTGTTGTTCTATCCCGCCGCTATCAAACATCGACTAAGTACACTGAATTATCTTAAAATAACGAACTGACAGTAAAGGTCAAATAAGGAAAAATACCAAACACATTGACAACTAAATTTCAGCTGCTTCAGTTTACGCCTGCTTTCATGATTTTATGCCAATTACCTTTACGTATAAACTTTACAAACTCATTTTAGTTGCGCCGGATTTTAACAAATTCATCAGTGGGCTTCAATTTAATTTTATTCATCATTTAAAGTTCATTCCTCGCTCAGCCATGAGTACGTCATCAAAACGCCCAGCCGGGTCCGTTAACAGCACGCTAGCCACACAACAAGCTCCCTTCTTAAGATACTAACTTGTGACTTTAAACTATAACCAGCGTGAATACAGCAGATACCAGCAAATGCCACAATCTTTTGGATAAATTGTTGATAAAAAAAAGTACTTTTTACCAAAACGGTTCAATACCCCGGCCACTCAGTCAGTCACGCGACACTTCCGGTGGTCACCGTCAAGTTAAACGCAGCATACGGAATACTTCCGATATTTTTTTTCCAAAATATAACACGACAACTCCTTTTGACACTCATTGCAATTTCGGGTCATGTTCCTAAGTCACATCATAACATAACGTTACAAAATCAAATTCTAAATTCAGGCGCGACAAATGAACAAAGCAAAATCAATAAATACAGTTAACATTTAAGAGCTAACACAGAAAGCAATGTCTTCAAATATTAGCTATGCAGTACAGTTAATAATTTTACAGTTGTACCCAAATATCAGTGTAGCGATCAGCTTTTCTGTAAGAACCTGCTCAATAGATGGCCTGTCCAAACACTGAGCAAACAGCACTTCATAATTAATAACCTTAATGAGAAATAATTCGGTGGTAATTATCTGAGTACGTCCGTGGAAAATACTGAACAGGCAGAACCAGTAACAAGTAACAAATTTCATCAACGTGAATAGTTTATATTAGATATACAGAAAGGCCTATGCATATTATTAGTGTGTAATGCCTCAAGAAAAAAATCTGCAAAAAAGAAAAAACAAAAAAACGAGGTTGATTGACTATTAATTTTAAAAACTTATAACGGAAGTCAGTTCACATCCATAAATGAACAAAGGACTGTCAGTTTTGATTTTG
The DNA here is from genome assembly GCF_041146795.1 of Maylandia zebra. Taxonomy (NCBI): domain Eukaryota; kingdom Metazoa; phylum Chordata; class Actinopteri; order Cichliformes; family Cichlidae; genus Maylandia; species Maylandia zebra. The sequence continues at coordinate 6,799,552 of NC_135167.1, forward strand.
AACGTGCTGGAAGATTCCTGACACCTAGTGGCCACAGGTGGAGCTGCAAGCAAAAAAAGGACGCCTGAACTGTTGGTAATAATAATTTGTGTCAAATTATTATTATCAATTTTTAAAAAGTCAAACTTATATTAACAACAGCTATTTGTTTATTCATGACACCATAGTTTAATTACTGTACAATGATATGCATAATATGACACTATATTACATCATCCTGTAAGTGAATAATTTCATTTTTACATTCGGTCTGTGAAACTGAAAGGATAAAGTTGAAACCTTTGATCCAGAGACATCATAAGGCACTTAAATTAATACTGAATCTGAGGGAGAAATGTGGAACAGCAAAGATAGTGGTAGAAATAGTGGGGGTGATTGTGTGTCCCCATTCTGTTTGGGATCACACTATTACAGAATGGTCATTTGAACATGGCTGCCAAAGGGTGAGATGTGTTTATACAAAGAAATTTGGTTGATCTGCTTCCACTGTGGCTGCTAGGAAGTTTCTGGAGTTGAATCTAGGTGGAGCTAAAGTTTGCAAAATGAGATAAAGGACACCGGCTATAGTGAGGACTGTAAAAGACTTTTAAATACAATTCTGGATTTGAGCCTTCCTAAGAACAATCATTTTACTTTTTGGAAAGAAAGCTGTATCTTCATATGTTCTTCCAACCAAATTTCTCACAATGTGTCTGCCTTATAATATATTTTAAAAGTAGCTTAAGATGGCTCAGTCTTCATGCCTTTTAATGACAAAATCAAACAAGAAAACAACAACAAAAAAACAACAATAAAAAGTGAAGTCTGGAGTTTCATTTCTTGTTTATGGTCGTTCAACATAAATCAGTGGTGTATGGTTCAGACCACTAGAGGATGCCCTGCCTCAAGATGTGGCAGCACTAAAGGTGAGGCACTGGAGAACAGACAAGACCTTGCTGAGCTGATTTTATGGTTTCTTTTGTCTCTACTAACTCTAACTTTGTATGAGAAAATTTTTAAATTATATGACCTTCACAATCAGAATAAGCTAACAAGATCTGTTGGTCTGCAGCTATCAGAAGGTCAGAGTAAATGCAAAATTGTAAGTAGCAATACTGACAATTTTTACTAGGACAACCATCATCTGTTGTCGTTACTAGCATCTCAAAGACTTTTCTTTTTTCCTTGTTGTTAATGCCTCATAGAATACATGTACCACGGTGCTGAAGGAAACACACACCTAAAGCATCGCTAAAAATGACATTTAGAAATGAAATCTGTGAAAAAGATGCTGTACTAAATGGAGATTATGTAACTCCAATGCTGAGTTCTCAAAGATTGTGAATTACCAGGTGACTCTTTCAGCCAACTACCTGTCAAATGTAAGTAAGTGCATGGAAGTGACAGGACCTCCAACTTGTCTTATGCTCTGATGAAGGCCATGAGGCTGAAATGTTATATTGATTGACAACCACTATGATCATTTTGACACTTGTAACACTTTAATCATAATGAAATAAATCAGATGTACAGGAAACATTTTATTACACCAACTATTTTACCATAAAACTCAGCAAAGCCAAAGTTGCGTGATCAGACTGGTAAAATGGGAAACTTGCTGAAGGGCATTTATATGACCTTCTGATGATGATCTCCTCTCTCCCCTCTTTCTCATTAGCTGCCTGAGGTTTCATTATGTTTTATAAATCATATGAATGCTAACACAACAATGAACACAAAATGATACGAAAAGGTTGTTTTGCTTTTTTTTTTTTTAAAGTTTTTTTTTATCCTATTTTTTGTCTGTTATTGATTTTTGTATGGCTTTGGTATTTTTGTGTCTCTTCTCTGTTTTTCTCAAGTCATATTTTGTCTGCATAACCATCTTAATTGCTAGTTGTTTGATTATTCGGCTTTATTTGTTGTGTTTTTATCACTGTGGTAATTTTGTGTCTCTTTTTAATTTTTTTTTATTGTCTTTGGCAATTTTGTGTTTCTTTTTTCCTTTTCTTGTGTCTCATCATTGTCTAATCTTTTGTAGTTGTTTTGCGCTTCTTTGTAATTGTTAATGTTATGGTGGTCTCTTTATGTCCATTTGTAATTGTTTTTGCTTCACTGTCTCATCATTTTGTATCTCTCTGCAGTTTTTCTGAATCCCTCTGTCATCATTTAATTGACTCTCCAATAACATGCTAGCCCAGGAAGCATGCGTTACACAGAATTCATTGTGACCTTTTATAATTGTGATGTATAATAGAAAATCAATTGATAAATAAGTATAAGAAAACACAGGACTTATTGTTTATTATTCTCAGTTAAAAGGCGTGCGTATGTTTCATTTTTAGCACTCTGCTCCACTATTCCATCCGTTCACTTTGCCACTCATATGACGTATGTGTCTACGTAAATGCTAAGCAGGAGTGACTGAGTAGATGTCAAATGATTACCGAAACAAACCCCTCCTCTTATACGTAGGAGAACTGGAAATAGCAGACACAAGAAACAGAAGAGGTGGGAGTCAGAGGAGAAGAGGAGACAAGGATGGACAAGGACAAGGACCCTACTTAATGTCCTACCCGTCTGTTTACTTATTTACTTACTTATTTTACAGAAAGAAACTAGGAGGGCCAAGAATGATTAAGACCACTAAGGGGTTTTCTTAGGCAAAGGGCAGGAGTTTTAAAGAATATTAAAACACTCCTACTGTGTACATTTTTCAGTTCAAATCAACACCTTCCATTCAGGGCAATGAGGAATGAAAGGTCAGGGGTCAGCTGACTTCCTGTCAGCTGGGAAGAGACCACAGAGAAAAATAATTCACATTTTATAACTGAGTTTTCAGAGGTTTGTTTGGTTATTTCTACTGCTGGTTCTTCAATAAAGAAAAGGCTCTTAAGGCAAGCTAGTCAAAGTTCACAGCAGAAATTATGGCAGCATACTGTATGTAGTTTTTGAGCTTTCCTGTCTCCCTTGAAATTTACTTATAAGCTTCCTTTGTGTTTTGTGTTGTCTCACTTCTTTTAGCATTTACTGTAGTTATAACCTTTTTCTGTAAACCCGGTACAAATTGACAGAGTTATTAAGGGCAAAATGTTAACTATAACATCCAAGCTGCCATGTTATCAACTCTGAAACTGTAGGCTACACAGTCACACTCCTGTTTTAACCTAAACGCAAGCTTTTTCACAGTAATCTTGTTTCTTTTATTGCTGAGAACGATATGAATGTCTCAACTTACTTTCACACCAGTCTGTTATATATCACCAAAAACAAATGCTACAGAAGAAGTCAGCCGCCTATCATCAACAGGAAGTACAGTATCATCTTGGGACTACAGATATTAGATTGATACATTTGTGTCCTGCATTAATTCACTGTGTGAGGTAGATTTTGTCAAACTGTTTCATTGTTTCTTCTCCCAGCTTTAGGTGAAATCGCTTGAAATGTCCAAAGCAACCTGAAAAGGATGATGGACATCTGTAGGAAATGATGCTTTCACCAGTGTTTCTTTGGCTTTGTGTGTGTGTGTGTGCCTGGGTAAACATGAGCGTGGTGATTTGAGTGATAAGAGAGGAGGGTGGAGGGGGAAGGACTGACTCCTTATCTGTTCCTTTGTTAAGATGACATGATTGCAGTAATTGTTCCGGCCACTAATCAGGCCAGTGCAGGAGATGGTTTGTGTGTGTGTTTGTTTGTATGTTCCTGCTTTGTGTGTGTTTTCATTGTGCGTGATGATTAGTTGAGAGATGGGTGTTGGAGATTCTCACAAGCATACCTGTTGTATTTTGGCGTACACAATAGGTATTCGAGGAACCTGATTGGGTCATGATTTCCAATTGTGCAATAATAATAAATAAAGTAGTTTTTGTACATTTAAGGGTACACCAATATCAGGTATTTTTATTCTTATGCTTTGTACCTTATTGGCAGTAGCGCTGAATTGTGGTGAAAACTGTTCTTTTATTTATGTTTTAAAAAAGCTCCTTTTTTTGTTTTTTAACGTTAACATTTTTTTCAAATGGTTCATGAATTAGTCCAAGTGTGCTTGGCCTACACTCCAAAAAATGGGTGGTTGTTACATTTACAAGACTCTTAACAAGTAATTTGAACAAAAATAATTTCATGTTTCTATGGTGAACGTAATTAAATCATGTAGGATCTGCATGAAATTAAACAACTTATCTTTATTTATTCTTGTTGAGATTACATGATACAATGTAGCAAGAGTGGTTAGAGTGGTTGCCTGGACTCGTGAGAGTCCAAGATCACGTGAGATTTCAAACCACAGCAGAATCACTGGGGATATAATAGGCAGAAAAGCATACACATGTGTATACTATTGCTATTTATTATGGTTTAACCTGCCAAAGATGAGGTTAAACCACAAACAACCTTGATAAACCTTGATAAAGACAAGAGGATGGTTGGAGTGACAACTATGTGAAAGTTATTATAAATCTATTAAAGTTTTATGTTAACCAGACTTTATTGAAAACTCAAAAAAAAAAGAACTCTTTAAATGAACTTAAAATAATAATGGAAAGGATTTCCACATTAACAAATGGCTTTCTATTAGCATTAAGTATTTTTATTGGACTAACGTAATTTGCATGAGTTGGATCAGCTCCAACTCAAATACATTAAGTTGAAATAACAGAGCTGCATAATGCTAAAATTAAGCAATTTAATTGTATGGAAATCCGTTCCATGATTTTTTTTAATGTTCATTCAAAAGTTATTTTTTGAGTGTAGTGTTCTGATATAGCACCTCAGAATCAAGAAGAAACAGTTCACCTGATGTGCCTTTTACTGCTTGGGAACATACAGTTACCAGCCACTTTGTTAGGTACACCTGTTCTGTTGTTTGTTAACACAAATATTTAAGCAGCCAATCACATGTCAGGAACCCAGTGCATTTACGGAGATATTTTCTTGGCACAAACTGGGCTTCTTAGTACCAACTGATCATTTAAATATCACAGCCTACCTGAGTAGCCCGAGTATTGTTGGTGATCAAGCCCATCCTCTGATGACCTCAGTGCACCCATCTTCTGATGGCTGCAGGATAACCTGCCATGTCAAAAAGTACAAATCATCTCAAACTCGTTTGTTAAACATGACAGTGAACCCAGTGTCCTCAAATGGCCTCTCACAGTCACAAATTCTCATAGAGGAACTTTTGGATGAGGTGGAACGGGAGATTTGCATCATAAATGTGGAGTCAACAAGTCAGCAGCAATCATGTTAATATGGATCAAAATATCTGAAGAATGTTTCAAGCATCTTATTGCATCTATGCCACAAATAAATAAGGCAGGTCTGAAAGCAATTGAAGGTTCAACCCTGCACATCGGTGTATATAGGATTGTACCTAATATAACACTGGTGGGGTTGTTGTCTTCATTTAGATGCACTGCTCTGGCCTACAGCTCCCATAGAGAGACACCCTGTTTTAAATGTTTTTAGATTTTAGTCGGTTGCTTAGGTTGCTCATGGGCATGGTGATAGTTGTTACTAAAAATCAGGAGGGCATTACACATTCTTTCTCCCTGTGCAGGGTGTGATAATGTGATGTATTAAATGGTTCACATACTCTGGACATTAACCAGTAATCCTTGTTTCCTGGGCTGTCTGCAGCAGACATCTAGCACTCGCAGCAGGTTACAGGAGCCAGCTGGTGATTGGAGTGCTGCTGGGTTGAATTCCCAAAAGAATCCGGGAAGTCCAGGCGGGATAGAGACATCATTGAGTGGTGCTACCCTCCAGCAGTGAACCACACACATGAGCACGCACTCTCTTCAGAGCTTTTGTTAAATGATGTTTCACATTGAAAACTGTTTGTACTTTTTAGCCCCGAGGCGATCTCTAGACTCACTCAATTAAGGCCGAAATAAAGGCTGTGTGAGACTCTTGCTGCGTCAAAAACCACTCCCTCGTTAAAGTGCACTGCGTTTATCGATTTTATTTCAGTGTCTGGATCATTTATGTGTCAGTCATCCGCTATATAATGCCTTAAAAATTAAACTATTAAAAATCACGTCATGTCCTACTTTCTGTGAATGTTATACGGTCCTCAAAAATGACAGCACCAACTTTCAGTGATAATGAATGATAAATTTGCTAGAAGACTGTTTAGTGTTGTTATAAAGAAAGTAAGAATAGATGAAAAGGAATAATTTTGGATATAGCTATGTACACTATGTGGTCAGTGTTGATAAATGTCTGAATCATCTGACATTTTGGTTAACTCCATTCAGTGAACTAGTGAGAGTGGATTATATAGAGAATATAGCATATAGAGAGTGAACGAGTGGATGGTCTCAGACGTCCTTACATAAAGGGCTTTAAGTCCACATTATTCTGACACAAACCAGTTTTGGCTGTCACTCCCAAGCTCAGGAAGCTCAGGAAGAGCATTCAGTGACGTTTAACATCCGGACACGACCTGACCTGGAGTATGTCCATCTGCAGACAGTCACGACCTGAGAGATGTGATGTCAGTTACACGTGGCAGTGCATCAGAGCCTCCCACACTTTGCAAACCCACACCAAAAGACTCTAACCAACCAAAACTTAATAGGATCTCAATGGTCGCTTAATATAATTGTCTTTATTGCCTCTGTGGAAGCCACGGTGGATGGTAGGGATGCAGTTATTGCTGGATGTGACCTAATGGGTGGGGTGGGTAGAGGTATGAAGCTAAAAGCCGAATTCTGGCAGGAGACATCAGAGATTGCACTTTATGGCCTTGGTGGCGGGGATCCATGGCAGAAGATGGCCGTCCATTACAGTGAGCTCTATTAGGTTAATGACTTTAGCGGTTTTATGGGCATGAGCTCATTACTTAGACAGGCCAATCTAATCATCAGCCGCACCAATGACCATGGACATAGCAAACTGGTTTGTGGGTAAAAATGGACCCGAGGGTGTTCCCTGTACAGCCTGGGAGATATTGTGGTTTCTGTGTTGTAGCTCTAGCCATAATTAAGTTGATTCACCTGTACATTCATACATACATCCTGTACTGCATTGTACTTGTATGAGGCTTTATAATATCTTTGATACCTGCATTCTAATTTTGATCAACTCAGAACCAGATTAAGCTACCCAATAGTTTTATTCCAATACACTGAGGTCAGTAAGTATTTGGACAATAAAACCATTTTTCCTCTGTTGTCCATTACAGGGGATGTGATGGGAGACCAGAATATAGATTAAATTAAAGGGATTTAATAAATGTATTGCATTAACTGTTTGGGGACATTGTTTAGGACATTTTCTGAGGCTCAAAAGTTATTAGATATGCAGTTTCATGTTCAGGGGAGGGCTGTTTGCTCATTATTCCACCACAAATTAAGCAGATAAAAGATCTCCAATTGATTTCAAATGTTGAATTTGTGTTTTGTTGTTGTTCGCTGGGAATCTTAAAGTTCCAAGGGAATGTCAATGCAAGTGAAGGAGGCCGTCATTTAGCTGGAAAACATAAATAAATGAATAAATAAATATGAGAAATAGTAAATCCTCTAGGAGTTCCCAAATCAGCAGTCTGGTACCGCCTTAAAACTGAATGCACTGGCCAGCTCTGCAACACAGAAAGACCTGAAAGGAATTTCTTTCTTTGGTTCATCTTGCAAAATGAAAAAAGCTGTTAATGAGGTAAGTACGGCATTGCCAAAGTCTACAATCAAGGCAAAGAAATACGACATTGGTCAACAGCCAAGTCAGTCACCTGATCTCTAACCAACAAAAGATGCTCATGAGTTACTGGAGACCCACAAAGAAGCAGCAACTGAAGGTGGCCACAGTAAAAAGCATCAGTACAGCATTTGGTGGTGTTGCTGAGCCCTGGGCTTCAGGTACCTTTAACTGTAAATGATTTTCACCCAAGTATTACATTTTTTTTATATATTTTACAATTATTTCAGTTAAGAGTGTCTCTGGAGTACCGTCTAAATATAAATTTGATTCAATTTGCATTTTAGACAATTAAAAAAAAAAATAAAAAATTGGTTTATATGCACTGGCTTTGCAGACCTTTTGGATGTATACATGTCTATAATTGTGAGTGGATGTGTTTTGCGTAGATGCCCATGAACAGGCAGGCAGACAGTGATGAAAAACAGCAGCAGTATCATGATCAGCTCTTCCTGCATTGACTCATCAGGCCGATGCTTCCTGGGTCTGCAGTGTTCAATAGGGAGCTACAGGAGTTTGTTTGGTTCATCTCACACATCAACCACTGACAGGGTTATTTTAAACCCACGGTTTGATGGTACACAGTGGTCTAGAAGTTACGGAACAGGCATGTGGTGGTCAGGGTAGGAGCAGAGCGTCACAGCAACTGATTTAATCTAGAACCACATAAAGTGGGTCATTTAGCGCTTTGGCAACTTGCATTAAAAAGTAATTAATAAATGTAATTGGCAGAATGTTCTGTTGTTTCTTAGGCTGCAGCCTGTTGTTCTTTCCAGCTGATGCCATAGAAATACAAAGTGGCGGCTTGACAAATTGTGCTAATGCATCAGTATCAAAAACTACAGTTGATTGAATGGTGGCAAGAGGTGTCACGGTTGACGCTGGCCAACCGTGGGGATGTGAGGAAGGAGGACCCAAATGCTGGACTCTGTGTGCTTAGCAATGCGTTTATTTACAGTGAAATGGAAAATAACAATAAATCCTCACTGCGTTTCCGACTCCCGTGACGTGTCCTCTTCCCAGTGTCAGTGTTTCTTGTCCCCGCTCCTCAGTGTCTGAGCACCCCGTGCTCGCTGACCTCTCGTCTCCACGCTTCTCCTGTGGGAGATAACAAACAGGCAGCCGTAAGACACACACAATGCGGCAGACTAACCGTACTGAATGGCCAAGAGACTAAAGTGAAGTCACACAATGATCCAGCGTTGGAGAGAGCTCCACCGCACTCTTAAGTTGTAGACCAGGTGCTCTCAGAAACACCGGCATCCACACACACACACACACACACACACACACACACACACACACACACACACACACACACACACACACACACACACACACACACACACACACACTTGCAAGCAGGGAGAACGAGGGACAGCACTCCAAAAACACACATGTCCATAACTGCTCAGGGACCCTGGGTCGCTCAGACCCAGGGTCCCTGACAAGAGGCTAGTTCTGGAATCGAGTCCATCACCACTTCCATGTTAAAATTATTAACTTTAGAGCCAAAAAACAAGCAAGAAAACAAACAAAACCTTTTTGCAACCATATACAAAAAAAGCTCAATAAGGATGACGTTTGTTTGGTTTTTTTTGAGTCAGTTACCTTTTTTCAGAGCTTAAAGTTATAAATCATTAGGGGGATGTCAGCTGTGAATGATGGCTGTGGTGATTGTCTATCAAACTTCACCTCAGCACAATCACGACTGAGCCGGACCTCTCACTTGTGTTTGTTGTGTTTATAGCTTTTACCTGGAGTTATGTGACAAACTATTAAGACTGCTGTGAGGTTAATTTCACTAGCAGTCCATCCAAAAAAGTCTGCTTTATACAGTTCAGGGTCATAGGGAGCTGAAACCCATACCAGTGGTCATAGGTCAAGAGGTAGGGTACACCATCGGCAGGTCACCAGTATAAAGCTTCGATCCTACTCTGTTGTGGACATGGACACAAACAGCGAGACGTGGAGATTAAGTAGTCTTTCCCCTTATACTTATTTGAAGTTTCTTTTAAGCCCATTGCCTAGATGATGTGTCTGTATCTTCACAAAAACAGCCAGACATGCAAACATCTGCACAGATATTTGCCCTCATGTAATGATGAAATTTATGCCACTCACATCCAAGAGGAATCACAAATGACAATAAAAGATTAACACACAAAAAGAAAGACAGCGTTCACAGTCACATTTAGACATTTGTTTAATTTGTAGTTAAAAAACACACGTCTTTGGACTGTAGAAGTAAACCAAACATGCACGGAACAAAGCCCCCAGCTGGTTGATGAATTTAAATCAGTGACCTTAAAGCTGTGAGTGAAAAGTGCTAACCTCTACATCACTGTGCATCCTATTTCTAGCATTTACAGTTTCACTTTTTTTGCATTCTATTTCCCACAAATTATGTGCATGTGCATGCAGCTCATGGATTCTACTTTGCAATTCAAATAGTCAAATAGTCACTTTTGAAAGAAAAAAAATGAACATGCTGATGGCTAAAACGCTAACACTGAGGCTTTAAAACGAGTCCATGAACCAGTGGGTGATACCATGTTGTCTACATTAATCTTTCATATACTTGACTTGCTGTCACATGTAAATTTATAAATATTTTAGCAGTAACTTCATATTGTGGAACATATGCGCAATATTTGAAGGCTGCGTGAGTTTGAACAGCATAAGCAAAGGTGTTTACAGTACTGTTGTAACGTTTATAGTAATTTGACTGATTTGTCACTGTTAGTTTAAGGGCAGTAGTCATTAATAATTTATCGATAATGTTGTCTTCATGTATTACTTGCTAAATTTCACTTTTATACTCTAGTGAGAAGTTGGAAAGCCACAACATCTCATACAACATTTTCTATAATGAGGCAGTTACAGCTGGCTAAAAACACAAAGAGATTTTTTGTCAGTTTTCTTGATTGTGTATCTAACTTTGGGTTGCGGGGGATGGCGCCTTGATGAGCTGTCACAGGGAAAGAGAATGGGCACACCTTGGAAATAGACACAGAGACACAAATGGACTAGCTTTATCCTCAGTCATCCACACCCACCACCAATTTCGAACCTCCAATTATCCCAAGATGAATGTTTTTGCAGGTTTGTTTTGGTACAAAACTGGAGTAAACCCTCATGATCACCAATGTAATGTGCAAAAAACAAATTCTGACGCAGACTTTTAAACCCAGAATATTTCTGCTGTGAAGAAAAGGTGCTAACCGTTGCACTATTGTCCAAATTAATGATTTTTACTACAATTACTTGCAGACATTGTTTGAGCTTTAAAATCCAAGTCAGTTTTTCATTTTTAGACTGTTTTCATGCTTTAAAGAGGCTTTAACTGTAGATTAGGTGCTCAGTGCCGCTTACCAAACTCAGGCTGTGGCCGCTATGTGTGCGTGCATGTGGGAGTGTGCGTACTTGAATCTGTGCATGATTGCAAGTCAGTGAGTGTTTTGCGTGCGTGAGTGTGTTAGACAGCAGAGACATGACAGAAGTGAAGCTTCCAGGGAACACTGGTAGATAACAGAGTGTTTCTGTTCTCCGCTCTACTGAATACCAATCACTTTCCCTTTCAGATAAAACCCAGAGGAATGAAAACAGACTGGAGAATGTGTGAATGTGTGTGTGTGCTTATAACTCCATGAAGGGCTGTGTGACAAAGAAGCATTTACTATTTTAAAAGTATTAAATATTTCTAAAGTATTGCTGAACCAGCTGTCCTTGAGTCACTTTTCTCATTTTTATTTGGATTGACCCTCAGGTAGAAGTAAAACCCTGCAAACCACTAGGTTGTGTATCTCTAAGTCCCTCATGCTTTGGCCTTCTGTCCACATCCAGATTTCTTAGCTAATGGTTATGACCTCTATTAGTGCCCCTTTTCCTCACAGACTCACCTCTTCCGTCCTTCTTCACGTTTCGCTCTCCTCCCGTTCTGTTCCCGGCTCTTCCTGCTTCTTGAACGAACACTTTCTTTTCAGCTATCTGCTCCTCCTGAACCTCATTTTGCCAACATCAACACAGCATCGAGAGCTTATGACACAACAGAGAGGTGACAAATGGCACATAAGATTTTGTAGATATAACTTAAAAGATTGCAGCATATCATGATGTTGCTACAAGAAATACGCTTTTACTTTCTTTAGCTGTATCTGTAAAGCTGTAAAGTCCACAAGATGTCATCTAGTAGGAAAAATAATTTACAATACTTATATAATATTATGATAATGGCTGGGAATAATAGAAAGAATAATGTGTAAGACTCTAGAATTGTTCCTCCTGGCAAATAATTCATGTAAGAGCATGTTTTTAACAGAAAGACAGAGGTCAATTAGAAGCCTTACTGTTATGATTAAAATTGATTTGATTAATTTACTGAACCCAAATCTTCCCCAGTTCTATCAGTTAACATATCTAAACTTGAACATTATACTGTTTGGTGTGAAAGAGAAAAAGAAAACTAGAAGAGAGGAAAAAAGTAATTTGTAGATATGGTCAAGGAAATGACTACAAGATCACTCTGAAACAGCCTCAAGTCCCTATTGCCAATTCTGCAGGGTTCATGGTACCCTTCCTAACGTCTCTGTGTATGGCCAAAAGCCAGAAACTGATCCAAAGTGGCAAAAAATGGAGGAATAACAGTGGATCATGGTAGGATTTTTGCTTTCTGAACAAAATTGGGCACTGTGGAGAAACTGGACTCGAGAAGACCCCATTTTTGAGAGACACACATGACAAAGCCTGACTGGAGTTTGCTGAAATGCATCTTGACAAGTCACAATGCTTCTGGGAGACAGCTTTCAAAGAAAGGAACATTGCCCTCAACATGAAATACTATGGAGGCAGCTCGAAAGACTGTTTTGAATGTGTGAAGGGCTCAGTGAAATCAGACCAGAGAGAGAGAAACATGCTCCCCAAAGCTCTGACCCAATCAATGACTGTGGGAACATGAACCAAAACATAAGTGTGAAAGGATCCAAGAACTGATGGGTAATGAATTGCCTCAGTAAATGACTTGCTATACATCCTGATCTGAAAATGCATAAAATGAAAAGATCAAACCTGAGAATTTTTGTAGTTCATTGAAAAACAACTACTGCTTCTGTCAATGGATACTTCATTTCACTTTTTGTATCATATATTAAGAATGCAAAGTGCTGTACTGTAACTTTTACCATTAAAAAAAAAAAAGTCAATTTTTAAAAAAACGTATCTTTTATTCCTTCCAAATTGTGCATTCATGTACAGAAATCATGTTTTCTTCTTTCTTCTCCTTTTTACATTTATATTTATGGTGAAATTAGTAAATATGACCAAATAAACTAAAATGAATCATTTCCAGTTGTTTAAGAGGACATATTATTTAGTTATTTCCTCACTCTCTTGCTTAGACTTGCCTCCTGGGTTGAGAACTGTTGCTGGTAAGCATGCCACCTCAAACTTCCACCTCAGCCTATTAATAGAGACCTTCAGCTCTATCACTGATCTGTCTCCATCCAGATAAGGAGCTCTTTGGCCGGGGAGGGAGCAAATCAAACCATTTGACGTAAATTTCCCGGTTGGGTCCCTCAAGCCGATTTATCTTGGAACTGAGGTGTGTGTTAAATTCCTTCTCTTTCTCTGACTAAGCTTCCTCCTTTTATTCACCTTATTTTCTGCATTACTCCTTAAATGAACAACCTCTGGCTAGATAATTGACACTCTGACCATTGACAGATGACTTTTTGCAATGAATTATGGGTCTTGCATTTTGTTTACAGCGCTATCACAGCTCTCAGTCATCTTTAATTTCTTAGATGCAATGGGCCATCACAAGACAATGATGGAGAAATATATTTATTCAACCATCTGCTCGTGAGTTCAACCCGATGTGGCCATTACGGTGTGGCTTTTAAAGGCTGATAAATCAGCCATTGCAGAGAAGTGAAATTGAACTCTAATTGGCCCCAACCCTAATATCTTCTGCTAAATAAAAGCCAGTCACCAAAGCTGTAGGTGGAGTTTTCATTATCATTTGTCCGCTTGTCTGTTTGTTTTTTTTATCTGTCTGTCAGGCAAAATTACCACGACACGGTTGGTGAAAGTTAGTAGAGAGGCGGAGCTCAGAGGCACTGTCAGAGCATCCTTTTAGTTCAGAATTACTCAGAAATTTGCAAAATTTCACTGAAAGCAGCTGAAATAAGTCTAGATGCCACGATTTGGCTATGTGGCAGGTTAGGCAGAACTCACACTAGAAAACACACAGCGTGAGTGGACGACAAGACAATGAGCAGAGGGAGACTGACAACATAAATACACAGAGGATATGAGGGAACAGACCACAGGTCTGAAACTAGTCTGACTGATGAGAAAACTGAACGTGCACAGGGCGAGAGACTATGAAAGTAAGACAGGGCGTACACAGGGATATAGAGACATGGAGACAAACGACAGACTGGAGAGACAAAGAAATGAAGCGGAGAGAACACTCAGAGAAACCAGCCATAAAGAACATTAACAGATGAGTGAGGCTCAATCACAAAACTCATGATAACCTAAAAAATAACATTCAGACATGATGATCTCCTCCTTTCAAAAAAATACAAATCCAGACAAAAAACGATCATGACACTGGAATTATTTTAGCTAAGCAATGGTTGTTTTCTACTAAGAGTTATTTAATAAATTATGTACACCAGAGGTTTTTGCAGTGAACACTTGATCAGGTGTAATGCTGGTAGTGGCAAGAGGACCATTAGGCCTAATAGAAAGTGTCTAAATTAGACATGAAAGAATAACTGTGGTCTGCAGTGGACAGGAAAGGGGCAGTCTCGGTAACCTTTCTGACACATTGGAGGGTAGGAAAATGACATGGTCTGACGTCTTGCAGAATGAATCACCTCTGTGACATTTGGTCCACAGAGAGGTTTTTACATGTGCTGTGAAACGCCCCCAGAGCGGCAACCAAACAAAATCATGGCTCGGAAAAGAAAAGAAGAAAAATTTTAAGATTGTTTTTAACCTCCTAAAACACAACAGCAACATATTTTACTTTTTGCTACTTTACCTGGTTTGGGAGCATAAAATCCATGTGCAGCCTGATGTTATGAAATGGTATTCAAGTAGCTACTTAGCTACTGTCTTAGCTAAACATTTTCCTATTGATGAACAACATGCTAACCAATTCCCTAGCGCAGCACAAACTGAAACTGAGCTGCGTTGCCAGGAAAAATCAGTAAAGTGTCATTTTATGGCTAATATGTGGGGCCTAAAAGAACATGCGCACACGTGTTGTTTTCATTTGGTTGGTTTTAATCTCTTTTAAATAGATTTAAAACTTTGCTCATTCTATACGCTGATGCCCTGTTCACCCTTCACCTAATCGATGCATTGTTCCTTCAAGACACAAATTTTTAACAAAAGAATGTCTCCCCTCCCTCATGAACCTATTTCCCACTGAGGCTTTTTGCGTAAAAGTCGATGAATTGTTTTAACCAGGTCTCGATTGGATTGGGTCTCTGAGCGTCTGGCGGGGAGAAGATAAGACCCGTTATCTCTTTCTGCAACCTCTCTCTGTCCTCCCCATGAGTGGACAGGTAGATGGGGGAAAGTGAATAAAAGAGATGGAAGACAAAATCAACAGAGATGTAGTTAATAATGGTCTTAATATTAAAAAGCTCCCGGTCTTATGAGAGCTCCACTGGCTGAAGTTAAGATTGTGCTTTTTAGTGGCCTACTCAGTATAAGTGAACAAGAATGCAGACAACGTTGTTACCAAGACTTCCTGTTGCCACTTCCTGCAAGAGGTCAGAAAATTCATTCCAAAAATGGACATTTAATAATTTATCCCAAGCATTTTTCTCTGTCATACCAACACTGCAGGTTCTCCTTGATGTGTCAATGCCATTCTTTTTTGCTGATGATGTAACTAGCCTTGCAGTGCATTCTAGTACTGTTGTATTTTATTTTGAGAACTGGATAGTCTAGTTGCCTACTTAAGTGGTTTGCTTGCATAAAGTGGAGTTTTAGGCAAATCAGAGTTATCAGGTGTGACTTGAAGCCTGTGAAAACAGAATGAAAACAGATTTAGCAGTTGCACAGTTCATCTAGCCTCACCTTTTGTTTTCAGAAGGAGGTTGGAGTTTGAATAGCGGGACTTAATGTAAGACAAAGTTTAGAAAGAAGCTTCTATCTTGGAGTTGATCTGAAATCCAGGAGCAGAAAGCCTATGAGAGGCATTTGTCCAAGTGCAACAATGCGACGGAGAAGCCGTCTGTCAATCATAAGCCTCTCCAATGGAGGGAAGCAGTACAGTCCATAGAGTGCAAAACACACCTGTGGACACGTATCATTACTTACATGGCAGAAAACATCACATGCATTGATTTTCTTTGGAAGGGCAATGGTGGGGGAAGCAATTGGTCTATTATCTAACATAGAAGTAATAAAAAGATAAAATACCAAACTTGATACTACTAACACACTGTATTGATCTAGATTTAAATCTGTTTATTTGCGGCATTAAAATAAAAAATCACTATCTCCAGTAGATAAATACATTATTTAAATTTTCATAAAATCCTATAACATAGACAGGTGAGGCACACAAGGTTTTGTTTTTTTTTACAAATAATTATGTGTTACTGCGGGCATGCTTACAGGTGATTAGCCTATTAGGTATGCTCTATATGACCTCACACGTCCTGTCGAAGAAATGCAAGTGAGCTTAGCACAGGAACTGGTCAATAAATAATCATTTCATTTCAGTCACAGCAAGGCATGCTAATGTAAGTGACTGTTGTACTTTAAATGATTCCTTCCCTCTTGTTGTTTTGTAGCAGGCTAAAATAAGCATCTGTTGTGGTTCTGTCTAATTTACTGTTTAGCTATCAGCCATTTCCCTCAGGAAAAGTCTTAACGAGTATTTAATTAATGACATTGATTCATTTGGTGGAGGAAAATGTGCTTCATGAATTGGACACTGAGATCAGACACAATAGTGACTTTAATTGTTTCTCAGTCGTTGTCTTCATTTGCCACCTTGTGTTTGACAATACTACCTTTCTTTAAATCTCTCAGATTTCTTCCGCACAGATTCATTTGTTACCTTTCATCTGGTTTGGTTTAATTAGCGGTCAACTAGAGGAACTTGGCTCCGCAAACCAATCCAATTGCTCATTTAGCGTTTTGTGTCACCTTTCAGATTGTCAGAATGCCAGAGTGTGTAATCAAGGGTGGGCAAATAAGTCGGCAATGTAGACCATCACTGTGTCGCAGAGGTTTATTTCCTCCATTTAGGTTAAACGAAGATGGACAAGAGTGTGACTTTGAAGTGAAGGAGATATGTATCTGTTGACTCTGTCTGCTCTCATTATTACATGCTCTCTGCCCTCTGTTAATGTGATTTGTGTGTGAGCTGATTCAGTATTGATTTGATTTGAGCTAAGCTTGGCCGAGTTGAATCAAGTGAAATTATGTCATTCTTTCTGGCATTTTTCTGACAACATAGCTAGCACCGCAGCCTGCGTCAGCACTAATTACCACTCTGTCAGTTTTTTAAGATCATCTGGGGAAAATTTCATTCCCTTCTCTGTGATTACTTCAAAAAGTAATTATGCAGGTAATGACAAGGCATTAAAAAGTGCAGTATTTTGCAGTGAAGTCATGTCAGTAATCTACAGTGAACTTTAGATGATCACGATTTATATGAATGAAAGAAGAAAAATAATATTACAGAAATAAAAATGGTTATTTGGCACTTTCAAGTGTGTCATGATACAATGCAGTACAGTGGATGGAAACATTAGGGGAGTTGGCACTGTAATTTGTGTTTTGATAAGAGAAAAGTCTTTGACCAAGCTGCTCTCTCTCTGATGGCTATCTACTAATGAACCTTTGAGTAGAAGAGACAAACACAATAATGGCCTATTGACCTCCAGAAGACTGCATTTACTCCCACAACAACCTCTGTCTGTCTGTTGGTTTGTTGGTACTCAGAGTTTTGACTTCATGCCACAGAGCTGGGATTCTTGCATCAGCCTAGCAGTAGCGAAACAGCGTCATTCCCAAGTGATCCCACTGTCAAATGAATTAAGCCTTTTAAAATGTGGCGTTAATGTTGGCATTTCAACCCAAATTACAATCCTTTCCTAGCCACAACCAGCTCCTTGAAGGAACATAATTAAGCAGTGCGTGAAAGTTAAAGTGATCCCTGAGTGAAAACAAAATGCAAAATAGAAGCCTCCTAAACTTGTGATTCACCCTTTACGCATACTTTGTAGCTGCTGTTGCTGTCCAACATTGTGTCAGCTGGTGCATCAGTGCATGCCTGCGTGACGCCTGTAGCTTCTGATGAAATGTCACAATTGGGGATGAAAACTAGTTAATTAGAGACGGAAGCTGGATCCAAGACTCAGTTATCTCTCTGGCAACTTTGACCAATACATTAGACCACATCTACTTAATCCGTATAAACCTTTTTTTCACCTCAGACTGTTTCTTTTTGAGCCTCCAGAAAATCTGCATTTTATGGTATAATGCCTTGCCATTCATATTAATAAATAAATTAGATGCTATAGTATGTTTATTGTTGAGTTTTAGCTGTACTTAAAGACTTTTTTGCATTTGGGCAGATTTGGCTTGGCTGTTTCATCATTCTTTATGCTAAGCTAAACTCAAAAATGAATGAATTGAAGGGTATTTTCTGCCTTTTAAGCTGTCCCTTTAATAACAAACAGAAATGTCTATCCATCAGAAAAGCGGAGATTGTGTGCTGCAAAGTCTGGATGCATACAAGGATTGACGAAACACACCCTGCTGCAGCTTTTAGATTCCATCTCACAGGGCATTTGTTGACTCAAGGAAACCAAACACGATGGACCGGAGGCAGGAAACGTTCCAGAAACAGTAAACCAACTCACTAGGTTGACATGGATCCTCATAAGAAATGATCACTTGACAAAACCTATTTAAGTTGCTTCCACCCAAATTGACCTGAGCTCCTATTCAGTTCCATGATTGACCCCAGCTTTTGTCCAGTGTTAGATGGAGTACACTGTATCCTTTCATGACCCCTTAAAAGGACCGGTAGGCATATGCTTTATGGTACTTGAAAGTACACATATTGTTGAAACTCAACTAAAAATTTGGAAAGGACCTTAATTGTCTGCTCTTTAAGCTTTTGTGGCAACTTAGAAAAAATACCTTATTTGAAATCCTTATTTTTATTAATAACAATAATAGTGAGCATGGCTCAGCACTGAGTTAAAAGTAGTATTGTTAATTAAAAAAGTCAAACAGAAAAGGGATTAAGATAGTTTAAAAAGACAGGATTATAAGGCAGTTTTTTTCTGTTAAGGAGTCCAGTGTGTGAATGAGAGTGTCAATACATCACAGAAGAAGGTCCTAGCACTCATAGCTCTGAGGCTGCCACTTGATCTATCGATACAGACTGCAGGGAGCAGGAGGGAAGGTAAGTCTGGAGGAGGTCAGGGAGATATGTAGCACAAAGAAGAGCCTTAAATGTTAATGATAATTTAAAGTTAATTTGTTGCAGTTCAGAGAGTCAGTGTAATTGAATCAGCAGGGGTGTGATACCAGTTCTGTTCTGTTCTTCCTGTAATCATGCTGATCATAAAGAGTGTATTTTTGATGGCTGCTGTCTGCTTTTTGTTGGTTTCTGGTAAATTGCGTATTTTTTAAACTCGAAATATTTGAAGCATGCAGCTTTTCTTTTTCCCGATGCTGGTTTTGCATTTGTAATTGTCATCCAGTGGAAGCAGTTATACTGTATTTTATGTTTGGCATATTTATTATTATCATTTGCTTTTTGGTCAAATATTTTATATTTTGCATGATATTAATGAATGTATTCCATGCATTCCTTTATTGTACAAATTTCTTGTTTTGATATTGCTTTACTTCCTACTCGTGACACTTTACATCTGCTTGGTTCAGTCCCACAACATAATGTGATTTCCAGCCAATCAAGGAAAGCTTCCCTTAGGCTAGGACCATTAGCATAGAAGACATTTACCTGTCCACATTTGTTAGATTGCCTGTTATAAAAACAAGAAAAACACAAATATTTTGGAATCTATCAAAATCTTGTTTATAATTTAAAATTATTTGAAAAACATTATAATAATAATAAAAAAATTATATCCAAATTTAAGCCAGCACACTGGACTTGTCTGAAATGTAAGAAACAATTCAAACACATCATTCAAAAAACATTGTTTTTTAAACAAGAATTCAAATAAATTATGATAATTTTAATTAAAAAATACAAATGTGCAGCACGGTGGTACGGTGGTTAGCACTGTTGCCGCACAGCAAGAAGGTCCTGAGTTCAATTCCACCATCAGGCCGGGGTCTTTCTGTGTGGAGTTTGCATGTTCTCCCCGTGTTTGCGTGGGTTCTCTCCGGGTACTCCGGCTTCCTCCCACCGTCCAAAGACATGCAGCTTGTGGGGATAGGTTAATTGATTAATCCAAATTGTCACTAGGTGTGAATGTGCGAATGAATGTGAGTGCGAATGGTTGTGTGTTAGACTGGCGACCTGTCCAGGGTGTACCCTGCCTTTCGCCCTATGACAGCTGGGATAGGCTCCAGCGCCCCCCGCGACCCTGAAAAGGATAAGCGGAAGCGAATGGATGGATGGATGGATGGAAATACAAATGTGCTTCACTATTATTTCTGATTTTTTTTTTTATTCAAAATTCATGAATAACAACAATAATTTTATTTTAGATTTAAAAATACCATTTTGATTAAAGAGCGTGTTCATGCTGGTAGAGCAACCATTACAGAAGCATGAAAAATGAGTTTTTAAACTACCTAGATTGTTAATTTAGGGCAACACTGGCATACACATTATATTTGGTGGTAGACTAATATGCTTTTTTAACCACAAGTGAAAAGAGATTGTGAAAAGCAAATGTAGTTTGGAGGACAATAAAAGAGGTTGAACCAGAAGAAATGTCTTGGAAGCCACATAGATGTTTTTCCAAGCATCTGGCAGAATTAAGTGTGCCGTGGAAGCATGTCCAGCGTGGAATCCATGAAAATCTACAATGTATCATGACAATGAAAGCCACAGCACTACATGTTCTTGATAGCCTACATTTTGAGAAAGGCCCTTTTTTATTTATCCAAAAGCTCTATTTACTATTGGGACTCTGTAAGATTTTTGGCAGTTTTAATTGGTTTTATCTCCTGTATTGTTGTAGGCTTTAAGGGTGTGTTTACTTAAAGAATTATTATTATTACTTAAAATTATTTCTGTACCTGAGGTTTCCAGCAGAACATTGCTGACTAAGTAACACTGTGATATTGGGAAACCAGGCATCAGAGAAAGTGAAAGAAGTAAAAGTTTTATTGTAAGTAAGGAGATGCTTTCTCAGCATCAAATATTGGCTAGATTAAAGGTTTCCTACAGGGCAGCGCATGGCACACTAAAATGCTTTGCAGAAACTGGATCAGTTGCATCCAAAGCACGATCAGGCAGTGCAAAAGTAACACACTACTGGAAGATCAATACGTCAAACTTTGTTCTCTCAGAGATAGAAAAGCAGCTTCATCACAGGTACAGAATTTGATAAATTAAGAACACAAGACTTCGAGTACTGAGAAAAGAAGAGGCTGTGTGGTAGTGTCTCAAAGGAAGAAAAGGTCCATGAACCACCTCACATTAGAGGAAACACTAGGGCTGTGTTAAGGTATATAAGTATTTCACAGGCTTTTGGTTCACACACAACCACAATCTTATAGGAAAATCCCTATCAGGGCGAAGAAACTCAAACGTCCACAGTATATTTGTGTGCGTCTGTGTGTCGTCTAAAGTTCTTCAAGGGACGACTGCCTCATCCAGTTATTCATTACAAGTTATTACAAGAGAAACAAGGAACAAAACTTATATACAAATACAAAAATACAAATCAAAATCAAATAGGAATCATGAACCCATAAAAAGTCCTGGGTACAAAACCCAGGGATGATGACAGAGAGCCACATTTTAATTTCTGCACGTAATGTAGATGGTCCAGTCCATTCTGATAAAACTACTTAAAAAAACTGCTTTTCCCTGAAAAATATGGTTGAAAACGTTTTTCACCTGTAAAGTTATACTTGATGATCAGCATGTCCAGCCCTGGGCTTGGCCCAGCAGTACACTGGACAATGCTAATTCACTTTACAGCTGTAAGTACAATTACCTACATCTTTACTAAAATGATGAGTATGTTGAAAATAATCATTAACCTCTACCGCACAGCACACAACTGGCTCAGGTTTTTCACAAATTAGCTGCTGCTGGTCTCTTTGAGGGGCGACACACAATACCCTCAGTGGGTTAATATTCAGGATTCTTAGAGCGCCAACTCGCTAAAATGTTAGGGACAGCCCATACTGTAGCAGCCTATCAGTCACAAGATAGGCCCAGCCTAAAGTAAAATGTGCTTTGGTAATTAGATCTGAACTCATATAGCAATTTTCTCAAAGTGCTTTTTACTACATTTTTTTAGGTCTTAAATTGACATTTCTAATTTCCTCTAATTTGGCTTCCTGTGTTAATGTACATCCTCACTCCCTATGCTAATGTAAGATTTTGATTTCATATTAGCTTAAAGGTAAAGCACAGCTTCGGTACTGCAACCTGCCTCTTTCCGTGTCCTGCATTTGATTGGTCCTTTCAGAACAGTAACCCTAACAGTATCTTGTTTCCTCACTTGTTTATTTTTTTATTGCGATACTGTGTTTCATTGTGTTCCATCCTCCATCGACAGGCGAACGCATGGCCAAAGCAGAGCAGCCCTAATCAGAGAGAAACAGGACACATCCTCCCCATAATGAAGGCCGGACAGACACATAATAAGTAGCTCTCAAATACACGCTTGTCGTGATTCTTTTGTTTTCAGCCCAGAATATTTTTTTCTTTTTTTCAGCAGAGTGACAGTAATGCAGTCCTGCCACTGCCTGAAGAGAGGTTGGAGGACATCTGACTGTCACTCCCACAACATAGTGGAGGAGTGACAGTCACATGTCCTCCAACCTCTCCTCAAAGCAACTCTGCACATTAAATATGACGTTTTATCTCTTTTTATAAGAAAATAAGAGTACTTAGGTGGTGGAGTTCATTCATATAATGATAATAAACAACAAACAGCTCAAATGAAATATTAAGCAAGACTGTTTGGATCACTATTTCCCTGTGAATTACTTTCTTTGTATTTTATGTTACAGAAATAGTAACATGTTACAGATTTTTGTCTTTGGCTTAAATATTATATTTAAGCCAAAGTAATTATAGTGCTATATATTTTTACCATGTATTAAAATAAACACCAGGAATATTGTGGGATATGGACAGAGGTTAAGATGGATCTGGGAGAGAACAGTGATGCACTATCCTGGACTGTTCACTTTAGGTTACTCAGCGGTAGCAAACAGCAATATAAATTTAGGGTGATGACGCTGATTAGACTCATTCATTCGTCTGTCAAGCAGTGTGTTAGGAACCTACTGTGATCTTTGCAGCATTGAAGTGAGATAGGTTGTTAGTCAGAAAATGAGACCTCTGATCCCTGCAGCTGTTGTAGCTGGGTTAAAATAGATCTAATTGGTTAATTAATATCAGATAGATCCAAGTCTATGGAGAAAAAAACGTTTGAAACACAGTGTTTAAAGCAGCCTGAGCTGTTGGTTCACAGAGATTACTTTTACATATGTTATTTGAAACTGTGACTATGTTTAATACGAGAATTTGTTAATAGTAACAACTATATCGGAGGATGAAGTGCAACCTGTTGCACAGTGTGATCGGCATCTGTGTCCTAAAAGAAACACAAAATGACTAAAATAATCTGAACCAGCTGAATACGTATGTGCAAAGACATCAGAATAAGAGACTTGGGGGCTGTGTCTACATTATTTCATTTGTTTAAGAGCTAAATATACATAGAGTATGTAAAAAAGATTTTTTATCTGAAGTCACCATTTATGGAATTCATCTTGCAGAAGTGTGATGCAGGCATGGGAAGGGTCACGTTTACATATACCAAGGATGAGCCCTCTGTCACACAAGATGCCTCAAGCATCCAGCAATTAAACTTTTGAAATTAACTTTTTATTTATGTATTTTTTTAATGAAGCAGTAGTAGTTGTAATTATAGTATCAAATAACTGTAGAATACCTTTTGAAAGAAGAATATTATATCTTTTTAATCTTTGAGTTAAATGTATTAGTATTTTCTGTTTTATTAGTATTTAAATGTATTGACGTCAATTTTCTGAAAATGACAACACAGCAGACATATGTCTTCCGTCCTTCCTCTTTACGTCTTTCTCCCTTCTTCTCAGCTTTATTTGCCTCTCCATCTTTCCACACACGTTGTCCATTTGTTTTTTTTTAATCTACCATCTCTCGTCTATCTTCGTCTTCTCCTTGCAGCCCTGCTTCTACCTCCTGACTCCTCCTTGCTCCCCCATCTTCTGCCTCCTCCTCCCTTGTCCATCCCTCTCTCTCTCTAAGTAATGAAAGAGGGATTTTTGAAAGAAAGAGAGTGAGAGAGAAAGAGAGACAGCAGAAGGAGGAGGTTGAAGTGGAGGGGTGGGTCCCTATAAGAGCAGCTGCCTCCAGCCTCCACGTAGCCAGAAACACCACACTGAGACAGAAGAAAGGAATCATACGCTGACAAACTGCATTCACCCAAGGGACCTCCTATTGGCAGCCCCAGAACAGGTAAGGAATCCTTGGCGAGCAGGAGGGAGTAGTACAGGAGGAAAAGAAACTGCTTGACCTCTGACCTTTATATAAAGAATTTTTTCCTTTGTAGTTTTCTCAGTATTGTCATGCACTAACCGTTTGTTGTGTGTATTGTTGAAGAAACCCCATAGAAACTATACATTTACATTCATTTGACTCGTCTTAGTTCCTTTAAGGGTGAGTGATGTTGCATTGCAAGCCCTGTTTAGACAGCCCAAAAGATAACAATGAAATCTAAATTTAGCAGAAAATACAAGATAAACAGGAGAAAGAAGAAACCAGTAAGTCCTTTTTAAGAGTAAAGCTTTATTATCCCACACCTGCTGGAGTCTCCCAGGATAATTACTTTAATAATTACTGAGTAATAATTACTTCTGTGTCGTTACCTTCTGACATTTGAGCCTAATCTCACTGAAAAAAAAAATATAAAAAATATCTCAAACTGTAAGTGACAGTGTGAGTTAACACAGTACCTCAGGTTAAACACTTTGTGTTCAATAGAGTCAATGCATCTGCTCTTAAAGAGCAGCTACAGACCTCAATGTTCCTTAATATGTATGATTAAGAAGTTAGCTATTAGTGTTGATTAAAAAGCAGAAAGTTATGTACAGAACACAGAGCATGACGTGAAGAGGCTGCATCTGAGGAGTACACATGCATTTTAATTTGTAAGCACATTGGCAGGTAGCAGATAGAAAGGTCATAAATTGCTGGTCATGATTTGTCATTAATCATCAAGCTCTGATTCACAGCTGATAGGATCCAGGAATGAAAGGGGACTCTTTGCAGGGATATGTTGTTTGGGTTCATCTGAAGTAATGAAAGGTAATTTGGATGAGCTCATGTTGCCTAATGAGGGTAAGATTTTGCAGAACTCCCTTCATCAGAGGAATATTTTTCGATTTTTTTTGACGCAGTTGCCTGAAGGTTATGTTGTTTTTAATGACAGCTTCTGCCACATTCTTCATTAAAGTAAAAATACTTTGGGTTAATTATGACCAAAACAATTACATGAACATTAACCAGTATGAGCTCTCATGTAGTACTTATAGACTGCTCTCAGCTTATTTTGAGTCACTGGTGTAATTTGGAATGAACATTGCTACTTTAAAAGGTAGCGGCTCAGAAATCAAGGGTTTTACTGACAACAACTGTGAATAAGTCTCAAGCTTGTTTTGTTGTTGTCATTCAGAACCAGCTGTTCAGCTCCCTTTATAAAATATAGAGACTAAAAGGTTCAATTAAGTAATATAAATAGATTTTATTGACATCTAAGGCACCTGGACACATCTGGCCCATCGTTTTGCTCCAGACTTCAATGCTCTTTATTACCCCGTTCAAGAGCTGGAGTAATGAATCAAGCTAATAGGATTGATTAAAATGGTTGGATCTTTTATCAGATTTATCAAATGACAATTTGATGACACATACATCATCCATTATAGTTTTTAATTTTCTTTAATTAATGAATCATGTTGTCTAACTAACAAATGTAATAATTAATTTACTATTAATCATTGTAACTAATTATTAATCAATCAATTTTAAACATGAATCTTATTTTTCTGTCATTTATTTGCATTAGTAGTATTAAAATAGCAGCAGCCTCCTTCTTACATAGTTTATTAATATTATTCTTCCTGTGCCTTTAGGCATTTAATAAACTGATTACTAAGAGCTGCATTTATTCAATCTCTTAAAAAAAATCTTTATAAAGTCAATAACAAATTTGAATATATCTTTTTTCATATTAATAATTAGCCTAAGGTTATATTTAGCCTGGGGCACACTTTTCCTTTGACCTTCAAAGAAATTGTTTAAACAAAGGCAACACTGATGATTGAATTTTCTGTAGTAAACTTTTGTTTAAAGACCTTTTTAACAACTGTTAATCCTTGGTCTTGTGTCAGTTTATATTCATCTTCAGGAATATGTTTACAGACAGTGCTATTAAAAAGAATAAAAATAATAATAAAGAAGCGTCTGCTTTCTTACACTTCACAGCAAAATTTCCTGTGGGTACAACAGATCAGGGTAGAAGATGTTCCTATAGCTATCTCGTTGCAGGTGTTTTGCGTTGACTGAATAAAACCAGATAAGGAATGTCTTTGGTGAGGCTGCATGAACACTAAATAACACTATAAAAATGTAATGCTTACATTTTGAGGAATACTTTGAAAAGAAGTTGAGGATTTGGTGTGGGTGGTTTTAGGTAAACACACTTTTGTATTCAGAGATACTGATGTATGCAAAATGAGGTTTATATTGTAGCTCAGTTGTACCATTGTGAAACACATAATCTTGTAGTGATGAACATCCTTTCATTTTGTGGGCGATTTCATTGTGTACCTGCAGACAACCTGACAAACACTGCCAAAGTGACAATGAGAGATAGTGAGAGAGATGGGATTTCAAAACAAACTGTAATTGCAAACAAAATGTTTGAAATATCTAAGACAGCTATCTTAAACATTGTAGAATCAATCCAAAGAGACAAAAGAAGGCTCACTCACGGAGCTCTGAGCTTTTTTGTTCATGACATAGCTTGTCTTGCAAGTTTAATTTCTCAGTTTTTATTCAGACAAGAAAATTTCTTACATTTCTTATCCCTATTGGAAATATTTTCAACTCACGCCTTCAGCCAAATGCATCAAATATAATGCTTCTCCTGGCTTGTAAATCCCTTCTAATCCACAGTTCTCTTCCTATCACTAAATACATTCCACAATATCATTATTTTTTATAGTGAGATATATATATTTTATTCCAGCACAGTTTGTGTGAAGAACCTACAATTTTGTTGTACATGTTATTTTCTAATTCTTTTCTTTTCTATTCTATTCTATTCTATTCTATTCTATATGGATACACGTCGTTAACACTCACAAAACATTCTCATTTAGGGTAGAAGGGGAAAATGGAATGAGGAAATGATTGCTGGATCACAGGTCACACGGCATAGTGGCGGGGTACACATCTCTGACAGCAGCATTGAACTGCCTGTGAACGTGTGGACTTAATCCAAAGATGCAATGTTCCTAACACAGCAGGATCTCCAGCCATCCTTTTATGCTTATCTATCCTTTCACAGACCCCTCTCCTTATCGTCTTGCTGTGTTCCACTTTTCCCCTCTGTTTCAACACCAAATAGAAATGATTCATGTCAGATACAGTCTGTTGAGGAAGAAAACCCTACTTAAGGTTACTTAATTTCTTCGATATCTACTCAAGAAAAAAACTAGAAGTCATGATTATTGCTGTCTAGATACAGTCTCCATACTTTCCCTCTGTCTTAACACGTGGACATATTAAAAGACCTGGATGTGACCTTCTTAGTGGCAAATGATGAGCCTACTCCCTTGAAATTGCATGCTTCCTCAAACTAAATTGCAAGAGCAGAAAGACATAAATGCAATTAGATTTTTTTTTATATCTATTACGGCAACAACAAAGCTTTGATCATTAGTGCATTTGGCAAGCAACAAATAATTGTTAATATATTTACTATTCAATCTTGCATTGCAATATTTACTTGTAGTTCCTGCTACATCTGTTGCTGCTACATTTTGATATGGGGAAGATTTGAAACATGATACGTTTCTATGCTATTATGCATGACGTACAAGCCTCAGGCAAAATTATTCATTTTTATATTTGTTGCCTAATACTAGCCAGTGATGGGAGGCAGGATGTGAAAAATGTTTTTTTACAAGAAAGCTGAGTGCTTTGTATGTCTCATATCCACCTCAATCACCTCCTGCAGCCTGTTATACCTTTTGAATCTGTCAGATTTTAATTAATCTTGTAATTAAATTAACATAGTCATAATAATATAGAACAAGAAAAGATTAAAAATGAATAAATAAACAGGTAAACACTATACAGTAATTTTTTTATTATTAACAAATGATAAACATTTGTTAAACTTATTAACAAATCATTTTAACATTTAGATTTTTAAAACTTTTCAAACTACTACTACAAATTACTGTGAAAGACATCAGGCTGTAGTAAATCGGTAGGCAGTGAAAGAGGGAAAAAATCTGGTTTTGAAGGAACTTGATCTACAGCTTTGACTTTACAGATCAAAGTGTAAATTAAGTTCAAGGGAAATTATGTCTGGCATATCCATGTTCCAAATCAGGAGTTAGTAATTTACTGAGGAAATTTGGTGATAGGGCGTGCAGTCTGAGCCACAACTTGACCTGTTCATTTCAGTCATCTGTCAGTGAATCTCTGTAATAACTTGAAAAAAGTGCAATAATAACAAGAAAAATCATTGGGAAACCAGTCTGGTGTGACCTCTGTGTAAGTATGTGTCAGTCACCTCTACAACGTCAATTGACTTCAGGTGATTAGATGCATTGAGAAAGAAAATTGATTTAGCTTAGCGTGTCTGCTGTTAATGGCTTTAGCTGCTACGTCACACTCAGTCTGACTGACAGGGAACATGACCCCCTCCCCCCCCAGAAACCAAATAAAACAAAACTTGAGGTCTTTTTCTAAATGTTTCCTCAAATCTGAGATTTATCGAATCACAGATGCATCAATCACAAAACTATATGAGTAATGGTGCAACTGACATGACCTCTGACCACGAAAGAGAAAGTTTAAAGAAATAACTTAGTGTTAAACCTTGTTTTTCACACAGATGAGTTATAGCTTTTGGAACATTGATACTGAGACATACATGCAGAAAAAGTAGAGGTTGTAGTAGAAATGTTATCTTGTTTTGGTGGGAAACAAAACAGTGCAAGTGAAAAAAAATAGCAGCATAAAGTGTGAAAAGAACAAAAGACACTGAAACGGCGTCTTAAAAGAAAAGAAGAGTTGATAACAGGGGAGTATAAGAGTGCTCGTAGGCATAAGGAAGAATCATGTATTGATGTGCAAGATTTATTTGCTCTCCTGAAACGTGTCACGTCAATGACCACACTGCCATTTTGCCAGTTAGACATCAATATTACAACAAAGAGCACAATGTATTTTGAGTGGGCCTGGGACAGGTTGTCACTCACAGTCTCTTTTCTGACAGAAAATGTACTCTGGCTGCAGGCAGAAGACTAAATAACATTTAATTACCTGTCAAATCGACTCATCAGCTTATAAAACCAACATCATGATTTCACTCCAGTTATTTAATATTTCTTTAAAATTGCTCGTCCTCACTCCTGCAAGAGTTGGAAGGATTTTACTCCTTATGAAGAAGTTGTCTGAGCTGAATTAGCCCATAAAATAATCTGTACATAACTAAGGATTCAGAAGAGTGTAAAAAAAATGCTTTAAGCACGCGTTGCATTAAAATTTTACGTGACATATTACACCAGTTACTATTTTTAAAATATACTTTATTGTCCCTTAGGAGAAATTCAACATTCCTCTGAGATTTTGGTCTATATTGACATAATAGTGTCACACAGTTGCTGTAGATTCGGCAGCTTCACATCGATGATGTGATAAGCCATCCATCCATGAATTAAGCCTCGTGACATGGCACGTTATCCTGCTGGAAGCAGCCATCAGAAGATGGGTACACTGTGGCTGTAAAGGGATGAACCTGATACAAGGCAGGATGGTTCCACGCTTACTCCAAATTCTGACCGTACAATCCAAATGTTGCAGCAGAGTTTGAGATTTATCAGCCCAGCTAACATTCTTCCAGTCTTCTGTTCTCCAGCTTTGCCTGTATGAACTGTAGCCTCAGTTGCCTCTTCTCAGCTGACAGTAATGGTACCTGCTGTGGTCTTCTGTTGCTCTCAGCTTCAAAGTTTGATGTGTTGTGGGCTTAGAGATGCTCTTTTGCTCTTGTGCTTGGTTGTAATGGCAAGTTATTTGAGTTTGTATTGCCTTCATCTCAGCTCAAAGCAGTCTGGCCATTCTCCTCTGACATCATCAATGCAATTTCACCCAGAGAATTGCTGCTCACTGGACAGTTTTGCCTTTTCACACCATTTTCTCAGTAGATCAGCAGTTCTAAGTTCAGCACATACAGAATAATCTTTTTTCCTCATTCTTAACAAGAGCTTAAAATTCATCAGGTTATTTTCACTATGTCTACATGCCTAAGATTCATATATTTATAAACAGAGATGGGCAGTAACGCGTTACTGTAATCAGATTACTTTTTTCAAGTAACGATTAAAGTAAGGGATTACTATTGCAAAAACGGCAATTAGATTACCGTTACTTTCCCGTAGGAACGCTGCGTTACTGCGTTACTAAAACTGTGATTTTTTTGCGAGAATGTCTCATAACAGTGACGTAAGCGAGTGCGACGTTCGTGAAAACAGCTGTGTGCAGAGCAACAATGGATAATATATCGAGTGCGGGAGAGAGTATGAGCGTGCGGCGTTTAAAGTGTGGAAGTACTGACCTTACTTTGAGTTTGATTCCATAAAAAGTGACAAAAACATTAGTGTCCGTTGTGCGTGGGAAGAAAACTTCTTTTTACAGCGAAAAAAACCCCCCTAAACTTCCAAGCAAGCACCGAGTGCGCTACAACGTAATGGGAAATTCACAGAGAAACTCGCGGATTCTTCCACTGACCGCTGCAGCACACCTGCACCAGGGTAAACCTCCGCCTACCCGACTCCTGCTTTACAGGTGAAAATAGAGCAAAAGGACCGCTGAGTCTTTGACTTTATTTATTTTCTGCTGTGTTTTACTTGCATCTATTTGAAAGAGTGAGTGTAAACGCACACAAAAACAATATTTTATGTGCTGGAATGTGCAGAAAATAGGTTTAAATATTAAACAAATTTCTTCCAGTCAGAGAATGGTGCATATAATTAAATTTTTGCTTGATGCATGAAGTTAAAAGATTAAAACTAATAAAACAAGTTTTAAAAAGGGACTTTTCCATTTGATTACATTTTGTATGATGGATTATGTAGAAAAAGTAGAATTGGGCTGAAAGATCTATCGCTTTATCACCTATTCAGGTTGTAAATCGTGTTTTTAAAAAGTAACTAAGTAACTAAGTAATTAATTACTTTTGAAAATAAGTAATCAGTAAAGTAACGGGATTACTTTTTGGAGGAAGTAATCAGTAATTAGTTACTGATTACTTTTTTCAAGTAACTTGACCAACACTGTTTATAAACATAAATATAATAAATGTACATATGTAGAATGAAATAATAAAACATGATGAAACTATTCACTACCACTTTGTTTTGCGCCTGTGCGCTTTTTTTTCCTTTTTTTTTTCTTACAATAAAAGCAGCCGGTGAAGTAGCAGAGTAAGTTAAAGAAAGATAAGACAGGGAAATTCAAGGCAGGCTAAGAAAATTATATTAGAGAGGTAGCTTGTGACACTTGGATTTGCACGAACTCTCTATGCACTGAGGATAGTAATCTGTTTTATACTCATACAATTTTGCTGCCCCTTTATACTTATGGTCCATCATCTTCCTCAAGTCAAATTTTCACGTTTAAAATCAAGTGGCGGTTGTCACATCAGTTCATAAAGTGAGCATTGTCTGTAGTAGAGACTCAGAGCCAGTCATTACCACACAACAGAGTCATTGCAATCATATCATCAGCATTGCATCATCATTTGGCAGACAACAGTTAAACTCACACAGCCTTGTAATGCCATTTGTGCATATGCACATCTACAGTGTGTCTGGCATCACAGAGGAAACAAAAAGTGAGGAAAGTTACAGCCGAGCGGAGACCCTGACGTGGTGCACTGACGCAAATTTGGCAATACTGTGGTCTTTACATAAGTTACCCGATAATCTGCAGCTTTGCTTTTAAAAAAAGATGCACTCCAAGACGGATGCACATTGCTCCCCGATCAGCCACGCGTAAATAATCCGGCTTTAAGCCGTACTTCAGGCTGGGAGTAATTTATTTTTTATTTCCTATTCTTGATGAGAAAATGGCAATAATGGGGAGAAACACTGGTGGAAACAGTCGATAATACGATGTGAGATAGTTTGAGAATTTCTGAGGGCTGTCCTTATAGTGAGGTGTATGTGGCTGGATGACAAGACCAGAAATTAGACTGGAATATAAGCCTTTCTTTAACCTTCTTTAACCTTAACAGCACTTATTTCTAGTTTCCTTGATGTAATTTAGAAGATTCTGAAGATTATAGAGTTAAATAAATGTACACACATATTTTCAAAGTACAAACTTATGTTCCTGTGTCAAAATATATTTTTTTATTATAGAAAATGAAAGAAAATGCATACCATTACATTTTTAATCACATAGAGGTTGCTGAAACAACCATTCAGTGTTTATTTCCTCTTAAAAATGTTTTAGCTTCACTTCATATTACTCCTAGCTCGCCACACCCCAACCTTCATTGACTTTATGACCCACAATTTGAGAATCAGTGAGAAATAACAGGTTTGGACACTAATGAGAAATGCATTTCCTTTCATCGGGGGGCTGGACTTATTCATTTTGACTGCAGACATCCATCAGTAGCGCCTCAGCACAGTAATGACTTAATTAACTGGTTTATTTAGTGGTTAATCAGTTAATTAAAAGCAGAATAATTGAGTCTTACAGGCACTCAAGAGAACATGGCAGACTTGAGAATAAATCCACACTGTGCTTCATTTTTACAGAGCTTTGAACAATTTAGAAAAGACGTCAAATATAGATAAACACTACCTTCAGGGCTCCTC
Organism: Maylandia zebra; assembly: GCF_041146795.1. Lineage (NCBI taxonomy): Eukaryota > Metazoa > Chordata > Actinopteri > Cichliformes > Cichlidae > Maylandia > Maylandia zebra. The sequence goes on from NC_135167.1 coordinate 6,832,618, forward strand.
TGTTTGCACACATATCTGTACTCCAATATCCTCAGTGAGTGCTATCAGGCTGTATTCGTTCTCTTCTGGTATATTCTGGATAGCAAATCGGGCCTTAGTTCTTTGCCAGTGAGAGAGTTAGCCCAGATAGGATAGTCATCTGTTCCCTAAAGTGTAGCACTGGTTGCTCGTTACATCTCCAATGACAGCTGCCCAAGCATATTTGAATTTTTACAAAATTAAGAATACTTATCATATTATTCTGACAGGGTTAGCCAGTTGCCTTATTTTGTCTGAAACTTGTGAAAGAGGGAATCATCTGAACAAAAAGCTTTTAAACCTTTCCAAAACATTTGACTTAGTTGAAGTAGTAATGTATAGATGTATAACTCTGCGACTGTTCTGTTGGTCAGTCAGTCTAAAGTGAAATATTCTACCAGTAACTGGAAATTGTGATAAAAACATTAAATTGATCGATCTATGTTTAAACCCTCAACTGTGGTCATAGGCTCTAAGAAGTGACCAAACGAATGAAGTGGCAGATTTAAATGGGCAAAAGGAGTTTCCTTTAGTGTGACTTGACTCAGCCTGAGAGATACAGTATGGTGAGGAGCTGAGACATCTAGAGCCTAAAGTAAAGCTGCTGCTAAGGATCCAATTGATCTGATTCAGGCTTCTCATCAGAATGCCTTTTGAATGCCTTTGGAAGTTTTCCAGGCATGTCAAACTGAAAAAAATCTTGTCTATCTAGAGCCCAGAAGAGGCACCGGGGCAGGCCAAAAACTCACTGGAGGGATTATGTATCTAATCTAGACTGAATGTGTGAGAATCATCCAGAAGGACCTGGAAAATGGTTTCTAGGTCCTTCTGGTTGAAGGATATTTACTTAGCCTGTTACCACCATTGCCCAACCTAGAATACGGTAAGTGGAATAAAATAGACTGAGGCATGGACGGCTGGAAGCTCACCCTCTGACTTTCAATTTAACAAAATCAGAAAGTTGTGATTCATAAATAAAATAAAATTACAGTAATATTAATCCTTAATTAAAACATGGAAAATTGGCTTGAAAAGCAATGCAGTCATTTGGTGCAAGCATAACTACTAATGTTTAGTAGTAGTATAGCGGTATAGTATACTAAAATATTAAAACTGAGATAGTAAAGGCTCAGCTCAAAAAGCAGCAGCATGATTTCACCCTGATGAACATGATTTAACCAGATGTGATTTGTTTAAAGGTAAAAGCTCACTGTTTTCTTATTTAAATTATTCCATCTCGTAACATTAATCTGTGTGGTAGAGAAGATGGATTTGTCTGAATGCAACCATTTTACAAGCAAATAAAACATAATTTAAAATCCAGCATACAGAGGGACATGCATTTGTATTCCTAAAACAGAGGCTAGATGTTGAAAGATGAAGAAAGCTTTTTACCTGTTTGAGGTAAGAACATATCCGCCACACCGTTACACCACCGCCAGCAGTTGGCAGGATGTATCCATACCTTCATGTTGTTTATACAAAACTATGACCCTGCCATCTGAATACCACAACAGAAATCGAGACTCATCAGAACCTTTTAAGAATTTTCTATTGTACAGATTTGGTGAGGTCATGTCACTTGCAGCCACAGTTTCTTGTTCCTATATGATAGGATGTCAGTTCTGTGTGGTCTTCTGCTGTAGCTCATCTGCTTCAAGTTGGACACACTCTGAGATGTTCTTGCACTGGCCTCTGGCATCAACAAAGCCTTTTTGTCCAGAGAACCGCTGCTCACTGGATAGGTTTTCTTTCCTGACCATTCTCTGTAAACCCCAGAGATAGCTGTGTCAAATGTCAGTAGATCAAACACTTGGGAAATAAACCAACAACCATGCCACGTTCAAGATCACTTTACTTTCCCTTTCTGATGATCAGTTTGAACTTCAACGGGTTGCACCGATCATGTCTACATGCCTAAATGCACTGAGTTGCTGCCATGCAAATGGCTGAATAAATGAGATAACTGAGATAAAACCAAGTAATTAGATAAAACCAGTTTATCTAACAAAGAGTACGTCTTTAATTATCTTCACTCACTGCTAAATTAAGGATATGTGGCTCACCTGTGTTTTCCTCTTCTGACCACATCTCAGTAGAGAAATGTGGCCATCTTTGCACATTATCCTCTTGCTCTTGGAAAACAAGCAGGGACAGATTCAGTGACAGGAGGATGGAGAACGAGATGTATTGTGGCCACATGAATGCGCACAAGCTGTTTGTCTAAATCCAGTGCCATCTGTCTTACATTCCTGCCTAAAACAGCTGTGATGTTCTTTTGTCCTTCACTGGCAAACCCACCCTCTTTCCCATCAGATTAAAGACTTGACACACACTTTTATTGTTTGCACACGAGAAGGCTGATTAATTTTGCAGAGCTATTGTTTTTCATGAGTTGTCAGAGACTGGACTGAACTGTACTGCAATTACATTTCTATCGTTTTTTAATTACCCTGAATAAATTCCAGATTTCTAAGATATTAAAAAAGTTTTTCACTGAAGACAAATTAGTTCTAAAAATTTTTTAAGCTGTTTTAATAGATAATTTAAACCAGCCGTTAAAGTTGCATTTTAGTACTGTCTGTTTTAATGTATTGAAGTACAGATACAGTGTGGACATATGCTTGTGTGCCGTGTAAGTGTGTGTGTTCCACTGTTTTGTGCATATGAGTTCAAATTTGTTTGTCATCAAGAAACAATGACTCAGTTTGTTGCCGGAGGCATTATTGAGGCATCAATTAAAGGAGTTAACGAGTTTGTTTAATGAGACGAAAACCGTAATTGTGTTTCTGACGTCAGACTTGCCAGACTCTTCCTACCAAAATAAGGTCAAACTGTTTTATTTTGTTTTTGTCCCTGTCTGTATGCTGTTTCATTTATCGCTTACACTCATTCAGTATTTCTTTTTTTTCCATGTGGATGTGCTGTTTTTCCTCTTGAACTCTTGTCTGCCCTACACAGTATTTAGTGCAAATCACACATTGATGAGAAGCTAGTAAAAGTTTAAAACAGCCATCCATTCGCTTATCCTTTTTCGGGGTCCCGGGGGTGCTGGAGCCTATCCCAGCTGGCTTAGGGCGAGAGGCAGGGTACACCCTGGACAGGTCGCCAGTCTGTCGCAGGGCTAACACATAGACAAAGACAAGTAATTGTGCTCACATTCACCCCTATTTCCAATTAACCCAACCCCACTAACTGCTAACTAACTGGAGTGCCTGGGGTGAACCCACGCAAACACAGGGAGAACATGCAAACTCCACACAGAAAGACCCCTGATGGTGAAATTGAACTCAGGATCTTCTTGCTGTGAGGCAATAGTGCTAATCACCGTGCCACTGTGCTATTAGTATCAGTTCAAGCTATTAGTGTCAGTAATAATTAAAATGTTATTTAAAAAATAATTTGCATTAAAAGTGACTTTCAGTTCTATGTATTATTACTGTGATATTAATCGAAAGTATTTAGCACACTAATGATTGAATAGTAGCTATATGTTTGTGTGACATAATGACACTAATTGCACAAATGGCTGGCTTAACCTCAGTTGATAGAACAGTAGTGGTGTGGTCAAGGACATCAAGGATATTCTAGTAATTCTTGAATGTTTATTTTAAAACTAATTGTCAAATGTAATGCATCCATGCAGTCTGTGAATGCACCTTTCAGTCCTTACAGGAGATAACTATCCTCTCATCCAAATATGATCAGTTCCAGCTCAAAAATCAATACTGTCATTACCATAATGCCAAACTGAGAAGAAATACCAACATTATTATTGATATAATACATAGAAAGAAGTGTCACTATTAGAAAGAACACAGATTGTAATATAGAACAGACCAAGTGAAATGTGTGGGACTGCAAGAAAAGGTGCATAAATCTGTCTGCTACTTCAGCTCTATTGCTTTATATTGACTGGTATTTTAGAGCTATGATGGGAACTACACATCCTAACTTAAAGAGTCAGTGAGTCAGTGAGGCAGGCTAACTTGTTCAACTAAACAAAACCACTTCTCCTGTACTTTTTCGGGGATGGGCAGAGGTGAAGGCAGATTGACTGAGGGATGCAGTCAGTGCTCCCTCATCCCTCATCAACTGCCTACTGAGGTTTTTGTCAATGTATTTAGCTGAATTTAGAATAATGAGCTTGGCAAGCTCAGTCCAAGGTCTCATCAAAAATATATTTGAAAGTAAAAAGAACCCAACCTAAAACTCAATCTAATTGATAAAATATGACAGTAATAAACAGCTTTGTCTCATGCTAACTTCTCTTATTATACTATTATCAACTATAGCAGATATTTCCATAGAAAACCCTGTAAAAATGTGTTGGATACTTTGTACAATATCTGCGTCAGAGAGACACAGTTAGCACCTGAAGTTAGAGGGAAATTTCAGAGCTATATTTCCCCAAGGACTTTGTAAGAAAAAAAAAACTACTATTGAAACAAAAAACAGAGCTAAATGAGACAGAATATTACAATTACATTTGCCTCGTGGCCAGAAACACGAGTCCAAATTTATGACAATGTTGCTCCCTAACTGTTACAGTAAGGACTCTGTAACAAGCTTGTCACATTAGCTTAAAACATGTGTTCATACTGCCTACACAATATGCTGCTAATTGAAAATGACATTGTGGGCTTAACAAGCACAAAGTGCTTTTTAAAGACTACACTGCATGCTTGATTTTGGATACCCTGATAGGTAATGTAGCAGGACACCACAAATAAACAAAACTTCGTTGATAGACATACAGTTATGATTTCAGCAGGGATTTGTTTCCTTGTCCCTTTCTTCAATTTTTATTTGGCTCGCAGAAATTATTATTGGTGTCAAGAAAATAAGGCAAACCATGACATATCAGAAGATACGGACTTAATCACTGCACATTTAGCTGAAACTACTTTTCATAGCAATTTGATATTATATTACATAGAAGTATATTACTCTGCTATTCTGCAAAGACAGATAGTGTTTGAAAATTACACACTCACCAAACACTACAGAATGTAAGTTACCCGAGATGTAGTTAGTTCAGTATCAAAGTGTTGGACTGAACACTTGCCTTTCCTCTGTCCTGTTGTGCAACAGAAGGTGGGACCATGAAGACTGTGGTGGCTCTGCTTCTGCTCTGTCTCTGTGATCCTGGACAGAGTGACTGCCAGGCTGACTGCTTGTCTTGCAACAACATCCTGCCCAAACAGCTCAGTTTTAACACCATGGTAAGGGCTCAACACACATCAACACACATCAACACACACACACGCTTGTGGTTATGAGAGTGACCCATAGTCACAAAGGTGAAGGCAACAGAAGAGTCAACTGGGAGCAGTTAAAAGGTAGCTGCTATTCTTCACTTTCACATCAATAATTATTAATTATTTGCCATCAACCATATAATCAGTAGTTGATGGTATTATGCATAATAATTTTTCAACAATATCTTATTATGAAACTACTATGAAGCTCAGTTTTGCTACACATCAGCTATGAAATATTAATAACATAATAATGCACAGCAGATATGTCATGAAGGCAAAACTGGTCTTCTCTCACATTAATAAATCAGCTAACATATAGCGCTAAATAAATCTCTTCACTTGTATTATTTTCATTTAGTGAATATAAAGTGGAAACTCCTCACTCCACCTCCCTGTATTTATCTCATCCTCTCAACAGCTCCCTCACTGACTGACTCAACAAACTACCCTTTTGGCATTTGAGTTTTAATTTGTTGTGGCTAATTGATTCCTGGGGATAGATGTATGTTTCTCTTCGTGTTTATGCCTGGTGGTTGTTTTTCTCTACTTAATGGCATGTCTGCTTCTAAGTCAATTTTGGCAGGGAGCACACTAGAAGACATTCAAGTCCACATGGCTTAAAACATAACCTTTTAAACTGTTAGTGTTAGGTACTTAGCTCAGGTGTGGTATTTAAAGGGACCTCAAGTGAGCCTAGTGCTTAAAGACAAATTGTTATTTAAAGCTATGCTGACCACCTTTTACTCCTTTGCTAATTTAAATGTTCAATTTCTTTCAATTTCACTTGGAAATCTTGCAGCCCTCCAAGCACCTCAGTATTTCATGCATTACATGTTCGAATCCTCAATCTTATTTTGACAGATGCAGTCCAGTAACACAAACCAGCATACCAGTTACAGAATGGATCCGCATCCATACTGCATCAACACATGTCATCTTCGGTGATGAAAAACAGGTTCCCTATTTAACGGTGAAGATGTGATTTAAGGCTTAGGGTTTGGGCTGAGGTTAGCATTAGTGCTTGACATGTAGTAGTTGACATGTAGTATCTTCGAAATTAGTGTATGTCAGTGTTCTTTGAGAGACAGACACCCAGGCAGGCAGGCAGGCAGGCAGGCAGGCAGGCAGACATGTAGACATATCACAAATGCCCACTGAACAGCTGAAGTGGAAGAAAGAGGTGATAACAAGGGCAGAAATCTAATCAATGTCCTTTTGTCTTATTGATTTTGGCATTTTTCAAGTTAAGGACTTTCCACTCAAGCAGCCCTAGCAGATCAGGTGCTTTAATATTGCAGCACATGTGTAAATGTCTACGCTTTTAATGCATAGACGTGTTCAGGACTCAGATTACCCAATCATCTAACAATGATTGCATTTTCCAGTTTCTCAGTTGTATGTAATAGTTATATTTCCTAATTTTGTGTGTCATGGATTTCTCAGGAGCCATAATGGGAGAGACACAGCTTCATCCAAAATGTATCAATTTAGTAATCAAATAGTCTATGTTAGTCAGTGTCATTAGCGTGTCAGCATGAGTAGGTGTATGGTTTTGTATGGCGCAAACCAATGACTATGATTCATTTTAATATTTGTTAAGAGATGATATAAACAGCTCTGCCAAAAATAAACAGATCTGGTCATAAACCTTGTCCTTTCATTTTGTGGACTTCAGCTGTGTTGTCAGTTGTATGTCTGGGAATCAGCATCAGTAAACTCAGATATCAAGTGGAAACTGGTAAAATGATGTAAGTGTGTGACTGTCAGCCAAGAATACTGTGAGAATGCCTTCAGTCTTCACTGTAATTCATCTTTGGTTGATATTACATTACCATCAAAACAAATACGAATTTAGTGATGTGCATGCTTCTATTTATCATTTTTTTTAAATGCAGCAGCATTATTTATTTTGGTGTTTTTATCTGAGAGATTACCTTATGTGCAAACTTTTGTCTGTTACAAAGATCTCCTCTGTTGGGAGCTGGGAAATTAAGATTATCTCCTGTCTTTGTCTTTGTCAGGTGTGTTTCATTGAGTGCGAAAGCAGCGTTTCCCCATCCTCCTCATGGGACCTCTGTCGTGAAGCACTGCTGTCACCAATCTTGTCCCCAAGTGGTTCAGTGTGGAAACGATCTCAGGAGGAGGTGGAGGCTCTGTTTCCTGGGGAGGACGAGCAGATGAATGGACATTTGTTTCTTCCTATTGCACTACAGAGGGTTGATCATGTGACCCATGGACTTGATGCAGAGGAGAGGGATCTGGGTGGGAAGGGAAATCACCTCAACACTGCCTATAATTCCCAGAATGCGATGTCCCTGGAGGATGAGTATGCAGAGGAGGAGGAAGGTCAGGAAGGAGGAGACCCTGATGTGGCAGCAGGGCAGGGAGATGCAGCGCTAATCTCCAAAAGGTTTGGTGGCTTTGTAAAAGGGAGGCACGGCCACAGGAGACTCATGTCTCCAGGAAGATCCTACCAGAAGAGGTATGGGGGCTTTGTTGGTATTCGGAAGTCAGCCCGCAAGTGGAACAACCAAAAACGTTTCAGTGAGTTCCTGAAGCAGTATCTGGGGATGAGCACTCGGGCCACTGAGTTCAACAGTGTGTCAGAAGACCTCACTCAACAGAATGAGGTCTGAAGTCTTTTCATTGATCTGTTTTGTAGTCCGGTCACTAACATGTCAATGTTTGTCTGACATCATCAAACCTATTAAATCTAAGTAACCAAAATGAAGCCCATAATCGGAGACTTCTGTTGGAGTTCCTTGATGTTCTGAGATATTTGAAGTGCTGATTCTATTTTCCCATTCCTTGTATTTATGTTATCAAACTCTCCTTTGAACACTCATATAGTTTGATGCTCCAGTGGAGGTTTTAGGCCCTTTGAAACTGCATATAACCTGGCATGTTTCCCACCTCTTGAAACTCTTCATTTTTCAGACTTCCCATTCTGTTCCCTTGATCAAATGTAACAGTTTCATTTGATTGGCATTTTACTTTTGAAGGAAGCTTTTACTTTTAAAATCCATAGTAGTCCTGCAATGATTTACAGTAAAATGTAGATTTATTTTACTGTTTTATACAATCTGGCAGTCAGATTACCAACAAAGGTAGCATAATCCTTGCTGTTCTGCTACCAGGTATTATATGATTATTTTAACCAATAATTTTAGTATTATTTCAGTAATGCTTAAAACGTGTACATGCATCCTTAATGTTGAATATGTGTAAGTTCCTCTCTCTTAAATATACCACTATCTTGGAGCAGAATGCAAAAGTCAGTCTCTTTAAAATGACAACATCATTTTTCTTTTAATTTATGGTTTGGGTAATGTCAGCAGTAATGTAAAGTAATCTGTATGTAACTTGTGGAAAATAAATGGAAAAAAAAATCAGCTCAAATCTGTTGATTTATCACTGTGCCAAAATACACCTGAGACAGGGCTATTGCTATTTCATGTACAAGTGAGCAACATACATAACTGGCTCTTGAAGCGCCAGTGTGTACAAAAAGTGTTGGGTTCTTGAACTGTGCTAGTGTGGAATATTTTTCTTGCTCATTATTATAACTTGTAAATAGCTGGATTTAAACATGTCAATAAATATAGTTTAATATTTCCTTCGTGGCTTGTCATGGAGCAACTGATTCTGTGTCTTGAAGTGTTTTTTCCTTTGTTTTTATAAGACAGATGACTATTTGAAACGACATTTTTTTTGGAAGAGCAGAAAAAATTATTTGGTCTCTCTATTAAATTATCAAGTAGGCATACATGTAAGTAATCTAGTGGTAGCCCATGGCTTTAACCCATAAGCTTTAATAATAGAATCTTTATACTGATCCAATGAGAGAGGAGCTGTAAACAATATAGATGGATGGAAATGATTTAGACCTTCCAGAGTTTCATTGTGAGCTTTTCATAAAATCAAACTGGAATAAAAGCCCCATATTCAGGATGAATCTGCTATTGCTACATTTTTATTTTTAGGAACAGTTTTTTGATTCTCTCCTCGGTCAATCACGGCACTTTCCCCCTAGCATATTAAATGGATTATTACACAAACTTTTGCTACTTAAACTAAGTAGTATTTAAAATATGCAACTTATCTAATTATTAAGTGAATTAAAAACAAGGAAACACACAGAGATAAGCATGAATGTGTTTTATGAAGAAAAGATTACATGTAAATATACTATTAACAATTAATGGGAGTAATGTAGTCAGTTATTTTCCACTAAAAACTCAAAAAAGGTTCCTTCCTTTTAAAATTTAAAAGATAAGTACACAAATAAAATTTGCGTACTTATTTTACTTTGCAGTGCAACATGTTAAAAATACATTTAGAAAAGCTGATTACAAAAATGATTATTCTGTGTGACCCCCATACACAGTGGACATGGGTTCACCTCTTTACAAATCCCAGTTTAACCTGATTACGTGTGAAATCTCAAAAGAACTTTGTTGCTATGTATTTAATTTTTCTCTCCCTTGTTTGTGTGAAAAAATGTGAAACTGAATGAGAAGGCTGGACTATTGTACAGACAATTTAAGGTAAAAACAAAATTAACAGTAAAATTAAACCTGCTGAAAAAGTTGAATTACTTATAGAATATTCTTAATTGCATTATAATATTGCATTTTGACCTTCTTGAAAATAGGGTAGCAGTAGTAACAGGGTTACTAACCCTCTGGGAGTTAATTTCACTAACATGAGGGAGCGCTTCCTGAGAGTAAGTTATATTTCTACCTTTTGTGAACATGAATATTAATTAGAACTAGAAATAGACTGGAACGCATATTTAGTACCCTTTGTTTTACTAGAACACTGCAGCCACAGAAGCATGCAGACAATACTTACAAATCCTATACAGAAGGTTTTTGGCTCCCCTCAGTGGTTACCTCTGTGCAGGCCCAGCTCTATGCTATTGCAATACACACTTGCCAGCCCCTTCTTAAGTTTCCCAATTCAACTGCTTATCAACACAAGTGTGTAATTAGCCAATCACATGGCAGCAACTCAGTCATCCATTTAAGCATGCAGACACGGTCAAGATGACCTGCTGAAGTTCAAACTAAGCATCAGAATGTGTCAGAAAAGTGATTTACGTGACTTTGAATTTGGCATGGTCATTAGTGCCGGGCAGGCTAGTCTGAACATTTTAGAAACTGTTGATCTACTGAGATGTTCCCACGCAACCATCTCTAGAATGCTTATTGTTGATATCAGAAGTCGGAGAAGAATGGTCGACCTCTGGCCATTCTGGGCACACAAGTCAACTCTTGAAGCAGAACTACACTAGCATAAGACCACACTGGGTGCCACTCCTGTCAGCGAAGAACAGGAAGCTGAGGCTACAATTCACATGGGCTCAGAAACATTTGACAATAGAAGACTAGAAAAACTGCCTTGGTCCAATGAATATAGAAGTGCAACATTCTGTTAGGCTTAAACAACATGAAAGCATGAACCTACCTTGTCTTGTAACAGTTCAGGCTGCTGCTGCTGGTGTAATCATATTGGGGGTATTTTCTTTGCACAGTTTGGACCCCTTACCACCTGACCATTGTTTAAACCCTACAGCCTTTCTGCGTATTGCTGGTGGCCATGTTCATATTCCTTTAGAGTAGAGGCGGCTTCAAAAAGTTAATGCACTTGATGTTTCTTGAACATCACATTTAAGAAACATCTAGTGTATTACCTGTTGGAGTGAGTTCACTTTACTCAAATAGCCTCCACACAGTCTCAGATCTCAATGCAATAGAGCACCTTTGGGATGTGGTGGAACTGAAGATTTAGATCAAGAATGTGCAGCTGACAGAGCTACAGCAACTACGTGATGCCATCATGTCAAAATGGACCAAAATCTCTGAGGAATGTTTCCAGCACCTTATTAAACCAATAATAAGATAATTTAAGGTTGTTTTCAAGGCAAAGGAGTGTCCAACCCTGTACAGAATACCTAACACTGTAAGTATGCATAGACAGTTGTGTTGATAAATCTGACTTTGAGAAGTTGAAAGAAAGAAAAAAACTTCGATAATGAGGTACATGGCCCCATGTAACCAAAGACATGTTTAAATATTCCAGATGTGCAAACCTAGCTGATATCTTTAAGAGAAGAATAACTTGCACAATCACTTCCGCGTTCTATGTAGTCCTGCCCCAGTGCTTCCGGTGTGGTTAAACCATGGCGACGTTCCACACTCGCTGCCTACAAGAGCTCCCAAAATTGAACATCACTGATGTTCATCGGATTTGCAGATTGACGACTACCCCGGCCAGCAATTAGATAAAGGATTTAAGTTATATGCTGCATCATATATACACAACTACGAAGGTAAGAAAACGTAAATTAACCGACAAAGAAACGCTAGCTAACGTCAAATGCAAACACTACGTTACTCCGCTATGTCCTTCATTTGATGTCAATTCTCTATATTACATGTTTTCTTAAACGGTGTTTTATGTCGTCCGAAACTATAGTTGAGGTTTTCTTAACTAATGTCACTTTTGTTGTTAGACACTGTTATAATAGCGTTAGGTAGTTGGCTAACTAAGGAGGTAGTTAACTACCTAATGCTACTCTTGCTAAGTGTAAAGTATATATGTTTAAGACGTGCTGACATGAGTAATACAGAAATAATGCTAATGGTACTTGTATCTTTATTCAGTGTCCAATAAAGACAGGTTGTCAGGGGAGGTCGGTGTGAGAGCCCTGTGCTACAAGTCAATGAGGAAGAGTGAGGCACCACACAGACTAAGTGTAGGCAGGAAGCTGTGTAAAGTTGTTAATCCCCGTTCACTGGGGTTCAGTTTATTTAAGCATTAGTTAAGTTCATTCCTAAAGGCCCATCAACTTGAATGTTTTCCTTGTCTCCCTGCTTTATCACTCCTAATTTGACTAGTCGGATAGTTTACTCAACGTGTGTGGGTGATCAGAAACATTTGACACCAAATTAATACTGCAAATATACACAATCTAAGTTATTACAGTTATCAAGGATGGCTGTTGTTTTAATAGGGAGAGAAAGAAACACTAAGCATTCAAGAGGGTAAGCCTGTAGTAACCATAACACTGAACTATGTTCCTGTTCGGCTCTTCCATGAAGATGTTACATTTTTAATTTTCGTTCTTTCTTCTTAGATTAAGCTTCTGGATTCATCGCCGGTGGTACTGACACATAGCGAGTGCTCCTGTGTGGCAGGCGCTGTTATGTGCAATCACACAGTGGCATTGCTCTTCCAAACAGCACACTACTCACAACTCAGAGTGCCAGTTGTCCCCCCTGTGCATAGCTGCATGGAATCTGAACAGCAATGGCACAAGCCACGGACAGTGGTAATTTAAATGAGGTTAAAGTTTTTGAATTAGTCCATGTTTACATATGAACAGCAACACCATCCATAGTAAATGTGTCTTCTGTTAGGGTGTGAAGCCAGGACCCATCAACTCCATGATCTTCACTAAGCCGGTACCAAATAGGGTGGCCCAGACTGGAGTACGGTAATTAGATTTGTAAAATTTGGTTTCATGTGTTACAAATGTATGTTGCTATTTGTTCATACATACATGTGTCAGAATAGGTATTAATTTACATACAACATTACACTTTCTGAAGACTGCTAACTCAGTCATGTACATATACATCCCAGTCTCTAACTTATGCACCACTGTTTTACACCTTTTTAGTTTAGTTGTTGTTCAGTATAATAACCTTCTTTCTTACATTATTGTCATTGATGTTTTCTTTAGGAGTGGCTTCTACAGAGGCATGGTGGGTCCGTTACCAGATCCCTGCTTGTTCAGAATAACGGAGGCATATGCAAAATTTAATATTGAGGACAGGCCACTTGTGACCACAATGAACATGAGACCTGACAAGCCCCTTGTGGAAAGTGCCTTTGGGCTGGTGCAGGAGGGCAGTGTTCTGTCATATCAGCAGCTGGTTTTGACAACCCGGTACATCACACTACACCGTGATGCACCACCAACACCGCACTTGCCTCTGGAGGGGTATGACATCTTGCCATCAGATTGTGTGTTTGTGTGCTCAGAAGAAGAGCTTCTGCATCTGAAAAGCTTGTCTGTAACTCTGGAAATGGCTCACAAAATAGAGGAAGCTACACGTGAGCAAAGCTCTTCGTCTGAGTGGCATCAGCTCTGCAGGCCCAGAGTGACTGCCTCTAGGTTTCGGGAGGTGTGTCACGTCAGAGGCCAGAGCTCTGCAGTCACTAGCAGAGCGTATATTGAAGGGAACAAGGCAGACAGCAGACATGAGGAGGGGAATTGAGATGGAGCTTGCAATAGCAGCAGAGTATAGTAGGCTAATGAATGTTAACTACTCACCCTGTGGTCTGGTCATTCACCCCATTGCCCCCTGGCTTGCTGCATCTCCTGATGGTGTTGTTTTTGACCCCAATGAATACCCCCAGTTTGGCCTCGTCAAATGCAAATGTCCCAATGTGCAAAACTTTGACTGCAAATATGTGCAAATGGAATGTGGTACCCCTAAACTAAAAAAGAGCCACGCATATTATTGGCAAGTGCAAGGACAACTGCTCATCAGTGGGATGCAGTGGTGTGACTTTGTTGTGTGGGCACAAGAGGACTACCTAGTGCAAAGAATATACATGGATACAGATGTGCACAATGCAATCAGAGAAAAGGCTGACTACTTATTTTTTCACATATATATGCCAAGATACCCGTGTTTGGGGAAAAATGAACAGTAAAAACATAGCAAAAAGGAAAACAGATCCTTCAGGCTGGCTGGAACAAAATAACTGAGGTTTTATTTGCAATATATTTCATGAATTCTTTTGTTGTTACATGTTACTTTTATGTGAAATCAATAAAGTTATTTAAGCAATGGCATCAATTTCATTTTTTAAAAACACACATTAAAAGATTGAATTTGTGCAGAACTTATTTACATGGTAAGTATTTAAAACTCCATGCCTAGCATACTGATATACATTTAGACAATAACACAACTGAATGAAGAAAATGACAAATGGTATGATGATTTTAAAACGATTTAGTGATTTACTTTATAATTTTGATAAACAATTTTGTTGAATCTGAATAGTAATATAGTAGTATAATTAAACAGTATTATTAACATTCAACATTTGCAATGAATTTGAATTATTAATAACTGAAACTCAACTATCAGCACTCAAGTACTATTTCTGTAATCAAGTATTGTCAGCTGAGAAGGAAGAAATGCAACTGTAGTGGCCTCAGCTGCAGGTCATTTTCCATAAGTTACTTGTACTGGCACCGGTGTCTTGGGAAAAAACCATCTTGTCTCACTTAACCCATTTTTTTAACTAATGCTGTGTTCTGGTAATTTGACAGCATACATGCTACTGCAAACAGTTGGTTGATATTGTAAACATGTGACATGGTAATGATGCTATCAAAAAGTTTGTTCTGTTTTATCCTCATAATGACTCGCTCCACATGTACCCTGAGTCTGGCTATGGCCTGCGTCTCCTTAACCTGGTATGCTGGCATCTGCTTCTGCTTAGATAGAAAAGGTGGGCAGTACACTTTGCATTTACAACAATCGGTGATTAGGAAGCCCTTATCTACCATCACTGCCATGTCTTCAGTCAACTTCTCAGCAATGCCTGATTGTTTGAATAGTTCCTTGTCACTAACCGAACCAGCATACAGATTAGAGATGAATGTCACTGGACCATGTGGAGCTATGCCAACCAGGGCTTTCATCGTACAGTGGGATTTGTACAAAGAGTACATTTCACTTTGGAGAAGTGGTGAGGATGGTGTCTGACACCTCAGCTCTGTACAGTCAAGGATCATCTGGGTGTCTGAGAAATCTTTGAATTCCTCAGGGAGGTAAGCTTGCACTTCTTCACGTGTAAGCCAAATGCATTGAGACCCCAGTACAGTGGCAAGAAAATTTGTCCATTTTGCAATAATGCGGCTCACTGTGGACTGGTGTATGGTAAATCGGTGTGCCAGGTCCCTCTCCTTCAAACCAACTGACAGGAAAACCAGGAAAAGAAAAAACTCGTCAATTGGCTGTAGCAGCTGCCTCTGGAAGGTGAAAACAAAAGGGAAAATGTTACTCCTTAAGCTATGAACTAGTAAAATTATGCTTTTCTTGGCTAAATGTTTTGTAATGATTATGCATACTACACTGTACCATGGGGTAAACAATGAGGTGCTGTAGTACACAGGTGTATGTATGTAGGATACTGAGTCTAGCGCTATTGTACATAATGTAATGTTATTGTACATAAATACAATAACATTACACCTCTAGTTCTAACTACCAACAAACCCATAACCTACCGTTGATGTGCGTGCAGGTGTCAACACTTCTTCGTTCCGATTGGCAGCTGACTTGGCTCTTGAAACCCGGATCATTTTATAGATACAAGGCTCAATCAAAAACCAAAATGCCATCAAATGATCATAGCTTGGAAATCTATTCACGAGAGAGACATACATCGTGTCAATCATTAATTAACATTACACACTGACATAAAAATAATGTAAACTGTGACAAATATGCTAATGACATGCTGTATAAAATAGTTTGATTAAGAGTATTTGGTGTTGTATTTTATCTGTAGCATTAGAATATCGTTTAAATACTAAAGCATCTAGATGAAACATACAGTCAGCAGAGAAAAAGTAAATATCTATTTTGTTTTCATTAAGACTGGAAAAACTTTCTAAATTTAACTGATGGTGACCTTGGTATATTTTAAACAGTTAGCTTGGATAGAACTTAGGTGTACCTGGTATAGAATCGGATGTCAGTGTCGGAGCCAGCAAAACGCTGTAACCCAAATTCTCGCTGGACACGTAACTCCAGTATTTCCTTCCTCAGAGTCTCCACGTCTTTGGACAGGTCTTCTGCAGCTGATGCAGATATGTCCAATGCAGACGGCTCAGGGACTGGGCAGTAGTCATGATCTCTTGTAAGACTGTGGTCTTCTTGATCGTCAGGAGGAACTAGTTCTGGGCGTCGCTCCGTTCTCTCCCAAACACCAGGCCGCGGTGGTTCAACTTTATAGCCATTCCACTCAAAAAGTGTTGGTACAGCACCTTTAATAAGCCGCCTTCGACCACCGAGGGTTGTTGGCTCTATGAGTTGATCACTGGCAAAGTGTCTGCAGCAGACCCTGGTGTGAGAGGTAATCGTGAAATGATCCCGTCGTATGTTTACCAGCCATTGTCTTCTCAAGTCGGAAAGGGTCGGAAAGCCATGAAAACTTAGTATGCCGTTAAATTTGGCTGAAGCCGAACAAAGTGGGACACAGCAATGCTCGGAGTATTTCTTCTCTTGTTTTTGAAAATATTCTGTTTTAAATACTTTCCTTTTTATACTCATTCTGAAGCGACATTAGCATAGCAACCGATAGATAAACAAACATACCGGAAATGCCCAAGCGGTAGTATTTGGAAACGGAAATACGTCACATGCCCTAGTGCAAGTAGTCCATTGCAGCAACAATTCAGCAACCTAACATATTTTAAAAGTCACACTGCGAAATTTAGTATTAATCTCATATTGGGGAAATTAATTTGTTACAGCAGCACAAGGGGCAGGAAGAAAAGGTAAATTCGAGATAAAACAAAACAAAACAAACAAACAATAAAAAAACAAACAAACAATAAAAATAGAAAAAAAATAAATTTTTAGAAAAAATAATTAGATTAATAATAAGTAGGTTTGCAACTTTCTAGATATACCCTAAGCATTTGAGTTGGATGAGTTCAATGTTTTCGCTGATAACCGCTCCACCGCTACTGAAGCCATTCTAAAAAGACGCAGACGTAATTTATTTTGAAGGGTTATACCGGAAGAGGTACCACTTAACTAACGGGAGTCTCTGAATTTGGCTTTCAGTTACACCTTAGTGACTATCCTTCTGTTGAAATATCATAATCACTGGACTTAACTAAATCGGTAAGTTTAATGTAGTTGTGAAAAATAAGTGTTATGATTAGAGAAGATTTTCTGCCTGGTTTAGCCGTCGTGTTAGCAAAAATAATAAACATTGGCTAGCTTTTCGATAGCCTAAGCTGTGCTATGTGACTAACATTATCAGTAGTGCTAACTTTAGTAGTACCAACACATACCCCCCAAATGTTAGGAACTTTGTGCGTGACTTTGGTCATCTACACGTCTGCTAGGTATCTACCACTAATCTAAATATCACAAAAAATCACAAAGATACCGACATGTTGTTAGCTAAAGCTAGCTGTGCTGCTAAGAATACAAGTAAAGCTAAAGCAGTGCTTCAAGGCTAACAGCAGTCTTTATAATACAAGCAAGACTGTTGTAAGTTCACCTTGCTGATTTCCCAGGCCCTATTCAAAGTGTTTAATGTTGTATTTACTTTCGATTATGTCTGGTTAAGCTAAATGTAGCAACTTAAGTTTAGGAACAGCAGTGCATCTTTGTAACCTTATGGAAACTAGCGACTTCCAGTGTTGACAATTTAATCTGGTTTATAGTAGACACTTTCAAAGGCCCTGACATAGCAACTTTAGAACGCAAACTAATCCATGCTGTTAGCAGAAAAGGTCAGCAGTACTGTCAGAGATGTATAGATTGTGGTGTAGTAATAATTTTATTAGTATCTACCTAGCCAAATTAAAATGAAACTGTGACATTGACACAACCCTATCTACAGCAAATATCAAATTATTTCAGATTAAAAAAATACAGCAACTTAAAATAATACAAGAGGTCTATATCACACCCTGCAAACTGTAGAAAACGGATCATATGTTACTAAAATTATATCATGATATTTGTAAAGTTAGGGTCATTGTTGCTGTATTCACTGTGGTACTGTCCTCTATTTAAGGTTATAGAGTAACTTTAGATCCCGTGTCTCTTATTGCAGAAAGCACAGCTATGTCCAGCTGTGTGCGGAGCTCCAGGGCTCTGTCCCCTGTTATGCTCCCCCGGCTGCGGCTGCTTCACCAGACGGGGTATAGATTGGTAGGCAGGGGTCTCTGGACTTCCCCTCGGTGTTTGACTGTCAGTGGAGACTCCCAGCTGCTTCCATTGCCCAGGCAGGCCCGGGTTGTCATCTGTGGAGGAGGTATTGTGGGAACATCAGTGGCCTACCACCTGGCTAGACTGGGCTGGACTGATATTGTACTACTTGAGCAGGGCAGGTGAGTGTTTCAGCTCAACAAATTGAAGATAAGCCATTGTGTTTGTTGTCTTAAAATTAGCACGAAGAGAGAGATGTTCTTTATGTTATTGACTCAGACCACTGATATTATATGAGAGTAGGGATAGCTTTAACATTAGGAGGTGATAGTGGAAAGAAATGTTAGATTTGATATTGTTGTGTTAATACTTTCTTGGCCATTATTATCCTAACCAGACTTGGTGCAGGAACAACAAGACTATGTGCTGGTATTGTCAGCGTGGCCAAGCCCATTTCCATCGAGTGTCAAATGGCCAACTACTCCAGTAGTCTTTACCAGCAGCTGGAGGAGGAGACGGGGGTTAAAACAGGTGGGATGATTTACAGAATTTGGCTTTTGTCATATTTAACTTTTTTAATTTTTTAAAACTATTTTATTCTTAGAAGGGTTTGCTTTTTCACCATTTTACTATTGGTGCTGATAGTTAACAGTTCCCACATGCACATCACCACATATTTTTTAAAATGTTAATTATTAATTTAGATTATAGAACAGTTTGCATTTGTATCTTCCCAGATTATAGCTTCTAAAGCATAAAACAGACAAGGGAGCAAATTGTGACATACTGCCTTCTGTCTCAATGCATTTAGAAACATTTCAGATTTGTTGAAGTCCGAGATATCATTTGATGTGCACCAGCAATAAACAAGCTGCAAAGCTAGAATACTAATTATAGACTGAGTCATATGTGGTGTGTGGTATGTGTTGCAGGTTATGTGAAGACAGGGTCTTTGTGTCTGGCTCAAAATCAGGATCGCTTCATTTCTCTTAAGCGCCTCGCATCAAGGCTGAAGTAAGTCCTGTAGTTAGTTTTTAGACCACAGCTATGTGGATTAAGCTGTAAAGCTCTAGTGGCTTTGTGAGGACAAGCTTTTGGGGACTCAAAAGTTTTTGTTTAAAATAATAATAGTGTCAGCTGATTGTCCCCTTTCACTGATTTAAAAACATAAATGACTTTTGACCCTTTCACTTCATTCACAGGGTAATGGGGATCAATTGTAATATTATTAAACCTAAAGAGGTGGCCAAACTCCACCCCCTTGTTAACATTCATGACCTGGTAGGCGCACTCCACCTTCCTGAAGATGCTGTCGTGTCTCCACCAGATGTTAACCATGCCCTTGCTGTGGCTTCAGCTGGACAAGGTAACACAAACTTGCAGTTTGGTTTGGTAGACCATAAATCGTGTATTCTGCTGTTGCTGGCCCACCCTATAATTGTAACCTCCTCTTTTGTCCTTTGTTTCCTCTTTCTTCTCCTTCAGGGGTTCAGATCATGGAGCGAACCAGTGTTCAGCAGGTTCTGGTAGAGAAGGGATGTGTAACAGCTGTAGAGACTGACCGTGGTTCCATTAAATGTGAATATTTTGTCAGCTGTGCTGGACAGGTAGATTGCTCTATGGGAGATGCATTAATAAGACTGAGAAATGGAATCTGTGACAAAAAAGAAAAACCCCTCTGTAAACATTTTGGAATTACTTTTGTTTCTGTGGAAATTCAGTGTCATGCTTGGTCAAAAATATGTAAGCAGGACAGGCAGCAATTTTTTCCTTCTCCTTCATCATAATAATAATAATAATAATAATAATAATAATAATAATAATAATAATAATAATAATAATTTAATTCTATTTCATAATCTTTTTTCCCTCTGAAACTAGTTGAAGCAGTTGTTTCCTATGGTGACTATAAGTATCTTGTTTCTACACATTGTTCTGATTGTATTTGGTTGCTCTGACTGTTTCTGCTCCAGTGGGCTTATGAGCTGGGCCAGGCTAGTGAGACGAAGGTGTCAGTTCCCCTCCATGGATGTGAACACTTCTACCTCCTCACCAAACCTCTCCAGGAGCCACTTCCACCCAAGACACCAGGTCTCACATATTAAAAAGCTAGGAAGTAACCTTTGCAGTAGACGCTATTGAATTTTAAAGTCCAATTTGTGTAGCCAGCTGAAATCGTGTCTGTATTAAAGAACATTCACTTCATGATTTTTTTTCCTGTTTTTTGGCAAATTAATTAACGAATTGCAATTTATATCAGATCGACAATTATGTCTAGTCCTTTTTTTTAGTCCCATAGTAAAAAGAAAAAACTAGGGCACAGGCTGTACCTTTTTACTTAGCCAAATAATGTGCTTAGCAATATGCAATATGGTAATGCCTGCTGAAAGGCTAAAAACAAGTCCAGCCAGGAGATGTTTCTAACTATGTGTCTCTTTGCTAGTGGTGATTGATATGGATGGCAGGATATATGCACGGCCGTGGCAGGGAGGCCTTCTGTCAGGAGGCTTTGAGAAAAACCCCAAACCCATCTTCACTGAGGGTCGCAACCAGCTGGAGATCCAGAACATGCAGGAGGACTGGGATCACTTTGGTAAAAAAAAAAAAAAAAAAGTATTAATGTTGTATTTTTATTCATTAAAAATTGTTCCAAATAAATAACCCCAGCTTTAGGAACATGGTTTATCGACCTATGTTGAATGTCAGGTTCTAGTAACAGCTGTATCTACCACTTTCATGTAGATTGCTGACCCACTATGAGCCTGGCTCTGCTGGGGGTCTCAGCCTGTCAATTGGACGTTTTCCTACCAATCTTTACTGAATACTTGCGCAAATTGAGTTACTAGATTGTTGGTGTTTTCTGTCTAATATTGCAGGACTTTAACCTTACAATACTAGTCGGGCACTTTACAATACTCTGCTGCTTGCCCAGTGACAGCTGAAATAGTCTTGCCCGCAGCACTGAATTGTATAATGTTAATGGCTGGAGTAACTGAATAGGAAGAACACTTGATCAACTCTCCTGTCATTAATGTAGCACAAAGGCAAGGTGTGTTTAGTTTTTCTTAGCTGTAAAATAGCCACAGTTGTAGACTGCGTCTTAAAATGTTGAAAATTATATATGAGGTTTGCCTCTCAAATAACAACACAAAGTCAGACCTTCATTGGTTTCATTTAACAGCTACAGAAGACTGAGGAAGCAAGCAAGACTGGGCATATCTATTTTTATCCACCTCTGTTTAAGGCTACCTTAAATGATTTTGACCCACCTCTCTGTACACATGTAAAAATACACCTGACTGTTTGCCTTGGCCTTAAATCAGTAATGTGAGATTTCTCATACCAGGCTGCCATAAAAACAAGAGTTTATTATAGCAGCACACATCACCAAACCAGTCTGTGATCGACCGCTCTGAAGCCGTTATTTTCCCATTTATTTTATCTTATAAGTGTAGGGGTTGAAAAGGTTGTTGAAAGAATCCATCACAATATATAATGTTAGAATGTACTGTATTTTATGAATGTATATTATATTAATGTATTGTAATAGATATTGTTAGAACTGCAATTCATTTGATTATTTTGTTAATCCATTATTAAATTTTTAAAAATAAATCATCTTAATGGGCAAAAACACCTTGGTTATGGATTCTCGAATATATGAAGATTTGCTGCCTTCTTTTTTCTTATGTGATACTAACCTGGATGTCTTTAGGTTTAGATTTTTTTTTTTTTTTTTAATTTTCATTTTCAGCATTTATTTTGGAATAACATGTTAGACTGTTGATGGAACAACATGGGTTAAGGTTGCAGCTGGAACCTTTAGACTCTTAGATGATTTATGGTGAGAGGTGGTTCAGGGTTTTTCAGTAATTGTACAACAATAGAGGTGAGCAAAAGAACAAGAAGCAGCACTAATATTTCTTGGTTATGGTGTGGTTGGTTGTTTAAGTTAATTAGAGTGAACTGTATTAAATTATCATCTGCATTTGCTACATTTTAGAGCACTTTTTGTTTTCCGCCTTCAGAGCCGATGCTCAGTGCCCTGCTGAGGAGAATGCCCAGTCTCGAGTCAGCTGAGATCCATCAGCTGATCAACTGTCCGGAGTCCTTCACACCTGATATGCGCTGTCTGATGGGTGAGACCCCAGGTGTGTCTGGGTACTATGTGCTGGCAGGGATGAACTCCTCAGGCCTGGCCTTTGCTGGAGGGGCTGGAAAGTAAGAACAAATATATATATATATATATATATATTGTATCTGTTAAGACTAGACGTAAGCACGTGATCAATACTGGGTCACCTGAAATAATTCAGCCATGGTTTATCAGTTGCAGCGATCAAGACTGTGTTGTGGACGTGCCTTTTTTGCATTACAAGAAGGGATAAATGGCCTGTTGTGTGGTTTGGTATCCAGGTACCTGGCAGAGTGGATGACCTATGGCTACCCCACCGCCAATGTCTGGCCACTGGACATCAAACGCTTTGGCAACCTGCAGAGCAGCCGAACCTTCCTGAGACACAGAGTGATGGAAGTCATGCGTGAGTAGTGAGCCTTGTTGGGTGTTTGGTTCATGCTTTTAAGTAGAGAAAGGCTGTATAGTCATCTGAACCTTGGTGTACTGTTTAAATAATTAATTTCTGCTGTTGCTTTAGCTAAATTATTATAAATCCTATAGGTGTTGGATATTTATTATAATGTGCAGTATATTCTAATTCTTGCTCTGCTATCTCTCCTTCTAATATTTGTGTGTCAATGTTCAGCCCTGCTGTATGAGCTGAAGGTTCCCCGGTGGGACTTCCAGACCGGACGCCAGCTGAGGACCAGTCCTCTGTACGACCGCCTGGACACTCAGGGGGCTCGGTGGATGGAGAAACATGGCTTTGAAAGGCCCAAGTACTTTGTTCCTCCAGGAAAAGGTTTGTCTCAGTGAGAAGCAGTGGTACAAAAATACTTTAGTCAAAGTCTTGGACTGCAAATGATTTTGACGGATTTTAAGGCAGTTTTGTCTAATGAATTAAATTACTTGGTTGAATTGGACTGTTTCTCTCTGTAGATCTGCTGTCCCTGGACCAGAGTAAGACTTTTTATAAGCCAGACTGGTTTGACATAGTTGGAGCAGAAGTGAAATGCTGCAAAGAGGCCGTCTGTGTCATCGACATGTCCTCCTTCACCAAATTCGAACTCACTGTGAGTCATGAACCACTTTGGAAAACTTAGAATTAGAACTGGGTTGCAGAGAGGGGAAAAACTGCTGCTGTGCTACCTACTGTTGTCTATGTGGTCATACCCAGCTAGCATATGATATTTATCAGTGTTATGTATGTATGTTTGTACTAGCTACTCGAAAAATTTTTTGTTGTTGTTGGGGGTTTTTTTTCTCTTTAAATTATGCAGGCAATTTTAATTAATGCATTTAGCTTTAAAAGTATTCAGGTTAAATCCTCTGCTCTGTCCTGATGGCTCAGTCAACAGGTGACCAAGCCTTGGAACTGCTGCAACATCTCTGTGCCAATGACCTGGATGTTCCCGTTGGACACATTGTCCACACCGGCATGCTGAATGAGAGAGGTGGCTATGAGAACGACTGCAGTGTGGTCCGCCTCAGCAAGAACAGGTTTGAAACATCTGTGCAGTGGCACTGTAGATACTACTACATGACAGATTTTTTAAAAATTGCTTACTTTCTCATTTGCTGTCCAGCTTCTTCATCATCTCTCCAACGGACCAGCAGGTCCACTGTTGGTCCTGGATAAAGAAGCACATGCCTAATGACCCACACCTCCACCTAGAGGATGTCAGCTGGAAGTACACTGGTACGCATGCAGCAACTGGGGTTTCTGCTCTGATATCGCCATCTAGTGCTCATATAACATTTAAAAGGAGAAACAATGCAAAAAGTCAAAACAATCCACTGTCGACTTGTAACCCAGTTATTTAAATAACCTTAAAAATCAGACACCAGAGGGATGAAGTCTGTGGAGGGATGGCATTAATTACATGTCTGAAAGTAGATCTTGTGTATTTTTAATGCAGTCATCTTAATTGTGTAAAATGTGAGCAACAGTTGTACCAGATTCTGTTTTTGCATGTGTAATATAACATCAGATGTGGGCTTTGTTAACCAGAAAGTCTGTTAAGTGTTTATAACTCTTATTCTTCTCAGCTTTAAATCTGATTGGACCTCGAGCTATGGATGTTCTTGCTGAACTGTCATATGTTTCCATGACACCTGACCATTTCCCCTCCATGTTCTGTAAGGTAGGGAAAGCTAGATACAGCAAAGCTGATGGCTTGTTTTTTTTAAATGACTGTTTCATCAGTCTGTCTCTTCACCCTGCCAAGAGGAGTAAACTGACCATGTTTATGTGCATGTGTGTTTACAGGAGATGAGTGTGGGCTATGCCAACGGGATCAGAGTCATGAGCATGACTCACACTGGGGAACCAGGTTTCATGCTCTACATCCCCATTGAGGTGCAGTCCTACACACACACAGATATTTAATAGATACCTCGTCACAGGATGGTTGATAAAGTGACAACAACCCATGAGTATGTTACATGAGTTGTTATTTTTTTAATTTTTTTTTAATTTTTTTTTTTTACAGTTAATCACACAACTCCCCGTTATTCTTCAACATTTAGTTTTTCTATAACTTGGGTTTTATCTTGAAATGCCAAAGATGGAAATAAGTATTGTTTTTCTATTGTTGTTTTCCAAAGTGTGGGTGACAACAAGTCATTTACAAAAAAACAACACTTCTTGTTTTGTTTTTTACTTTCACAGGAAATTAATTAACTCATTCACTGCCAGCCATTTTCAAATCAGGTAACTCCCCACTGCCAGGGTTTTTGAGCATTTTTACTCATTTTTGAAGAGCCACAGAAAACTGTGTGTTATGATCATATAAACGCTGAACCTACCAAAATGAAGAACAGACTCTCTTCTTTCATCCAAAAAAAAAAAGCTTGTTTCTACCATTTTCCATTCTTTAGTAATCAGCTGTAGAAGAGAGGTGGGTTCCACCAAAAATGCCTGTTTTGACCAAAAAAAGGGAGAAAACGAGCTTTTTGTGAAAAATACATTTCAAGCAGAAAAGTGCCTTTGACACTAACATATAAAATAGTTTTTCACTTCTATAAAACAGAAATAACACTGAGAAAGGTTATGTTTTATCAAAACAATTTATTTACAAATATATGAAAAAATAAAATTCACTGACAAGCTGCCCGAGGTTGTATTCTAGCCCCTCCCATTGAAAAACGTAATTGACGTCTATAGACGTCAATGGCAGTGAATGAGTTAAGCATAGCCATAGGATTAAAAAAATGAAACATTATTCAAAAATTTCTGACAATATCTTTTGATTCTGATCTTTTTCTTGTAATACATCATTACTGGGAAAGAACTGAAAAAAAAGCTTTATTAGGTGGTAGAAGTAAAAGTGTATTAATAAGGAATCAACCTTAGACTGTGAGAAGATAAGGATGAATGAGTGAAAAACACAAACAATCAAGGGTTTAACTTGTCCTTTTATGAGGATCAGAGTTGTGGTTGAAGGTTTTGGTGGACCAGAGAAGACTTTCAAATTTCAAAATGGATGATTGCAGTGTGAAGTTCAGGAATGGCTGAAAGAGGAGGGTTTTTTTTAAATTTTTTTATACTACAACGATCATTTTAAAAGCAGAAAATGGTGTAAGGATGGATAAAACATTTATTACACAATTATACTGTCAAATTATGTCCAATTAAAGTCCCAAGAGAATCAAAGTGTCCTTAGCTGCCTTGACTCTGTTGTTATAAAATACAAGTATCTTCACAAGACAAACTTCCAGAGGAAAATCCTAGAAAATATCCAGTTTCTTGTAGCAAATGTAGGAAAGAGTCACCAGGACTCTAGGACTTAAAATTGTGATAATTCAGTGTCACACATGTGTTGTTGTGTTTTTATTGTTAATGGTTAAAAGTGATATGATTTTTGCATGGCTTATTCTGTCTGATTACTGAGAACCTGGCATGTATGATGGTGTTTAAAAAAACAAAAAACACTCTCACATTTCAGTGTACCGGAAATGCCATATAGAGTATAAGACACCCGTTCCTCTGCTCTCCACAGTACGCACTGCACGTGTACAACGAGGTGATGTCAGTGGGTCAGAAGTACGGGATCCGTAACGCAGGGTACTACGCATTGCGAAGTCTACGCATAGAGAAATTCTTCGCCTTCTGGGGTCAAGACCTCGACGCCTTCACGACCCCGCTGGAGTGTGGACGAGAGTTCAGGGTCAAGTTTGACAAGGTCTGTTGACAGTTTTAAACATATAATATCTGATCCTACCCATATTGGAGACTGTTTTTCTTTGTACATCGAACTGCCTCATCCTAATAGACTGATCAGTTAGTCAGCTACATTTTTACTTTGCCAATATGATAGAAATGCATAAGATGCTTTATTTGACTCTACTTATTAAGTTTCAAACTTTCCCTCTTTTGCTTTAAAATGGTTGAAAGATGAGAGATGAAGAGTAGAATAATTAAAGCACTCAACATCTTGGTGCAGTCTTTGTCATGATGCAGCAGGGAATTTGTCACCGGGCTGCACCCGCAGGCACAACAGGTGGCACTTTAAAGTAGCAGGTGTAAAGTTTACTGTCTGTCTCATTTTGAAAGGGTGGAACATCAGGTGAGCTGTCTGCTGCTTAGAGCAGTGTCAGCGCGGTGCTGATTAAAGGCATCTACAGTTTAACGCTGGTTTCACAGACTGTTTTAAGTTTTATGGTGTTGTTAAAAAAAAGGTGGGTGACTTTAAAACATGGTGGTCTTATGCTACTCCAGCAGAGCTGCACATAGCAGGGCCATTGTGTTGTTTACTCAAGTTGATCTTCACTAACTTAGTGAAGGTTCTTAGGGCCTAATTTCCTCTATTTATCGTCATCTTCTTCACACCCCCTGCCTTTTTCTCTCCATCAGGACACAGATTTCATCGGCCGTGAGGCATTGCTTCAGCAGCGTCAGGACGGTGTGACACGACGGTTTGTCATGCTGGTTCTGGAGGACCATGACACCGAGCTCGACTTGTGGCCGTGGTGGGGTGAGCCCGTCTATCGTAATGATCAACTAGCGGGGACAACCACCAGCAGCGCCTACAGCTACACCCTGGAGCGCCATGTTTGCCTGGGCTTTGTGTCTCCACCCCTTGGCCCTGAGGGGCTCCCTACAGCCATCACTCCTGACTTCATCAACCGCGGGGACTACGAGGTGGACATTGCTGGTCAGCGCTATCCGGCCAAAGCCAAGCTCTACCCGTTCAGCTCCCTCTTCACCCAACAAAAGCGCCGCAAGGATGACATTGAGCTCAGCAACCTGCAGGGGAAGTGATGCAGAGTAACGCAAAACTTTCCCGTGACACTCCTCCACCAAATCCACTCCTGCTCTTACCTTGCAGTGCCAACCTTTCTTTCCTTTTATGTCTCCTAATGAGAGGGCTTTATGCACAATCACTCCTCGTAACTCTAATATTTAATCTCCTTGTTGCATCTCCCTCTTTCAAAGTGCAATATTTAATACGCTCCAGATGCTTTTGCTGCATTAAATACAAAGCTCTTGTCTCATCAAATTCTGCCGTTGTTTCTCAGCCCTGCCCAGCTTCACTCTTAAACACAGTCTCATGGCTGTCTGAGACACTCTCTGGTTAAGTGCCTTTGTTAAGGCAACATCAGCAGAAGATGCTGAAGACTTTTTCCAATTTGTTCTCTGTAACCTATCCAGAAGGGATTTGACTGACAATCTTCTCCAGTACTGTTGTAAACTTCCCACTCTGCAGATGGCTACAGTCCATGTAGTTGTTGACTCTATTGTCATTTTACAAACCATATATTTGCTGCTGTAAAGATATGAGTGATGTGATGTAAAGAGTGGCTTAATTCAGACACTTTACAACTTTGTCAGCATTACACCTGATGATGAAGGAAATGGTATTTTCCTGAATAGAGGAAAGCCCTGGGAAGCATAAAAAATCCTGGGATAATCATTAGTCTTTTGCCCATTACTAAACTTCCACTCCTGTTAAAAGGATTCCCAGGATTTCCCAGAATTCCATCATTTCCCTTGAAAGTGTCATTGTCAGTTGTGAGCTTATTTTGCGGTGTGTGTGGAACCTGTTGTAATGTACTTTCAATTTGTTATTTATGTTCTGTCGTTATGAAGCATTGTTGCACTCGATGTTTATGCTTTGTTTTGTTGATGTTTTGCTGAATGTGTGGCTGGTGAGAGAAGCCAAGATGGGACAGGAACTCTGTGACTGGAGTCTACAATATCTAATATCTTACATTTGTGGTTTGACTTTTGCCTGGTTCAGAGTTTAGATGTTTGTGTAAAGAAACTGCGACTCAAAATAAATTGTATTTTTGTATAACTAGTGTGTACAAAATCTCTATTTTCAGTCATGCTTTTTAAAAATATGATTTATAATTAAATATTTGATTTCTAAATCTGACCTTCTGAGACATAATTTCAGATGTTTTTCCAAAACCGTATTTCTTTCTTTCGTTACTCAGAACTATAAAGCTCCAGGGCTAATAGGGATTTAGTTCAGTGATACTTCACCTGTACAGGGAGTGCAGAATTAGGGAATAATTTTATTATTGAACAACAACCATGTTCTCAATGAACCCAAAAAACTCATTAATATCAAAGCTGAATGTTTTTGGAAGTAGTTTTTAGTTTTAGCTATTTTAGGGGGATATCTGTGTGTGCAGGTGACTATTACTGTGCATAATTATTAGGCAACTTAACAAAAAACAAATATATACCCATTTCAATTATTTTTTTACCAGTGAAACCAATATAACATCTCCACATTCACAAATATACATTTCTGACATTCAAAAACAAAACAAAAAGAAATCAGCGACCAATATAGCCACCTTTCTTTGCAAGGACACTCAAAAGCCTGCCATCCATGGATTCTGTCAGTGTTTTGATCTGTTCACCATCAACATTGCGTGCAGCAGCAACCACAGCCTCCCAGACACTGTTCAGAGAGGTGTACTGTTTTCCCTCCTTGTAAATCTCACATTTGATGATGGACCACAGGTTCTCAATGGGGTTCAGATCAGGTGAACAAGGTGGCCATGTCATTAGTTTTTCTTCTTTTATACCCTTCCTTGCCAGCCACGCTGTGGAGTACTTGGACGCGTGTGATGGAGCATTGTCCTGCATGAAAATCATGTTTTTCTTGAAGGATGCAGACTTCTTCCTGTACCACTGCTTGAAGAAGGTGTCTTCCAGAAACTGGCAGTAGGACTGGGAGTTGAGCTTGACTCCATCCTCAACCCGAAAAGGCCCCACAAGCTCATCTTTGATGATACCAGCCCAAACCAGTACTCCACCTTGCTGGCGTCTGAGTCGGACTGGAGCTCTCTGCACACCTTGTGCTTTTGGGCACTCCAGTGATGTTGCAGCTCTGAAATATGGCCAAACTGGTGGCAAGTGGCATCCTGGCAGCTGCACGCTTGGCTTTTCTCAGTTCATGGGCAGTTATTTTGCTCCTTGGTTTTTCCACACGCTTCTTGCGACCCTATTGACTATTTTGAATGAAACGCTTGATTGTTCGATGATCACGCTTCAGAAGCTTTGCAATTTTGAGACTGCTGCATCCCTCTGCAAGATATCTCACTATTTTTGACTTTTCTGAGCCTGTCAAGTCCTTCTTTTGACCCATTTTGCCAAAGGAAAGGACATTGCCTAATAATTCTGCACACCTGATATAGGGTGTTGATGTCATTAGACCACACCCCTTCTCATTACAGAGATGCACATCACCTAATATGCTTAATTGGTAGTAGGCTTTCGAGCCAGCTTGGAGTAAGACAACATGCATGAAGAGGATGATGTGGACAAAATACTCATTTGCCTAATAATTCTGCACTCCCTGCAGTGTTGATTGTAAAAAGGAAAGCAAAGCATTTATGGACTCACCTTTAGTACAGCATGGCATTCATTATGTAAATTATAGTCTCTTGTAGGGTAAAACAGAAAGTAAGGTAGGGTATGCTTTAGAGTGGGCCTAACTGACACGTCATTGCTGTGTGAGCATCCAGTGTCCTTTGTTTCTCAGTCAAAATTCCCATCTCTATTTTCAACAGCTTGGGGTTTTGAGCCTATGAGCAACAGCTCATAGGCTCAAAACTTTGTTAATCAACTGATGACATCATGGTGAATACAACCTTTTTAAACTTTTTATTTGATCGCATACAAAGTCTTGAATAATCAGGCCTCATTTTATCTTAACTCATTCACTGCCAGGGTTTTTGAGCATTTTTACTCATTTTTGAAGAGCCACAGAAAACTGTGTGTTATGATCATATAAACGCTGAACCTACCAAAATGAAGAACAGACTCTCTTCTTCCATCCAAAAAAAAAAGCTTGTTTCTACCATTTGCCATTCTTTAGTAATCAGCTGTAGAAGAGAGGTGGGTTCCACCAAAAATGCCTGTTTTGACCACAAAAAGGGAGAAAACGAGCTTTTTGTGAAAAATACATTTCAAGCAGTCTGATGTTCACTGACAAGCTGCCCGAGGTTGTATTCTAGCCCCTCCCATTGGAAACGTAATTGACGTCTATAGACGTCAATGGCAGTGAATGAGTTAAAGAACTCATAGTTCTGTATCACCCCAATAGAGAGCTTGTGGTTTAAAAGTAGAATGGGAGGCAGAGCCTTTAGCTTTCAGGCCCCTCTTCACTGGAACCAGCTCCCAGTTTGGATTCAGGAGGCAGACAACCTCTCTACTCTACTTTTAAAAAAGCATATAGTCAGGGGTAGGTCAGGTGATGCCTTGAGGAAAAAACACTTCGAGGCAAATGTTATGATTTGGTGTCATAAATAAAGATGAATAGAATAAAAAATTTACACTGTTGTTTCTGGTATTCAGCAGAGCTAAAATCCGAGGTCATGCAAGCGTAGAGACAAAATCCACTGCTGGACTCAAATTTTCCTTTCTTTCCTTTGTGTCACAAAATTATTTTAATCAAATTAGAAAATGTGCGATAACAAGCATATGTATCCCTAATTTTATTAATAGATTTGGTAATGTGTTGTTTTTGGAAGATCAGCCTAATTACAAGATTTATTCATTTATGCGTTCTAAAATACATGCAGTGTAATACAGTTGGGGGCTCTTGCAGTACGTTCCAGTTTGGATACTGCAGCTGCTCTCTTTATAAAAGAATAATCTAGAAAGTCATGTTTTATCAGTTTGGTAACACCTCTAGCGTGTATGAAATACCATGTGAACGCAGATGAATAAAATATTTAGCTTGCAGATGGCATTTTATGAGACCTCTCAGTGGAGTCTGTATTAACAGCAGGACAATAAGTCTCAGTTCTGTTCCACATTTTACAAAATGGCTCCCATTGTGTTGTTTGAAATATGCAGCGATGAGGCTTTTAACCTGAGGCAGAGCGGGAGATTGTTGGTAAAACTACTTTTCTTCATCCATCTATTTTCTTAAATACGTACCCAATTCAGGGTCACCAGGGGTCAGAGGTGGCATAACAGGCAGGAAGCCACATGTTATAGTAGTCGTTCTTTTAATGAAATACAATATTTGTAGGTCAAAAGCATCAGATTAGTCTTCGTGTATTTTATTTGTGATACTGTATTTTTTTTCATCACCACTGTATCAGTGAGGCTTTTAAAAAGCTCTGAAGCATTTAGACTGGAAACCCACAAACACATGACCCTGTAAGTCATTTCATCTGTTGCAATCTATTTTTGTCCAAACCGTGCACTGACTATATGTGCACTTATATGGTAAAACTGACTAACTGACTAGGTTAAAAACATTTGCACCTGTTAAGGTGTAAAAAATTTTCTGGGTGTCTCAAATGTTAAAAATATCCAGAAAGGTTCAAAGAAAATCTTGAAGAGATGTTGAAACACAATAAAATTGATGGTACTTGGTATATACTTGCTTCCATTTCCACATTTCCCCACTCAGGATTGATCTTTCAAGGTCTGGTAATGAACTAATCATTTGATTCAGGTGTGTTAACCCAGGGTGGGATCTAAAACCTGCAGGACACCGGCACTCGAGGCCTGGAGCTGCCTACCCCTGCTCTAAAGAATTTTCTTTGAACATTGGGTGCCTTTTCATTCATTTTAAGTCCAGTCCTTGTATTTGAACATTTTCAGATCAATTTTTTATTTTGTTAAGGCACCTAACACTGATCTATGAATAATTCAAGCATAAAAATGCACCTAATTCAAGGGTGAACCAGTGTTCTATCTAAGCATAACTCAGAAAAAGAAATTAATTGCATATTTAGGCACTTTGTTGCTAGCAGCTTGTTGCAAAAACATAATTTGTTCCCATTTATTTATCAAAATCTACAAAAAAATGCCAAAGACTGTTTAACAGGAGTAAAAATAATATTTGTACTTTAAGATGAACTGGACTAAAGATGAAGTGGGAGGAGTTAAAATACTATGTAGAGCAGGGGTAGGCAACTCCAGGCCTCGAGTGCCGGTGTCCTGCAGGTTTTAGATCCCACCCTGGGTTAACACACCTGAATCAAATGATTAGTTCATTACCAGACCTCTGGAGAACTTCAAGAAATGGTGAGGAGTCATTTAGTCCTTTAAATCAGCTGTGATGGGTCATGGACACATCTAAAACCTCCAGGACACCGGCACTTGAGGCCTGGGGTTGCCTACCTCTGATGTAGAGCAAATGAACAGATCTGAAAGTGAATCCCTTAAGAAATACGACAAAGTTCAGCAAAGACCTGACACAGGACCAAAGACGTGTATCTGGCCTCGAATTGATCCATCTACTGTTCGCTGAAGTCTCATCATGGTCTCAGTGAGCGTGTGGATGTTACAGAGCCATTCTAAAGGAAATGGAAACAGATACAAAAAGGCAGAGGTATGCCAAAATACACAAGAACTGGACTGACAGCAGGTCTTATGGAATGACCAAAATAAATTTGAAATTTTTGGTTCAAATCACTGTCAGCATGTATGCAGAATGCTACGGTTAGATTTCTATCCAGCATTTAAGCCATCTGGAAAGCATCTGACTGGCAACGGCTCCATTTTTGCAGAATGATAATGACCTCAAACACACTGCCAGTAAACGCCATACATGCATGGAAAAAACACAGTAGAGAACTATGAGTCATGGACTGGCCTCCCAGAGCCTGGGTCTCAACGCTGTTCAAGCAATGTGGGATCGTCTTGACAGAGAAGGAAACAAAAGGCAGCCATCATCAAAGGAAAAATGTTGGCTGTCATTCAAGATGCCTGGGGAACTGTTCCTGACGGCTGTTTAAAGAAATGACAAGGTTTGCTTGGAGTTCAGGTTAGGTTGAAGAATAAAGGTCGTCATATCAAATATTGACTTTCAAGCTCATTA
Source organism: Maylandia zebra (assembly GCF_041146795.1). Taxonomy (NCBI): domain Eukaryota; kingdom Metazoa; phylum Chordata; class Actinopteri; order Cichliformes; family Cichlidae; genus Maylandia; species Maylandia zebra. Next base: position 6,866,309 of record NC_135167.1, read on the forward strand.
GAATGATAGAAACTGTTTGTGCCTTAAATCCTACATTCACATGTATACTTGCATGTTTAAAAAAAAAAAATCCATGCATTTCTTTCCCATTTTCCTATCAAAATGTAAAGAAAAGAAGAATGGAGGGGGGGGAAGAGAGGAGACTTTTGTACTGATATCATGTTAAATAGATGTGTGGCTGTCTAATGTGCTGAAAGTTGAAAATATAAAAAGGCACACAAGAAGGTTAAACTTGGGCAATCTTGCATCAATCTGCAGTCCTGTAGGTTCAGCTGTGTAGCATAGTCAGGATCAAGGGTTCCTGTGGCTACTAGTTGTTCCCACGCAGAGCCGTTTCTGTGCTGTGTACAAACATCAGTCTACTAATGAACATAAAAGCGCCTGCAGTGAGAATGAAGGTTTATTCATCTGCCAACAGTAGCAGCAGAGGACTGAGAAGCCTGTTCTCTGCTCATTAATAACACCCATCTGCAATTATTTCCCCAAAATGCTTTTTGTAAGGTCAGCTCAGAGCCAGAAAAGCTACACAACAAAACTCTTTATTAGCATAATTCAACACAAAAGCTTCCTCCTGTTGCAGTGCATTCTGGCACACAAAGATCACGTCCTTCTGGCTTTCCGTGGGCGGCATCCATTGTGTGGCACGGGGGTGTTGTCAGTGATAGATACCACCTCCAGACCTCCCATTGTCAGACCTTTGATTGCAGACTGCAGAGCAGAGAAAAATGCATTCATTCATTAAGAAAGCTAATGGGAACAGATCAACATGTCTGCCGCTCCTTAAATTATCCTCATTATGACAAGTCTGGAAATAATTAGAGGACCACTTCTTCATGCTGTGACAGGTTTGCTGGTATTGACCGCCCACTTGCATATCGGCACAGAGCAGGGTCAGCGGAACAAAACTAGTTTCATTTTCATCCTGTTATCCTGCAGTAAATTTTCCTTCTTCATACAAATGGTTCCTTGATTTTTTTTTTTAGATTTTTTTTTTTAATCCTTCTTCAAACAGTGCAGATAGGGTAACATAATAAACAGGTAACACAAATAAAATTCATTTTATTTTAAAATGAGATTAATCAAAAGGAAAAAGTCAATCTTGTGCACATTTAAGCAAAATGCACTCGTACCAATAACTTTAACATGATGTCTTTGAAGGCTGCTGTACTAAAGGCTGCTCCTCCGATTGCAAAAAACAATAGATGGGTCCTGGTGAGCTGTCAGTGTAGCATTTTTCTACTTGTGAAAATAACATCAGCAATTTCTCACCCCAATGAGAAAGACAGATGGGAGCATACTGACCAAACAATCAATGTTTTCCCAGAGTACAGCCATCAGAGAATTTGCTTCAGAGGTTAAGGATCTATGTAATGTTGTAACAGTATGTTGGTAAAATTACATATAATATTAAGAAGTTTCAGTTTCACATGTTTGCCTGTCCAGTCGTCTGAAAATAAGCCAACTCTTTTCATTGGTTGTCTTATTGGGTTATGACTGTATGCTTGCCTTTAACAGAAATATGACAAATTTCGATACCAAATAAAAGTACGAGTACAAGTTTATCATCTACTAAGCCAAAACAATTCTTTTAATAGGCTGTTTTAATGAGGCTTCCATCCCTGTTAACTGTCTTCAGTCTGAAGACAGACCAAACAACAAGATACAAAAATAATAACACTAATTAAAAATAAATCGTAGTTTTATCTGGAATAGCTTTAAAGATTTCTTTATAGAAACTACTCACCAAACGCCCAGGACCAAGACCTTTGACCACAACACGCACAAAGCTAACTCCTTTGGCTGTAGCTTTCTGTGCAGAAGGACAGAAGAAAAATCTGAGATGAGCAGCATCCCTTTGACTCCGGTGTTCAGAAAAGTCCAATAAAGCCAACAAATGAAATCCTCTCCTGGTTCTGAGGCTAATAGATGTGATTAGTAATCTTGACTAAAAACACAGTTGAGAAGCTTTAGACACACCATTGCTCTGAGTCTATGGCTTTTTCTCTGCTTTGCCACTTCTAACATGTTCAGAATAAGCAGGTCTCCAATTAATGTCATTCACTAGAGTCTTAAGATCGACTTCAACAAACAGTAACTGCAGCTTTCATTACTTTGTGACAGTTTCGCGGCTTAGCAGCCATTACAAGAGAAAGTAACCAGAGGTATTCAACTGTTAGTTTTAGGTATGTATACAAAGAGGCTTAATTGACAAAGAGGTAAACAAGAATTATTCTTTAAGATTTCCACCCCTCAAAACCAGTAGAATAGACTCTTAATTTTAATTAATTAATTAATTAATTTTTTTTTTTTTCTGACTTGTATTTTCCTCCGTTTTCTATCTCTTACTCAATCATGTGGATTGAGAGAGTTTTTGTTCTTCTGGTGGCTGTGGAACTGTTACTTTTATCAAGGAACGGGACCGCGGCACATCTCCTACACGCACGGACTGTTTACTCCAGAGATCAGCTGATCGCCCTGATGCCGGCCGGCTCGCTGGCCAGGCCCGCAGAAGTACCAGCTGAAATTTGGAGGAAAACACATCGGGGATGCAGAGGTCAAGGACAGAAGAGAAGAAAAAAGGTGACGGTGAGACAGCGGAGGCTCGAAGCGAGGAGGAGGTTTAAACCGTGTCTGCCGTCTATCGTGATGGGAAATGTGCGATCGTTGGCAATTAAAATCGACGAGCTCTCAGCACTGGTACGGAGTCAGAGGGAATACCGAGAGTGTAGCCTGATGTGTTTCACCGAATCATGGCTGCACCAGGACATTCCCGATGAGAATGCTTCCGTGGAAGGCTTCCACACTGTTCGGGCGGACAGGGACAGCATCGCTAGCGGTAAGCGGAAAGGAGGTGGGCTTGCTGTTTTAGTTAACAACCGGTGGTGTAACCCTGCCAACATAACAATCAAAGAAAGGATTTGTTGCCCGGACACTGAACTGTGTGCTGTTGGACTCAGGCCGTATTATTTACCCAGGGAATTCTCTCACGTCATCTTGGTGGCTGTTTATGTTCCCCCCTCTGCTAACCCCACAGCTGCATGTGACACTATCCACTCTGCCATAGCTCGGCTACAGACTCAGCACCCGAGTGCCTTTATTGTGATCTCGGGTGACTTCAACCATGTATCACTGGACAATACACTACCAACATTCAAACAATATGTGGACTGTCCCACCAGGGGAGAGAAAACTTTAGACTTACTGTATGCTAACGTCAAGGATGCATACAGCTCCTCCTCCCTCCCCCCACTTGGTAGGTCAGATCATAACCTGATTCACCTCACCCCCCGCTATGTGCCAATTGTGAGGAGGGAACCTGTGACCACCAGGACTGTCAGGAGGTGGTCAGAGGAGGCCTTAGCCGAACTACAGAGCTGTTTCGAGGTGACCGACTGGGAAACACTCTGTGAGCCTCACGCCGAGGACATCAATGGGCTTACTGAGTGTATCACAGGCTACATAACTTTCTGCACCGACTCCATTGTTCCAGCTCAGACTGTTCATTGTTACCCAAATAACAAGCCGTGGGTGACTAAGGACATCAAAGCCCTCCTCAACAACAAGAAGAGGGCTTTCAGAGGGGGCAACAAAGAGGAGGTGAGGAAGGTCCAGGTGTTACTAAAGGACAAGATCAGAGAGGCTAAGGACAATTACAGGAGGAAGCTGGAGTGGAAACTCCAGCAGAACAGCATGAGAGAGGTGTGGAGGGGCATGAAGACCATCACTGGATTCAGGCCAACCAACAGCAGGGGAGCTGAGGGAGGTGAGAATAGAGCCGACGAGTTGAATCTGTTTTTCAATAGATTCGACACCACAGTGTCTGCTCCCACCCCCACAACCTCACCTGCAGTCAGCCTGGAATCCAGAGCCACACCACTGTGCCAGCCTCTCTCTTCACATGTTGCCTCCTGTGAGATTCCTGACACCCCTCCCCCACCCATCACCTTCACTCAATACCAGGTTGAGATGCAAATGAGGAGACTTCACTCAGGCAAGTCTGCTGGACCAGACGGAGTGAGTCCCCTTGTCCTCAAGACCTGTGCCCCCCAGCTGTGTGGAGTCTTTCATAAACTGTTTATGCTGAGTCTGAGTCTGCAGAGGGTCCCGGTGATGTGGAAGACATCATGCCTCATCCCTGTACCAAAGACGCCTCGTCCCAGTGGCCCCCAGGATTACAGGCCCGTGGCACTGACCTCCCACATCATGAAGACCCTGGAAAGGCTCATCCTGGACCAGCTGCGACCCATAGTAAGACCACATCTGGATCCCCTTCAGTTCGCTTATCAGCCTCGTCTCGGAACAGAGGACGCCATCATCTACCTGCTCAATCGTGTCTACACCCATCTGGACCAGCCGGCGAGCACTGTGAGGGTCATGTTTTTTGACTTTTCCAGTGCTTTCAACACCATCAGGCCGACCCTCCTGGGTGATAAGTTAGCAGCGATGCAGGTGGATGCTTCTCTGGTGTCCTGGATTGTTGATTACCTGACAGGAAGACCACAATATGTACGTCTCCCACAGTGTGTGTCTGACAAGGTGATTAGCAACACAGGGGCACCACAGGGGACTGTCCTCTCCCCCTTCCTCTTCACCCTCTACACCACAGACTTCAGCCACTGCACAGAGACCTGCCATCTTCAGAAGTTTTCTGATGACTCTGCGGTGGTTGGATGCATCAGCAGGGATGATGAGACAGAGTACCGCGCTGTGGTCGACTCCTTTGTCACGTGGTGTGAGCAGAATCATCTGCAGCTCAACGTGGCAAAGACCAAGGAACTGATCGTGGACTTCAGGAAGACCAGGAAACACTTGACCCCTGTTTCAATCCAGGGGGTCAGTGTTGACATTGTGGAGGACTATAAATACCTTGGAGTACACATTGACAATAAACTGGACTGGGCTAAAAACACCACAGCACTTTACAGGAAGGGCCAGAGTCGTCTCTATTTTTTGAGGCGACTGAGGTCCTTCAACATCTGCCAGAAAATGCTGAGGATTTTCTATGAGTCTGTTGTGGCCAGTGCGATCCTCTATGCTGTTGCATGCTGGGGGAGCAGGCTGAGGGTCGCAGATGCCAACAGACTTAATAAACTAATCCGTAAGGCCAGCAATGTTGTGGGGATGGAGCTGGACTCCCTCAAGGTGGTGTCGGAGAGGCGGATGCTGTCCAAGATAAAGACAATGTTGGATAACACCTCCCACCCACTCCATGACATGCTGGTCAGTCACAGGAGCACGTTCAGTGAGAGACTGAGATTACCGAAAAGCACCACTGAACGACACAGGAAATCATTCCTGCCTGTGGCCATCTCCCTGTACAACGCATCCACTTAACACACTGTTTGCTGCTACAACTACACATGTTTCTTTTCCAAATATTTATTTATAAGTGACTTATGTATGTATGTATGTATGTATGTATGTATGTATGTATGTATGTATGTATGTATGTATGTATATGTATATATTGTACTATTCTTAGTTAGCGTATTGTCTGTCTTGTCTTAATGTTGGTTTAAAATGGAGCACTGTAACAAAAAATAATTTCCCCCAGGGATCAATAAAGTATTCTGATTCTGATAATAAAAGTGTACAGCTACTTTTAATTTTCAATTGTAGCAAAAACATTTAAAAACTGATGAGAGGAAAGTATAATTTAACTCTACTGAATATGGCAGCATTATAATAAAACTTAATTTATCAACTATGCTGATTACAACAAATGAAAAAGAAAATCTGTCTGACCATAACTTTGTTAGCCTACAGCCTTTATAAAATCCTCAGAGAAGCCAGTTTGTTTACAGCAAACATTTAATATTCATGAATTAAGTGTTGCTGCACAAAGTGGAGAAGCAGCAGATGCTGTAGTCTCTAATTTTAATTTAATTGGAACAATCTTCTGCAGGGATAATGAGGTGGCCCAGCGTTGTGTTGTATCGAACTCACCGCAGCAGCAGAGATGCCCGCAGTCTGAGCAGCGATCGGCGTCGACTTCTTGATATTTTTGAAACCTTCTGTTCCGCAGGATGTCCTCACCACGGACTGCCCTGCGCTGTCTGTCAGCTGGATGTGAGTGCTGGTAGAGAGAACAGCGAGTTACTGGGTCGCAAACTGCCAGGCATTTTTACAGTGAGGACAAATCAGCAGTCGTGAACTCTAACTAATATGTGGCTTTTAGCAATGGCCACCATGACTGTTAATAGGAAATTTAAATCACAGCAGAACATCTGATTTCACTGAATTATGATAACAGATCCAAGCAGCAATTTTCCCTCTGAAAGCAGGTTTCATGGTTACTTAATAAAATCAGAACACTACGGCAAATGGGTCTGAAATTACAAAGAGGAAAGACTAAAATAATGAAAGTGCTGACTGAATCTTGAATATTCTTTAAGAGATATTTTCTGACACTTACATTGTAAGTACAAATGTAAGAGTTTGCTTTCACTTACTTGTTGTATGTGGCTTTAATGTGAACAATTGGTAAGTCTTCAAACTTCTTCCCACCCCATCTCAGTGTGCTGTCATGTCCAGGCAGTGGAGGTAAATAGCTGTAGGATTGAAACAAAGATTAGCCATTAATGATAATACTGCAGCAGGCTGTGCTTCTATTTAATGGAGCTTAGTCTGCTGACAGTAGACAGTGAAACATGATGCTGGCAGGTGTTAAATTAAAGAGAAAACATGAATAAATGAATGAAGACAAGCATCCTTTCACATCAATGCACCACATGATAAAGGTAAGCAATACAGTCATGCTGTGGGACATGTATGAAAACCCTGTTAATTCGGGGTTTGTATTAAGATGGTGGAAGGAAAAGATTAAGTACACATCACTGAAGCTTTAGTCAGAAAGACTGCTCAAGCAGACAATGAACATTTAAATCTACGTGAAAGCCATCAGTAAACAGTGGTGGAAATTGTGGTTGACAGGGCGCAGATTTGATGACTGTGGTGCACATGTGTTAGGAATAGCAATGAGAAAGGGAAAAAAATTAAGACAACTTTTTTTATGTGACTGAAAATGTCAATACAGGCCACATTAGCAAGAACAAGCAGCTGATATTTTTTAGTGCTGCAGGAAATAAAGTAGTGAATGCATTAAAAAAATAAAACAAAAACATACCACTGAACCTCCTAATAGATGCAGCTATGAAAATCCTAGGTAACATCCTTCTCAATTTATTGTGTTCATAAGATTTTCAGAAAACTTGACCTTTGACCTTGAGTTCAAGGTCATGGAGATTTGGACCTTAGCAGCTATGCCTTATGGTATCAGGTTGAAATTCCTAGGTGACTTTCTTTTTGAATGATGACATTCACAAACAACACCCCATCAGCCTCTTACAGCTGTGCCCCCTCCACCCCCCGCTATACATGGTTTGTGCCAATTCATCCATATCCCATTAGCAGTAAGTTTAGGATTTTACAAGTTCTTATTTTGATGTCAAATATTCAAACTGAAAAATGATTACATATATCCATAATATATTACTGAGTATTCAAAATAGATTGTGATATTTTACTAGTCACAATCTATTTTGTGACACTGGGATATTAAAAGCTAACTGCCAACTTTCAAGTTCATCTGATGATTTTAAAATCAACCTAGGGAACGAAGAAATAAAGGAGGTCAAAGATTTTAAGTTTTTAGGAATAATCTTAGATTCACATCTTAAATTTGACAAGCATGTAAAGAAGATTTCTAAGATGGTCAAGGCTAATCTGAATTGTTTTAAGTTAATTTTGCACTATATACCCACTTCAGCAGCTCAGATATTTATGCATTCTATATTTTCTCATTTTTCATATTGTATGACAGTTTGGACCCAAGCAGCACCATCTACAATTCAGCCTGTGGTATCCTTATATAACCAATCTTTAAAAATAATGGATAAAAAAATCTGTTCGGTGGCATCACTGTCACATTTTAAAGAAATATAATCTACTTAGTTTTAAGAGTTTTAATCGTTTGTGTTTTCTTAAATTCGTTTTTAAATGTATAAATAGGATGGCCACAGAGTGTCTCAATAGATACATCCAGAGACAAGATAGTAATCGTATTACTAGGAGTAAGGTGAACGGCAACTGCAAGATATTATATTGCAGATCTACATTCGGTCAGTCAGCTTTTTCTATAAAGGCTTGTCATCTGTGGAACACACTTCCAACCGATATCAAATTGATTACAGACATTAGATCCTTTACATTGAAGGTTAAAGGGAAATCAAAGTTGTGGTCATTTTAACTAATGATTTAAATTTTATTTTAAATTGTCTATTAATTGTAATTGTATTTATGATGTAATTTGGTTTTATGAAAATGTATGTTTTATTGTAAAATGTATCTATTTAGATTGTAAGCCCAACAAGGGACAATTGTTGAAAATTAGCAGTAGCTATAAACCTATGTGCGGTACATCAGTTTCATGTCTTGCACTTGAACTATGTTAAACTGCACTGTCCCTTTTAAATAAATAAATTCAAATTAAAGATAAAACCTGAACTGCTGACTGCTGAACAGTGAGGACATCCAGGGGGGCTTTGTTATATTATCACGATTTGATTTAACTCTCCTTTTGCTCAGATTGTCAAATTACAGACCCCGGAAAACAGTGTGACACAAAAAATAAAAAAAGGTAATCGAAACTGATTTTATATTTTATAACCAACTAACAAAATAACTTTCAGATGGCAGTTTCCATTAAGTGACAGGTGAGGAATGTCTCCCTCTCATTTTTTCCTCTTTCATTTGCCAAACCAATTTCCAACTGGCCCCATTCCATTAACACATTCACCTTACACGTGAAAGCTCCCCGGTTCAACTCCATGAGGAGACGCATGTTGTGCTTCAGGAGACCAAAAGTTTGCATAAATGGCAGGGTTGTGTCATAAAGGGCATCCAGCATAGAAATCTGTGCCAAATCAAATTTGTGGATCCATCTGCCGTAGCGACTCCTTGGGAAATAAGGGAGCAGCTGAATGTACCATTTGCTAAGCAAACTTCCATTTGTTTACTTCATTTTGGAAGTACTTTAGCAAGGATACCCAGCTGAATTTGGGAGAGCCTAAAAGCCTCAGCAGCATAGGGGGAAAGGAGTAAGTGTGACCACTGTGCTATTTGCTACCAGTTACATTTAAAAATGTTTTATGTATATAGCGAGACCAAGAGTGCATTCCATCAATTCAATTGGAGACCCAGAGGCCATAGCACAATGCAGTACAGACACAATGAGCTGACCGTGGTAGAAGAACAGATGTATATGTGTGTGCAGTGTATAGATAGATAGATACTCTCATACATACATACATACAAATGGGTTCAATACCAAAAATTTCAGAAAATAATATTGTGGTCAGTTATTTAATGTATTGATCCTCGTGGGGAAATTCCTCTGTGCATTTAACCCATTCACTCTGTGAAGCAGTGGGCAGCCATTGGGCGCCCGGGGAGCAGTGTGTAGGACCGGTACCTTGCTCAGGGGTACCCCTGAGGGCTACCTGGATGGGCCACCTGGAGACAGAGTTACTGCAAATCAGTATATAAGCTTCTTTCCATCCTAATGGAACCAGTTTCTTCCAGGATGTCAAAATGCCCCATCCACAATATATTTTGCAGTCAACCCAGACGCCTGTGAACTTTTCGGGCGTTCTTCGTTGCTCTCAAATAAACTAATTGTGCAATATCTTTCTGGAAAATGATGGTGCATCCCTCCAGAAGAGTTCAAGAACCGCGTTGGGGCGGTTTGAGCTGTACATTTTGGCACACCTTGCTTTATGTTGTTTCATTTCATTTGCATGTACATTTGTGCCTGACCTGAAGTCCTTCGCAGTCTCTGCGCTGGAGGATGCTTCTTTCTCCTGATGCCTGATAGCACTGCTGCATATTGTCCGCTGCAACGCTCTGCTTCCACATCTGTACACACGCAATTTAATTAGCAACAACTTTATGAACCTGTCATATTAAACATAATCTTCTGTTGATATTGTAATCATAATTATAAAGGTGTCATCTAAAATACTATTTGTTATCCAAATGCTACAGCCTAGAACTAGCCGCCAGCTAACATAAATGCTAAGAAAACATAGCCATAAAGCACTTACAGAGAGGCCGTATTTCCGTTCAGAGGGGCAGACAGCTGTCGACATACGGTACTCAGTGAGCTAAACAATATACAGCTAAATTTATTCATGTTCCACACACTTATACACAATCTTGCAGCCAGACGTTAAATAATTTTACACACAACAAACGTGACATTGAGGAAGCGATCCAGACCAGACCAGACCAGTAATACCCCCGGAGGTGTGCGGGGGTGGCGTCACGTTCAAAAAATAATATATGTAGAAGCTTCACTTATACATTGCTTATAATCCGTTTTCATTTAATTAAAATATAATGATAATATTTAGTATGGGTGTATAAGTGGCGTATTATTGTTTTTTAAATATATTAATTTCATTTCACACCCACGGTTATGGTTAAATAGATTGTCCGTTTTCCCGCATAGAATTGTGGGTCGAGAACGGAAATGGTGCTTTCAAGTACTTAAAAACCCCCTCGACATTATGCCATTTTGTGTTTAATAAAAACGTATCTTCGTCAACCAAACATTGTAGCGTTTTACTTAAAACACAATAAATAATATAATTACTCTATAAACTACTATCCGCAGAGAAATTATGTAAAGAATCCTACTTCCATTTTGTTTTATTTAGCATTTTCTAATGTTAGGATTTATTTTATTTTTTTTGCTTGTACATTGAATGCAACAGAAAAAGATGGCTGCGCCCTGTGGAAGAATGGCAAGTCGGCCTCTCCTGCAGTTTCTGTCTCGTTTCAGCAGATCTCCCGTCGGAAACACGGGCTTCCGTCAGTTTTCCAGCGCTACTGTTTGCCGTGCGGCTTTTCAGATCAATGAAGCGGCGGAAAGAGCGAATTCTCCGTGGACTCTGATGGCAGCGGTGTGTCTGCAAAGGCTGCCGGTCATCTCAGCGGACTGCAGTCCTATCGAGCAACAGTTCAAACAGATGCTTCACCAGGTGAGTCTCCGTATCATGGAAGGGCTGAAGACTATTAGTGAAAAGAATAAACTGTTTTTGTTTTGTTTTTCTTAGCGTTCACAAAGTACATGCGGTCATTTGAAAAGAAAACACACATGTTGGTTCTAGGCAGAAATATATGACGCTTGGGGGATGTTACAATTTATATTTCACAGCTATCACTATATCAAGGCTAACAGTTAGAATATAGAGTCCAGTGATTTTGTGATACACGATGCGGTGCAAGACAGTCCTCCAAGATGAAAACTGGGATGTCCCAACAAAAGATTTATATAAATATGTTTGTGGATATCAGAAAATAAGTGTTTGGAGAAGAGAGTGCAGGCAGGGTGGATTGGATGGAGACGAGTGTCAGGGGGTGATTTATAATAAGTTAGCAGCAAGAGTGAAAGGGAAGGTGAGACCTGATATGATGTATGTTTTGGAGGTGGTGGATTTTCATTGGGATTGAACAGGATGGACAAGATTAGAAATGAATACATCAGAGGGACAGCTCAGGCTGAGGAGTTTGGAGGCAAAAGATAGAAAGGTAAGGTGGGGATGGTTTAGCCATTTTCAGAGGAGGAATAGTGGGTATTATGGGTAAAGGATTTTGACGACGGAGCTGGCAGGCAGGAGGGAAAGAGGAAGAACTCAGAGGAGGTTCATGAATGTAGTGAAAGAGGACAGACATATAGATGGCTGGTGTGACAGAGGAGGCTGCAAGGGATTGGGTGAGATGGGAGCTGATGAGAACAAAAGAACAAAATAAAAATATTGGATAAATTGGATGAGGAAAATAAAATGGATGTATGGATATTAAAATCTGAAAAATGGTCAGGCCACTCACTCACATGTTATTTGGCATTTTGAAATCTGAGGCAATATTTGAACATGAGTATCTCAAAAACTATTAAAGGTAAAAGCCTGAAGTTTTCATTTTATATCTGGACTCTGTGCAGGCCAGTCAAGTTTTTCCACACCAGCCATATTCTATGTCTTTATGGACCTTGCTTTGTGCACTGGTGCACAGTCATGTTGGAACAGTAAGTGGGCATCCCCAAACTGTTGTTACAAAGTTGGGAGTGTGAAATTGCCCCAAATATCTTGGTATGCTGAAGCCAAGCCCCACACCATAATCGCCCAAACTGTACGCTTGGCCATCCAGGTCTTTATGTCTTTAAGACATTCCTGCAGTTTAACTAATTGGTGTGTGTTATCTGGCTTCATGGACAGACAGAGCTGGGTGTCATCTGCATAGCAGTGAAAATGTATGCTATGTCTTCTAATGATGCTGCATGTATATATATATGTATATATATATATGTATATATATATATATATATATATATATATATATATAATGTATGTTTATTTAAGTGTCCTTTCTGGAATTTTAACTGATAACTAATATTCAGATCTGCCACAGTTGTGTGAATTACTTGAAATGTATGCACAAAGCAAGAAAATTATTGCAGAACATGGTGGTATTCATTTTTATCTCTATTATCTTGCTGTAATAATAGTTGGAGGCCAAATTATATCTAGACAAATCAAAGAGCTGCACAGCTCTCATTTAAAAACAAAGTTATGTGTCAAGTATAGAATTAAAACAGAGGCAATGACAAAGTTTTAAGCAGAAGTAATGTAACTTGTCGATCAGTGGTTAATCAGTTCAAACCAACTCAAGAAGTCCTGACCTCAAAATTCTTCTCACTTTGTTTGCTATCAAATGCACGATAAAGCAGAGATGCAGATGGAGGTTTACTGTGTGGTGTTGTGTGCTGCCTGAATAACAGATGGTTTTATAAAGAAATGTTGGAAAAAATGTTCAGAGTAGTCTAACTCCTTTGGACTAACCTTTGGGCTGCTGAGATTATTTCAACTCAGATTTACTTTATTATTTCAAACTTTGGCCAAATTTGATGTGAACCTTCAGCTTTGTAATATTATATACACGCACCAGGCAGTTTACTTTACTGGTACTCTTTTTTTTTTTTTTTTTCCCCTTCAGAGCTGCTTAAATTCTTTGTGGCAACAAAGGTGCCTTATTCCAAAATTCCTCTACATCCCTGAGGTGCTGTATTGGATTGATGTCTGGTGACTGTGCAGCTCATTTGAGTAAAGAAAATTCATTGTGAAGTTCAAGAAACAAGGTTGAGATGATTTGAGCTTTGTGATGATGTGTTATCCTGCTGGAAGCAGCCATCAGAAGATGGCTATATTGTTGTTATAATGGGATGGATGTAGTCAGCAGCAATGCTCAAAAACAATGCTCCCACACTATTGCACCACGACTATGACCCTGAACTGCTGATTCAAAGCTGCATGGATCCATATTTGATGTTGTGTTTGCCAAATTTTGACCCTGCAATCCGAATGTTGCATTTTTGAAGACCAGGCAATTTTGGTGAGCATGTACAAATTGTAGCTTCAGTTTGATGTTGTTAGCTGACACAGTGACAACATGAGACTCGGCAGCAATGCCCAGACTGAAAGATGTCCTTTTGAGACACAGGCCTCTTCTGGATTCTTTCAGATCGAGCTGGAAAAGAGCGTTCTGTCGGACCACGAGCTGCGCCTGCTGGAAGATGCAGAGAAGATGAGTCGTAAGCAGGCGGACGACTACGATTCAGATGAAGAGGACAGCCACGGGGACAAGGAGATAATGATGGCTCAGGACTTGGAAGACATCTGGGAGCAGAAAATGAAGAACTTTCAACCAGCGCTAAGGGTCAGAGGTCAGTTTAGGCAGTGTATGATCAGTAAAGGAGTAGACCAGCATGCACAGAGTATGAAAACATACTCAAGCACTGCAAATGTGCCTGATGAAATGTCTGTAATTTAATGTGATGTATTGTAGTATTCAGCCTTTAGTGGTGCTCCAATCATTAATCAAGTAAAACAGAATGAGAATGAAAATTAGATTATCTGAAGGAGTCTCACAGAGCTGGATTTAAATGAAATTACCAGAGAGCGAATAGCCTTTAATGTATTTTTTGATATTCAGAAAATCTATTTGCTCTGGAATTCTAAATTAGCATTTTGCTCCCTGTGACATTTGAAAAGTTAGTGTGAGTTTTGCAGACAACGACAGAGCTGTTGTGAAGCTGCTGACTGCCTCCTGTCTCTGGTTTAGCTGATGTAGATAAAGACTTGACCTCAGCAGAGCGCTGCTTGGCCGACTCCCTGGTTCTTCTGGCTGAGCAGGAAGTGGGTGATGAGAAGCTCTGGCTGCTGCCTCAGACTCGGTGGCAGGAGGGGGAAACGCTGCGACAGACGGCTGAGAGAGCTCTCACCTCCCTGCCAGGTAACTTAAGTTTTCAGGCTGCTAAGCACCAGAATTATTTAACAAATTTAGTTTCCTAACAGCTTCTTATGGATTTTATACATTAATTCAGGTGTACTTCAAACTTGAATGGGTCTGTGACTACTTTTTTTTGATTAATCTGCCCTTATTTTCCTGATTAAATCATTTTTCTCTAAACTGTAATTAGTGCTGGTTTAAATCAGAGAATTACTAAGGCATCAGCACTACGAACACAGTGTTAGTAGATAAACCTCCCATTAATAAACGGGGATGTAAATTGCAGTTAATTCCCTTCATATTTGATGCTTTATGATGGAAAATACTTTATTTTCATGATTTTTGGAAAGCCTTCATATTTTGGCTAATTGCAGCCCACTTTAATATGAAATGAATTGTAAAATCTAAATATCTGAACATATTTATGTTAAACCCCAAATATTTTCAGATTTTGTACAGCCCAATAAAACTACACTAATTATACATAGAGCATGTCCCAGTACCCACATCCTGTCTAATTCATTATTCCTTGTTCAGTTTTCTGGGATTTGAAACATTTGTCTCTTTAGTAGTATTCTCATGTCAAGAAGGATGAAAAGAATTTTTTAAATCATATTTTATTCAAAAAATGCTGTGAACAAGGCTTTGCCCCATTTCTGATTTCAAGGTCAAAGCCTTAATTATGCCAAAGCATCTCAGTCTGTTTTTACTCTGGACTTTGACTGGACTGCTCTAAAACCTTTATTTTTTTTGAGGCATTTAGAGGTGGACCTGCTGAAGTGTTCCCAATCACTGTGCTGCTACATAATCCAAGTGGGGTTGAGCTTCATGGCATAAACTGATCCCCTGGATGAATCCTGGGAAGGTTCACCATTGTTTTAGGGTTTCTCCATTTGTGGATAATGGCACTCACAGTGGTTCACTGCAGTCCTAACATCTCTGAAATGGGTTTGTAAGATTTTATAGACTGATGACTTTGTCAGGAAGGAGGCAAATACTTTTTCATAGCATTGTACATGGGTATTAAGACGGATCCAGTCTTTGGACAGCCTTATGTAGCAGGTGAAGCAAAAACAAATTAATCTGCTGATATTTGTTAAATATGTTTTTATCAGTTAAGAACTTCCCACATTTAAACAAGTACCCCAAAGTGCAAGTGTGTGTTGGATATTTAAGCACATTTTAAAATAAGTGTTAAGGGCAGGATTTGAGGTACTGTTAATATCCAAAATTATTGTCCACATGCTTCATTTGCTGCATTCTTACTGTATTAGCATCCTGATCTCTTTTGTTATAATGATCCAGCTTTATCCTAAGGATCTTTAAAGTCTGATGTGATCATTCATAAATTCATTATCCACAACAAGAGGTTTACTGTAAATCCCCTCTGAAAACTCATTTGCATACACCTCATAGAGCAGTGCTTGGCCCCGAGCTGTCATCTCCGCTAAGACGTCCACTGATCTCAGCCGTAGATTAGAGTCTGTTTCAGAAATAATAAGCAGACGATTTGACCAAAGTTAAGGGTGAGAGGTGAAGCTGATGACTAATGGCAGAAATATTCCCAGTCACCCAGTAATGATCCCTCACATTAAATATATTAACTGTCTGATTCTCAACATGTATCCAAGCTTTAAAGCATTTAAATAAGAGTCCACAGACTGACTGTACTAAACCATTTCACAACATTTCTCAAGCTATTAATGTGTCAGCTCCATCAATCACTTCCTAAGCCATTCCCCTGACAATAACATTTGGTAGAGGGTTTATTTAAGGTGTCTTAGAGGAGCAGAAGTTGATCCATTTTTAATATAGCTGGACTCGGTGAGAATCTAACATGGCCGTGTTGTGCCTCACTCTGCACATTGAGCCAGCAGCGACCGTGGGGATTTACACGACATGACATTAGATTAAAAAGTGGGTTGTTGTCGCAGCACAGAAGAGAAACAGAATATGAGGGTGATGTAACACTTTAATTAGAGGAGTCAAACACTGATGATCCACAGGAATGCGACAACATAAAGCGGCACCATTAGAAAGTGTTAAAAGCTGCATAAAGGTTAGCAACATCTGCACTTTTGTTTCCATCTGCATGAACTCACAGCCTGTTTTCCTACCTGCAGCAGCTGGTTTCAAGGCGACTTTCCTTGGCAACGCCCCCTGCGGAGTGTACAAGTACAAACTGCCCAAAGCCATTCGGACAGAGAACTCAATCGGGACAAAAGTATTCTTCTTCAAAGCCATCCTGGCAGATGGTGCCCCTCCCAAAACCAAAAAAGCTCCTTTTCTGTGGGTGAAGAAGAGTGAACTGCAGAAATACCTCAAACCAGCGTACATGATGAAGGTCGAACGCTTCATCCTAGACTTGTGACACTTAAAGTTATACAGGGACATTGACTTACATTTATGAGCCCCAGAAAGTTACCTTTATTGCTTATCTGTCATCTTGTATCTCAGAATATCTTGTGACATGTCTGTATATTTCATTCTACAAATAAAGTGTTTTTTCACACTTGAACCAAAGTAATATCTACTTGATTGTAATGTTGTCCTGAGACTATGTGATATTTTTGTCTGTTAGGAGTATCTGCCTGGGACAAGTTTCAAAAGGTTTAGGGTAGATGTTACTTAAGTTAATTTTCACTAGATATACTACCTGATCAGGTATGTCATGGGAATGGAGGTGCTAAGTGGCAATTTACTGAAAAAGTAATGTAAATTTACAAGCATGGAAACGGACGCTAAGTGTGTGATATTGGCTGTCTTCAAGGTTCCACCTCGCTGCACACTAGCATCATCTGTGCCTACACATCATGCCATCACCAACAATGTTTTTTTCCTTGTACTGGTCATTCTCATAAAAGTAAATCATGTATGCCCCAGACAAATCTGAACGTGTTTTCTGGCAGAACATGGTGAGATGTCCTGGATTGGCTCATTTTGTGCACAAAGAAATGCTCTTAAGAACGGACCTAAACATAGACCAATGAGATGAAGATATCCTTTTCTTGGTTTGATTCCTGCCCTACAGATCACAACCCTCTAACCATCCCTCTAAGTAATACTATGAAATCAAGGCAAAAATGAAACTTAGGGGAAAAAAACAATTAAAAAAAAGCTTGAAAGTAACACCTGAAAGCAACTTTCAAAACAAAGTGCAATTCTTCAATGCTGATGCAAGTATTAAAATGAGGGCTATGATCTACCCACAGTGTCCTCCCTCAAGTACTATATCAGCCAATAGTAGGCCTCCAGAGATGATGTGTCATATCATTTATCACAGCTTGATAGCCTACACAGCTACAGACGGTCCTAATTAAGATTGCCCCGTCATTCAATATGAAGAAGAGGATAGACACGGATTTCGTGGGTGCTGCAGGGAATATTTAGAGCCCAAACATTTGTCTAATAAATAAGCATGAATGCAGTAGAAGACTTGGTAGAAAGTATTTAATTTTCACACTGCCACAAAGTTTGTCAAAGAAGCAAGAAAATCTCACATGGGGCCCATTCCTTTTTTTCAGCAATGTGTTTATTATTTTTAAATTTGAATATAAAATATGATTTCATACAACCACTAAATCTTTTGGGGCAAATGTAATTATCCCCGCTACAAATACACAGACATGCATGCACACATAGTGCTGTGCAAATGTAGACAGGTGTGTGGAAAAAAATAAATGGAGTTCAAGAAGGACATTTATCTCAAACAGTCTCAAACCAATAATTTCTTCCAACCATTGGGTGAAATTTTCAACTTTAGAAGTGTTGTTTGCTTGGTTGCTAAATCCTTTCAATGCAAGCTTGCCTCTTTTTCTAGTTTAGAGCTTTCTCAATAACACAGTTTGGATTTTTTTTCTTTCAAAATTCATCCCAAAACACACTCGTGGGATTCAGTCTTGTGCAGAAAGTTTTGAACGTGAGAGCAGAAGTAATGCTGAAACACATCTGAGCTATTTAAGTCCAGAGGGTTATAAATTAATTAAAATTAATTTATCAATAGTGTGAACATGTGCCCCATGCATATTTAAAGAGGTGACTTCTCTAGACAAAAGACACAAAAGAGGACAGAAGATTAAATCATGCATGCATGTGTGTTGACTCATTAGTGAGAGTATTAAATGAGATTTTTTTTAATCAGCAAGAGAACAAATATTTGAAAAAGAGAGCAAAACAGGAGCTTTTCTTTAATATATTCCTTTACAACAGGGGTGTGTAACTCCAGTCCTCGAGAGCTACTGTCCTGCAGATTTTAGATGCATCCCTACTCCAACACAGCTGAATCAAATGACTGGATTACTTCTTCAGCATGCCATCGAGTCTGGTAAAGGCCTTGTAACAAGCAGTTCATTTGATTCAGGTGTGTCGGAACAGGGATGCATCTAAAAGCTGCAGGACAGTAGCTCTCGAGGACTGGAGTTGGACATGCCTGCTTTACATAAATGATAACGTTTGCACCACAAAATTTACCAGGATGCACAAACTGAAATGAATTTCCTTGCAGAAGGTTTCTCAGGCGCTCCACTTATGTTTCCACCTAATGTTTAAAAAGAAACCTAAGCCAACTCTTCCAAGTGAAAACTTTCCTTTCATTGAGAATGTCGTCGTAGTCCAAGTAGTCTATGAATTCTTTTTCCATTTGTTTTTATACAGACTACAGTATTAAAATATTTAGACTCATTGTTATTTTCCAATTGTGAATTTTACTACTCACCAACTTCCATCAATCTGGGCAGTGCTATAGCTAAGATTCAGCCTTTGATTATAACATGTAAAACCATTTAAAACATAATTTTAATATTTCATATATTATATATACATATTCATATATACATTATACATACTCACTTAAAGTTTGACTTTAATCAACTTTACCCAGTGCGTATCATAACTTATTCTGTATATAAGCATACTGATATTGAACACTGATATAGGACAATATTCAAATCATGACATTTTTTGCATTGCATCTAGTTTTATTTTAGGTTACGCATGAGTTTAGTTTTAATGGTCAAACCTAAATTTAAGATGCCCCAAACCCCTTAACTGTACAAGTGCTATTTTCAACATTTAGTAGTCACAGTTGACTGTAATTCAATTCCTTCCTCCTTCAAATGGGCAAGACAAACATTCAAGATAGCCACAAAGAAATCTTCCTTGTACAAATCCTGACACTTTGTCATTCACGTGTGTTCAGCTTTCAATTTCAGATATCCATAATTTCATTTTTGATATCCAGAATGTTCATTCTGACTCATCATTAATGGGAACAACTCTCATTTCAGATATCTACAAAGTTCCACTTGACATTTTACTTCATATATCAAAAACGAAACATTTCTCCAGATATCTGTAATGTAATCTTGAATGTTGATAATAGACAATGACTAGTTAAAATGACATTAAAAGGGAAAACCTAAACTCTGTGAGGGGGCTCTGTTATGCTGTCATGGTTTTGGTTCACCCATCCCCTGAGAGGAAAGGGAAAGGGGCTGCAAATCAATACAAAGTGGTTCAGACTGATTACCTTTATCTTATAATGAAGCATTTCTATCCTGCTGCGAGTGGTTTCCAGGACAACCATACGCTCAGTCATAGATCCACTGATGAATATAAACACGATAAAAGCACATGCTTTGTTCTTCAAAGTCACTAGATCTCAACTCAGCTGAACATCAAGAAATTTTGGATTGATATTATAGACAGCACTCTTCACCATCATCATCATCATCATGAAAACACCACATGAGGGAATATGTTTGGGAAGAATCGTCTTGGAGAATCAGTGCCAAAACTTACTTATGTAGCACATGGAGGTCCAAAACCTTATTAGGACACTTTATGCTGCTCTTTCCTTTAATTCCTCATTTGTCTGTACTTGGTTCCTGTGTCTTTGTGTTCTAGGGATGATGTATTGTTGCAATCCCATTCAAACTAATAATTACATAGTTGTCTTTTTGGTCGTGTCTGCACTGATTGATTAATTTTGGCACTTGAGGCCCTCAGTGTCCTACAGCGTTCTTTTGTCCTGTCTTTGTCACAGATTTGGTGCCATATAAATAAAGTTTTGCCTTCAGAATGGCTTTAATTCTTCATGGCATTGACTCAACAAGATTCTGGAAACACTCCTCAGTGATTTTGATCCTTATTGACATGATAGCGTCACACAGTTGCTGCATTAGTGTCTCCTTCACTACACCCAAAAGGTGGTGCCTTATAAGTACAGGGAACTGTCATCTTCAAATAGCCATCAGAAGATGTGCACACTGTTGTCAGGAAAGGATGGGCATGGCCAATAAAAAATTATGTTTAATTGGTTCTGTGGGGCCCAAAGTGTGTCAAGAAAATGTCCCCCCACACTATTATGTCCCCACCAGCAACCTGAACCATTGATACAAAGCAGGGTGGATCCATGCTTTCTTGTTGTTTATGTCAAATTCTAACTCTACAATCTGAATTTTGCAACAGAAATTAAACTGATCAGAAAGAGCAACTTTTTTTTACAATCTTCTCTTATCCATTTTTTAAAAAGCCTGTGCAAACTGTAGCCTCGGTTTTTGGTCTTTAGGTGAAAAGAGTGACAATCAGGTTTGGCCTTCTATTGCTGCAGCCCATCTGCTTCAAGGTTCAGTGCTGTTCTGCATGCCTTCATTTTAACCCTTTCAGCTTGAAGCAGTTTGGGGATTCTCTTTTGACCTCTGACATCAACAAAGCAATGAGAGCATAGAGAAGTGCCTATCCCTAGGTATTTTGTCTCTCTTTTCTTTTTCTTTTCTTTTCTTTTTTTACCGTTCTCTGTAAACTATAGAGATGGTTATGTGGGAAATCCCACAGATCAGCAGGTCCTGAAATACTCAGACCAGTCTTTATGGCACCATCAACCATGCCATGTTCAAAGTCACTTAAATCACCTTTCTTCCCCATTTTTGATACTCAGTTTGAACTTTAACAGGTCATCTCCACGATGTCTCCACTTAAAAAAGTGGCCAGTGAGTGTAATTTGATTAGGCTGGGGTTTTGGTGCCAATCTCATATTATTGAACTGTGAGTAGCTTCTCTCTCAGCTGGGTATCCTAACCTTGTTAGGAAGCTACTGGAGCAATATCACATCAGGTTCTAAGTCCCTTAAGGATTCCACATTCTAAGTTGTAAAAGCTGGTGGGAGTGACTTGCAGTTGGCCGTTTTGCAGAGGTGGACACACATTTCCCAACAAAGACAAAATGTTTTGGAAAGATATGATCAAAACACCCACACAACACGAAAAAGCCATGACACAACAGTTTAAATACAACCCAGTGCCCACTCACATCAGTAATTTGTTCTAATGTTCACTTTTACTGCATTCGTGGCACCTATTTTTAAAAAAGGGTTTGACATGACACACTAAAGACCTGCTACTGGCTGACTCATGCTGTGTTCAATTCAACTCAGAGGTCACAAATTCCAAAGTTAGACATGCCAAATTTTGAGCTCAAAGCTTTTCATCGCTTATTATGCCAGATGAAAAAATGCAAAAAAAAATAAAAAAATTAACTGCGAGCAGCTTAATATTAGTCGAGCTACATCAGTAGATTTTATGCATCAACAAAACAGAAGAGATTATATAATAGCTCTAAGAGGCTGTAACACACTGCAAGCACCATATTTGTTTCAGATATGCAGTATTCCTATAAAGCTTAGCAAAAGTTCATGTTTTGCATGTGGATGTTGTCTGCTTTTTGAAAAAGTGCAGATGCATCAAATTGGCCTTTAATTATTGGGGTCTGACTTGAAGAGCTGTTTCATTGCATTTTCTCAAGAGGAGTTCAGAAATTTCCAAGTTGAATTGAGCACAGAAACATTACTTAATTACAGGGTATGATTCATAATTTAGTCCTGCTGCGTTCACAGTATTTTTTAGACCTTTTTTTGTCAGGCCCAGCCATCATTCAGAAATTCACTCATATGTTTCATAAATGCTTAAAAACGGGTCCTTGAAAATTGAGCACTGATTTGTGTTGCTGCAGTGTTGAGTGCACTCTTGATGCTGAACTGTGTGGGTCTGAAAGGCCCGCTGGAGATAAACTGATGAGCTTCAGATGCAACCAGGCTGTTCTGTCTAGCAGTAGATGGCAGTATTTGCACATCAGCCTCTGAGATGACTGTGAGAAGCAGTGTAATTAGGCCTGTGTGGTGACCTCAGAGGGGGACTGCAGAGTTTTTCTGATCAGTTTGGCTTCCTCTAACACATACTGAAAATATCCATCATATCAGGCTAATGTTCCTTTGGAATAGCTAGAACAATTCGTCTTAGGTAAGAGCATTCTGATGTTCCCGACCCATTCACTGACTGCAACCAGCCTGTTCTGTCTATTTGTGTCTACTAGGACGGGATGTTATTAATGTTGTAGACATTGCCATTAGATTTTTCCATCTTTATTTTCAGGATTTGTTGAAAGCCAGCAGCCTGAGCTGTTTGTGAGAGTGCCTGAGTGCTATGTGAACCCGCTCTGACAGTTGAGATGAGGGATGCGAAGGTCATGGCACGCTAAACAAGGCCTTTTCTAACTGTTGGACAATTCAGTTTGCACACAAAACCTTAGTGTTCTGAAGGACTGACATTAGCCCACTGCTACCCTCAGCCCAGTTGTAGTCATATCAATCACAGGCACAAAAAGAGAAACAGTGGATGCTTTAATCTCTAAGGGGAGTCACATGAAAGATCGTTATGCTTTTTGTATCGAAAAGCCCTTAGAGATCAGGAAAAGCTGACTTGGGAATCAGAAATTGCCAGTCTGAATCCAGAAACCATCAAAGCATTGCTAGTAACCACAGAAATCTTTTAATCACTTATGAGTCATTTTTGTTCCCCAAACAATGTCAAGGTGCCCCCAGACTAAAGCAGTAAACTACCACTTGCTGTTGAGGCAGTCTGGGACATGGATGAACTCTGAATTCAAAACAAGTTGGGAATAAAGGGCCAGCCCATCGGTTTGTAACCGTAACCGTAGGACAGAAAACCAGGATGTGCCTTCTCCTTCAATTTTAGAGATCCCCAGCTGTATGGAGATGTAGAAGAACACTTCTAGGGGGCACTTCTTTTATTTTACACTAGCCTGAGTTTGCAAAGTGCTACTGAGCACAGTGAAAACAGCTGCACGATGTCTTCCATGTTACTGGAGCAATCACTGGAATTAGGGTGATTGCTGAATTAGGAGGGTCTGGGAGGATCTAACTGAAATGTAGAACAGAGGTGCATTATTTAAAGTGTACAAATAAAAGAATTTCCACCTCGCAGAATCTTTATGGAAGCATAAAAAAGCTTGGGAGCTTCAGGAAAAGGATTTGAATATTGATCAATAATTAATAAATAAAAGGAATGATTAATAATACATCTTCCAACCTCTCACAGGTATTATTAAAAGGGTACCCCAATATGTAACATTGAAGCTGCCAGTATTGTGTTGAGCCCTGTCATGCTATGGACACTGACCCTCTGAGGCTATCATATAAATTTGTAACACTGTTAAGTTGGTAGTGGATACTTTGGGGCCTGCAGGTTATGATGTGGGCCCTCTGTGGGTCCACCTGGTGCATCAAGCAGATGGGGATGAACTAAGAACTGGGGTGTCGAGGGTCACTCAACATTTTTGGCTGTAGTCAGGTTTCTTGAGCCATTCCTGATTAGTCTTTGAAGGGTGAATGGCACGTTGTCCAGCTCGAGGAGAAAGCTGCCGTGTGTATGTGTGGTTGATGAAAAATGTTTAACTGATAGATCAGATCCACATGAATACTGATGACCAATGTTATTCATGTCACCAGATTTCAAACTGATAAACAATGAAGAAAACGATTTTTAACAGGTTTCCCAAAACTTTTATATTCCCACTTGCACATTTTCCTTGCCTGGTTAATAACCATTTTTCTCACCTGCCACACCTCAGTTCGTAGGTTACTTGTTCTAATTTGTAATCTTTAAAACAAATTTTACAATCCTGATCACCAGCATCACTTAAATATTCCTCCAGACACAAAAGAGACATTATATAACTGCTTTCTAAGGAAGTGAGTGTAGTAGTTTCCACATTAGTTAATTGTCTTGTATCGTATGAGACATGCAAACGTCAGAACACCTGGAGAGGCAGAGGTGGAGGATCATAACTTTCCTCCACTAAAGAGTCTCACTTCCTCATCTTGCCAGAGGCGAGTCAACAGTCTTGCTCTTCATCAAGACACAAAGATAGCACTGGGATAACAAAAATCAAAGAAAAGGTCTTGCAGTTTTTCACCACTGGAAACGGAAAAAGAGAAGCAGAAAATGTAGAGGGTGAGGTTCGTATCTCAGAGGTGGCCGATGGCAGCTTTTCAACCCCTGCTGCAGGTTTTGAAACTGCTGCACACAGAGCAGGAGATGTTACTACTGCCGCTACACTGTTATATTCACACTGGCCTCATTCTGACTGGGGATTTCAAACTGATTCCAAAGCAGCCACTGAATTTTTTAACCTTATTCTTTTGGTCCTTTGAAGTTCAATGCACAGAGCGAAGCACTGCCAGGCTGAGGGGCTCAGATCCATTGGGGTGACCTGGTCTAATAATAGTACACTCACTTGTGGCACTTTCAGGCACTATCAGGGGTAAAAGCCTCCACAAAATGGCATACTTCATCTTCATCTTCAGTGACACCCGTGGCAGATTGGATGTGACATTATGCTTACGTGTTGCAAAACAATACTTATTTAAATAACTGTGGAAAAAAAAAACATGTGCAGATAAACTGCCAGCAGTTTGGCAGGGCAGTAAAAATGTGCTCACAGCAAATAGCACACAGTCAAACTTCTCCACTCTGACTCGTCAGTGTCATCTCTAGTTATAAACAATGCCTGGCTCCAGAAGACAGCAGCCATCTGCGGAAAACAGAGCAGCTCTGGAGTCAACCTGACTTAGTGAGGATAAAGGGCAGCTTCACATCTCCACTCAAATAGAATAACAGCAACCCTCAGCTGTGTTTACACACTGCTGCCTTTTTTCTATTTTATGCAAATCTCTTGTGACTGAGTGGGATGTAAGCAGACCAGTCATTCACAGCAGCTTACCAAAACATTTGATAAAGAAGCTTATTAAGACTCTTTATTTAACACACAATAAAGGCACAGAAACATGAAGGTAAAGGAGTGTTGCCCTGAGCAGGGCTTCTGGATCTGAGATGGACCACCTTAAGCGCCTTAACCACCACCCTCCTTCATTCCACTCTCCCAGCATGCACCTCTACCAGCACTGCACTGTATTTCTTACCGTTAATCATTAAGTGACAGTCAGCTAAGCACACACTTCTAGCCCCATCCTGCTTTGCCTTTATGCAGCTGCAAACAGTGAATCAGGCGTCTGCTGAGGGAGTTTTTCCTTTTTGTTAACCACCATTAAAGTGCATTCACTCACCACTGCTTACCTAAGCATCTTATTGAGTGGTGCAAGCATAGAAACATATAAAGATAAATAAACTGATTGAACTTATGCATTAGTCCTCCACTGGAGCCAGCCAGGCCACTTACTGCCCTGAGAACAATCCACTATGAACAAGTGCGATAATGTGTAATTTAAAGAAATACACTAAAACTTGAACTAAAAAACCTTCCAGGTGGAGAGAAAAATGACCTGATAACATTTCTTGAAGCCAGTATGAAACGTGGTCAGGGTAAAACAATATCTGACCTTGAAACTAACAAGTGTCAAGGTCCCAGCTTCTTGTTTAGGGTTTGTGAAGTTCTGGTTCCTGTTTTGATTTTATTCTTATTCCTTCTTGTGCTTCCAGCATCCTCCGATTCTACTCTCTGTGTTGTTTATGTGTTTTCATCTTCCTGCACTTCCTGTGCACTCTGTCTTTATCTCCTCTCCTTTGTGATTGCTTTTCCTGCATTAATTGTATCCAACTGGGCCCCGTTCATGCCTGTCTCCCCTCCTGTTATCAGTCCTTTCTGTTATAATAGTTCTGTCTTCTACTTTGTCAAGATGTCTGTTTATTCTCCCTATGTGGGATCTGGATTCCAGGGCCCTGTACTATGAAACAAATTCAACATACCCTGGGTATCTTTTCATTATCTGTGATAATCTTAACATTGGATATCAACTTGATAAGTCAACCCAGGGTTTTCCCTGTGTGTTCCCATTAAAGGGGTGGTGTTAACAGCATCTAACCAATCACAGGCATTAATGAAAATACTGCAGCTAATTTTTCAAAGATACAATAACTATAATATTACAGAAATATGAACAAGTTAAACACACAGACTAAAAGCAACAAAGCAGCAACACTACAAACAAAGGAGTGTGCATTAAAAACGCTTTATAAAAGCTTGAGCTTGAAATGTTTTAGTCAGTAAGATAAGAGACAAGCCACCATATTAATAGTTCAGTGTATTTGAAGCTAGCAAGAAAAGCCAGCAAAAATGCTGACTGTAAGTTGACAGACTTGTCAATATCACAGCTTTCCCATTCAGACAAAGGAGAGACTGGAAGATAATTTAAACAAGAATGTCATTAAATAAATGTTTAAAAGACAGTTTTAAACATTTATTCCTTCAGCTTTAACCTCAGTAATGTTTAATGATCTCAGAGTAGAGAAGAAACTTAAAAACAAACTCAAAACATAGCCTTGGACTAAGCTACATGCTAATTTGAAGTCCACAAGTTCAAAAAGGTGTCCTGCCTTGGGGTAATTACAACCCTTGTGAAACTTGTTTGCAGCCAACCGAAATAAAGGTACATTTAAGAATCTATATATATTACTGTTGCTCACTGGGGAAACACAAAGACATTAGATGTTATTAGAAAATGTTATTAAAAAAATGCCATGGTAACTTATGCCGTGAACATAACCTGCTCTGGAGCAGTTACCATGGCGATCTACGCTGGTAAAAAGTGATTCAACTTCGTCATCCTGAAAACCCAGGGTTAACCCTGAAGTTACCTGGACAAGATGAAATCCTGCTTCGTAGTACAGGCATACTAGTACATTGCTTCCTTATTCCCTGTTTGTTTACCTGTTTGTGGAATTTTATTTTATTTTGTTTTTTTGCTACAGGCCAGTAAAAGCTCATTTTTTAAATTTACTTTGCCTGCCTCTTTGTCCTGCATGTGGATCCTCTCATCACCTCATTTCAAATGAGGTGAAAATCCATGAATGAAAATTCATGGAGCTGCACTAAAAGAAGGATGGTAAAAAGGAGACTGGGTTTCAAAGTTTTGATGATGCAGAACCAGTTTAGCAAGCTGGCGTATGATTTAGGGCAGCATGACTCAAGCAGTTTTAGTCTGTGCTTGTAATGTGTCTGATCAGAGGTTGGCGTATTTACACAGTGCAGATTTCTAGCAGCAGCAATATTTATCAGTGTTGGAAAGGTTTAATAAGCTGTTCTAACCAGAACAAAAGACATGGAATTGAAGAGAATTGCTCCTCTTATCCTGTTATCATGCTGCTCATAAACTGTTGATAAATGAAAAAATTGGTTGAACACTTTTTTCCCTTGTTGTGTTTGCAGGCCACAACATGTTTCTAGGGGCCTTCACTGGCCTCCAGGTCACACTTTGAGGACCCTATTTTTCTTTGATCACATTGCATATTCCAACCCTTTACAAATTAAAATGAATTCATCTATTTGTTAATAAAAGAAAAACACTTGCAGGTATAGTTTGATCAGACTTGATTGACAGTGACTTTGGGATTACGTGACATCTCTGTTCTTCTACCTGTAATCCATCCACTTCAAACCAGTGAGTGAAGGCTTAAATCTTTCCTGTGAAAGAAGTGAAGCTGGTCTAACTTTGGCAGAAGCTGTCATAGCTTACAGTATGAAGTTGATTAAGAGAGTATGTAGGAACACCATAAATCTGGACTAAAGGTTTAGACAACCTTGATAAAAGACAAATACTTTAAAGCACTTGTGTCATGAAAATTATGAGATGGCATGCTTTAATTTCCTCTTTTTTTCCCCATTTTAAACGGTCATTTTTGTCAGGTGTTTGTACTTCAGCTGTCAGACTCAGCTACCGACTGCAGCTCGATTTAGACAATATGAAACGAATGCAGTAAGCACTGTACTTTTTTAACTGCCAGGATGGCAGACTGGGGGAGGAGGAGGAAGAGGTGGGGCGGGGTGTTGTAGACTGTGATGGCTAGAATCTGTGAGCGAGCGGGAGGTGATGTGAGCCATCTGAACCTTTAGTCTACCATCCATCAGAGCCAGAGAGACACCAACAAGGGCAAGCAAACAGAGATAAACAAAGAAATGTATTGTGCGGCGACCCATTGCTCTCTCTACGGTCTGTCCTGACGCAGAGATGTGATTTCTCTCCATCCAGTGGCTGGGAAAGCATCTTCATCTCCAATCACACACATGCCGTCAAAGTAGAGTATGCTTTCCTGGATGAAAAGTCGTGGTGTTCTTCAGTGTGGCATAAGTGATTCTGCGGCTTGTCACAGCTTTCATCCCTGAAATAGACCTTTACAGGGTTTGATGTATATTTGAATAACACACTGAAGCCCTATCTTCTTTGTTCTGTGTAAATTATATCCCCATTTTGCAATAGTACAAAGCAAATGCATTTTAGAATAGTATTCAATAAAATGAACTGTTTGATACTGGGACAACATAATCTTCCTACGAAAAGAGATTTATATTTTCATATTTTATAATATCAGATTCCAGATCAGGGACTGGAAAGGATCATGCATCCAAACCAAAAAACAGGTTTTTGCTAACATGTGCACCATTTATGTTTAATAATGTTAGCTAGATAGTGTGTAACTGACATTAATCAATGCAACCGCACAGAGATTTCATTCATTTGTAACTCTTATGCCTCTTCCTAGAGTGGCTGAGATTCAACATGAAAGTAACCCGCCTCCCCTAAGAAGCAGAGCAAATATAACCCCAACCAAAATCATGAAAAATACAACTTGTCTCTCTGCATAAAATTAAAAAGAAATGGCAGCTCACCCTACAAATTCCTGAAAGCTAACAAAATCCCTTTTCATACATGCACACCTTTTGTTAATGTGACAGCATCTGATCCTGTCAGGTTTGCGCCTGAACGTGCACCCTTGTTACTTTTCGCAGTGGAAAATCTCCCCAGGTCAGACCAAGCAACAATTACGTATCACTTTCAGCACAATGCAAGTCTGAATGCATGCAGTGACATTAACAGATGGGCATGTACAAGATTACGAATATGCGCGTCCCTTCTGCATCATTATTTGTTCAGCTTACTAAGCCAGCTTTATGAAAAATATACAGGTGGACACAGAAAACACAAATTACACAGGTACCATGATACAGCTGTATCTTTCGCAATAGGAACAGTTGCTTTTCCAGGTGTAAGGAAAATTGTTGGAAAAAATAAAGAATAAATGAATGAAAAGCTACATTTATGAGAGGCATCTGAGTCAACAGGAGGCGGATTGGATGGTGGGTGTAAGAACACAATGATTCTCACACCAGAGGCTGGTGTTTGCAGCCATAGTTCTTTTTACGGTTTGGCTTAGACAATAACAATCAAGGTAATACTGAGGTCATTACAGTTTTGCAAGAAAACATAATTGTTAGTGATCACTGCTGAATCAGTATCTGTGTATTTACACGTATCATTATGTTGATAGTAAACAGAATCTGGCTGCAGTTATGTGTCTTTCCTTTCTCCTACACAAATATTCTTCATTGTAAAAAAGTACAGAGGACACTAGAACTATGAAACAGCTTAAGTAGAAATATGTTTCGGGAAAAGACAAAGTATGTTTTATATTTTAAATTTGGCAAAGTAGCCACTGTGTGCCTTTACGACAGCTTTGCACACTCTAGTCGAAAGTACACAGCTGGAAGTGTGCCGAGGTATTGTTGGCATGGAGCAAAAACACCCCGATGCTGTAATAAGACATAATAGTGGTGCTCAGCTGAGTAAAATGAAAAGCCAGTTGAAAATATTCAATAACTTTAGCTCTACATTTGAAGTTTCTTCAAGTGTAGTTGCAAAAAAAATAAAACTATGTGATGAAACCGCCGCAGGAAAGGAAGACCAAGAGTTTCAGAAGTTAATCAGAATTAGGGGCCTCAGAAATAATTAACACCAACTCAGCCTTCCTAGGGTTCAGCAGGCACATCTCAGCATTCGATGTAGGAAACAGTAAAGAGGTTTGTTTTATGCCTAAGGGTCCAAAAAAGGAAGAGCTCAGCAGGTGGGACCTCTGTGGACAGGGGTTGTTCTGCTGCATCAGATGCTTGAATGATTTGGGATTCACAGAGTTTGGAGGCTAAATCACTTTGTTGTAGGTGTTTGTTGTCTTCCTCAAGCCAGTTCTGAGCAGTTTTTGCAGGGTGTTGGATGCTACTTTAGTCTGTGTCATTGCCAACGATGTTTGGGTGGGTGGTAAATGTCAATGTAAAATCTTTGTTTCTCAGAAGAACATTGCAACACTGCAACTAGGTGCCCAGTGTTGTTCACCTTAACTGTCACTGGTTTTAATGTGGTTCCGGTTCAGTCTCTATAATCATAGATCATATGAGGATCAAAAATAAGCATAAATTAGGTTTTCTTCCAGACCATATTTCTTAAGCTATAAAGTGCTTGTTTTTTTAAATGAGGTGAGCTTAATGTTGAAAAATGCAAATGTGCGAACATAAATTTATGAGAACCGATTTAAATGCCACAGAGTTAGTGTACTGTGATGCCTTTCCTCTAGTTGAAGCAATGCATTAAATCATCAGATTAAATGTTTCATATTTCACTTTTGGCTGTTCCTGCTTTGTATAAGTCCAGCTCGAGTGAGTCTGCATGTATCAGGAAAGAGTGAGAGATTGTCGGAATGGAACAGTTGGAGACGGCAGACGCTCCTCCTGCTTCCTCCTGTCCCAGTCTCCACTCTGCAGGAGGAAGCTTTAGTCCTCTACACCTTCGTCTCTCTTTCCTTCTCACCCTCCCTCTTCCCATGCCTTCATCTGAAGCTGTGTTTTTGTCCCTTATTTGCAATACAAATATTGTCTCCTCTGACGTGACTTTGTTAACCCTGCACATGTCATGTCATTTGTCCTTTCATGTATATGTTGCCATTCATGCATCTGAACAACTGTCACTGTAAAATGGATACATATTTGCTAAAATATTAGCATCTTTTCCACTTTCCATTTTTTTCTTCTGTGATTCCTTATTCATTTCTTCCCTCTTATCCCTCTCTGCCTCATCCCCTATACACATACACAGAGATCCGTTCAAACTGTGTCTGGCAGGCAGACCTCCGGCCCGCAGGGCGAGTCCTCCTCCCCTCTTCCGACTGTCTGGATCTGCCGCCTCCTTCGTATTGCCCAGATCCTTCCCCTTCTTCCTGGGAGCTGTCACTCCAAAACAGACTGTAGAGTAGTTTTGGTAGTGTGGGGGTGGCAGTAGAGGATGGATGGACGGATGACAAATGGGGTGTTGGGTTTGGAGGCGGGGTGAGGAAAAAGAGAGTGTGAATGGACAGCAGGAGGTTTAAGGTCACATCCTGCTGTTCGGTAAAGATGGCATCGTGTCAGGGAGGATGACCCCTTTCGCTGACTTCCTCCATCACATCATCCGCTCACAGCACATGTCCTCCTCCCCTTTTCCAGCCTGCAGGCCCTTTGATTGGCTGGTCGGGTTAGTGGTTCACTACCACCCACCAGCTGGATGAGTGTCATCTCACACCCAGGTCACTGGTAGCATATGGAAAGAAGGCTGGAACAAGTTCATGGGTTCGGTGCTGTATAATAGTGTATAACGAGAGGAGGAGACGGCAGTTGATCAAAAAGCTACAAATGTAGAACAACTGCCAAAACAAAATCAAATGAAACCCAATCAGATAAGTGGTTTACAGTTTAAATATTAATATGTGTATGTGCATATCTGAAGGTTTTCACACATACACCGACATGCACTATGTTCATTGATTTGTGTGGGTATTTTGCTGGCAGTGGCCTGTGAAGGGGCGAGTCCCCTTCTAAAGACCTTTCTGATGACGATCAATGGTCCCTGAGGAATTTCTGAGCCAATCTTATTTGGCAGCAGCAACCATCCCAAGTCCCTTGAGATTGGGGGGACAACAGCTGTTGCAGCAGGGCCAAACATCTGGCAGAGAAAGGTAGGAAAGTCAAAGCCTTGTCCCAAAGGTTGTTAGGAGAGTTGGTGGCACTGCGGATCATGTAAAATGGAGCTGTCATTGTTAACATAGACTGCAAACAGCAAGGCGCACTACTCCCCAGACGGAGGAGTCATCTGCATCTTTCCTTCAAAGTGCTGTTGAACATTTCTGCAATGATGAAAGACACAGCAGATTTGATAGGAAGGCCTGAGGGACAATGTTGGACTGCATTGCATAGTGCATGCATAGTGGCAGCCGGTGTATAAGACCCATTTTTTAAACTGTCTGTCTGTCTGTCTGCTGCACTTGAGCTACAATACCGTTTCTCAGTTTCTTTCCCAAGAGTAATCAGGTAATGAGGAAGAACAGTTATGTACTATTCATATGTTTTAACTTCAGTAAGGCATCTATGCCTTTCAGATCCTTTCCGAGTCAATTAGGTCACGTGAGACTCATCACAGTTACAAGAAGAAAGGCGTGATTTGTTGTGAACAAAACCTGTGATGGCATGAAAGAGGACTTTTATGATACACTTGATCGTTGAGAGAAGCACAGTCTCTGATTGTGATTCAGTCCCTTGAGGAGTTTTGATTAGGATGCATGCTAATCCAGCTTGTCCTCACAATATCTGCCTGAATCTTTCCATTTCTACAAAATACTGCAATTTTTCAAATCAAACATAAAGTGTGAGACAATAAGCAAACACACAAGCTGGTAGTTCAAATACAACTACATGTAGAACAGAGCTTTGAGAACACTTACACAGCGACAGAAATGCAATGAGTAAAATGCTGCAGGTCATGCATAGAACTAACTTAAAATAGAACAACATCATTTCTTCAGTAATAGCTGAAGTGGGAACTTCAGGAGTTCAAAAACAAACATAACATTAACTCATATTATGATTTGAGTGGTCTAATGCAAGCCTCTGAGCTTCACCTTAGGTAACTGGAGTCATTGAGCACTGAGCAGAACCTGTCCACCTTTTGTTTGTGATGCAGGTGCCTTTTGTAGCATTTATAATGGAATTATGACAGTTAACATTGCTTAATCTTCACATTGGACAGGGACTAAAAGGAGAGATCATATTTGGTTCTCTTTATTGACTCCCTGTTAAATTCAGAATCAAATTGAAGGTTCTGTTCATCTGGACATCGGATTTTCAGTGGGAAGAACGTTTTGTCACTCATCAAAGTGACTTCTTTAGTGTGAAGAAGACTGCTGTCTTAGACTGTCTTAGATGCTGTCTCCATGACCCTGATCGAGATAAGTAGCAGAAAATGGATCGATGGATGGTTTAATTTAGTGAATACATGCCTCAATTTTTCTTTAGTTTTTAATTTACTTTCTATTAGTGTAACCAGTGGAGACTTGCCATTCACAAGCGTTTTGTCTATTGGCATGTTTTCTTAAAATGTAGGCCATTAAACTCGGGATATAAATGTTTAATTGGATTGTTACATCACAGAAAATCGAAAGCATTTCAGCAGCTAAAGCCAAATAAAAATCAAGCACAAATCAAATGATTTTTGAACTGGTGTGGAAAAGATTGAGATTTTTCTTTTTTTGCCCGCAAGCTATGTATCTCAGTTGACTTAATTTCAAGTGATGACAAGTTAACCAGTTCTAATTTAATATCTAAACTAACCATCTTTATTCACATTATTTGTAAAATTGCACGGCATGAAATTACAAAGTTACCTTAGAGACCAAGTTCCACATATTTGAGCTAACCATAATACAATACAGTTAGTTATAATAATACTAGATAATAGTCTTCTAAGATCTATAATTGTTTGCCTGGCATTACAGTTTTTAAATATTATGATAGTATTTTATAACTAAAAAAAAATGCTATAAATTCCCTCACTCTGGGCATCATCACGAAACTCCTTTGTGAGATCCTGAAGGGATTAATACGTGTTTCTCGGCTTCGCAGAACTTTAAATGCTCTGAGGTGAAGCAACACCTTTTGCAACACCTCTGCCAGGAAAAACAGCCTGGACCAACTCAAGACATCAACTTTACACTTTGATAAGGGTTTCAAATCCCCTTTGTGGTGATGTCAGTGTCTTTTAGCTTCCATCCTATCATGCTCTGTGCATTATTATACCTAGTCAATACTTCTCCAGTCATTTTTATTTCATTTAGTCTTGTCAGTACTTACTCCTTCTTACTCTGATGGAGAAGTTCCACAGGAGGTTGCTGAGCTTACATTCCTAACAGAATCCCTTTTCAAATTAAATTTAAATGACCCCCTCAGCTCATAAGCAGAGGCTCTCCTGACAACTTAATTCATAATTCAGTGCTGAGCCAGGGCCTTGAGGGCCATAATGACGGCCTAAATGGAGGAGAGATGCTACTAAATGGGCTGTTTGTTTGCACCTAAACCTCTTTACAGGCCACAAGTCCACAGCTCAGCAATGTGGTGAGGAGGAGACAGCGAGGTGGGGGGGTTGAGTCAGTTTGCTGACCAGTCACTTCTATGTCTCGGGTCGCCTTTCACATCTTGACCACACTGAGGTTTGAGGTGGTTTAAGGAGCATCTTGACAAGGCCAACAGGTAGAAGAATGAGTTAATGTGAGGGAAAGCCTCAGTCTGTCGCACAGTATTCAACCTGTACCTGTGGAGTATGAGAGGAGGGTGAGAAACATCGGGAAGAGAAGGGCATTTTGTGAAGAAGGTTATGGAGGAAGCTCATAGTTGGGTACAAACAAATCAAGGCTTAGAAAAAAAACTAAACCCTTCTGAGTCAGAATTCTGTATCCTAATGAGGCCGTCCAACAGAAAAAAAACATATAATGCAATATATGCAATGCAATAGTGTAATATATATACATATATATGCACATATATACATAGACACACACACATATATATATATACATATACACATATACATATACAGACATTAATGAAAAAGCCAATTACATAAGCACCTTGTCAAATCTGAGGAAAAACCTGACCCTTAGCATCCACTTGTCTCAGAATAAATGCCTCCAGCTACCTTCAAGGCCACATAGGCGAGGTTGTTGCCCAAGGCCTGACTGAGGCACTGACATCCCGCGGCTGGGTCTCGACACATTAGTCTGCAGTGTAGTTGACAGTTCTACAAATACTATGAAGAACACTTAACTAAACAACTGAACCCAAGTTCAGTGCTTTAGGAAGTGGCCAAACTCCACAGCTGGTAATTTGTTTCCCGTTTTACTGTTTAATTGCCTGTTTACCAAATGTGGAGAAACAATAATCAAATCTATAACAAGGAAACAGTGCAGTCTTTAAAAACTAAGTACAGTTCAGTGGGCATATTAAATGCCATTTAAAGTGTAATCTCCAAATTATTTTCATTTTAATAATTTTGACTTAATGTTATTTTGTATTTTTACTGAACTCTCTTTTTCAAGGAACATGCAAAGATAAAAGGATGACAATAGTTTTTGTTTTAAAAATGTTTGCCTTTTTCCTAGAAAGAGAAGACAGATCTGGCTGAAGCTCAGGAAGAACTTCACATGCTCCTTCTCATGCACGTGGCAGATCACCAACTAGGTGGGACACTCATCAAAAGGACAACATAAAGACAACACAAGGCCACCTCAGTCAGTGTTGACAAGAGCCCTTGAATCTATGGCTGGAGTTCACTGTTCTCTGTCTGGTGAATCAGACCTAAGTGGTGTGTACTAACCTCAAGCCAGAGCAAATCTCTTTAAAACACAGACTCCTGTTGTGTACAACACACGCACACACACACACACACACACAAAACAAACAAACAAAATAACAAAGACATCAGTCACAGCATATCTCGATGCTGTGACCCGCGAAAGCACAGCCCTCTTGGTGTTGCAACAAGGGGCGATCCACAATTTAAGACACAATACATCAGCTCAGATAACACAGAGGCCAGCAAAACAAGAGCAGTCACCGAAAATATGGAGGCTAAACAAGACATCCTCACCTCATAGGATTCAATCAGAATTGAACTGTTTCAACACTAAGCACACTGAACAGGAGATCAGTCACTGCACAGTCCCCTACACTTATTTTAAACCACTAACCGCAAGAAACAGCATCATATACAATGCATCAATTGGCAGAGTTTTTGATCAAATAAATGCTGAAGGATCTTTTTATCCAAATAGAAAACGTTTAAAAGCCTAACATAGAAACAGGTGAAAAATCAAATGAAAAATTTGAATAAATGCGGGGGAGAAACACAATTATTCTAAATGCTTCTACACAGGGGCACAGGTTTCAGGCTTTCAGATTCACACCATTACCTGTCTGAACATCCCCAAATTTCTGTACGGGGTCAACTACAAGCTAATATCTACTTTAAGCTTGAATATTTTTTTCAGAGTCATTGCATTTGTTCCCACGTTCCACAGAAGCCTTGAAAATCTCCAACAACCAAGCTGAGAATCATTATTGCTATTAAGTTTAGGTTTTCGTCTAGTAAAACTACACATACGTTTACATAGAGACTAAATCGGAAAACCATTCCTAAATATCACGATCCCAGCAGGCCTTCTCCTTTCTACCTCCCTCCTTCTCTCACTTTCTGTCTGCTCTCAGGTGGATTTGGACAGGGTTGGTGCCTCGCCCCGCCTTTGGGTGGTACTTCCTTGCCTTTGATCCAGCCAACACACTGGTTTGCCACTAGCTCATTACTTCCCAGGAATAAAAGGACAGCTGAAACCTCCACTCTTTGCCAAATTGTAGTTACCTTTATGGTGGAAATAAGGCTCTCAGCCTGTGCCTTCTGTTACCTGACCCTGATCTCAATGTCTTGTCTCCACTTATAGCTGTCTTGTAGCACATGCCTTGGTTTGTTTCAAGTTATCTGCAACTTGAAAGATTTCGTTTGTTGTTCACCTGTAAAGGAAAGACTGACCTGCAAATCAAAGCTAGCCATCTCTTGCCATTACTCACCTGCCTGCCAATTTTCCACAAACACTGCCTTCTGGAACCTTCTCTTACCTCCCCCACTTTCAAAATCATAAAGGAAACAAAAGTAAAGATTCAAGTCAAATATTTCACAAGCAATTTACCCGAGTTAAACCTACCTGTCTCCTTCCCTTTGAACCCTATCAAAATAAAAGCAATTTGAACTTGGTTTGGTCTTGCAGGTTCTGTTTTAGAGTCTATTTATTACTTACTTTCTTTTTGATTATTTGCCTTATTGCTGTCTCCTCTTCTGTTCTTTTAATTCCAAAACTAACAAAGGTTTCATTTTGATTTTTACATTAGAGAGCAAGTGCTAATGCTTATTTGTGGTAAACTAAATTCAGCCTGCACTATACCTCTAAATTCTGTGGGGTGCATGACTTGGGAGCTTCCATCCCAAATGATCAGTGGAGTGACACACTGTGCCCAGTGGAGTCATTACTGGCATATGCTAAGTTTGGCTGTCTGTTCCTACTTATATAATTTTTGCACTAGCTCGCTCAAGATCCCACTGCTAAATATGCAGGGGTATTTTCTGATAAGGATGATGTCTGTAAAAATGATTTTTGCTTGATGCAAAAAAAAATTGATGCAAAAAAATAAATTTTGATATTAACTGAAAACTACTGCTGTTCAACTCAGATCTTTGAAATGGATTCAGTAGTTTTTGGCTTAGTCTTTGGCTCTTTGGTTTATGCTAGCATTTAATCTCAGTGTCCAACTACCAAACAAATTTTAGCCATTCGATGCCTAGGAGTTAGGTGCTCTTAATCAATTCTTGTGAATGACAATTGCCAAACAGTTAAATGTGCAGTTGAAAATGAGAGAGAATTAATACTTGAAGACAAGAAGCACTCACGCAAACTGTTCCATTTTAAAATATCTTTTAATAGCTGTTCAAAAGTTTAAAAATCACAATCATGCATTGCAACAGTTATCTGTAATCTCCAGCTAAATGCCCACATATTTTGTACCTGTCTGTGCCTGAATGGCTTTTGGTGCAACACATTGTGTTTACAACACTCAGATGGACCCTCAACACAGCTATGAACCAAGTTTCTCTAACAGCCTTTTTCTTTCTATAATTTAATCAGACAACACCATCTGCAGTACAGCTTGTGTTGAGTTGTTCTGTTTAATAGAGAATCAAATAAAACACAATGAAAAACATATTGTGCAAAGTACATTTTATATGGAGTTTTTGTGAAAAGTTTTTTTTTTGCACATTTGGAAAAATAGCTGATGTTGTAGTCTCAGCCTAATTCACTCTATACAATTACAGATTTTCAAAGGCTGCTGCAATAGAAACCTTAGTCAGCAATGCAGGCAATCGACATTTTTATTTTTCTACTGAAGAAAAATATCAAGAGTGACAAGGTAGAGACTGCACTGGAACAGTTTACTGAGAGACGTATTGGCTCTCACAGGGACTGAAAATGAGTTCACAGATACTCAAATCTCGGTGTCACTTTATTCACTGCCCTGCTGTCTCCTACTGGTAATGAAAAAGTGTTGGTGACAAGCTCTAATCGTGTCTCAATTTCATTTTATGCTATTGCGTGAACATTTTGAATATGTAAGAATAAAAATCATCTTTACTTGACAAAATACATTACACCTGTACTGCATGACAAATATCCTTGTGTAGATTTGTTTTAGCTGAGCTTATTGATGCTGCCTACTCACACATTGGTGGTGATGATCATTAATCTCTGGTAGGCAATAAACAGTCAGTGTGGATGTAAATGCACTTGTCATAGGACACTTTGACTCATTTCAACTTCTGAGTTAAAACTGAGATTTATCTTTTGAGATATTCTTTCAGATTTCGATTTTGTAGAGTATGTTCACTAGCACACTTCCATATACTTGATGCACTGTCAACTATTTTTGTTGTTAACTGATTTTATTATTTTCTGGTCTGTTTTTCTCTCGTGTGATCATCAGTTTGACAAGCTGAATATTTTAACAAGTACTAGACAAATTGTCATGAAATTTGGGTGTGTTTGTAGTATAGATAGGATGAATCCTAAAAAAACAAAGCAAACTAATGATTTTGTTTTTTTGTTTAATCAGACTGGGCTTATTAGCTCTAAATATTCCAATTTGCATGTTAACACGGCAAGGGATTGCCACTGTAGATAGATCTCATGTTGGATTTGGCACAGATTTTATGCCAAAAACCATATCTAACACAAACTGTGCCAGTAAAATTTCTAAATTTTAAATCCACTTAACATGTCAGGCACATGTGCTCTTACACACAATAGTCGAATTATCAAGTTGTTAAAAACAGACAGTTGGCTAGGACCCCCTGGTGTCACATATTAATGCATGGTGTAGCCCAGAGATATTTAGGGGCTGAATTTTATTTCCAGTGTACATGTATAGATGAATGGCTCTGTTTACTTATTCTCTGTATATCCATATTAGTGGAGATAAAGGTTATTTGCAAAAGTGCTTATTTATTTTGGAGGGAGAGGTCAAGCGAGGGAGGAAGGAGAAAGCTGAGGCACAAGGGAAAGGACGGAGATGGAAGAGCATGTGGTTGGATGTGGCTAGCATTAACCAGGACATTGGTAAGGGACTGCTTGGATAAGACATCCAGTGTGGGTTAGTGCAGCTCAGACTAGTCATTACATCTCTGCCTAGAAAACCAGTTACCGGCTAGCTAACTAAGCAATCAGAGTTAGTTCCGGCTGCGAACTTCACGGATTTTAGCAAGGACTGCATAGGACTGGCGAGGCTGGAGACTCGGCCAGTTAGATTGCAGCTCCGTTGGAGTATACTTGCTGCTCTCAAGTTTACTTCAACTTGAATGTCTTGCTGCATTTTAATGTTCCTTATTTCAAAATAGTAAGTAGTTATTTGTGTGACTAGAGTTGACTGAATTTATAAGTAAAGTGTGGAACTGTAGAGAAATTTTATTAGAATATTTCAACATAGACAAAAACAAACACCTTCAAACACACAGTTAACGTTGTCTTCTTCTTCTTTTGACTTCTCCCTTTAGATGTCAACACAGTGGAACTTCTACCTCCATCTCACCCAGTCCTTAGCATCCTCTTCTCTCACATCAATCCTCTACACGTCCTACACCATTACATCCATGAACATTCAGTTCCTCTTTTCCTCCTGCCTGGGAGATTCATATTCAACATTGTTTGTCCAGTATATCCACTCTCCTTCCTCTGCACATCTAAACCATACAAGCCTTGTATGACTCATCCTGAGTGGTTTAATCTTGTGCATCCTGTTCACTTCCATGAAAAATCTTAGCATCTTCATCTTCGCTACCTGTAGCCTTGCCTCCTGTTTGTTAGTGCTACCGTCTCTAAATCATACATCTTGTAAACCATCCCGTTGACTCTTGCAGCTGTTGTTGAACAGCCAATGTATTTATTACTGTATGTGAACACGACCACTCTCAATGCCTGAAATATAAATGGAGGCATAAGGTTGAGTTTCAATGCCAGCCCATTTCATTTCTTACATATATATTCACATTATTATCTTCTCAAGAAACCTTTCCGGTGGAAATGACAGTTTTTTGAATGTTGACGAAATGCCAAGGTTGATTTTTCAGAGTCGCCAAACTCAATTTTACTGATATCTACTGCAGATCTGTGCTTTGCATGAGAAAGATATCCATACTATGTGGTTATGGGGTAATAATCCAGTAAAAAATCATGGAATAATTTGGAGAGACAAAACCTGCGTGCCCATATCCAAGAAAAGGCACATCACTGACATGCAGCGGTCTTCACTCTAGCTCATATCTGCCACCTGGACCTTCATTTATTTTGGATATATTCATAGAAAAAAGGACCAGTGCTTAGGAGAAGCCTTGCCACCCCCTTTCTTTGACAAGAGTTCATCATTATCAGTGTATTTTTTTTTTTTATAAAGTTCTTCTCCAGAAATCTTTATTGATTTTTGAAGATCCCATCCCTAGTTAGCCTGAGGACTGTAAAATGCAGTACTTAAAAACACACATTGGCTCAGGTTTCATGTGATAATTCAGACTGCTTTCACTTTAATTTAAAAAGACTTAATACAAAAAAAGCTCCTCGGGTTGGTTGTTTTAAAGGAGACCAACTGGTTGTGGACCCAGCAGCAGAGAATAGCAGATAGCCCAAATCCCATGTGCAGAGAGCTGCTGCTACCTAAGGGGGGCAGTTGCTTTTAAAGAGGCCGGGCCACCCATGTCCTGCTGTGCCATTACCTGCTTTAACAGCAGTGATTTGTCGGTGACTCTCACAGGCACACCGTGATGTTGGTTTGGGAGTGAGCTCTATTAAAAAGTCATTAAAGCTGAGAGAAAGCATGGTGGGCTCAACCCTCTTGGCGAAAGGCGCCTCTGGAAATTACTCCATCCATCATAATTACACCAACTGGACACTGCTTCACAGAGGCCAAGGGACACAGATCCCTCCATGACCTCACTGAACCAGAGTGTTAGGTTATAGGGGGAAGGAAAAGAAGGAACAAATGTATAAAAAGAGAGAAGGTGTGAAGAATGAAAACTCAAAAAGATGGAGGGAAGCAGGCCTGTAGGGAAGTATTGGAAAGATAGAGGAAGTGAAAGAAGCAGAAGGAAATGAGGAGGGTTTCATGAAATGGAAAAATAAAGATGTGACCCTGTTTTAGTGCAGCTTAACTGTGAAGAAAGGCTGCTGTCAAAAATAGATAATAAAAAAAGGAACAATATTTCCTTAGTGTCTGACTGTGGGTTCTGTTTCGGTGAATCAGTGAATGTACAGGGAGTGGCGAGTGATTTTGGTAATTTTGAGGCCAGAGGCAAACAGTATAGCCAGAAATTGGTTTGGATTTAGAGAAACACATTATCTGTGGGTCTGGCATCAGTCATGACCAATCAGATAAGTACTTTTCTTCCT
Source organism: Maylandia zebra (assembly GCF_041146795.1). Classification (NCBI taxonomy): domain Eukaryota; kingdom Metazoa; phylum Chordata; class Actinopteri; order Cichliformes; family Cichlidae; genus Maylandia; species Maylandia zebra. Next base: position 6,908,629 of record NC_135167.1, read on the forward strand.
TTGATACTTAGAAAATTGTATGATGTAATCATCCAGAGCATCACAAATGCTTCTCTTGAAAGGAAGCTAACATCCTTGTGTGCAGAATTGCCACAAGTGAATATACTGTTGGGTACCTTAAATAAACTACTTACGGCTGTTGATTGTATTTGTTTTTGTGGCCATAGGGGAACAGTTGCCCAGCACAGGAAATGATATTAGGAGGAAAAAAAACAATCAAAGGTTGGCAACAAATCACAGTGTTAGCCCACACTATTGACTGCTGACTGCACATTGTTTAGAGGAAATAAAAGAAGCTGTGATGACCTGTCAGTCCTTTATGAAGCTAACAGAGATAAATCCATGCATATTTAAATTTCACTGTCCACCATGGAGCTGGTATTTGAGTAGATCAAATTTGAAGTCCAATCACTTATTGAATCCAATTAATTCAGAATTTGCAAGCAACTAAAGAGCCAATAACTCAAACTCGATGAAGTGTAATCAGCTGTTATTGGTTTAGATGGCACTACAGTTCTGCTACAGTGCTCAACAAATTAATGTACTTTGCTATAACTGCAACCCAAATTCAGGTAGTCAGCGCCAGTGTTTGTCCAGTATTTGCTTCTGATTCACATGTATGAGGTTGATGTCTTAAAACATTGAAATAACCATAACAGTTAACAGAGTCCCAGAAATTGCCCAGACACAGGTCTGAAATACTATCTGCCATACCAGCAGACAATAGCCAATAGGTTCCCTGACTGATTGCCAACCAGCTAATAAATATAAATAATATAAAAGATACTTTTGGCTGCTACCTTGTCACAAGGGGTCCCCACAGTGGGTAGTATAGGTAGCCATGGGAGTTTTACATCAGTTGCCCTTCCTGACTAAATAAGATCCCTTTTTAATAGGTAGCAAGTAAAGGGGACACAATGAAGGAAGATCATCTTGGATGGACTCACAGTGCTGGGTCTGCCATGACAAACTGTGGTTTTTAAAAATTTCCGACTGTTTGGCAGCTGAGAAAGGGATACAAAAATCCAACAATGAAAATAGTCATCACACTCCGAGCCCCAGTGCGTACAGCAAAAGAGACTCAAAGGAAAATAAGACAAATGGGAAAAGCACACAAAGATAAAGATGCTTAAACCAACCCAGTCCGTGCATACAGTTGAAGACAGCCCACTAGCAATCAAGTTTACACTCACTATCAGGATTTATGTATTTGTTTTACATGGTAATATAGTCACAATCAGATATTGTCAAAACTTTGAGGGGGCCGGGGAAACCTTTTCAAGGGCTCCCTCATACACTTCCTGGTGGTGTGCTGAGTGGCAGCTTCTGTTGAACCAATAAAGATGATTTTCCTTGCTCCCTGTGTTGTATGCAAAGTTGCTTTTGTTTTTCAAGTCTTGTTTGTTCAAGTCAAATCTTGAAGTCTTCTCCTCTCCTTTTCTTTGCATTACACTCTTGGCACCAGAGAATCTTCCCAAACTGATCTACAGCTTGCAGTTTTACAGCCCAGAGTGAAGTAATCTTAGAGGAGCTACAGAGATTTCAGTGTTGCAGACCTGGAGCAAAGAGCAGGGTGAAAAGAAAAAAGTGTTCACTGTGTATTCCAGTCATCATCATGGGGAATGTGAGGTCCTTGGACAATAAGATAGGTGGAAGACTTTGTGAAATTTTGGTTTCAGCTCTGCTCCACAAGGATATCATAAAACCTGCATTTATTTGTTATATTTTACCTTTTATTGTGTTACATTAAGACTTTGATATATTGAACTTTTCACGTTTTTCTGTTTGACATAAGGACACTCGCTGGACACAAGGACTCTTGACGCAATGATCCGGCAGTGACTGAGGGATTTCTTAAGCCATAGCAGCAGGTGATTGCGGTATGAATCACAGGTGAGTTAATCAGTTAACAGCTCCCAGGTATGTCTCATCAGAAGGGCAGCGCAACAAAAAGAAGGCCCAACTTTGGAACACACACACATGCATATAGACAGAGTAGAGGGAGAAAGAGAGAGCACATGATAGAGAGAGAGGGAAAGGCAGACCAGCACAGAGATACCAGGTGACAATGACACAAATGTGTGACTGTGCTGCTCAGCTGTGGAAACTCATGCCATGAAGCTCCTTGTGCACAGCTTTTATGCTGGTGTTAATGCTAAAGAATGTCTGACTTGTTGCATTGTGTTACAATAGCACCTGTAAATTCAGTGAGCTCTTTAGAACAACCCATTCTTTCACAAATGGAAAACCAGACTGCATAGGTATAAATGTGTGGAATTGAACCTGAAAACACCTGAATTCAAAGATTAAAAGGTGCGACACAATACTTTTGTGTATTTGCTGTATTTTGGTCAGCAACATTTGTTTGTTTCTATTATTATGTTTGGGGATAGTGAATATATTGCACAAAGGATGTCAAAGAGGGTGCTGCCAGGCAGGAGGAACGAAGAATGACCACAGAGGAGATTCATTTAGAAGGAGGTCATGCAGAGGGTTTGTGTGACGGAGGAGGGAAATGCTAGAGATAGGGTGGGATGGTGACTATCTGGTGTGGTGAGAAACTGAAAGAAGAACAAGAAGATCATGTTTGTTGTTAGTCTTTAGCTAGTTATTTGTCTTTTTGTTACCTTCTATTTTACATTAAAAGTTAGTTTTGGCTCATGTCTTACTTCCTGTATTTTCCACCCTCATCAGTTTTACCTGTGTGTTATTGTTTCCACCTGTGTTTCCTTTCCATGTGTGCTAGCCCCAACAGGGTTTATCTGTTTTGATTCTGTTTGAGCTTATTTTGTCTCGTGTGCCCTTACTTGCCTTCTAGACTTTTTGTTTTTGTTTTTTTTATTTGCATTGGTCAAAAAATGTTTACCACCATAAAAGCTGTCATAATAATATCAGCGTTTCTATTGACCTAGAGATAATAAAGGACGGAGTAACGGGGACCATATGTATGATGTATTAGTATAAATGGTCTGCAACTGGATATATGGACTTTTTAACAGCACATTACAAATTTATGATTCATAGCAAATTATTTTGTGGATCCCTCGCCTACAGCTCGTTTCATAAAACTGCAGTATAACTAATGGAGTTTTGCCTGAACTATTCAGTGGCAACATATAGTAATTGACAACAAGTTTAAACCAATGATGAAAACAACAGGAAGAGCAGATACTGTCTTTCTATTAATAGTGACAGGCAGTGTTTGATTTCTAATGAGACACTTGAAAAGTGTCTCATTCAGGTCATGTATTTACTGCCTTTTGGTAGTTGATACCAATTTTATTTTTTTTATTGTTTAAAAACCATAACATAATGTAAAACTGTTACTTACATGTGTGCTTTCTGTCTGATCTTTATCGTCTTCTTCAGTAATCTCAGAACATACATGATGTGTTGCATTGTGCAGTTTTCTGTCTGAATTCGGCTACCTGTGTGTCTGGGCTGAGCCAAGTCCTCACTCTCTCTACGTACTGGAGCCTGAGCCTGGCAGCACTGCCAGAAGACTGGAGGAAACATCAGCTTAGAGACACAGAACACAGGCAGCAAGAGGGACTAGGGTTATTAATGATGACCGCTGGAGCTTGGTAGAATGACAAAACAAGGGAACAAATAGCGTGTGAAATGCACACCTGTCTGCTGTACTGACATGAGCCTCAGAGGTAGAGGTGAGGGAGAAGGTGAATACTATTAAGATGGACGAGAAGGTGTGCTGCACTCTAGAGGAGGAGGACAAGGAGTTGCAAAGGCCAAAGGAAGACTAGGTGGTGAAGGATGCATCACAGAAGGTGCTTTAAAGCAGGAGGTGCAAAATGGAGGAGAGCAGAATGCCGTGGAAACAAAGGAAAATCAGTTCAAAAGAAGGTGTAAGTGTCTGCAGAGAAAGAGGATAGTGTGTACAATACTAGAGAGAACTAGAAAGCGAAAATTTCTGAAGAAATTTTAAGTGTGCCTATGCCGCCGCTAATCAGTATAGTTTGCCATTAAACGGCTACAGAGAGCAAAACTCACCGGAGCAGCCATTCTCCACCATGAACTATGGTAAAACCAAACACCGCTCGCGCCTCACAGATGACAGCTTACAGTTTTGTGTAAAGATGAGGTGACTTCGTACAGCCCCAATTTGTAGACGCTGTGCGCAGAGGTTCATAAGCAGACCCGACAATGTTTGCATGAACACACTTTGAAGCATTACGTTATGGACCACTTTTCACACATAGTTGCTGTACCCACACAGCCGGCTGTAGCTTTTCATCTCATAGCCCGACACATACACAAAAAAAAAAAAAAAAAAAAAGCAGAGAGAGCACAGACTTTACACCTGAGAGGCGTGATTGCAGATGCCGCTGAGGTGGGTCCACCTCCCCTGCAGCGGCACTGCAGACCACGCCCTGCCACACACATCAAACACGTAAAATAAATATTTATGCACTTTTCATTCACTTTTTGTTTTTTGTTATTTTTACACAGTGTTCTGAATGATTAACAATGGTCTACAGCCAATCTTGTGTATTATTATACAAACTTTGGTTGTAAGATTCAGATAACTATTTAATAAAAGCTAAATATTTTATATGAGAGTAAGAAAGAAAAGTATATCTTTGTCTCATACTCTCATCAGACAATACATGAACCTCTCAATAAACAAAATATTTGCTCGGCTTAAATGACAAACCGCTATTTTACACAGTGGAACACTTATTTTTAAACAAAACCAATGCAGTTCGCCACTGACAGTGCTTACCTTTGCACATCACAGTAAACACTGAACCAAGATGGCGCCCACGCGAACGAGAAATCTGAACTACGGTGTCCTGCAGAGGACAAATGGTCAAAATTGCTAAAATTTACAACATATATGCAGCTCAACAGCGACACCTTGTGACTTATTCCAGTCACTACCTTACATATACATAACGTCTTACCTGACATTCAGTTCACCGGACACTCATACTGAATCACCAGCCCATATAAATGAAAAATAAGTCCAGCAGCCAACCAAGAGTCATCACGAAAGACTAGGGGTGACACGACAGCGTGAGCGGGCCTGGGTGTCAGCCAGCCCAGCCTGGGTGTCAGCCAGCCCGAGCTAGCCAGCTAGCCGCCATGCGGCGGTGAAACGAGAGCGTGAGCCGGCCTGGGTATCAGTCAGCCCGGCCTAGGTGTCAGCCAAGCCGCCCTAGCCAGCTAGCTGCCATGCGGCGCTAGCAGTAACATCGTGAGAGATATGGGACTTCTTGATAAAATATGGGACTTCTTGATAAAACGAGCAGATATTTGAAGTTTACACCCCTACATTCTCGCCTGAAAATAGGGGAGGCTGTCATAAAGTTCAAAATCAGTAACTTAGCGCGCACAGCTGTATAGAAACTCCGTCGTGCTAGCTAGCACGCAGTACAGTTATTGTAACTGTCAGCACAACGAAAATAAACTACACCTAAACTCGGTTTATATCTGACCCAAATAGAGTGCAGTTAATAACGTCTTACCTGAAATTCAGTTCACCAGCCGCCTGCTTCTCCTGCATTGGGTTTCCCTTATCCACGATTGAGCTCCGCGTTAGCCACCACCGGTCGATCGGTGTTTCTTTCCCCGCATACGAGGGGAAGAGACATATACCGGTGGCTAACGCGGAGCTAGCTAGCCACCGGTATATGAACAACTCAGTTATTTTTTCCACATCGACCAGCATCATCGGCCCATATAAACGAAAAATAAGTCCAGCTAAGACAAAGACTGTTTGCGGAGCGATCGGGGGTGAAAGGAGTTAGAGACGCCTCACTGAAAGCCAAGCCTGGGTGCTTTTGAGCGAAGCGGCGCTAGCTAGCCGAGCTAGCTAGCCGGCTGGCCAAACTAGCTAGCCGGCTAGCAGCAACATCGTGAGAAATCTGTTGCTAATATGGGATGTTTTGACAAAACGAGCAGATATTTGACGTTTACACACCTACATTCTCACCTGAAAACCGGTCGATCGGCGGCCGCCTCACATGTTTCTTTCCCCACATATGAGGGGAAAGAGACACATACCGGTGGCTAGCTAGCTCCGCGTTAGCCACCACCAAACAACTCAGTTCGTTTTTCCTCATCGACCAGCATCATCGGCCCATATAAACGAAAAATAAGTCCAGTGTGAAACAGTCGCTTGGCGAGCGATCGGGTGGTTTAGCGAGTGTCAGCCTCTTAAGTTTAAGACAAGCCCGGCTGCTTTTTAAGCGACGCGGCGCTAGCTACCCAGCTAGCGTCAGTACACAGGAACTACTTCCGGTAGTTATACAAAATAAAAGCGTCCACAGGGACACAGCGGCCGCCTCGCATTACTCCCGACATACCACTAGAGTGAGCCAGCACACCACAAATGAAGTTTTCTTGTTCTCCATTCATTTCAATGGGAAAAAACTTGCATTAAAATATTCATATTTAAAAAACTATAGAAGTAATAAACACCAAAAGTCATAGCAACTCATTCCAGCTCCAGCCGCACACAATGATATATCATATGTGAACCTTGTCTCAAAACTGTGGGGCGAGTTAAGGTCCAAAATTTCAGGCGGAAAAAGAATAATAATAACTAGAAAGCGAAAATTTCTGAAGAAATTTTAAGTGTGCCTATGCCGCCGCTAATCAGTATAGTTTGCCATTCAAACGGCTACAGAGAGCAAAACTCACCGGAGCAGCCATTCTCCACCATGAACTATGGTAAAACCAAACACCGCTCGCGCCTCACAGATGACAGCTTACAGTTTTGTGTAAAGATGAGGTGACTTCGTACAGCCCCAATTTGTAGACGCTGTGCGCAGAGGTTCATAAGCAGACCCGACAATGTTTGCATGAACACACTTTGAAGCATTACGTTATGGACCACTTTTCACACATAGTTGCTGTACCCACACAGCCGGCTGTAGCTTTTCATCTCATAGCCCGACACATACACAAAAAAAAAAAAAAAAAAAAAGCAGAGAGAGCACAGACTTTACACCTGAGAGGCGTGATTGCAGATGCCGCTGAGGTGGGTCCACCTCCCCTGCAGCGGCACTGCAGACCACGCCCTGCCACACACATCAAACACGTAAAATAAATATTTATGCACTTTTCATTCACTTTTTGTTTTTTGTTATTTTTACACAGTGTTCTGAATGATTAACAATGGTCTACAGCCAATCTTGTGTATTATTATACAAACTTTGGTTGTAAGATTCAGATAACTATTTAATAAAAGCTAAATATTTTATATGAGAGTAAGAAAGAAAAGTATATCTTTGTCTCATACTCTCATCAGACAATACATGAACCTCTCAATAAACAAAATATTTGCTCGGCTTAAATGACAAACCGCTATTTTACACAGTGGAACACTTATTTTTAAACAAAACCAATGCAGTTCGCCACTGACAGTGCTTACCTTTGCACATCACAGTAAACACTGAACCAAGATGGCGCCCACGCGAACGAGAAATCTGAACTACGGTGTCCTGCAGAGGACAAATGGTCAAAATTGCTAAAATTTACAACATATATGCAGCTCAACAGCGACACCTTGTGACTTATTCCAGTCACTACCTTACATATACATAACGTCTTACCTGATATTCAGTTCACCGGACACTCATACTGAATCACCAGCCCATATAAATGAAAAATAAGTCCAGCAGCCAACCAAGAGTCATCACGAAAGACTAGGGGTGACACGACAGCGTGAGCGGGCCTGGGTGTCAGCCAGCCCAGCCTGGGTGTCAGCCAGCCCAGCCTGGGTGTCAGCCAGCCCAGCCTGGGTGTCAGCCAAGCCGCGCTAGCCAGCTAGCCGCCATGCGGCGGTGAAACGAGAGCGTGAGCCGGCCTGGGTATCAGTCAGCCCGGCCTAGGTGTCAGCCAAGCCGCCCTAGCCAGCTAGCTGCCATGCGGCGCTAGCAGTAACATCGTGAGAGATATGGGACTTCTTGATAAAATATGGGACTTCTTGATAAAACGAGCAGATATTTGAAGTTTACACCCCTACATTCTCGCCTGAAAATAGGGGAGGCTGTCATAAAGTTCAACATCAGTAACTTAGCGCGCACAGCTGTATAGAAACTCCGTCGTGCTAGCTAGCACGCAGTACAGTTATTGTAACTGTCAGCACAACGAAAATAAACTACACCTAAACTCGGTTTATATCTGACCCAAATAGAGTGCAGTTAATAACGTCTTACCTGAAATTCAGTTCACCAGCCGCCTGCTTCTCCTGCATTGGGTTTCCCTTATCCACGATTGAGCTCCGCGTTAGCCACCACCGGTCGATCGGTGTTTCTTTCCCCGCATACGAGGGGAAGAGACATATACCGGTGGCTAACGCGGAGCTAGCTAGCCACCGGTATATGAACAACTCAGTTATTTTTTCCACATCGACCAGCATCATCGGCCCATATAAACGAAAAATAAGTCCAGCTAAGACAAAGACTGTTTGTGGAGCGATCGGGGGTGAAAGGAGTTAGAGACGCCTCACTGAAAGCCAAGCCTGGGTGCTTTTGAGCGAAGCGGCGCTAGCTAGCCGAGCTAGCTAGCCGGCTAGCAGCAACATCGTGAGAAATCTGTTGCTAATATGGGATGTTTTGACAAAACGAGCAGATATTTGACGTTTACACACCTACATTCTCACCTGAAAACCGGTCGATCGGCGGCCGCCTCACATGTTTCTTTCCCCACATATGAGGGGAAAGAGACACATACCGGTGGCTAGCTAGCTCCGCGTTAGCCACCACCAAACAACTCAGTTCGTTTTTCCTCATCGACCAGCATCATCGGCCCATATAAACGAAAAATAAGTCCAGTGTGAAACAGTCGCTTGGCGAGCGATCGGGTGGTTTAGCGAATGTCAGCCTCTTAAGTTTAAGACAAGCCCGGCTGCTTTTTAAGCGACGCGGCGCTAGCTACCCAGCTAGCGTCAGTACACAGGAACTACTTCCGGTAGTTATACAAAATAAAAGCGTCCACAGGGACACAGCGGCCGCCTCGCATTACTCCCGACATACCACTGGAGTGAGCCAGCACACCACAAATGAAGTTTTCTTGTTCTCCATTCATTTCAATGGGAAAAAACTTGCATTAAAATATTCATATTTAAAAAACTATAGAAGTAATAAACACCAAAAGTCATAGCAACTCATTCCAGCTCCAGCCGCACACAATGATATATCATATGTGAACCTTGTCTCAAAACTGTGGGGCGAGTTAAGGTCCAAAATTTCAGGCGGAAAAAGAATAATAATAATAATAATAATAATAATAATAAATCCGAGCAATAGTAATAAGTGTGCCTTCGCATAGGCACACTTAATAATAATAATAAATCCGAGCAATAGTAATAAGTGTGCCTTCGCATAGGCACACTTAATAAGGGAGAGGGAGGTACAGAATACAGAAGAAAGGAGGAGATGTATAATAGTGTTGCAGAGCAGGAGTAGGTGGAGGAAGAGTGCTGCAGAGGAAGCTCATTCAGCTGTATTTGAGTCTGGAATAGAGTCACGTCTGACAGAAAAAATAGGGGAGAGGAAGAGACAGGAAAAGGAAAAAGAGAGAGAGTGCGATGCTAACCCATATTTCTATCACGATGTGGTGTCAGTGGTCAGTGTGTGAGGTTTCCTGTTGCTAAGTTACTGTATTGCAACAGCAGCACCAGTGTCTGTGTTTGTATGTGTCATCCTCCCAGTGGTGGGTGTCTGCACGACTCTCCCACTGCTTCCGCCAGGTCTGCTGCTTTGAAACTTTACAGCTGTTAACAAGAATCAGTCTGCTGGCAGACAATTTTCACCCCCAGCAGTTCGTACGTATAGGCGCCCGACCACCTTGCTACGTATTCTGCTCTATACTGCCGATACTGCGGAGGGAATAGCAGTGCCCAGCTGGCACTGAGGAGCCAACATGCGCTCCCTGGACGAGGCGTGTGCACTGGCCCAGGTGCCCTGTCATAACCCCGACCATCAATCAACACAGGCTGACAGTCCCGGCTATGGCTCCCACCCTAAGGAAACGTGAATCGCCTTTTTCCCCCTTCAGGATGATGAATGAGGATGGAGCACTGGGCCCTAAAGGCTAGGACTCTATGGAGTGTGAAGCAGCATGGAGATAGAAGTGAGCAGAAGAAGGAACCCAGGGAGAAGTTACTAAAGAACAAATTGAATCTTATTGTAAGCCTTGAAAATCAGATTTGTCAAAATAATTGAAAAATGCCTCAGAGTGTGATATTAGCAGCAGTGCTACAATGAAAAAAAAATCCACTATGTCAAGTTTATTTCACTTGTTTGAGGGAGAAAAAAAACTCAAATGAGAGGAGACAGTAGAAGATGGAAAGTTTACATAACAAGGCTGTCTCTAACTAGGATGAGAAAAAAGAGGATAAAGGTGCAGCACAGTAGTAACCAGTGTAGAAGTCCACCACCAGCTGTGACACAGCACTTTGGTGCCTTTAATATGAATGGTTGAAGGCCGTTCCAAGTTTGACTTTTAATATCAGAGAGCGAGAGAGAGAAAATATACTGTGCTCAAGAGAACAAAACAACCAACTAAATTCAGAAATGTGAAAAGAATACTTAATAAATACACACAACATAAAGAGTACATCCCTAATACTTCCTCTGGGAGTTCCTGTGCCACTGAAATAGCTTTGAACCAGACATAGAACCTCTGGGTGTGGTGTCTGGCACCAGTATGTTGACAGTAGATCCTTTGGGTCCTGTTGGATGGAAGAAGGTTGGGGCCTCTGTGGATCACTGTATCTCACAAACGCTCAGCTGCACTAGGATCAGGGGAGACTGGGTAAAATCCTCAGTAAATGAGCTGTTTCTGAGCAAGTTTGAAGGTGTGACAACACTGTTACCATCAAGAGGGAGTGGGAGATTGACTGATTAGGTAGGGTGATACGTGGCAAGAGCTAAATAAAAGCCAGTTCCCATGGTTTTTTAGGACAACATTGCATTATGTTGGCTGATCATAGAATAATGCAGTGTATACCATACAGGGAGTGCAGAATTATTAGGCGAGTCGTATTTTTGAGGAATAATTTTATTATTGAACAACAACCATGTTCTCAATGAACCCAAAAAACTCATTAATATCAAAGCTGAATGTTTTTGGAAGTAGTTTTTAGTTTGTTTTTAGTTTTAGCTATTTTAGGGGGATATCTGTGTGTGCAGGTGACTATTACTGTGCATAATTATTAGGCAACTTAACAAAAAACAAATATATCCATTTCAATTATTTATTTTTACCAGTGACACCAATATAACATCTCCACATTCACAAATATACATTTCTGACATTCAAAAACAAAACAAAAACAAATCAGCGACCAATATAGCCACCTTTCTTTGCAAGGACACTCAAAAGCCTGCCATCCATGGATTCTGTCAGTGTTTTGATCTGTTCACCATCAACATTGCGTGCAGCAGCAACCACAGCCTCCCAGACACTGTTCAGAGAGGTGTACTGTTTTCCCTCCTTGTAAATCTCACATTTGATGATGGACCACAGGTTCTCAATGGGGTTCAGATCAGGTGAACAAGGAGGCCATGTCATTAGTTTTTCTTCTTTTATACCCTTTCTTGCCAGCCATGCTGTGGAGTACTTGGACGCGTGTGATGGAGCATTGTCCTGCATGAAGATCATGTTTTTCTTGAAGGATGCAGACTTCTTCCTGTACCACTGCTTGAAGAAGGTGTCTTCCAGAAACTGGCAGTAGGACTGGGAGTTGAGCTTGACTCCATCCTCAACCCGAAAAGGCCCCACAAGCTCATCTTTGATGATACCAGCCCAAACCAGTACTCCACCTCCACCTTGCTGGCGTCTGAGTCGGACTGGAGCTCTCTGCACACCTTGTGCTTTTGGGCACTCCAGTGATGTTGCAGCTCTGAAATATGGCCAAACTGGTGGCAAGTGGCATCTTGGCAGCTGCACGCTTGACTTTTCTCAGTTCATGGGCAGTTATTTTGCTCCTTGGTTTTTCCACACGCTTCTTGCGACCCTGTTGGCTATCTTGAATGAAACGCTTGATTGTTCGATGATCACGCTTCAGAAGCTTTGCAATTTTGAGACTGCTGCATCCCTCTGCAAGATATCTCACTATTGTCAGTCCTAGTTTTACTGGATCTCAGTGCAGCATTTGATACAGTTGACCACAACATATTACTCAAACGACTGGAGAACTGGACAGGTCTTTCAGGAACTGTACTAAACTGGTTCAAAACATACGTAGAAAACAGGAAATACTTTGTATCAATAGGTAACTTCACATCTGAGCAGACAAGTATCACATGTGGAGTTCCCCAAGGTTCCATCTTGGGACCCTTTCTGTTTAACATCTACATGCTCCCACTGGCACAGATTATAAACAACAACAAAATAAACTATCACAGCTATGCAGATGACACACAAATATATATCACAATGTCACCAGGAGACCGAGGCCCTGTACAGGCTCTTGGTAAATGCATTGAGGAAATCAATGACTGGTTGTGCCACAATTTTCTCCAGCTAAACAAAAACAAAACTGAGGTAATAGTCTTTGGCGCCAAAGAAAAACGATTACAGGTCACCAGAGAACTTCAATCTATACATCTAAAAACCACAAACCAGGCGAGAAATTTGGGTGTAGTGATGGATGCAGACCTAAACTTAGAAAAACACATTAAGACAATAACAAAGTCAGCTTACTATCACCTCAAGAATATATCAAGGATAAAAGATCTGATGTCTCAACAGGACCTGGAAAAACTAGTCCATGCATTCATCTTTAGTAGGCTTGATTACTGTAACAGCATCTTTACAGGTCTACCTAAAAAATCAGTCAGACAACTACAGCTCATTCAGAACTCTGCTGCTCGAGTCCTCACTAAGACCAAAAAAGTGGACCACATCAGTCCAGCTCTGAGGTCTTTACACTGGCTGCCTGTCCGTCAGAGGATAGACTTTAAAGTTCTGATGCTGGCCTATAAAGCTCTGAATGGTTTAGGACCAAAATACATCAGTGACCTCCTGACCCAGTATGAACCATCCAGATCCCTCAGGTCATCTGGATCCGGTCTTTTATCAGTTCCCAGAGTCAGAACCAGACACTGAGAAGCTGCATTCAGCTTTTATGCTCCTTATATCTGGAACAAACTCCCAGAAAGCCTCAGATCAGCTGAAACACTCAGTTTATTTAAATCCAGGTTGAAGACTCACCTGTTCTCAGCTGCATTTGAATAAAGCACCAAATCCACACTTTAAGCTTAAATTTCAAAACTTACATTTAACTACTGATTTTATCTATTGTTCTGATTTTATCTGTTTTGATTTTATATACTGTTGTTTGTTTGTTTGTTTGTTAATTAGTTAGTTAGTTTATTTGCTTGTGTTAATCAATTTTAAATCATGCTTTTTATTTGTTCTTGTTTCTAATGTCTCTGTAAAGCACTTTGAATCACCTTGTTGTTGAATTGTGCTATACAAATAAACTTGCCTTGCCTATTTTTGACTTTTCTGAGCCTGTCAAGTCCTTCTTTTGACCCATTTTGCCAAAGGAAAGGACGTTGCCTAATAATTATGCACACCTGATATAGGGTGTTGATGTCATTAGACCACACCCCTTCTCATTACAGAGATGCACATCACCTAATATGCTTAATTGGTAGTAGGCTTTCGAGCCTATACAGCTTGGAGTAGGACAACATGCATGAAGAGGATGATGTGGACAAAATACTCATTTGCCTAATAATTCTGCACTCCCTGTAGATATACCAACAACAGAAAATAGTCCATCATTGATGGTTCAAATTGAAGAGGCCAACAATATTACTGTCATAACTGTGGACTTGTATAACCAGACCTGTGGCTTGTGAGCTGATTTTTAACCAGGGTGTGTGCAGAAATGGCCCAAATGTGACAACATCCTCTAAGTTGCCCCAGGTCTGTCATGTAAGCTTTCTGTATGCGTAGTATTTTTTACATAAGTTAGCAAAATTATTTGCCTTTTAAATTGTTTTTATTCCCAGGCTTTGCTAACTATAATATTAACATCAACTTCCTAATTGATTTAGTCTTTAAAACACAAATTCAGCTTTATAGTTTACTGCTTTGGTTCTTTCAAATAATCAATCTCCTAGTTAAGGAAACCCACAGCGGCTCAGTTCTTAGCACTGTTGCTTGGATGTTCCTCTGGGATTTCCATTCTCTCTTGCCACGAAAAACTCTAGTCTCATAACAATTGTAACACTGAAATTTAATTTTGTGCTTAACGACAGTCTTATCTTAATAAACCCATCCAGACAGCTCTAATGGATCCGAGGATTTATTCAGGCTGCATTACTACAAACAGTTCCACCATTTCAAACTGAAACCTGTGAGTAAAAGCTGAACACGCCTCATTTATTGGGAGGAATATGAGCTCTGCGACTTGGATCAGAAGATGTTTACTATAGCAAGGGCAGGACAACCAGTCTGGCAAAAGTGGATGAGGTCATTTATTGCTTGTCTCTGGTCAGTGCAAGTGACTCAATACTATTTCAGCAACAAGGAGCAAATCACACCAGAATCTCAGGCTGAACTGTTGCATTGTGGGGCGTTGTCCAATATTGTGCTGACCCCTTCCTCTCTGTATGTTTGTTCCTTCCTTTGTTTTCCTGTTTGTGTGTAGGAGGTAGGCAAAGCCAGTTCTAAAAGGTAATAGCTTTATTTTCTATACCCTGCAGGAGCACATTCATTTTGGTTTAGTTTTAGTTTTTCCTGGAGACAAGACAACTTACATGCATAGGTGTTTTAGAGAACACAGGGAGCCCCAAATGTCCTCACAAAGCCGGGTCAGCATCTTGCATGGCAACTCCAACACTCTAGGTGTGCGCAAGGTAAAAGGAAGAACAGATAGTAAAGCCATTTGTAGAACCTAGTTATAATTAAATGGTGACATTTACCACCTTCTCTTTTATTATATCTGGGGTCTTTCCTAATATTTAGTGCCATTCGAGTTCCATACTTTCCATGTCCAGTAGTAAAATAACTGTAAAACTAGGAAAAATGTTAGCTTATCATAAAAAAAAACTTTATTTCATTTCAAAATTGTGTGTGTTTGCATTTTTTACTGTGTCCTCTCAGTTACAAAAGTCATGTGGTACTGCTGCAGGAAATGTCACTTCATGAACTGAATGATATTAAAAACCTCTCAAAATATACATCTATTTTCTAAAATAGCTATTCTTTTGATTTCATAGTTTCAATTTTCTTTAATTTTTACAAGATTATAATTTTCTTAATCAGGTACAGGTGGGAATCACCAGATACCTGATGATATGATATTATCACAATATTTCACCCAAAGTACAACACTATTGCAATTTTTATAAGGTTTTGCGAAATTCTGACTATTGCAATAACACATTGCAAATTTTCTCCATCTTCATCTTCAAATTGTGTCTTCAAAGTTAGACTTTGTCAATGTCAGTTATATCCAATAAGATAAAATGTTCTCACTTCAATTGTTTTTGCTGCCAAATGAGATTGTGAAACATACCAACACCATCATTAAAGGCTGCCATTAATGTCATCATAAGATGAAGTCAGTCTGATATTAGTCAGCAGTTGAATGGAGGAAAGTTGGCAATTACATGGGATCTGTTTCTGATAATGCAGCAAATAACTGTGATAAATCCTCAAATCACATATGTATTAAGCAATGTTTTGAGGAAATTGCTGCCCTATTTAACCCTTTAATGCCCTTTGCATTATATTTGATACACGAGTTTCTGAGACCTCTATCTCATCAACATGATCAATACTTGCTATCATTTCAAAATGTTATGGACAAAACTCTTTTGTCTAAAATTAACATCGTTGTTAACAAAAAGTTGCCAAAAACACCTAATGTATCAAATGTGATACAAAAACTATATAATAAATATATGATAAAAATATATCATACACAACATGATATAACAAAAAACAAACAAACAGACAAAATGGTGTTTGTTTGTTTTAATAAGGGTTAATAAACATCTCAGTTCCCCAAAAAATCTGAATTTTCTGGTTATTTTTTGATGGGTTGGGTCTTACAGGGTTAAATTTACAATAATGGATTAGACAGCAGTGAAAAATACATTTCATTACAGTAGATGTCTTGCTGAGATTGCTATAACTTTTACATTTATGCTATAATTAAATTTATGGATATAATTTCTCCACTGTTACCTTCATCAATTCAGTTTGCCACCACAGTGAAGAGGAACTATCTATTACTGTAGGGTCTCTACCTTACAATATACAGTGCCTTGAGGTGACTGCTGTTATGGTTTCACACTGTACATAAAGCTGAATTGAAATCGAACTGAATTTTTGCTCATGTAAGACTGAGCCATTAGCTTGCTTTAAATAGGGAGGTGGCTTTGCCAAGCTAAGGGGAGTAAAAACATTGTTAATTTTTTGTTAACAACGATGTTAATGGGACCGAGAAGTAGGAATGACCCATCTGCATTTCCAAATATCAGTGGATGTATAATAAATCTCTGCCTTACCTTATCCAGATAGCCCACTAAACGCAGAGTTGACAGTTCACTCCCCTAAGCCTCTACATCCCGCAGTGGTGCTGGCAGGATAAATAACAGTACGCACATAACCTCATTTAGCAAAGGCATGCATCATAAAAATCAAGTAGGCACAAAGACAGTATCAACTAAATGCAACAGCAAGACCAAACCGAGCTTCTACAATACAAAATCAGGGAGATGAGAAAAAAAGTGAAATAGCATTCATACCAATTTGAATTTCATTCTGCTCTCCCCATTGTCAAACTAGTAAAATGGCCTCGACATTATTTCCAATGTCAGGATAGATATTCATCCCTTAGTTCTTTGTCAGTCATGATATTCTTGAGATATGCATTGAAGTGTCATAAACAGCTGAAGGAGCTCTCAGTTCTGAAAGTAGATATGGGCACCATTAAGAGAGTGGCAGATGTGCATATTACATTGCTGGCAGCACTAACTTTTTATAAACAGGGTCTTGACTGATGAGGATAGTTTTCTTTCTGATTTTAGACGCTTAAAAATGAAGATTTATTTCTGTATATTTCTGCATTATTAATTTCTAAGTTATTCATTCTCTTACTAACACACATCTATCCATTTTCTTCCACTTATCCAAGGGTCACGGAGGTGCTGGAGCCTATCCCAACTGTTTGGGAGCAAGAGGCAGAGGTGTACCCTGCCTCTCGCTCTGGACAACCCTGGATGGGTTTCCAGTTTATTATAGAGAGACAGCCAACCATTCACACTCAGAATCACACCTACAGCCAATTCAGAATCACAAGTAAACCTAGCACACATGTTTTTGGACAGTGGGAAGAAGCCAGAGAAAATCTATGCAAACACAAACATCCAGGAAAACATGCAGACTCCACAGAGAAAGCCCCAAACCAACCAATCTGAAACAGCACCTTCTTGCTATGATGTTACTCTGCCCTTACACACCATATAAGTAAAATAAATAAATAACGTGCCATGCAGATGACTATATTGAGTTAACACCAATTACTGGTGTCAAATGTGCATCAAATGTGCATTTTTGTGCACATTAATCAATTAAAGAATACAAAGAACAGATCAAAAAAAATGCACACAGGAGCTGCTGATGACAGGTGTGCGAAAAAACACATTGCAAAACGATTAGTAGATTAAAAGGCACTACACAAGTGTAGATTATTTACCATCTGTACTTTTATTGCATCTGCATTTCCAAATGCCAGCATATACACAGATCTTTACACACAAAATAACTGCCTTAGGTCATCGAGATCACTTCCTTTTTTCCTTGTGTATACCTTGTGTTAATGTGTCTCTGAAAGATAAGACGCGTCTGTAAAAACACAAGCACTCGTGAGGGCCCTGTCTCACCTTATCTAAATGGAAACCTCTACAGTATATGTCTGTGTATTTTCACGGTTGCTTCTTTTTAACGCACTCATAAAACAACATATGATATCTCTCCCAGAAGACACTTTGTCCAAATGAACAGTGACAGCTGAGAGACTCAGTCATGCTAATAAATGTGAAAGAGACGAATAGCTGATTTTTGCTGCTGCTCCTCTGTTAGTAGAGAAAATGATGAGAGTGAAATTAGGGCCGTATGAGTTGATACCATTGCGGGCCATCTGCAGCACTGCTCAGATTATGCAAATGCATTTAATGCCCTATCCTCCAAATAAATAGTTGCCACCAATATTTTTCCCAACTCATGTTGAGCTGTGCTCAGATATCCACTTTGCTCCATAGACTCCCGCAAAGTGGAGTGAAGAAGATTTTCCCTGTAGCATGTTGAAAAATGAGAAACATTGTCTTGAACAGCATAATGGCTATAAACACAGGCCTTCTACTGGAGTTCTGCTGAACATTAACTACTTCATAAATGAGCTGACTTTATTTGGACCCTATTAGGCGCGTCAGTGGAATGATTTAGATGGAGAGAAACTCTTAGTAGCGTAATGAGATCCTCATACAATGGCCTGCTTTGCATCTCAACTGTCCAAGTCTATGTTAAATATGGAGGCCCTCATCACAAAATTAGAGCTAATTGCTGTAGATTTATATGTAATATTTTAAGCTTTTATGTGAGACATTTTCAGGCTCTGTATTATTTTGTCTAACAAGGTAAAAATGTCAAAAATAGAGTGCTTTTAGAACATTTAATAAATTATTTAAAAAAGGGGGGCAGGGTGAAACTGGAGCATTACTATAAGTTTTACAGTGGATGGCATGTAAAATAAGCTTTGGCACCAAAGAAACAAAAAAAAAATAAAGTCCCCTTTGAGGTATAATGCAAATCACTTGACAGCAATGTGTCATTGAGCAAATTGCTACCACCCAACATGCTCACTGACATTTCAAGTTGCTAATGGGATTTTTTTTTCTTTTTACTAGACCCTGTGTCTGGTACAGCTGGAGTTTTACTTTTTACAGTAAAACACATTTATTTTTCTGTATGCTTTACCAAAAAAACAATTTTCTTTGCTAAATGTGCATATTACAAAAATGAAATGCAACTGTGGTAGGGCGTGGTCTATGGCCCGGCTGTGGGGGGAGGTGGACACACCTGAGCAGCATCAGCTCATCACGCCTCCACGGCACAAAAGTCTGTACAGGGTACTGTTGTTGTGGTTGTTGTTATGTGCAGGACACTGCTGAAAACCTGTGTTTTAAGATGACAACCAGAAATAAAGATGCTGAAAAGTGGTGAAACGTGGTCCGTCCTGTATCTTCTACAGCAATGTAATGAAAAATGTAAAACCTACTGTCATGGCCCGTGGTCTGGTCTCAGTGTTTTGAGTTGCTTTAGTGTTTATGCTTAAGTGTTTTCTTTTTGGTTTTACTTTTTTAACTGTACAGTAAGCCTTAGGATGTAGTCACACAGAACTAGACAGTGGTTCGTGACCAAATGGCAACCAGTAGTTTCAAGGAAAAGTGATTTGATACCAACCAGTTGGCAAGCGGTTGCTGCAGGTCTAGAGATGGATCAATGACTCTTGGAAACCAGTTGCTAAGTAAAAGTGTGCATTTTGCAGGTGGTAACAAGGCTGCTGGTAGTCAATAGAAAAGAGTTTGAAAAGAGGTATGTGGTGCTTGCTGCTCACACTTCCTTCCAAAAAACAGTTCTAACCACAAATCAGCGATCTTAAATACAGTAGGTTGTATAAGTATAATAGACATTGAAATGTTACTATATTCATTGCAAAAATACCTTGCTCAACTGGGAAATTATTTGCAAACACAATATATTCTGTTACCCACCTCCATTGCTGCTTTGCCTCCACCCCTTGAGTAACCTGGAAGTAAAGGAATCAAATTAAGAGGGAAAATGAGACAAAGCTGGAACCAAATAGGTAACGCGCATAAACGTTTGGCACCATTACTGATTAGGAGTGCTAGACAATAGATGTGAACCTTTGATTTATCCATTATCAATACAACTACAATAACCATCTTACCAGAGTTTGGTAAGATGGTCATTGCGTTCTGACAATGCAGAGAGTTTAGAAAATTAAAAAATTGTGGATCGCATCAAAATGTCTTAGGCTCAATATCAATGCCAGCACTTCTTTTTATTTGCTTCAATAATTTAAGTGTTAAGTGCTAATTATTTTGGAGAAGAAGCATACTGGTCTATCAACACAAATGTCATGAGCTTACTCAAGGATATCTCCTGCTCCCAAAGGGTCGATCAAACTGTGGGGCTGCCAATACTATAATAGTGCACAACAGCTTCTTTCAAAAGCTTGCTAACAAGCAGGAGACAAAAGTCATCTTTCTTTTTAGTTAACAGTTAGTGGTGGTGCCACTAAAACTAGGAACTGCATGAGCTCCTTTTTTAGGGCAGTGTTCTATAATTTCAACTTTTCTTACATTGGAGAAACTGTACCTTTCCAAACCACCTAACCCAGGTATGGAACTGTGAGATGTGCATCCACCAGATAACTGATATCAACATGGATATGCTCTAAATGTGTGGATCAGGGACTTGAATAAACCACATCATTATCTACATAGACTATATCACTCCAGATCCCCAGTACTTTAGTCATGAGCCTCTGAAACTTTGCTGGCAGTAATGGTCAGAGGTGGGACCAAGTCATTGTTTTGCAAGTCTCAAGTAAGTCTCAAGTCTTTATCCTCAAGTCTCAAGTCAAGTCTCAAGTAATGTCAGGCAAGTCAGAGTCGAGTCTCAAGTCACTGGTGTAAAAGTCCGAGTCAAGTCACAAGTCTGAAACTTTGAATTTCAAGTCCTTTCGAGTCTTTAAAAAAAAAAAAATGAAAAAAAAAATGTTGCAGTTATATGCTAAATGTAAATATTAGACCATGTAATTTTAAAATCTGTGTTTTTCTCAACACATGACAAAATAGTGAACTTAGAAAATATACACAAATTGTGAAATTGCACCTCTTTAAAATGCAGCTCAATTAAACCTAGCTCCAAGAATAATTTTCACCGACAGTTCTGAGATAAGCTGCATGTTATTCTTGGATGCGGTTGTAGGACCAGCTTTAAAAATCGCATGACAAAAATATCATACACATTAAAAAAAAAACTGTATCACCAACGTAGCCTGGACAACATTTGCTAGTTGTCCAGGTTTAAATGTTAAACTAATTTATTCAAGTCAGAGAATGTTGCATATAATTAAATTTTTGCTTGATGCATAAAGTTAAAAGATTAAAACTGATAAAACAAGTTAAAAAAAAAAAAAAAAAAAAAAGGGACTTTTCCATTTGATTACATTTTGTATGATGGATTATGTAGAAAAAGTAGAATTGGGCTGAAAGCTTTATCACCTCTTCAGGTGTCAGGGCTCTGTGTGCGGGCAGGCAGAGATGAGGATCCAAATGCAGGACTCGAACACAGAATTGAAACTCAAAAAACCTCAGCTTTATTGCTGGCAGAAAAAACATGGAGTGAGGATGGACCACTGAGACCAAGGACACACAGGCATAATTCTGAGGGTACGACACGACACAGGGCATGGGAAAACACAGGGCTTAAATACACAGGGTAGTAATGAGGAAATGGGCCACAGAAGGGAGACACAGCTGGGAGAGATCAGGGCTAACGAGACATGGGGAACAAAGCTGCACACACTAACATAAGACAAAGTCTTTCACAATAAAACAGGAAACATGAATCACAACTCAGAGACATGGACTCAACACAGAGACAGAAAATGAAACATGGAACTGAACTATACATGAAACCACCATTCCTAAAACATGGATAATAGAAACATGAAACTCTAATAATGATAATAATAATAATAATAATAATAATAATAATCAACATCACAACAAGAGAATGAGAAACAATCCAAAACACCAAGATAACTGAAACACCAAGTACCAGAGAAACAAAGAATAATCCATGATGCAAAAGTGAACCAAAACATAATAAACTCAAAATACTGGGTCCAACGGACCCAGAACCGTGACAGTACCCCCCCCTCAAAGGGCTGGCTCCCGACAGCCCCAAACAAACAAAAGCACCAAGCACCAGGCCAGGGCGGGCGGAGGGGGTCCAGGACGGAGGGACAGAGACCAAACAAAAAACAAGGAGCTCTAGAGTCCACGACGAGTTCAGGGGGCCGACCGTGCACACGGCAACGGCGGCGACGGGCGAACAGTTCCGGAGGCCGACCGTGCACACGGCAACGGCGGCGACGGGCGAACAGTTCCGGAGGCCGACCACTTGGAAGGCAGTGGCCGCCACTGAGCAGGTCCGGAGGGCAGCCGCGATGCCAGCAGCGGCGACAAACCTTTTCCGGAGGCCGTCCCCGAAGGCCATGATGCCACCTTATAGGCCTGGAAAATGGCCGGCAGAGGCTAGGCGGAACAGGTCGAGCTGGCTCTGACGGCGGTGTGGCAACCGCAGGACCAGACGAGGCTGAAGACACGGAGGCCGGACCAGACGAGGCTGCGGAACCTGACGGCAGCGGGACGGCTGCGGAACCTGACGGCAGCGGGACGGCTGCGGAACCTGACGGCAGCGGGACGGCTGCGGAACCTGACGGCAGCGGGACGGCTGCGGAACCTGACGGCAGCGGGACGGCTGCGGAACCTGACGGCAGCGGGACGGCTGCGGAACCTGACGGCAGCGACGCTGCAGGCGGTGATGCGAATGGTGATGATGTGAATGCTGTAGGCGGTGGCGTGAATGCTGCAGGCGGTGATGTGGAAGTCGCGGGGGATGAGTCAGCAGGTGACGGCTGAACACACTTCCCCGGACTGTCAGCAGATGTGAGGATGTGCTGGCTGGGTCCTCCAGGACCCTCAGCTGACGACACTTGAGGCTGGCCGGGTTCACCCGAACCCCCAGCAGACGAAACCTGAGGCTGGCCGGGTTCTCCCGAACCCCCAGCAGACGAAACCTGAGGCTGGACGGGCTCCTCGGGCCCTCCAGCTGGAGCAGAGGCAGGACCAGAGGCGAGTGGGACCTCTGGCTGAGGGTGGAGATGAGAGGCTGACTTAGCAGAGGACAAAGCTAACGATTCCTCCACTAACTGCGCTACTGACTGGGCTATGGACTGTAACAAGGTTTGGAGAGGGTCTGATTGTGGTAGAGCCTGAGCTATGGGTAGCGGGAGTGAAGACTGAGCTATGGGTGACTGAACTTGAGATGAAAGTGATGGTGGTGGAGTTGGTGACTGGGCTACAGGCAGCTGCTGGGCAGGAAACACTGGACACTGAGCTACAGGCGGCTGATGAGCAGCTAGCCGAACTGAAGGTGGCTGCTGGGCAGCTAGCCGAGCTGACGGTGACACTGGAAACTGAGCTGACGGTGGCTGCTGATCAGCTGACTGAGCTGAAGGTGGCTGCTGATCAGCTGACTGAGCTGAAGGTGGCTGCTGATCAGCTGACTGAGCTGAAGGTGGCTGCTGATCAGCTGACTGAGCTGAAGGTGGCTGCTGATCAGCTGACTGAGCTGAAGGTGGCTGCTGATCAGCTGACTGAGCTGAAGGTGGCTGCTGATCAGCTGACTGAGCTGAAGGTGGCTGCTGATCAGCTGACTGAGCTGAAGGTGGCTGCTGATCAGCTGACTGAGCTGAAGGTGGCTGCTGATCAGCTGACTGAGCTGAAGGTGTGGAAACACACTGTTCATTTTTAAACATGGGCACAGGAGTAGGCACAACAACCTCTGAATTAACTACTCCTGAGTTACCTGGCTGGGGCTTATGAATATCTGGGATGACACACATGTTTGCGCTCACAGATATGTTGATTTGAGGACGAACAGCGGTCTCTACATGCTTGACAGGTTTTGAAGCATGGCAATCATCCAGAACATTCCTAGCCGGCGGTTCAGACAAAATCCCAGACTCCTGCTGGGACTGTGAACGCTGGCAGCGCATCTGCCACTTGCCAGTTGAAATGGGATCAGGGCTGGCAAAAGGTGACATGGAGAAACGCTGCTGTGGAGTGGAAATGAAAACTGCACCAGTCCGTACTACAGGAGAAAAGGGAAGTGTGGTTGGGTGGTGATGGCTAGGGTTGCATTTCTTCTTTACGGACGGATCAAATGATTTGGTGATGAACCGTGGCAAAAAATGCTGCTGTCGCTGAGAGTACCAAGTGGCGAGGGCCTCCAGGAGAACAGCTGAATCCTCTTTCCCTGGGCCGCCCATGCCAAACAGTTCAAAGGCTAGCCTCGCTCTTAGAGCTGTTATTATTTGCTTAAGTCCGTTTATGTGCAGAAAACTGACGGTGGAGGCAGTAGACGACAAGAAATTATCAAAAAACACTACCTCCATATGCCTCGTGTAGGGGCTCGCAGCGTGGATTATCCTCCGACAGTAATCCCATAGGTGCGCGAGATTCTCTCCCTCAGAGGTGAAAAGTGAGTCCGCTGGATCCATACTGGTCGCGTCGTTCTGTCAGGGCTCTGTGTGCGGGCAGGCAGAGATGAGGATCCAAATGCAGGACTCGAACACAGAATTGAAACTCAAAAAACCTCAGCTTTATTGCTGGCAGAAAAACAAACATGGAGTGAGGATGGACCACTGAGACCAAGGACACACAGGCATAATTCTGAGGGTACGACACGACACAGGGCATGGGAAAACACAGGGCTTAAATACACAGGGTAGTAATGAGGAAATGGGCCACAGAAGGGAGACACAGCTGGGAGAGATCAGGGCTAACGAGACATGGGGAACAAAGCTGCACACACTAACATAAGACAAAGTCTTTCACAATAAAACAGGAAACATGAATCACAACTCAGAGACATGGACTCAACACAGAGACAGAAAATGAAACATGGAACTGAACTATACATGAAACCACCATTCCTAAAACATGGATAATAGAAACATGAAACTCTAATAATGATAATAATAATAATAAACATCACAACAAGAGAATGAGAAACAATCCAAAACACCAAGATAACTGAAACACCAAGTACCAGAGAAACAAAGAATAATCCATGATGCAAAAGTGAACCAAAACATAATAAACTCAAAATACTGGGTCCAACGGACCCAGAACCGTGACATCAGGTTGTAAATCGTGTTTTTAAAAAGTAACTAAGTAACTAAGTAATTAATTACTTTTGAAAATAAGTAATCAGTAAAGTAATGGGATTACTTTTTGGGGGGAGTAATCAGTAATTAGTTACTGATTACTTTTTTCAAGTGACTTGACCAGCACTGACTACGGGTACAAAAATTCCCCCAAATCATACTTATGTGTCGACATATAGTCATCTGTCAAAGCTTCAGCAGCAGTTTTTACTTTTTGATTGTTGACATGTGTGATAATAAACTTAAAGATTACATTTTTCAACTGCTCCAAGATGATTAGGCCACATGGCTTTTCAAAATTGGCAAACCTAAGGGTTGAAAACCCTTCACATTTCTGTGACTGAATGTGGTGAAACAACTCAATAATAGTTCTTAAAGAATTAAGAAAGACTAAAAAAATATATAGAAATATATCCATCTGCAGTGCATAATGTTAAAAAGAAATTTTCGTCTACAATAGACTGAAACCCAAAAATAAAAACCAGTGATCTTTGAGCCCTGAGGTGGCATAGAATGGTAAAAGACACAGTCACAATCACTGCACAGGACCACAGACACTTCTGAAAAGCATTGTCATTCAACACAGTTTGCAGTTGCATCCATAAATGCATGTTTAAATTCTACCATGCAAAGACAAATACAAACAAGATTTAGAAATACTGCTGTCATATCCAGTGCATTTAAAATGAGCTGAAGTGAAGCAGAAATCTGTTCTTTTGTCTGACAAACCTCAATTTGAAATACCTTTTCAACCCTGAACTCTATGTAATCTAACTCAGAGACTTGCTGGTAGAAAAGACTCCTTTATGTGATGCAGATAGAGAAAATGTGGTCTCTTGCACACGCTGCTGCTTGCCACAGAGAGAGGAATATGGGAAAATTGAAAGTGACAACGGCCTCCTGACAGAAAACATGCTGCTTATGATTTCATAGTATATTGCCTTAGTGCGCTAGTCCCACAGATTCCTGGCTCAGCAGCACTGGTGTGACATGTAGTAAGTATTCTCTGTTAAGATTTTCAGCATAGTTTTTTTAAATTATATATCAATTTCAATTATTTAAGCTCGTAACGCCTTGTAACTTTTTAAACTTCTTGGTACTGAGCTGCAGGACTGCAAAAAACACATTTATATCTGGGAAATGATGAGAAAATAGCCACTGTAAAGAAAAGAACTACTGCATAATAGTACAGGGATCAAATACATTGATATGGTTGAACAACTCTTTTAGTGCAGTGCCTAATGTTTAACCCTTCTTTAAAGTTTGAGGGGATATTGGCTGTAGGGTGTAACCCGGTGACAGTTAATGACTACACTTCACTTCTGGTTCAGGTTAGAAGCGAGCAAGCCATTTGCCATTAGCTGTTGGTGTCCTGACAACTGTTTTGTAGATGTCTAGGAATATAGATGTTTTGTCATTGCAATAAGTGGCCACAGGCAAAGGTAAGCAGCAAGACTCAGTCACATGTGGGGGAAAAAAAGGTTTTCCAAGAGTGGGTGTCCAAGTAAATTCACCCCAAGGTCAGGCTGTGCGGTGCTTAGAGAATCTGCACAAAAAACAAAACAAAACAAAAAACCCAAGAACTTCATTCCAGATACCACCAGCCTCATTTAGGATGTTCAAGCAAGTTCATTGCAACACAGTCAGAAAAAAACCCCTGTACAACTTGTTTTGGAAGGGTTGCCAGAAGAAAGCCTCTTCTAGCTAAAAAGAACATAGAAGCACAGCTTCAGTTAGCGAAATTGGATCTGAAAAAAACAAGACTTCTGGAACAATGTGCTTTGGACATTTCTCCTAAAAATTCCCTGAAAACCTTCAGTTGATCCAAAATCTCATCAGGTTGCTGAGTGCTTGTTGACAGGGAGTGGAAAGATATCACCCCAATAGAGCACTTTAATCTCAGACTCCTGGCTTAGTTGTTGTACCTAGAATATTTAAAAGTAGAAGTAGAGCTTTCAACTTTCCAGCCTCTCTTCTGTGGAACGTGCTCCTTGTTGGGAGACAGACACCCTCTCTACTTTTAAGACTCTAACTTTCTTTTTTGACAAAGCATATATTTGGGGCTGCATCAGTTGACCCTGAATCCTCCCTTATAGTTACACTGCAATAGGCCTAGGATGCTGGCAGCGTCCCATGATACGCAGTGTTTCTTCTTCACTCGCACTTTTTCACTCGCTATGTGTTTATAAACGATTTTGTATTAATCAATAGTTATTATTAATTTCTGGCTCTATTCCACACCTTCCCACCTTCCCGCTCTTCTGGTTTTGTGCAATAAAAATGAAAGTAATCTCCGTGGTTTCGACCGCATCGCTTTTCACTTCCTCCAGCACACAAACTGAAATCAGTTGTCTGTTGCGCAAATCCACATAGAGCCAATAAGCAGAATCGATAGGCAAGAAGACTAGAAATTCGAGGGAATTGAACTACTACGAACTGGTTTCTCCACAAGAACCAGTTCTTGATTCCCTTCTCTGTTATTTTGATCACAAAAATTCTTCCTGTTGTATGGAAATTCATTTGAAAATGGCCCTTAGCTCCTTTGCTCTCTGTCAAAGCAAACACTTCAGTGTTTGGGCTTGATTGCTACTTTCATTTCATATTCCATAAAACACAAAGTGCATTTTAGAAATTATGGTTAGCTAACAACTTGTCAGTCACAAGTCATTAGCCAGAAAGCATGAAGTGTTCTCAGTTTGCTATGTTAACATTTTACACAGAGCACTGATTAGAGCATGTATCAGTGACTACTGACATCACAGTGATGTCATGGCAGAAATGAACTAATAGCACAAAGGAAATGGTGTGGGTATGAAACACAGCTTACAGAGGAGGAAGTAACTGCAAGAAGGTTGAATCAGCTTCAGTAGTGTGCCCTGTATGCAATTTGTCAATAGAATACACAAAAGAGCATCAGTATCTGCCCGGATCAGTGGCTGAGGTTGACTCCATGGCATCGTAAAGCTATGCCCATTTCAATACCACTGAAGTTGTATCACTTTGACTCTCTTCCTAAAAAGGTCTGCTACATCAGTGGTTCACACATAAAGCAGGTCAACACATCACACCATTTGGCAAAAATACATTTTTACTTGACATGAATGTTTAGCACATTTACTTTGAAAATAAGTAATCTGGGAAGCATTGGGTATTACTGGCTGGAAGTGTCATGGTAGTAATAACTTTCCACTTTATATAGCTTAGAGTGAGGTCAGTGTAAATTGAAATGAAAAGGTCAGTCTGACCTTATCCTAGGCCTAGGACTGAACCTGCAAATGCTTTAGTGCTCCCAACAAGATTAAAATAAGTAGATGCCTTTTTACACTTTTGAACCTTAAACAATTTCTTTGTTCACCTAAATTGTGACAATTCTACAAGGAGAAATGATAATGACATGAGTGTCAGGGTAATAGAAAAAAGTTTCCCTTTAAAACAAATAGATACGACATCATTGGAAACCCCCAAGACATTATTAGCAAAATTAGGTCTTGGGGTATTTTAAACTGCTGTCAGAATGAAGCTGAACACCAACAGTTTGAAAGCACTGCATGGTCTAGAGAAGAAATCTAATCTGCTTTAGGTCTGTACTGACAATATTGATATTTCCACATACTGTTAATTATAGAATGGACTTCAAGAAATCTAGAAAAGGAAAAATAAAACACAACACGAGCTTCATATAGACTGTTCTGTAAAAAGTATTCACTCATCCACGCAAATCTTTGAATTTAGGTGTTTGATCCATGGCCACAGGTGTATAAAATCAAACACTTTGGCATGCAGATTGCTTCTGTATACATTTGTGAAAGAAGACCTCACACATAAAGAGTTCAAAGAGCACAGCTCCAGCGTGGTACCGTAATTGGATGCCCAACTATGCAACAAGTCCAGTCATTAAATTTCCTCATTACTAAATATAAATAAACAACTGTTAGTGTCAATACAACAAAGTATAACACTTTATAAAAGTAAGCCATGAAGTGGTAGGCCATATAAAATCAGAGCCGGATCAATAGGTGCATAGTGCGCAGAGATGACCAACATTTTGCATGCTTAGTTGCTGCAGATCTGCAGACTTCATGTGTCCTTCAGATAAGCTCAAGAACAATGTGTAGAGAAGTTCATGGAATAGGCTTCCATGGCCAAGCAGATGCATCCAAGCCTTATATTACCAAGTGCAAAGCAAAGTGCCAGATGTAATGGTGTAAAATGTAATCTGATGGACAAGTGTGGGTTTGATGGTTTCCAAGAAAGAAAAACAGTACTTTTCTGATTGCATTGTGCCAAGTATAAAGTTTGGTGGAGGGGTTTTTATCGTGTGGGTTTTTATCGTCTGGGTTTTTTCTCAGGAGTTGGACCTGGCTCCTCAGTTCCAGTGAGAAGAACTCTCAATGCTTCAACATACCAAGGCAAGGCAAGGCAAGTTTATTTGTATAGCACAATTCAACAACAAGGTGATTCAAAGTGCTTTACAGAGACATTAGAAACAAAAACAAATAAAAAGCATGATTTAAAATTGATTAAAACAAACTAACTAACTAATTAACAAACAAACAAACAAAACAGTATATAAAATCAAAACAGATAAAATCAGAACAATAGATAAAATCAGTAGTTAAAATGTTAGTTTTGAAATTTAAGCTTAAAAGTGTGGATTTGGTGCTTTATTCAAATGCAGCTGAGAACAGGTGAGTCTTCAACCTGGATTTAAATAAACTGAGTGTTTCAGCTGATCTGAGGCTTTCTTGGAGTTTGTTCCAGATATAAGGAGCATAAAAGCTGAATGCAGCTTCTCCGTGTCTGGTTCTGACTCTGGGAACTGATAAAAGACCGGATCCAGATGACCTGAGGGATCTGGAAGGTTCATACTGGGTCA
The DNA here is from genome assembly GCF_041146795.1 of Maylandia zebra. NCBI lineage: Eukaryota > Metazoa > Chordata > Actinopteri > Cichliformes > Cichlidae > Maylandia > Maylandia zebra. The sequence goes on from NC_135167.1 coordinate 6,938,553, forward strand.
GGAGGTCACTGATGTATTTTGGTCCTAAACCATTCAGAGCTTTATAGGCCAGCATCAGAACTTTAAAGTCTATCCTCTGACGGACAGGTAGCCAGTGTAAGGACCTCAGAGCTGGACTGATGTGGTCCACTTTTTTGGTCTTAGTGAGGACTCGAGCAGCAGAGTTCTGAATAAGCTGTAGTTGTCTGACTGATTTTTTTAGGTAGACCTGTAAAGATGCTGTTACAGTAATCAAGCCTACTAAAGATGAATGCATGGACTAGTTTTTCCAGGTCCTGTTGAGACATCAGATCTTTTATCCTTGATATATTCTTGAGGTGATAGTAAGCTGATTTTGTTATTGTCCTAATGTGTTTTTCTAAGTTTAGGTCTGCATCCATCACTACACCCAAATTTCTCGCCTGGTTTGTGGTTTTTAGGTGTATAGATTGAAGTTCTCTGGTGACCTGTAATCGTTTTTCTTTGGCGCCAAAGACTATTACCTCAGTTTTGTTTTTGTTTAGCTGGAGAAAATTGTGGCACAACCAGTCATTGATTTCCTCAATGCATTTACCAAGAGCCTGTACAGGGCCTCGGTCTCCTGGTGACATTGTGATATATATTTGTGTGTCATCTGCATAGCTGTGGTAGTTTATTTTGTTGTTCTTTATAATCTGTGCCAGTGGGAGCATGTAGATGTTAAACAGAAAGGGTCCCAAGATGGAACCTTGGGGAACTCCACATGTGATACTTGTCTGCTCAGATGTGAAGTTACCTATTGATACAAAGTATTTCCTGTTTTCTAAGTATGTTTTGAACCAGTTTAGTACAGTTCCTGAAAGACCTGTCCAGTTCTCCAGTCGTTTCAGTAATATGTTGTGGTCAACTGTATCAAATGCTGCACTGAGATCCAGTAAAACTAAGACTGACATTTTTCCACTGTCTGTGTTCAGACATATGTCATTAAACACTTTGGTCAGAGCGGTTTCAGTGCTGTGGTTCTGTCTAAAACCTGACTGGAAGGTATCATAGCAGTTATTCTGTTTTAAGAAGTAATTGAGCTGTTGAGAAACTGCTTTTTCAATGATCTTACTTAAAAATGGGAGATTTGAGATCGGCCTGTCGTTGTTCATTTGTGTCTTGTCAAGATTGTCCTTTTTCAGTACAGGTTTTATTACAGCAGTTTTTAGTGGTTCCGGAAACACACCTGACATTAAAGAAAAGTTGACGATCTGTAACAGGTCTGACTCTAAAGTCTTTGAGACCTTTTTGAAAAAACTTGTTGGCAGGACATCTAAACAGCAAGAGGAGGAGTTCAGGACCTAAGATGTCCTCCAGGTCTTTGCTGTTAATAGGGTGAAACTGTTTCATGGTGTTTAAACAGTTTTTCAGTGGACACAGTACATAGTCTGGATCTGCTGTTGATGTACCAATTGCTTGTCTAATCTTTTGGATTTTTTCTGCGAATAATTTGGCAAAGTCATTGCAGGCCATGGTTGAATGAAGTTCAGCCAAGACATTGTTTTAGACAATTTCATAATCCCAACTTTCTGAAAACATTGAAGGGATGGCCTCTTCCTGACTATGCACCAGTGCACAATGGAAGGTCCATAAAGACATGACTGAGTGGAAGAACTTGACTGGCACACAGTCAAGTTCTGAACTCAACCCAAAAAACACCTTTGGGAGCAATGAGAGCAGAGACTCCGAGCTAGGACTTCTCGTCTAACGTCAGTTTCTGACCTCACAAATGCTCTTCTGAAAGAATGGTCAAATCTTTTTACTTCATTACAATACTTTTCCATGGTCTATATTACTTCATACTAATGATTCCTGAACTGTTTTTCGGATTCGATATGGGTCCAATAGTCACTCACTAAATTAGACTGGCTGTCAGTGAAGCCAGGCTGTCAATATTATTCTATGTTCTACTATGTTTAGAACACTACAGGTCAGCAGTGATGCATCAGTCAGTAGTGGTACAGAAAACATGGCATGGTGAGCGCAACAGCAAAGAGTCAGCAGGTTGCAGGTATTTCACACCTGCGCCTCCAACTGCTTATTTTTGGGTTTTGGGTTTGTTTGTTTTTTTGCACGTTTGCAGTAGTTTCTGAGTTAACCTGACTGTGATCAAAATCTTTGGAAAGACTGAAAAGTACTGATAATGATGCTGTCTGAGCCAACTTAACACAAGCAAGGTTTTTATTTTCACTTTACTTGTCTCATGTCCACTCCACTCTGGATATGTTTGATTGTTGCATTCCTACTTTCATACTACTCACCTAATGTGCCCTGAAAAGATTGGAGATTAGAAGTCTCCTGTGAGAATTTAGACTTTTAAAGCCTAAAAACAGAGCCCAGATTAGTTGCAGTAGCTTAGCCCTTTCAAATCACTTGAATACTCATATGTTAAAAGGCTATTGTGGATCCCAAACAATTGTTGCTTTTCCCATCTTTTTCATGTCCAATGAGTATTTACTATTGCCAGAGTTTATTTTTTTGAGGTTACATCAGCATACAGTCTCCATTTTTTTTCTCATGCTGTGCACCATTCATATAATGTATGTATGTATCTGATTTGCCCACCTCCAGATGCATGAAAATCCTCTTATTTCGCCACTTATTTCTTGGCGTAATATCTCATCCATCTTCAGCATCTGTCAGTTACAGTTTAGCCATGGTCCAACATTTCTTCCCAGAGGAATGAGAGTGGAGAGACAAGAAGGGGATTTGTTTCTTGCCTAGGGTTCCATAAACATAGCACATGTCTGTTTACAGAAACACTGGCTGCTGGTCAGACCTGTGATATCACAATTATATCCATTTGGTCATCCTTTAGCCAAAATGAAGATATCAGTGTGCAGAACTGACAGAGCACTTTTTTTTAACTTTCCGGTGCAGTAACGTATTTGGGAATGTCCACCTAACTCAGACGACTCAATCGCAGCATGCCGGCTCTGCTTCATTGCCTCATCTCATATCTCATCCCAACCAGCCCTTCCACTGCTTTTTTTCCTCCCTCTGCTAGTTTTCTCATTACATTCCTGGCACTCCCAAGGAAATAATACAGAGCTTTACTATTGGTCTCCGTGGAAAAATGCATTTCCTTTCATCTAGCCCAGTGTGAGTGTGTGTGCGTGCACATGTTGTGCGTGTAGACTTCACATACAGTTACTATTCTATGAAAATGTGCATGCAGCCCCCCTTTCCCACTCTTCAGGTTCCTTAAATAGGCTATTTTCTCCTCTAATGTTGTTTCCCCGTTTCTCTTCTTTTGTATTGATTGGACAAGCTCGGCGGATCAATAGATTGCTGTAGATCAGAGCGACCGCTGCTCAGGCGGCCTACCATCTACTAGCGTTCAACACGTTCTCCCTATAAACCGCTCAGAGAGGCTCTCATTTCTGTGTCAAGGTTATGAAATAAAGGGCTGATAAAAGCTGACGGTGAGGCTTGTTTGTTTTGACCGATGAATAGGTTAACTGTTCCGGCATTGTAGCAAGCCTTCTGCGAGCACTCTGGGTCTCACCTCATTGTGGAGCAAATTACCTTGAATCTATGGTCTCTTTATTGCACTCACAAATCCTGAAAGTTGTTAGTGCCACAGGGCTGAGGAACATAGGGGAAGATTGTATACTAATGGCCCCATGATGCTTGTGGTTTTTTGTTTCATTTGATATATCGAACCATCAATCATTGTGCTGCACTATTAAACCACTCCTTTCCCAATATCATTTAACTTGTTTTTTCTTTTATTTCCCTATTTTGACATTTGGCTGACACTGCATTCTAGGCAGGCCTTTCAAGTTGAATAAAAAATCTGAACTTTACTTCTAAATTCACTCTCTACGTATCAGTAAATTGATTTGGTATGCCATACAGCTTTTTTTAGTCATGTTTAGTCATAGTTTAGTCACCTACTAAACTGTGACTAAATGTACATCACTAGTCAGTAGGGTTTGATTTAAAAAAAGACCCCAGGGCAGTGGCACAATTTTTATGCATTCTCTCTGCTCTGCCTGTTTTTCTTCAGTTATCTTTCCTGTCTTGGCACTCTCACCTGCCCCGCATTCCTGGCAGTCAGATCACATGAGGAATGTTCAATGTAAAAATAGTCTGCACCATTTGACAATGGTTTCTAGGCTGAATGGGTTGCTTGAAACTGTGTGCAACAGTGTGTATGCAACAAGCTTTGAGGTGTAGTTTTGTCTTGTCTGGTTCCGCTTTAGTCTTCTGTAAGGCTCAGTTTGTTGGTACTTATTGTGCTTATGAAGACCAGTTTAAAAAGGTCTAGCAGACCACTGATTTAGGCAAGCTCAGCTGGAATCCTAGTAGTTCAGCTGGTCCATAGTTATGCTATTTAATCTGCTTTAGCCAGCTCACATCCTGTGCGCATGTGTAAGATGCTTTACAAGCTATTTCTACCCCAGCACCTCTTTTCATGGTGTATCTAAATTAACCGATATTCTTATCTATTGTCATTGAGACCTGTTCGTTTCTGTGCTGGTGGTCTATCTGCTGCCTTCTCTGCCTTTGGTTTTACACTTACAAGCAGAACAGATCAGAACAGAGTCATACTGCCAAATAAAATTTGGAAATATACTCCCCAGCTATTATTACTGGGAGTATAAGTCATTATTTGGGTTACTGTTACCTTCCTATCAGTTTGAGGCAGTCTGGTCAACCTGACCTGTGACATCAACAAGGCATTTTTGCTCAGAGAACTGTCTATAAACCCTAGAGATGGTTTTGTGGGAAAATCCTAGTAGATCATCACTTTCTGAAATACTCACAACAGGTTGTCTGGCAGCAATAACTATGCCATGTTCAAAGTCACTTAAATCACCTCTTTGTGCCATTCAGATGCTCTGTTTGAATTTCTGCTCATCATTTTGATCATGTCTACATGCCTGAATTAATTGTTTCTGCCATGTGATTGACTGATTACCTATTTGCATTAATGAGTAGTTGACCGAAAAAAATATCCAGGGAGTGTAGATGAACCAGTCTTCTTTTCAACGATAGTGGTCCTTACTGAACTTAGCTCTGGATTTTGCCCTCTTGGTGCATCCCATTACATTGCAGTTTTTTTAGGTATTGATAGTGTTTTTGCTGGTAGATAGAAATGATATAGATGTGTCTTCATGCAACACAGAGTGAAAGAGAGCAATTAATTATTTTCTACTCCAATGTGGGTGGAATTAAATGTGCTGCTCTGTCTCACCAAAAGGATCAGCTGCTGTAGGCACAATGCTTGAGTAATATAACAGAGTGTTTAGTGCATCACATTTTATATTTAACAAAACATTTTGGTATATTTTGTCTCACCTTTTCCTACTCACGTCATTAGCTCCCCAGCAGGTATACTGCTGCTCCATATTGACTTTGACTTTGTGCATTTGTCAGATCTCTGATCATCAACCTGATCGTATCTATTTAAAAAAAAAAAAAATTACAATCCCTACCTAAACCATTGGCTTTGTTTTCCTGTCAAACGATGATACACGATAGCTCTTTCTAGTAAGAGTAATTGTGCTGGATTTATGGAAAATTGGACCTTCTAAAAGGTTACTGACATTTCCCACTGACTCCCATTGCAGTTCTGCTATAAACCATCTTTCCTTTTTGTAATGTACCTGCTACATTTCAAAGTTAGCAAACAGATCTGGTTGGGATTTTGGTGTGTAAAAACTGTTTAGTCAAGCCCTTTGGATGAGCACATTTGGCAGTAAATCACAGTTAAATCAAAGCTGAGATAACTCTATTGTTTCCTTATCTACCTATTCATGTGAGCTTTATATCCTTCTGGTGATGGCAGATAAGTCCTGAATCTCTTAGTTAGGAAGTCTCAGCTGTTGCTGCTCCATTGCCTGAACTGTTAACCCCAAAAGCCAAGCGTAATTAGTCCCCTGACTCTAGTCATGGATTTAAGTGCATTAAGGCTTTTTGCCAAATGCTCCCATCTTGCAGCACTGCCCTTTGTTTTACCTTTCAAACTGGTCAAAGATGCAAGTGATGCAGATGGCACAGTTCTCTTATAGCACATTCCTGATGAGATGAAGAACCTGATGGAATGGAACCTGGTTCAAATGAGTCTAAAATGTCTACTAAACCTTTAGAAATGAGGTTATTGTATTAGTATTGGTATCGAAGAACATCTTTGCTTATGTGAGGTCAAGCTGGTCTGATTAATAGTCACGGACTCCCATAATGATCATTTAGAGCCTATGTCGCTTCTTTTACCAGCTCTAGCTCGACATTTGTGTTGAAGTTCACTTTCTTTTATGACTAGTGATTTTCTTCTTTTTTTGTGAGTTGCCAGAAGTCAAACAGTAATGCTCTTTGATTTGTTTCATTACTTTAAAAGTGCTATGACAGTATTTGTTTTGAACGTTACGTCTCTGCTAATGAGCTCCAACCCATTTGATGTTCTGTTTCCCTATCTGCTCACAGGCTAGGTCAGTGTTCTAGTTTTCCTCTGTGTTGTTCAGCTTCCTTTCCAGCGAGTATTTTGTTCTGACTGTGGGTTTCAACTCCATCCTGCTGGACAGCAGCTGGTTGGAGGAGACCTTGTTCTGTTCCCCAGCCTTGGCGAGCTTGGATCTGGTCGGGACTTGAAGCAATCTCATGATATCACAAGGATTACTGTAAACTGTTTACTCAGCTTTACTTAGTGTTCCTGCATTGGATCACACCTTAGAGCTCAACCTTTTTATCTCCAAATCTGTACCTGTAAAGCTTTGTGTATTTGTCTTATATTGTATTGAAATGATTGCACTGATGAAATCTGTGCAGACAGACATAAACATATTTTATTATACTTAAAAACCATTTTTGAAATAGCTTCTGTGTCACTGGGACTATATTTTGTCATGATGACACACACAAAGATTTAACATGGTGAAAATGGTGCCAACCATGCTGTTACAGCTAGTAATACTGTACCATTATTAACATCCCTGCACTCTTGTTCAAATTTAAATACTTCCTTGATCACATCAATTGAAAGTCAATTCTTCACATTTTAAATCAAAGCTTTGGGGAAAATTTCCCGAAAAGGGGGTTTTAGGTAGCCTAGGTTTTAAAACCTCGTCATTCCTCGTCATAACACCGAAAGTACTTTTTCATTCTTACCTTGCAAAAATAACGTTTTCTGTAGCTTTAGAAAATGCTTCTTCATCTTTACTTTCTAAAAGCAATTCCCTAAGAAACAACTCATGACCCCATTTCTTTCTGTACTGCATAACAGACTTCCTGTGGCAGCAACATTTGTAAACATATCATCATCTTCTTTGCAGTGGACAAGTAAGCAAGCATACAAAAAACAAGAAATGGAACAAACCGTCTTTTAACACCATAGTGTCTCAACAAAAGTGTCCTTGTGATAAAAAGAAAATACACATATCAGCTCCTCTTTCAAGTAAACACGATTGTTCAGCCTTATTTTCTGCATCTGGAGGTATTGATGAAATAATGTCTTTGGAGTCATTTATCCATACTTTTATTTGATCTTGTTAGTGCTAGAAATTAGTTTGTATAAAATGACGATTCCAATAAGCTTATTCTTGTTTTCAGTCTTTCTTTGGCTGCTGACATCTTTAGACCTAGTATTACTTTAAAAACCAGGTTATTTCACAGTGTCCCTCTAACTGTTGTTGTGAAGTTACACTCTGTATATAAAATTACATTTTATTATTCCTTCTGCCCTGCTAAGTATTATTTCATAAATAGTTTCGTTGTTATCTTAATGGGAACCTATTATGTTTAGTTTCAGTTCTATACTTTCATTCTAGTATTCCCCTGTAGTAGCTTTGCATGATTCTCACAGTTAAAACAAATACTTATAAATGCTTTCATGTATCCTGTAGTTAAAATAAGCCATTTTAGGTCAGAATCCTATAATAACCCCTGCCTAAACGACCACTTTCTTTAGATTTGTTTGGGTGCTCACAGAAAGCCTGCCAAACTGTAAACCTGTGAAGTAACACAATTTCTTGTTCTTGACAGAAAATGACAGTTTTTCAAATCCATCCATGCGTTTCCAAGCCAAAAGACACCCTTTTGAGTTCTTTGAATTTATACACATATACTGTATGTAAAATGTACTCCATTAACTCAAGCCAACACTGAAAGAAAGGGAATGGCTGTGGGGGAATTATTGGGCCCAAGTACTTTTGTTTGTGTTATGACAGGAAAATGGTTTATTTATTATGGTAGCTGGCATATAAAAGCTGAGCTCTTAATGAAGCTTCATCTATCGTTCATGCTATGCAGCCTGGAACCATGGCATCCAAAGGAACGAACTGCTACTCTGTCCATTTTAAATGACTGGCTTCTTCACCTGTGCTACACGCTCTGGGACATTATGCAAATGTGCAATCCCCTGGCTAGCAGACCTCACTGCTCTCTGCCTATAATCAGACATGATTATGCACTGTTGCCTGCAAAGGCTGCCTCAGCAAATAAATTCACAATGACCATTATCATATTCAGACCTAGTGGGACAGGGTCAGGGCATGGGGCGGACAGGTGTAGTATATCCAAAGACGTCCACGTCAGAGTAGCTTCAAGTTTGGTTGTGGTGTGTAAAGGTTAACTGAAGGATTTAAGCTAATGAATCGATTTGATCACAATCATGAAATAATAATGATAAGAACTGTTGCTATAATGGAACAAAATTCAACCTGAATTAGTGGACACTATTTCAGAACACTACAGAGAGTTTCAGCAACACAGCACAAGAGTTAGTGAAGATGAACACCTGCAAAGAGCAGGAGCAGCTAGCTTACAATACAGAACTCTCCTATAATCAGTGTAGCTCCATATGTCTTGTGTTCCTGTCTTCATCTCTCCATAGGAGAACTAGTTCTTGCCTCATTACAGGGAACAGATTTTGCACCAGTTAAAAGCCTTTCGGCTATGCAAAATATCTGGTTCAATATTTCAATATTTTATCATGCCCTTACGGCAGAGAGAATAAACAGCACCCTGCAATTCCCCAGAACTTCAATGCTCAATCTCTGTTTCTTTTTCTATATTCGCATATCTGTATTTTGTCCCATTTGGTCTCATCTAATATTTCTCTCCTTATGTTGCTTTGTTTCTTTCCTTTTTCTTTGTGGTTGAAATCAGGGCGTTTAAAATCTAATAGTCTGTTTATCTGCTATATCAATGACTCCAGCTTAAACATCCTTTACATATATTTCTTGATCTGAATATCAGATAAGTTACCCTTTAAGTAACAAAAGACATGGATCTTCAATCTAACAGATATATCTATAAACAAAAACTCTTACTTGCTTCGTTGCTTAAAAATAATGCTCTATTTTTAAGCCATATTAACTTTAAGTTGTCTAATTTACTTTTACTTTTACATTTTTCTTTCAATTAGAAGCTCATCTGTTTAATTTCCTTTTACTACACCTTCATAGATCCTGTAGATCTGCATGCAGTGTATTTCAACAGCTGGAACATTTACAAAGTGAAGGCTGGAGTAGTGACACCAGCATTTAAAACAAGGACACTTTGAGAAAACATCCCACTTTTTACCATTTTAAGGGGAAGACAGTCTTCTGATAGTTTTTGATTTTCTGGGAATAATTTAGCAAACTTAAGCCTCCTTTAACTGCTCATCATTTGCAAAAACAACCTCCTAAAAATTAGAATTAGGGCTGATGTGTGCATATTTATAATCCTTTTACTGTAGATCTACTGTGTGCTGCAGAACAGTTTGCCCTGTGACAATTTTTAAAATCATGACAAAATTTTATCCATTTGTTCAGATAAATGAACAAAAACCTTATTTTAAAAAATGTATTTCAATTAGAATATGTTTTGCTCTTGTTCCACATATTTCTGTTGGTGCACAACAATTTGGTAAACATTTTCACTGGTCAAACGGAAATAAGCAAATAAGTGTAAGGATGGTTCATAACTCAACTGAGAACTCTGACTGAGACACTGATGACCTTTCAGGGTAAAACTTTACTTTTTGCTAAAGCATGGTGACCCTGAATCCTCTCCATGCTGCAATAGATGTGGGCTGCTGGGGGATTCCCATGATGCATTGAGTATTTCTTCTTGATTCACCTTTTACACTCGCTATGTGTTAACAGACCTCTCTGCACTGAATTATACTGGTTATTAATCTCTGGCTTGTTAGAAGGGAGTTTTTCCTTTGTTGAGTTTTCTCTGTATGTATTATTGTAGGGTTTACCTTACAATACAAAGTGCCTTGACTGTTGTTAATAAATATAATATAAATAAAATTTAACTGAACTGAATTCATATGGTAACAACTGCCAATCATGGACAAGCATGCACTGAAATTCTATTGGACTCTTAATGGGACCATAATTTATTAGACAAAGATACTTTATTTTTGGTAGTTTTGCCTCTGTACACCACACCAATTTTTGAAATTAAAGCAACTTTTCTAATTCACAGTACCACATTTTCAGTCTCAAAATTGATTGCTTAATTGACTGACAAGCAGCTTTATGGTCAGGTGAGGCCACTTCCCTTGTTGTTTTATGACAAAGCCTTATGTCTGAAGTTGATTTCAAATCAGTGCAAGCGAGGAATGCCTTATTAGGCTGAAAAAACAAAACAAAATAACAAAAAATGAACAAACAAAAACAAAATAAACTTATTAGAGAGACAGATCCGTGACACACATTCTAAAAGAAAATCTTTAGGAAGATGAAACCAAGTTTAACTTGTACCGGAATGACAAAAACGAGAATATGTATGGGGAAGAAGAGAAACAGCTCATGATCTGAAGCATAGTGCATCATTTGTTAAACATGATGGTGGCAGTATTATGTATGACTGCCAAAAGAACCGAGTCACTAGTGTTTATTGATGACATGACTGCTGATAGAAGCAGCAAGATGAATTGTGAAGGCTTTCTGCTTAGAGTCATATAAATGCTGCAAAACTGATCTGATTGAGCTTCACAGTGCAAATTAATAATGACCCAAAGCATACTGCACAAGCAATCAAAGGCAAAGAAAGGGGATTTTCTTCAATGACCAAATCATTCACCTCATCTCAGCCCAATAGAACATCATTTTTAGTTATTAAATACAAACCTGAATGTAGAAAGTGCTAACCCATTTAGGTGATGTCCATGGTTTCTAGATTTCACGCAGTCATTGAGGTCAAAAGATTTTGCTAAAAGTATTAAACCATTATATTTATGTTAGTTAGTCCTAGTACCTCAGAAAAATGGGGCTTATGTATAGCAATCACTGTAATAGTCAAACAGTTAATAAGATTTTTAAAACAAAATCCCTTGTCATGAAGATGAAAGTCTGCACTTCACAATTACATATTGATTGTTTCATTTAAAAATTCACTGCAGTTGTGTACAGGAGCAAAACTGCAAAAAAATCCATCTTTGTCCAACAAATTATCAACCTGATCTGTATATTCAGAAGGTAGAAACTAACAACTTTTATTGTTTAGATTAGCAGACTTAAAACTCTAAGCAGTGGGATTCACTAATACACAGTCAAGCAGTTGATAACAACATTCTGCTCCCTTGCTGGATTTTTGCTACAGCAAACGCAGCGTGACAGAAAAGTCAATTCTTATTGGACTGACAAGAGTGTTACTAACAAAAAACTGGACTTTCAGATTTTCCCGATTGACTGTTTAATGACTGCTAATAAAAGCGTGTGTGAGGATGTGTATATACTTTTTGTGTGCTTTGCGCCATCCATCATATCCCAGAGACACAGAACGTTATTATTCTCACAATCCTGACAACCAGCTCTAAAGTATGACCATTTTGGAGCTGGTCATATTGTGGGCTGTCAGGGTGAATTGTTGAAACACATGCTGAAGTTCTTCCAAACTGGGTCAGCAAACCAGTGAATCACTACAGCGCATCTCATCCCCCCACCCACATCTTCCTCCTTGTTCTAACTCGCTGAAGAAATAGCCTAACTACCTTTCTCTATTACTCTGTTTCTTTATGTATTTATAGAACATCTGTCACAGAAAGTATTGTCAGACCACTAATGTGCTGCATTTCTTACTACTTGTAACATTTGTTGATTTTAACTTTGAAACTTATTCTGTTTTGTACTCATTGTAATTCAATAAGGGCTAAATGCATAATTCCCAAACACAAACTCACGGCTCTAGCAGTAAGACTTTCAGACAAGTGAGGCGAAATCGGGAGAAGACTAAGCCCTCCTCTTTCGGTTTTATTTATGTAGTTTTCAATTACCCTGAAGGCTCTAACTGCTTATCCGAAAGTGTGTAACAAAAGTTTCACTAAACCTGAATTAAAGTCAAATACAAATTGCCTTTGGGGAAGAGGGGTTGGGGGTGGCGGGGTGCATAACAGGTGTGTAATCTACATAATGCAATCACCACATAATCACAGCAATTACATGCACACTAAATTGTGGCTTGCCTTAAAATCCACTGAGCATGTTGCTTGTTTCATCCCCTGTGAACCAGCGCTTTGCTGTGTTCCTTCATTTTTACATTCACATGTAAAATATTCAGCTACATCTCTTAACCCGAGCAACAGTACGTCAGCTGAAAAAATTGTCTCTATAATTCCAAGCAAGCGATAGTAAGGTGGTCAGGTTCATGATCCCAATGCAGTGACAGTGAAGTAGTGTTAATGGATAACAAAAGTGACAAACAGTAGTATTAGATCAAATTAATTGATTGTATGAGCTACATGATAACAGTAAGAAGTGCAGCCCAGAGGACAAGTTTTAATTAATTGGTTTAATTGTTTTAAACCAAATTGCTAATTTGAATCTTTGCACTCGGCTCTACTTTTTATGCACGATTCAATTTAAGAGCTGTTCTTTTTCCTGCTTCCTTCTGTTTTATTGGAATGTTACACTCAGCAGTATAATCTGACATATCCCAGAGATCAAAAATCAAATGAGCAGTGTGGGTTGTATTGTGAGGCCTATTAGTGGATTTTGCTTGGACCGACTTCTGCAGGTGACACTATTGTTACTGTGTCACTATGACTGGTAGTGAAGAAGAGTAGACGTGGTTGAAAATGTTGGACAATCTCCTCATTTGCTATTTTTTTGTGTGGTTTCACATGTTGGGGATAGCATTTTATTCTCTATATCTGTTAAATAAATACCATGGAAAGACCAAACTATAGATACAAGCACTGCTATCAAAACCAAGTTGCTATAAATTGGAATTTATAACAGGAAATATTCAGACCACTTCATGTTTTACAACTTTAGACTGTGCATTTAATTTTGAATGCATATAAATTACATTTTTGGTCGTTATCTTCACCCAACAACTCAATAACACAATAGAAAAGTGAATACAAGCTTTTAGATTTTTTAAATAAATATTATAAAATATGTATTGCCTAGTAAAAGAATTCAGAACCTTTGTAGGTGTATCCCATTTCTGTTAATTTACCTTGAAATGTGTCTAAAGCTTGACTGGAGTCTGCCTGTGGCAAACTGAATGAACTGGGCATAGTTTAGAAAGACATGCGCCAGTGTATATATGTGAGGTCTAAAGCTGCAATTCATATTCCAAGAGAGGAAGTCCAAACTTTTGTCAGAGAAAAAGAAACAAATAAATGTAGCTCAACAGAGATTAGACAAGCTACACATTCCATTGCTTTGTGTTTCCAAGAGCACAGAAGTCTAAATAATTTTGAAAAGAATGTTTGGAGGAACCAGGACTCCTTGAATATGATGATGGCCCAAGAACACATCAGTCAGTCTAAATGAAGTTCTCTCCAGGGAGAACCTGCCAGAAGAATGACCATTGCAGTAGTACTTCATGAGTCACACCCTTATGCATCTGGACAGAAGCCACTCTGAGTAAGGTAAAGGTAAAGGCATATGACAGCCTGCATGGAGTCCGCCAAATGGCATTTAAAAACACTGAGCATGAGGAAAAAGATGAAACAAAAGTTGACAGATTTTGGCAAAACTCCAAGCACTACGTCTGTTGAACACAGTCTGGATTACATCTTTGCAGTAAAACATGACAGTGGCAGCATCAGGATCGTGACAGGAACAGGAAGACTGGTCAGAATTAAGGGAAAGATAAAGGCAAAATCAGAAAGGGCTCACTTTAGAGTTACAGAGTGACACTTTGGAGTGAGCCCTTTCTGACTCACTTCATTCCAGAGTGACACTTATGCACGACAATAGCCTTGCATACAAAACGCAGATGAGACAACAGCGGTGTGGCTTCTCAAGAAAAAGCTAAGACTTAATCCAGATAGAATATCTTTAGAGAAATCAGGACAGCAATTCTGAAACTAAATTTAGGGGAAAAACATGTTTGGATTCATTATGGTAACTAAGTGTACATAGACAGGGAAAGTGTCAGTTTATCCAATTAACATCGGCTCCATAACAAAGAGTGCAAAATATTATCTTCAGTTTTGAGGGACTATGGGAGAAATACTACCTCACAAAATATGTGAGATAGTATTTTCATATTTGTTTTTCTTTATAACAATAACTAATACACATTTTAGTTCTGTTGTCTAAAACCTGCAATTCCCGAGTGTTTTTAGTATTTTGTTTTAAATGAATATAGATATGTGAGCAGATTTTTAAAGAGTTTAAAGAGTCCCCAGCTTATTTGTTTAGCAGGAACAAATAGGCTGGGGACTACGAGCTGCAAGTAGAACAGGAAATCTTTAAAACATTGAGAAATGGACTTACACAAAATTGTTTTATTTGCAAAACTGACCAAGTTTGTGTGTTATTAAAGCACGTTAATGACCGCCCAAATTTCTAGTGAAAAAATTTAAAAAGTAAAAGTAGAAAATGTCCATGCGATGTACAGTACATTCAGTTATTTTGAATCCTAAGAGAGTCGTAAAACCTCTATCTCGTGCTCTGTAGAACAAACTACTAGGTGTCAAATACATATTGTTATATAAAATTTTGAGTAGTGAATACACAGTCCTTTAAAAAGGACAGAGCACTTCAGCGTTATACTTAACAGTGGTTTAAGAAAAGGAAGGTTTGGGAATAAACGGAACAGGAAGAAAGGTAAAGTAGATGAAGAGGAGGGGGTCGGGCCTGCTAATTACATCCACTGGTAGTTTTAAACAGCAGGTCTGCAGGTTAAACAGCAACCTCACTCTGGAGCCTGTCAGGGCTTTGAAGCAGGGCTGTGGATGATAGATGAACCACCGCACTGAAACAAATAAAGGAAGCTCATCTACAGCACATACAGTACAGGCTCATACCCGTTCTCTCGCTTGTACAGATGATACAGCTTGTAGGAATGGACAGTAGCCTCAAACATTTGTGCCCATTAGGATGGCTATAATCTGCAGGCTGTTTTCTTTTGGGGGGGGGGGGGCTATGATCACACCAATTTAAAAGCTGCTCACAATAAATGAACAGTAAAGAATCTAAACGTCTGCCTCACTTTATTTGTCTGCCAGGTTTTCATTGACAAGCCTGATCTCAGTTAAGCAATCAGTTCAACACTGATGGGTAACTAGTGGTCATAAATAGTGGTTAGTCAATGCCACTGGCCTCTAAATCAGGCAGATGGTTTTCAAAGCAGCATGCTTTTTTCACTCAGTGTTCTTTTTTGTTTACAGCTCTAGGCCATCTGTGTTAATCTGTAAGTATGAACAGAGCTTTACACGGACAGATATTACACTGTCACTGTAAAGGGCACAGACTTATTTCATTGAATAAATTGCAGGGAGGTTAAAAAGAAACCAAACAGATGGCAACGGCTGAGCCCAGTGGCCCAAAGCACCACCTTTAGTTTCTTTCAGAACATGTGTGGTTGATCTAGAAAGGATTTTTAAGAAACATGATTAATAAATCAGTACTAAATAACAGAAAAACCTTCCTCACATGGGCTAAATCTATTTCAGTTTGGCATCTTTGATCAAATGTGTGTGTATGTGTACCTCACAATATTGTGAGCACACTTTGTTGTGCAGATGGGAGTCTTTCATCATGTTAATGCTCTTAATATTCCTGATAGGGATGGCAGGGTAGAGACAAACATCCGTCACTGCAGTCTGCTTTTTATCAGATTTTGCAGGCTGAATTAAATTTTGTAACATTAAACTCAAATATCTCAAACTACTTCTTGTAACATCCCGCTCTGGATAAAAAATGTAAACGAATGAAACATTTCAGGGCACTTTTTTTAGATGCTGTGCAACAACCCTAAAATTCGTCTTTCTTGTAATTGCCTAAAATATCACGTAAACATACATTCTCATGTCAGTGCGCACTTGATAGCACAGGTGGTAATGTGAAACTTGTTTCTAGTCCAAAACATGATGAAGCTCTTCATTTTAACCTTAAGGTAAGATGAAGTTAAAGTCACAGCAAGTGAATGTAATATCTAATCCCTTGGTTTAATCCCGGCCTGAAGAGAGCATCAAAATGTTGACAAACTTATGCTGTCATTCATGAAATGGAAGAGAATTGCTTGAAAGAAATATGTATTTTCTTAACTTGCGATTTGAGGCGGCTGCAAGCAGAGATAATCCAACAGACCCCCTGAAGATGGATGAGGAGTTCAGGGCATGTGTGTTGGCATCATTTTTTTCACACACATGCCTCCTCAACACCCCAAACTGGTCAGACAAATGACTAAATGTTTACATTTAGGATCCCTGGCTGCAGCTTGAAATATTAAACTTGGCTCTCTGAACCTAAATCTGAAGTGGTTTGATTTTGTGGAAATCCATCTGGATGGAACGGTCTGCCTTTGATACAAGCTGCATTGCATCAGGTGTCCAACTGAAAGTCATCTTGGTTTTTTTTTTCCCTTAAACCTTGTACTTGATATAGAGGTTCCTCCACTTAATGTATCTATCCATCCATCCATCCATCCATCCATCAACTACTACTACTTCTGGGGGCAGCAGTGTAGGCGGAGAAGCCCAGACCTCTGTCTCCCCAGCCACTTCCTTCAGCTCTTCTGATGGGAAAGTCTTGTTCAGTGGCTTCATGGAAGTCATCGTCCACCTGAGTTTTTGCTTCAGCTACTAGAGTCATACTCCTCGTGCACCTGTTAGCCACCTTCGGTGAGGGGTGTTGAATAAGCTGAGCAAGCCCAATAGAAATCCTTGGGACAGACAGGCAAGACAGAGTTAAATTTCTGAAGTAATCACGCCTTTAGCTATATGATTCCCTTAATTGTACTCATTGATTTAATTTAATCATTATAACTCAGTGTTAGGAGTGTTGTTGAACTATACAGAAACTTGCAAAAAAAATTTTTATGGAGCTTTCTCAAGAGTGAAAGTAGTGACATTCTGTCAGGCCTACACCATCATCCCCATTTTCAAAAAGACTGGTATAGACAGCCTCAGTGACTACAGACCAGCAGCTATCACATCTGTAGCACACCAGAGACTGTCTACCCCCCTCCCTCAACCCCCACCAGTTTGCTTACAGAGCATGGATTTAGTGAAGGAGGACACACACGGGGTGGGTGTGACAGAGAAGAATGCTAAGGATGTGAGATGGAGGCAGATGACCCACTAGTATAGATGACTCAGTTAAAAGGAGCTGTGAAAAGAAGAAGCAGAAGTCAGAGTTGCTGGCATCTTAGTCACATGCAAGGTAGCCTTTGGAGTATGACACAGGTTGTTATGGCATTAGTGGCATAGGTCTTTCCTATGCAAGTTGTCTTTTTTTTTTTTTTACATGTGGTGTTGCAGTTGTGAAGAGGCATATGATCATAAACCACTTTTCCTGACTTTAGCCAAACAGTTCTTTGTGCCGAAACACCAAATACATTTTGTTCTCCTAGCCGGTGTGGACTTTTTAGTTCTGTGAAATGACACTGGAATCTCTGACTTGCCAGTTATCAGTCCAGACATCTTGTGTGACATCTTGGAGAGACATAGGTGTAATTCCCTTTAGGGAAAAGTTTTACCCCGTTTTTACTTTTGGCGACCTGTCCAGGGTGTACTACACCTCCCACCCTATAACAAGTTAGATAGGCTCCAGTGCCCCCGTGACCTTGAATTCAATAAGTGGAAGAAAATGGATGGATAACAACTTTCTATAGTCGATTTAAGTTACTATATTCACTCCTAGCATTGGGACTCCTGCTCTTACTGTTTTGTATAGTCTCATCTATGTCTTCTGCTTCATGGTACTGGCAAATGTATTGTTTACAAAATTTCTGTCTTAATGGAATACCCTTAAGATAAAAACAAATAAATGCAAAAGTTAAAAGTATCATACCAAGTAAATACATTTTTTATTTCAAAATAATGCATTTATTTTCAGCTTCACCTTGTGTGACTGAGCTGCTGTGAATACTGATTCATCGGTCCACTCTGTCAGTGTGGCTCTGGCTTCACATTGATGCATCAAAGAAATACTGATTGTTTCAGAAACATTTTAAGCCTAAAATGTAGCCACTCTTAATTAGTCCTGACAGTCAGCAAAGTAAATTTGTGTATTAAAGATGGTCCTGATTTTTCTCAAACACCTGTCTATTCTATTACTTTGGCTGAAAAATAATATTCATCAGGACTGAAGTGAAAATGACCCACATAAGCAACCAATTTTCATGCTGGTGATGAGTGGACTAAAGTCTGACAACTTGTTTATCCAGTCTTTTACTTCGTTTCCCAACTTTTTTTATTTGATATTTTCTTTTCATATTCCAATATAATTGACAACCTGTTTTTAATTTGCCTCAAGTCTCTCTGGGGCTCATCTGAGAAATAGGCAGGTTCTTGGGTTATGGTTTATTTTAGTCTGACTGCTCTCATTCTAGACAACCTCTCTGAAAAACAGTCAATTTACTAATCTATGTGGAGCAATGCAACAACCATTTTTTTCTTCATCAAAACTATACTAGAGTAGGTGTCTGTTTAGAAACTTGGCTTGCATGGTAAAAGCAGGGGATGCTGTTTTCCCATTGGTCTTACCAGCTGGGAAGCTCAGATGAAGGATGATTGGTTGAATTAGACCCAATACTATAAAATCTCATGTGGTGCGTGGGCGATGTTCTCAACACTGGAAAATAACGAAAATGGGCATCTTTTCCTGCAGTTTATACAGATATGAGGACCTGTAGGGAGGTGGATGATTAATTACTTGTTTACTACTGAGTAAATGCTCCCTCACCTCTTATTTAACCTTTTACCGCTGAGTGCTCATTAGAGGAATTAAATGTAATAGAATGGACTGCATTTAGGCTTATTTAAATAAAATTACTGGGCACGTAGAAACCTTGCTGTGGTCTATAATATTATTCACTGGGATACACTGTACTTCATGAGGTTTTAAATATGCTGTCCCTGAATCACAAACAGTGTAAATAATCAGTCTCAAATTGATTGATTCTACATTGATTAAAGGTAGTTTTAATGTATGCTAAAGGAAATCCACTTGTTAAGTCATGACTAACCAACCCTATTTATTGGTCCAAGCATCTGTTTTGAGTGTTGAGGTTGTTATCATTTTAATGTGTTGTAATTCTTTGTAGTTTTATTCAATAGATATGAGCCTCCTCAAAATAATCAGCATTCACAGCGTCTCTTACTTTTTACTGGCACTATTCATGAACGGCATGTCTTTAAGCTTAATTTAAAGGAAAACAATATACACTATAGTCGGTGGGCTTGTGGTGTCCAATACAAATATTTGAACACATCAGAAAAGAATCGCTCTCTGGTTGAATATGTGTTCATTAAGTTTAGGATCAGGATTTCTTCACAGTGAGAAATCTAAATGATCCAGCAGCATATTAATGAGTAACTTCCTGTTGTGGATGTATCATCTCAGATGTTCTCTCGGCCTGAGTTTGGTTTTTTTTTGGTGTCTTCTTCCTGCCATATCATGGTTTTTGTCTCTGCACACTGATGCATTATGGGTAAGTATTGTCTATGTTTGGTGTCTAAGCTAAACAAGCTAAATGCTAATACTGGCATGCTAACATTGTTTGAGCATGTTAGCATGCTGGCGTTAACATTTAGACTCCTAAGACTGAAATATGATAGTTACCAAGTTTACTATTTTAGCTTAGTTGATGGGTTCTAAAGTTAAAAAAAGATGATTAGTTACCAAACTAAGTAGTTTAATACTGGGGCCGAGATGGTTCAGTTGAGCAGATATATATATATCTGGTAGTCAAACTGAGACCAAACCAGCTACACCCTAAACTGTAGGAGGTTGTCTCAGTCTGGTTCCAAACAAATGATGAAAATCTAATCTTTTCTCAGTCCAACTCAACTACCGGGTGAGACAGACAAACAGGCAACTTGTTTTACTGCGTCTCTTTTTAAGGAGGTCCCTCAGAAAGAAAGGTTTGACCAACAGTTGTGTCCCTGAGATGACCATAATAGGATATCAGTCCTGTAAGGAATCATAACAAAGAAAAAAACAAAACAACACCCCAGAATCTGAACCTGTAGAGCAGTTTGAAGTCTCACAGATACTACAGTACTTACACATAATTCAAAATTTTAGCCATGCTGATATGAGTGTATGCCCCATAAATGCAACAGAAAAGCATAATATGTACCTTTTAATCATTAAAACATCGACAGGTTTGCAATTTGAACCTTATGTCTTCTGAAGGGGGGGATGTCAGGAAAGTTGAGTGGTGAATGAGTGGACAAAGAGATGGTTTACAATACAAACTGATAAAAGGTCATTCGTCATTTCAGGACTCTTAGTATAAAGGCAGCTAAACCTTTATACACACCCACAATGAAAACTACTTAACACAGTCACAAAAATCTAAATCTAAAACAACATAAGAGAGATAATGATGAGCTTGATGACACTATTAATTTAAGGATTAGAATCGAAATACTGTTAGTACCATTAAGCTTTGCACTTGCCACTGAATAATTCTTCTTCTTTCTTATTCTTAAGAAAGGCTATGTATAAATTATAAATCAAAGAAGTGTTATGATGTATAATTGTCAGTATGAAAGACGATTGAAACTCAATAGAAGTGCGTAATCTTTAAAATAGTATCAATTGAGTTAAAGACAGTTTTTAAAGGGATAGACATTTACATAGTAGAAAACCAAAGTTAGCAGAGCTAGTTTTCACTTGCACACTTGTAATAGGAATTAAATGTTGATCATTCATAGCAGACTTTCTTCAAAAATAATCACTTGAACACTGGTCAACAACTGAAATTAAATACATCAAAATCAGCTATTTGCTTTGGCTTGAGAAAATGGATACAATCAGAATTCATGTCAAGCGTAAGGAAAACTGCCACTACACAGTCTGTCCTCTCACTGAACTGTCCAGCAAATACCCTCAGATTTATATCATGATTAATACACTGAAAAAGACTGCATTGGTTTCAAAATGTAAAAGGATAGTGAAAAAATCTCATTACTCACCAGCTAAATGTAAATTAATTATCTAAACATGTTTTTTTTGTTTTTTTTTTTAAAAATAGCCACATTTCCTGTATTAAGGCCTTAAGTAACCTTTTTGTGTTTACCCCACACCCTTATATTAAAAATCCAAGTTCAGTTTGGATTGATGGTTTATCTAATGAAGGTAGCAACCACTCATTAATTTGCAGTGCCCTTTATAAATTATTATCTACAAGTGTGCAAACTTCTACACAACCACTAGAATTGAGACTATCTCAAATTAAAGTAGGTGTTTTGTTGCTCGCCTCACAAACTGGTCATTATCCCCACAAGGAGTCTGTGCCAAAATCCAATCTTCCTTTTATCAGTAACACTTTCTACAAGCAGACTAGTTCCTCCTGATTAAACTGTCTTTTAAGCCTTACTTTTTCTCAGTGTGACAAACTGGTACAGACCCACTGTTGGGGTGTCTTATTGCATATAAATCATGACATGTAGGTGGCACACTCTTAATGCAGCCATGTCATATACTACGTATGACGTTCCTATGGACTTTAGAGCTATTCATTGGATAACAGAAACTAGGCAGTTAACTGTAGATAATCTTGTTATCAGGTTCACACAAAATTGTCTCAAATTGTCTCCTAAATCTATTTAGAAGATAAAATATTGTGGATGTAACACAAGCATAAACTGTTTAGAGTGCTCTCTTGCTTTGTTTGTCCATTACTTACTAACAGCTTACTGCATTTGCAAAAAGTTTCTGGTAAACCAACTACAAGCCATATGGACTGTGAGTTATCCAACCACAAAATGTCTGCACTTCAGTTACCTTGCTCAAATGATCTCATTAATATTGAACTGTAACAGCACCTCGAGGCCTTGAACATCTCCTCATATGCCTGTACACCATTTTAGCTTCACAAATGACTCTGTGATTGAGCAAAACATGCTGACATGCAGTTTTGGGAAGGAGTGTAGAATAACATTAGTGGTTTCATATAGCCAGAAGTAGGGAGGGGAAGCGGTATTTTGCAATAACTACATTAAGAACGTGAGTGAAACTGGTTTAAAATGGAATAAACATGAGTGCTTAATGTACCCCTGCATTATATTCCTCATCCCATCTGCATTGTTCTTAAGAAATTGTGCTTCTGAGAATTTGTAATTACTTGTTTTATTCTTGGCTTAGCTTATGAAAGATTAAAATTACGTTTAAGGCATGCTTCTCCCCATGTTGTAGCAGAAGTACTTTTGTGTGCCAATATCTGAGGTACTTATCACAGAGTCTCGATATGTCTGAAACGGGTGCTCGTGGACACACGGCTACTCTGCCAAATTTGTCAGCGTCAAATGTAACATCTAAACTCTGCTCAGACATGCCGGGCAACTGAAACCCAGAGGAGTCCTCTAAAGAGAAGATCGAAGGGACCAAACGGCTGAAAATAAATGGCGTGGAAAAACATGGGCTCATGATAAGTCTACAGAGAAATGGCTTGCTGGCCCTTTGCCTTTTGATATCAGTTTGAATTAGAATGATATTATTGATTTTCGCAAGAGCGGAATGACAATGCGCCTTTAGGCAGTCCACAGAGAGTGAAGAGACAGAAGCAGAAAAAGGCCAAGGGATGGAGGGTGGCAGAGAGCGAGTGAGATAAAGAGAACCAGGCACAGGAAGACAGATAGATGGAGGGAGGGAAGGAGAAGAATAGGCAGATGGGAGGAGGGGGTTGCGATAAAGGAAGAGGAAGAGGCAGAAGCATGAGTGGGGGTCTGCTTGCAGAAATAGAACGACTCCCCAATCAATTGTGCGTCGGTGGCCCTGCTGTGAGACTGCAGGGGATCCCTCAGTGGGAACACATAAAGGAGAGGTTGTAATAGGCCAATACATTAGATAAATGGCATTTACTGCTATGGAAACGACTCCAACCTGGCTGGAGGTTGCCCACCGTGCTGGCAGCAGGTTTGTATTTATAGTCCTCTCTTGCACCTCACTGTGCAATTTCTCTGACATCCTACCGCCAGCGTCACATGGACACAGCACCACCTCCTCCCCCCACCCTTCTCCAGCGACGTCTTCTCTACCCTTCTTTACCTCCCCTGGTTTCAGTGACCCTACATCTGATATCTTGCCACCCACATACCCAGCGGCCCCTTTGCCTTCCTGTAGCTGGTTCCAGGACGGCACTGTTGGTGACTAGCCACTTCCTGACAGTGCAAGAAATGACCTGCTGGTGGACTAAGTGTCGCCTGGGGAGCTCAGGAGTAGAGAAGCAAACTGAAGATCAAACAATTCAAGATTGTGTTAAGCGCTGAGGCAAATTTGTGCCCAAGACAGATATAATTACTTATTTTATTAATGGCTTATTAATAAGTGATTAGTTAGATCTCACCACTAGCTGGCTGTTATGGTAATTAGCTGCTCTATTTAATATTTTATTCTAATGTAACCTTTATTCATAGGGGGTCAACATTCTCCAGTGAGTAATAAGTCGGCTACAGTTTTTCTTTGTGTAGTGTTCTTTAATTACCACCAAAACAGAAGTACCCTACACTCAGCTTTGCTCTCTTGGGGTTCACAAAAGACTCACAACTCCACAGCTGTACATAATACCCTAATATCTGGCACAATCATAACTGTCTCCTTTAAACAGAAATTGAAATTACTGCTTAAAGGAGTAATTTCAATTTCTCTTGGAGAAGAGGGCTTAATTGGACAACTTAAGCATTGCACATAAATATATGTACAATAATAATCCCTATATTAGCCTACAAAACATGTAGAAAGGGTTACTCATAGTTGCAAATCCCTGAAACGACAATTATTTCAGAACCTGCCCTTAGCTTGCAGCTTTTCTGTTTTAACACAGTCGCATTGCTTCCTTCGGTTTCTTGCTGCAGGCCACCACAGCGGTCTTTTTGTTGAAAAATGCTCTGGAAAACCCAATGCATACATCCTGCTGTGCAACAAATGGCTACTTGCAGTAGCAGCATTGAGTTCTTGCTCAAAAAAAGTAATATATCACACATTGCTCACTATTTTTAGAATAACCTAATGAATTACATATTTACCCCATGAAAAATTTAATTTCTTATAGTTCTACTCCTGCAAGATCACCTGAAATGTATGGTCAAGCAGCTGCCGAATAACAAAATAATACCAAGTCTTAAAACATAACAGAAATCCCTGTCCTATTAGATTTTACTTGAACTGTTCAGCTATTGAACTATTCAAGTAACAAAAGCCAAGGTAAAGACCAGCCCAAGAATCACTTTACAGAAACATGAAGTCTTAAACAGTTAGGTATGGGCAATATATTATCACGTCACAACCCTGTAAATCTCTGCATTTCTTTCCTGTTGAAAATTTATTCAGACTGCTTGGTTGGGTCTGCAAACCCTCAGCTTGATTACAACTCTGGTTTGGGGACTGCTTGGCGAGATTTGACCTTGTACTCACAGCAGTGGATACTCTTTCTGGCCTTACAGTCTACATCTACCTATCTTTTGACATTGAAATCTTTTACCAGACCATTTTCAGAAAAAAATAGTTTTTGTTTGTTTGTTTATTTGTTTGTAAAGCGACTTAACACTGACCTATGACTCATTCGAGCATAAAAAGGCACATAATTTATGGGATTCATGTATAGTGTCTACACATAACAGACAACTTAGTCAAAAAACAAGTTTAGATTGTATCTTTAGCCAAATTTGGAATACCTTGACATGGTGTGTGCTATCTCCTTTAAAAGTTAAGGAAGCTGGATGAGTGGAGGCCAAAAGAAGTGACAGGCCTAAGAAAACCACCTACATTACAGTCTCTGAAAGGCATGTCCTTAATAAATAGGAAAAAATACAGCAAAAACCTGACATAGGAACTGAGAGATGCATTTGGCCCTTCATTTCATCAATCTACCTTTAGCTGAAGCACCATCAGCAAAGGTCAGTGTTGGCTGATGTCCCACTTGGATTTTGTGTCTGTTCGCTGTCCTTCGTCTTCTGCGATATCATGGGTCTGATAGGTTTGTAGCTTGAACCCATCCGCTGGAACGTTGAAGACAATATAATTACACTGCTAAGCAAGACACGAAGTAGGCAAACTTCTTCATGGTACTCGTGCACGGGAGAGACCGGACAGAGCGCCGTCCCTTCGCTTGACCCCAGTCGCTCTCGTCCGTCCTCCCGTACCACTGTCCTTTTATTGAGGTTACACGAATATGCATAGGTTCATTAACATACGACGTCTACATACAAACAAAGAGTACCTTGCCTGTGTGTGTGTGTGTGTGTGTGTGTGTGTGTGTGTGTGTGTGTGTGTGTGTGTGTGTGTGTGTGTGTGTGTGTGTTGCTGATCAAAGGGTCAAACATCCTTGGTCAGGAAGAGGGTAGACTAGACCCCCCCCCCCCCCCCCCCGGTGAGGAAGTCCAGCAGTTCATCTAAACAGAAAAGCACTTAGACTAGAACAGACGTAGCTACGTTAATCCTACCATAAAACAATTAAGACAAGGTACGAACTTTCCCATGCTCCCAGGATATAGGTGTGCATTCTAGTGTGGAATACACACCAAGCCTCTGTAGCCTGTTAAAGATCACACAACTTATCACTACACAATTGATTATACACCTCTAAGCATCTATGGTTAAATATTTCTAAGCATAAATGACAATCAACAATACAAACTCTAACATTCCCCCGTTTTTGACCTTTATGCTAGAAAGTTCCCAGTTATGCATACCTCATGTCTGACAGTTTCAATGCAAACATTTTTATACTCAGCATATGTCAAATCACCCTAAATTATTGCAAAGATACACAGTTTAATAAATGTATTAGCAGTTACCCCATTCATTGAGCTCATCTCATGGCAAACTGCATCTTACGAGCAACCAAAGAAATTGTTAATTTAATAGTGAAACTAAGAAAGTAACATTTTCAAAAACATCTCAGCTTGGTGATGCTTCCTCCGGGTGTGCAAATCACATGTCTCTCTGCAGAGTGGTTTGAGTTCTGCAGGGCGTCATGAATGTCTCTTCTAGTTGTTTCGTTGTCCATAGGACCAGAGTCCAAATGTATGTAGAATAAACATTCAAACATACCAGTTAGTTTTGTTGTTTGTCAACATGGGTCTCAGCTATTTCCAGAGCTGCAGACCTCTCAGCACTCTAGTTTTATGGCCTCCCATCACCTCACTTCAGGCCTTCATCCTGCGAGGGGGATATTTATGACTCCTTCATTGTCCACGCTCTGCAGAGAAACACCTCTGTGGAAAGGGTGCAGGGTTCTGTTGTCTTACTACTGTTATGATCCCAGCAGCCTTCAGAGTGTCATCGTATGCACAGTATAGTGGCACAGCATTAGGTGATGTTCATAGGAAACCGCTGTCATCACCACCATAGCTTCTGGTTCCTGTGCTTTCACAGAATCATGATGTCATCCCCGAACTCCTTCTGCGCTGTCGATGGAGCTTGGCACGCTCCTCATCCCTCGAGTTTTCATGTTCCAACGCTGCTGAAGGTTTAAGGCAGAGCACGTCGTACACCTTAGTTGTCTTCCTCAGCGTCAATATTGAATCTTTCATTTTATTTAAAATCTCCTGGAAACTCAGTAGCACAGCTCTCTGTGTCATGTCTGCTGTGCTGAAGATGATCTCTGATCCTCCTGAAGCCTCTCTCCTGGCCTCCCATCTTGTGGACGATCCTCTCCTCTATTTTGCAGGCAGTTTCATGGTCCTTGCTGTGGCTCCAAGGTCTGATCTCATGATGGGCCCCAACCAGCTTGACCTTTGACCTCAACCACTGCCTGGCTGTCGGCTATGCCTGGAATGGTTCACGCTTCTCACTGGGCCTCTGAAGATTTCTCAGGAGATTACTGCTGCACCTGTATTTCAGAAAGACTTCTATGTGGAGAGCATGTCAACAATCATCAAACCACATTCTTTAGTTCAGTGAACTTCACTTATAGGCCATCAAAGCCTCATCTGAACATGGGTGCACCACTTGCATAGGTTTAATACTTGTAAATAAACGGCTAATCACACAAATCACTGCAACAATAATAGTAAACATTGTTTAATGTTAATCCTTGCACTCCACCTCTTGACGCATGGACATTCCCATGCGTCAACTCACCAAACCTGGATCCCTGTCTTAAAGAAAAAGATTAGCTAGATCATGTCCCAGGCAACATCAGGGCATCTCCTCTGGAGTAGCTCCGTAACCCTGCAATAAAAGATGTTAGCGTGTGTTGCATATTAAGTTTGCTTAACACCTGGCTCTCCCAGGAGCCTGCATACACACCATCACGGCCTGGAAAGCAAAATCTGGAAGTGAAATCAAACTTCATACCTGTAAACAATTGTATCATAAGAGTAATAAGCATTCAACATCAGCAAGACAAGTGTCATGTGCAGGTTTTCTCAAATCAGTAACTACAACTATTACCCTAATTCACCTCAGACATGGATTATCCCATGTACTCTGTTAACATTAATGTAATCAGTGACTTCTCTTAAGCAAAGTCACTCCACTCATATATTATTATTATGGGTTCAAAAGTGGCCAGCAAATGAGCCCATAATAAACTATTCCATAAATACCGTAATCTCTTATTTGTTTTACTCATGTCACTTGTCCGCTTCAGCTGAATCTACTACAGCATTCTCAAAGAAACAAACATTAGCAATACACATTGACTGTGGTCAGACGGAGGTCAGACACAGGTCAACAGATTCTAGAGGTGCCATAAAACACCATTAAGTTAACACTCGCTGTGGAAACAGTAACACTGGTCTCATCACAGTATGTCTCAAACTATATTAATTTCTCCATCAACATATGCCTGTAACTACAGTTTTCTTCACACATAAACCCAGAAATCTTGTAGTAGAGAAACATTAGCCAGTATTCCTATAAATCACATGATCAAACACATGAAGAACCGTAATGCTGTAAAAACGAAAATGCAAATGTTAGCGCTTGCGCAGGCATATGCATACTTTGTCACAGCTATCTCTGTGAGCACACAAGCTAGTGAATGACGCACACATAGTAAATTCACAGACACAGAAAATGGCATTTAAAATGTTAAATCATCACGCAACCTCGAGTGTTGCTGTCATCTTTCTGCTTCTGTAAAGGGAAGCACACACAGACTCATCTGCACCCCTGCCAGGCGGGGGTCAACTTCACACAGTCGTGTTACATCAGTAAAGTCTTGTCAGCTTTTGTCAGCTTTTACCAGTCAGTCAGTTTGTTTTCCTTTCACTCACTCATTCATGCATTCATTCTTTCTTTCTTTGCTGATAGTGGAACCTATCGTCGCATTTAGTTTCCACTCTCAGCAAAATGACGTCATTTCAAAAAGAAAAAGAAGAACTTTAGTTTGGATTACATCGCTGAATCCTTTTGGACTGGGACTGTCATTTAATAATTGTCCCAAATAAGTGGCTTTCTCCAGAGTCCATTTAAATGTGGAGAACTCACTTGGCACAATTTTCTCGACGACGTGTAGCGCTTTTAATTCCCGACGTGCAGATCTGCTTAAAGAACAGAGATTATCAAACAAAACTTTCAGTGCACTGTGAAAGTATCAAAATAAAAAGGCCTTGTTAAGTCATGACACAAACTCCTCATCTCAGGAGGGTAAATCATACCATTAGCATGGTTCATCATACCATCATACTAATCGGCAGGCTCAACTTCACAACAAAAGAAAAATCATCAGCTAGATTCACTCCAAACCAACCATCAGCTGCACAACACACAACATAACCCTAATGTCTTATTAGCTATGAGTTTAATTACCAGGTCTGTGCTCTTCACTCATTTAGGCCACAGATCTATTTTATTCAATTTTCCTTTTCCATTCATCATAAAACATGTGACATGCTGTCATGCACTTCACAAAACAGTCTGTTCTGACGTATTCAGAGTTGTGTATCTAAATACAGGATTCACTCGCACATCAAAACAGGAAACTCAGTGTTTTAGAGTCTCCACTCAACACACAACAAACTCCAACACATCTCATTCACTCGTGCTAGAATTCAATCACCTTTCATTAATCTAAAACCGATCAACTAATTTGCATATCAGCTATTAACCCACTAAGTTGACAGGACGACAGAAAAGCATGTTCAAAATAGTATCACAAAAGACAATTTCCCTCATACAGTAAATTACATGTGCTGCCTCAATCAAGCAGGAAGCTTCTCCCAATTTACCATTTTAACAACTAAATTTATTGTCTGATCACTGGTTGGTCAAACCAGGATCTTTTTTCCCACAAAAGTTAAACTGTTGTCCTGCAACCTGGAGAGTCAATTTTTTGCATTGGATAAATTCAGTATTTAATAACAAGTGTCTGCTAAATTGACACTATTTTAACACTGATGAAAGATAACAAGCTAATTTTCATTGCATGGGTGTTTGTGCCTTTCCTACACATTTCTCTGCTATTATTTAATCATTTCTTAACTAATGTGCTATGAGTCCACTGGTCTTTGCATCACACTAAGTGACTTGGACAAGATGATAAACAGACTCACATGCTGAAGATGTTGTCTAATCTTCATGAGCTCTCTTGTGTTTGTGTTAGTAGGGTTAATGCATGTTCTGCTTGTGTGTGTGATTTTGTATATGATGTATATGTTTTTTATATTTGCATATATCCAGACTCCTTCTCAATTTTCCAACTTAAGCAGTCAGTTTTCTTTTCCCCAGGTTTGCTAACCCAAATTTTGATTTCCCACATTAAATAACAGCATTCCTCTGTGTTCTCACCTAGTCTTCTCACTCTGTTGTCCTCTCACTCTTTTGTCCTCTCCCACTTTAACAGTCCACAGCCGGCAGTTCTCCTTCAGCTTCGTCCTGTGTTCCACTGTCTCTTCTTGCCATTTTACTCCACAGGTGGCAAATGTCAAACTCCAACTGTTCAGTTCTCCTCAAACGTTTTCTTCACATGCACAGTGAAGTTTCAGCTTGTTGTAAACACAGTGCCATTCATCCGATCAGTCAGGATGATGGGTTTGCTCTTCTTCTTTGATGCTGTTTGTCCACATTGCTGCTGCTTTGCTGGGACTCTTTGCTCAGGACTTGCTGCTGTCTTTATCTGCCATGTTATTGCTCTTTGGAGCTGCATTCCTCAGGGAGGAGTGAGCACTTGCTTGTGAGGTTGAGAGACACATGGCGCTGTAAATAAGTCAGCCAGAAACTTGGCCTGCATGTTTCCAATGATGTTAAACTATAACTTTCTTCCGACCGCTGCATGTGGAAAATTGATTCAGGTCTGCTTTTCACCTGAAAGTGACAAACTAAGACATGTTCATTATTATCATCACTGCTTAACCAACACACATCTCTCTCTCTCTCTCTCTCTCTCTGTTTTTGTGAACAATCCTTTCTTAAAAGCAGAAAATGAAATTATAGTTGTTTTTTTTTTTGGTTGATCAACACAAAACCTTTTTCCTATGATTATTTTTTTCCTACAATATAAATTCTCCCTCTTATTCACTCTTTTTTTTTTTTTTTTTTACAATAGCTGGCGACCTGCAAAATCACCGCTGTCACTCACAATCAAAGGCAATTACTTTTGCACAGTGCACAAAAACACTGTGATGTCAGACAGATTCACACTCACTTTGTGATCTGCGTAAATAAATCACATGACTGATGATATGTGCCATGGTGATCCATAAATATGATCACCAGTTTATTTAATTATTATTAACCCAACAAAACAAATAAACAAACACATGATGCTGATGCTACACACACACGAGTCAAGGTGCAGGAAAACTGCTCACGGGAACGGTGCACACTCATAGCTCTGTTTCCCTCTCTTTGAGTAGTTCTCAGACAGCTCTTGATCTGATAATGTGTAGCTTGCTCATCAGCTCAGAAGAGAAAAAAAAAACAAAACCGCAACGCAACATCACACAGTAGTTGCTCTGCCCACAGCGGCAAAGTCTTACACTTTCATATTCAACACAGCTTCTCCATCATGTACTTTTAGATGTTTCATACAGGGTTCAGCATATTAGTTGTTTTCACAGGTGTGCTGTATATCTCAACAATGGTTCATAATAAGACGACAGTCTTCCACACAGGTCAAGTGCCTCTATGCACTTCATTAGTTTAAATATTTATCTATATCACTTCACCTTACATGTCATTGTACTGAATTTGAGCAACCACAAGCGTAATGTAGATTACTTTTAACAACTATCCACCTCAATTACGTCTATGGTCTGGCACACAGGCTGAAGAGTTAACGTTTTGTGTCAGCAAGGGGTGGGGGGACAGCCACCCACCAGAGCATAGCTGCTGATGTGGGCTGGCCTTCTCCACACGCTCTTCAAGGCTGGTGTGTTTTCTGAAAACTTCTTAACATCTTAATCTCTTCCATTTATAAGCCTGCGATTAACCGCACGGCTCAGGTCCGCGTGAAACCCGCGTGACCGCGCTTGCGTGAACCCGCGCAGCTGTGGAGCCGTCGCTCCCTCTCTTTTTTACATAAATACTTTGTGCTGCCAGGAGCAAAGTCCAGCACAAACGTCTGTCTCCCTCCGACTCACTCTTGGTTGCTTAGAAACCCATGATAACAACAACAGTCGGTGTCACAGACCACATGTTCTGCTCCGCACACACCCACACAACAACAACAACGACGACGACAACAACAAAAACAACACAAAATAGGCCTATCGTCCAGCACAGTCTGGACCCCGCGGAACTTCTCAACGCCCCACAAAGTGGCGGAGAACTCACCTCTCGCCACACAAAGTAGCGAGGAACCTCTTGCTCCACAAAGTAGCAAGGAACCCGGGTATCGCTCCACAAAGTAGCGAACTTCTCAACGCCTCACACAGTGGCGGAGACTGCACAACGACACGGTTATAGAGTCGGGCTCTTCTCAACGCCTCACACAGTGGCGGAGACTGCACAACGACACGGTTATAGAGTCGGCCTCTTTAAACTTACTTGGCATTGCTTAGAGTGTAATATCAGCCCGAATCCCGCCGACCGTCATTCATCGAGGAGAAAAGACAGACCGCGAATCCACAGGAACTTCCTGGCTGACGTCAGTCTTTCAGCGTGCCTCTCCTCCCCTCGGTGAATGCGATTCCAGGGCTCCGGCATCGAAGGACCAATTAATGATAGGTTTGTAGCTTGAACCCATCCGCTGGAACGTTGAAGACAATATAATTACACTGCTAAGCAAGACACGAAGTAGGCAAAGTTCTTCATGTTACTCGTGCACGGGAGAGACCGGACAGAGCGCCGTCCCTTCGCTTGACCCCAGTCGCTCTCGTCCATCCTCCCGTACCACTGTCCTTTTATTGAGGTTACATGAATATGCATAGGTTCATTAACATACGACGTCTACATACAAACAAAGAGTACCTTGCCTGTGTGTGTGTGTGTGTGTGTGTGTGTGTGTGTGTGTGTGTGTGTGTGTGTGTGTGTGTGTGTTGCTGATCAAAGGGTCAAACATCCTTGGTCAGGAAGAGGGTAGACTAGACCCCCCCCCGGTGAGGAAGTCCAGCAGTTCATCTAAACAGAAAAGCACTTAGACTAGAACAGACGTAGCTACGTTAATCCTACCATAAAACAATTAAGACAAGGTACGAACTTTCCCATGCTCCCAGGATATAGGTGTGCATTCTAGTGTGGAATACACACCAAGCCTCTGTAGCCTGTTAAAGATCACACAACTTATCACTACACAATTGATTATACACCTCTAAGCATCTATGGTTAAATATTTCTAAGCATAAATGACAATCAACAATACAAACTCTAACAGGGTCCTTCTCTCTTGGTGTCCTTGCTATGTCGGTGAGGCCACTGGTTGACTTATACTAGATCTCCATTTGAGCTCTGGACATTGGTGCAGGCTTTCATGAATGTTTCTCACACAGCATCCTGGTGTCCTTGGCTTCTTGGTTTTTCCCATTGGTTGCAACCAACTGGTGATTCTGGGCTCCAGGGTTCTCATCACCACATCTCATCATCACCTCATCAGCTCTCTTTGTGGAGGTGTTCCCACAGCACAATTTATCACACTTTTTCTTGGGGTGGCTGTAGCTCAGGAGGTTGGGCAAGTCATCTGCTGAGTGGAAGGTTGGTGGTTCGTTCCCTGGCTCCTCAGTCTGCATGCCAAATATCCCAAAATCATAGTTAGAAGGCACTGAAAGGCATAGAAAACAGTGAATGGGTCAATGTGGCATCTTGTATAAAGAGCTTTGAGTGCTCCAGCAGAGTAGAAAAGCACTATATAAGAATCAGTCAATTTACCACACTGCCTGGTGTTATCTGTATTCACCTTTCCTTGAATGTTTGGTTTCCGGGTCTTATCATGGTGTACTTTGTTGGCCCTTTAGAGGTGTGGATATAACGGTCATGGGCACAAACTCACAGATTTCCCCCACAATAAGCTACACCTAAACTTGGTTTATATCTGACCCAGATAGACTGTAGGTTATAACTTCTTACCTGAACCTCTTCACCTGACACTTGGACCGGCGGCCGCCTCGGGTCTCCTCCTGTCTCCCCTTTCCCTCATCCACCTGCTGGCCTCTGTGGAAGCTCAGCCATAGCCACCGCCAGAGTTATTTTTACACATCTTCCAGCACCTGGCCAATTCACCATCTTTCACTGTTTATACCGTTAGTAAAAAAAAAAAAAAAATCATCGGCCCATGAAAACGAAAAATCACCATCGGCCATCGGGCACATGCCCAGTATGCCAAATGGCCAGCCCAGTTATGGTCGTGCCATCAGTTAACCCTTCACGTGCCAGCTGTGGGCACACGTGCCAGCTGTGGCACGCATGCCCAGGGTTGCCGACCCTTGATATAGACACACACACAAACAAAGGGGTGGGGGTAATGCTGTTTCAGAATTACATATAACCTTTCTTCTCTGAGCCCCCTCGCCAAAAAAACCCCAAAACATCTTCGAGGAAGGGCGCCTGTCAAGAAACCATTTTAAAGGAAGGGAAAAAGGGAACAAAGGTGGATGTATGCCAATTTAATTAACCTGGAATGAAAATCAGTGGCAACAGGTCTTCTTCGTCATCAGGAGAGAGGTACAACACTGAGTGTTAGAGCCAATTTCTGTCCCATTTCTGTCCAATGGGACAGAAATTCGCCACTACATTGAGTGTCTACTGCTACCTCTAAGAGATGGTGAATGTCATGGGGCTACATTTCAGTCAGTGGTACTGGGATCTTGTTAAAATAAAGTTGGATTTTGATTCACCATCCAATATCATTTGAAAAACAAGAATAAGAAAACAAACAATGGAACACTGTCATTGGTCTCTCTAAAGCCTGGACCCCAAAATTGCTGAAGAAATTTGGAGTCATCTTCACAGAGAATGGATCAGAAGGCAGCCAACATCCAAAAAAAAGACATTTGGAATATCCTTCAAGAAGCCTGGAGAACTATTCCTCAAGACCACTTAAAGAAATGTAAAGAAAGGTTAAATAAGAGAGTTTAGGCTGTGTTGAAGAATAAAGGTGGTCATACCAAATATTGACTTTCAGGCTCATTAGAACTCTATAAATCCAATCAGTGCACCTATTTCATGTTCTTGGGAAATGAAAGATACCAAGAAATGAGTAGTGGTTCTAGACTTTTCCTTTCATGGTCCTGGTCTCGTGTTTTTGATTTGAGTTTTATTCTGGGAATTGTGGTTTTCTGTCTTGTATTTCCTGTTTTACTTTGGAGAGTCCCATGTCCGGTGTTCAGTGTTTTGGCTTTTGCTTCCCCGTTGTCTTGTCTAATAAGGTTCAGCTGTTTCTCCCTCCTGTATGCCATATCCTTGTTACCTTGTGTGTATATTGCGTGTGTGGTTTCCGCTGTGTTTCGTCGGAGCATCTGCATATCATTCTGTGTATTATGCCTGTTGGTCATCCTGCTCATCTTCCCCAGTGTCTCTCCAGCTACATTTCCATGTTTCAGGTTGTTTAGTTTTATGTTTCTAGTTTCATGTTTAGCTGTCCCCAGTTTAGGTTTTTGTTAGTGGTTTTGTAGTAATTCTTACAGCTACAATAAAGGCTCATTTTCAGTTTGAAACTCTTTCTATTGCATTATTGTCTGCGCCTGGGTCCACACCTCTCAATCTCCACATTTCCACAATATTGTAGATGTAATATGATCACAGCAAGGTATTATTGGTAATCAGGGCACCGAACATTGGTCACTAAAGAATCTTTAGCTGCTACAACTGCACACTAGAATTAATAAATGACACAATTGTAAGTTTAACTTCATTATAAGATAGCACGTCAAACTCACATGTCAAACACATTTCTGCCTCCAAGTGGACAATAAATATCACCTAATGTTTAAGTATTATTAGGATATCATTAGTAAACACAGGGGTCAGGAAGGTTTTTGGTTCAATCGTTAAGTTCAGCGGAGGCATGTACATGCTGACTTTGCATGTTCTCCCTTGGCCTGCATGAGTTTTCTCCCTCAGTCCAAAGACATACTTGTTAGGTTAACTGATGATTGTGTTGAACTGATGGATGTGAGAATGTGTATAGTTGTCTGTGTCTCTGCTTTAGCCATGCGACATACTGCTTACTGTAAAATAGAAATTTTGAGACTATGCTATTTCTCTAAATAAAAGGCTGTATATTGTCTTATGGTCACACAGTGTTCTCACCATATTCTGTAACCATAACAGATAGATTGGTTCTAAAAATATTCTAGCCATAAAATCCCTCTTTGTCAAAAAACATTAAAGACAACATGATCGACTGTATTTTCATTTATATCTGATTTCCACAACATGACATGTCCCTCGTGTATCTTGTCCCCCACTTTAAGTGGATTGTTATGGTATCTACCTAATATCCCTAAGTTGGATAAGTTCTGATGATTTCATAGTCAACGTATTTAACATGTGACTCAAGAATCTCTGAGAATTAACATCACTGGGTGCCCCACACAGAGTGGTAATTTAACCAATCTGGCACTGATTATTTCCAATTTGAAGTAAGACTGGGAAAATTGCAAGAATGCCATCACTGATCATTTTTTAATTTCCGTAGCTGGCATTGATTGGGGTCCTGAAGTCACTTATACAAGGACATTTCATTCAGACAAAAGATGCTCCCCTGTCTGTTTCCACTATTCCCATTTATTCTGGTTACTTAATTCCAGATTTACTGACACCTGAAAAGATTTCACAATCTAATGTGTACAAATACACCTCCTCTTCTATCCTCCGCATCCTTTATCTGCCACTGGTAGATGAATAATTAATTCCTCATTCAAAGGGAAAGGGCAAGCAGACTCACAATGTTGTCTGAGAACAAGTAACCCACAGACCATTGTCGCATTCATGTCTCCCAGGGGAGCAATTCCAACACAATTTACTGAGCATGAACATTAGACTGTCAGATCCAGGCCAGAACCCCTGCCTCCCAACACAACAACTCTGGTC
Source organism: Maylandia zebra (assembly GCF_041146795.1). NCBI lineage: Eukaryota > Metazoa > Chordata > Actinopteri > Cichliformes > Cichlidae > Maylandia > Maylandia zebra. The sequence goes on from NC_135167.1 coordinate 6,975,323, forward strand.
AACTAATGCACAGGGGAGGGAAGACATTGGGGAAGGCTTTGCTTTCAGGTAATGGCTCTTAGCGCTGCCTATTCATTAAAGTGAGTGTCTGAACAATAGAGCTCTACGTAATGCATCTGCTTTACACATTCTGCATTATTTATGAGTTTAGAACAGCTCTATATTCAGAATGGGTTAAAAGCTTAAAGGTTGTTCAAGTTGTTCAACTTGGTGTTTTCAGTATAATGGGGAAATGCTGAAAGGCCCCTCATTAAAAGCTATAATAACCAACTTTTTTTTTTAAGTCAAGCAAACAATAAATAAATAATGTTATATTGTAATAATTATACGTCTGTCTGTCACCCACTCTGCTTTTGTATGCCAGAAGGTGGCTGAAACACAACACTTCATAAATGTTGTTGAACCAGTAAAGACATTCATACTTGTTTCCAGCAGCAGAACCCAGCTGTTCACATGCAAAAAATGTGGAAGTAGCTGAGTGAACAGTTTTTTACATTTTCACTCAGCAGCTTTCACTAGGTCATGTAAGTTGGCTCGCCAGTCAAACACAGTGATAATACGTTCAACAAACAATATGGTAGTAGTTTTGGCACTGTTGGCAGGTGTTAAATCCTAAAATTAGCATCTTCATAAAGCATGCTCTAAAGTTTCCTGGTAGATAGCTATGTTGCCCACATACAGTGGACCGACATCACCAACACCCATGAACACTGGACCACCACTGGACATCTACTCTTTTGATTCAGTCAAAATGACCTCCAGCAGGTCGCTGGTGTGAATGTCTCTGACCAAACCATCACCAACAAACTTCATATGTTCTTCAGAAATAAAGGAATAAATACCACTTACCGGTCCCACCTGACCAAAATCCAAACCAAAAATCTGGGACGTTTCCATCCAATCAATACCTCCAGGTCACACCTTAGACCTTCCAGGAGATCAGTAATGCCTTGGTTCAGCTGTGGGAAGAGATCCAAGACACCATTAGGAGAATCCCCTCACATTGTCAGGCACTCATAAAGGCACATGGAGGCCACACAAACTTTTTGACAAACATTTTGTCCAAATGGACTGACCTGTTACATCATTTTTTCACTTTATTTTTTGGTTGGCTTTTAGTTCAGCCCTCTATAGGTTGCTAATTTTGTCAAACAATGTAGGATCCTGTCTTCCACACATTACCCAGTCCATATCATTATAGATATCCAACATTATTTTTCCCCCCATTGAGATCTGGTGTATTTTCAAACCGCTCTTTTCTTTCTTTTTTCTTTCTTTCTTTTGAACAGTGTACATACTGAAGAGAACCAGTATAAGAGAAAAAACTGAACAATCCTTATAAGCAAGCACTTGGTGTGAGCTTGTAGAAAAAGTCTTTTTAAATATGAAGAAACTTCAAAAAACCAGGCTCACGAAGGGTGGCCTTGACTGGTTGGGGTGAGGGGAAAGCAAAGAGAGAAAGGCATAAAACGAAGACAACAGTAACCGCTGATCATTAACATGCAACTGTGGAATCCCAGATACCTGCAGAAAACCTGCAGAGGGGGTTAGCACAAAAAGAATTATCTACAGAACAGAGAAGAAACAAAGTTAATGACATGCAATGGTGGCATAAAAATTCTTGGAGAGTGAAAGCGAGGACTGGAGTTTAGTGCATCATGGGAAGTCCCCTAGTACCCTGAGCCGATGGCAGTATAACTGAGGGGTTATTCAGGGTCACCTATCCCATCTCTAATTATAAGCTTTACAAAGAAGAAAACTTTAAATATTATTCTTAAAAGTAGAAACACACGTCCTAAAACCAGACTGGGAGCTGGTTCAACAGCAGTTTAGCCTGATAGCCAAACACTGGCACCCACAAAACTCTGGAAACCACAAGCAAAGCTGAACTTTGACAAAAGTACTATACTGGGATAATATGGTGCCATGAGGTCTTTAAGATATAATGGAGTGTGATCACACAGTGCTATGTACGTGAGAAGAAGGAATTTAAAATATTGTTTGGCTGATATGGGAGAAATATGATCTCTCTTGATAAATCCCTTTGATTTCTGACATTATAAATGTGTGGGTGGACGGGGATTTGGATGCAGTTCCAACAATCTGACAAGCACTTTTACATAAGTGTAAAAGGGAAAAAAGAAAGATTTTCTACCTTCAAAAGAAAGACAAAATATCAGCTTTAAAAAATCTACCGAGCTTTTCACACCTACTTGCTGAGCTTTAGGCCAAGGCCACCTACCACTACCAACTTCAGACCTACAGAGAAAAGCATTGCTAAATGTTTTCTCCTAAGATATTGCAACTTGTCACCAGCAGGATCTATATTACCTACTAATATCCTATGCAAAGACATGTCCCCAGTGTCAGAGTCAATTCAAATTGATTGCCACAGAGGAGTGTATCTGCTGCAAGTAAATACAATTTTGGCATCTCAGAAGTGGAAAAACAAATTTACAAAGACCGCTTTCTTTTCAGGAAATGGCTGTCACTGTATTCTTTGTAGAAGAATTTATTTCAATCTGATTTGGAAAAAAACGATTTACTGTTGATTTACATTCATTGAAAGAAAAATTTCATTTGTGAACCAAATTGCATTACACAAGAAAGCCGTGCGTATACCTTTTTATACACATAATTCCGTTAATTTAACTTCTAATAATTCAGTTAAATTCAATTCAGGTTTATTTATATAGGAACAAACACAACAACAGCCACTTCAAGAAACCTCATACTGCAACAGAGAGACAGTTTTCAGAAGAAAACTCAAACAAGTAGATAACCCCTACCTCCAAGCACTTTTACCTCCCTTTTAACAGGAAGAAAACTCAGACAGGCCTCGGGAAGTAGCAGCCATCTGCCCCCAACTGGTTGTGGGGTGAGGGGAAAGAGACAAGAAAAAGGAGAGCCCAGGGAGACAACACAAAACACAAACTACGGGAGGGTGAAGACAAAGTTTGATTCAAAGTTTAAAACACCTGGGGAATGAAGAGAGGTGAGTGAATGCTCAGAGTATCACATGAAGTCCTAGAGCAGTCTTAATCTATAGCAGCATAACTAAAGGATGATTCAGAGTTATCTGATCTACCCTAACGATAAAACTGATCAAAAAGTAAAGTTTTGACTCTAATCTTTAAAGTCTCCAGGATGTCTGTCTCCCAAATCAAAACTGGGAGCTAGTTCAACAGGAAAGGGACCTGGTAGTTGGAGGTTCTACCTCCCATTCTATTTTTAGAAACTCTAAGAACCACAATTAAGCCTAAAGTCTGAGAGCAAAATTGTCACAGGCTGGGTCTCTGACCCAGTGCTCCGAGTACATTTTGTATTTGTCTCATTTTTGATTTGTGATTAGTTCATGTGTCATTCCTATTTAGCTTTTAGTTGAGGTTAAAGGCAGTCATTATTTATTGTTTCCTTGGTTTCTGTGTTTGGGTTCTTGTATCGTTCATCGCGTGTTAGGTCTGTTAAGCTTGTGTTGTCATGTCTAGTTTCAGTGTTTCCTGTTTTATTTTAAAGGAATCGTGTGTTCTTTGTTCATTGAATTTAGCTTCACTTCCCCTGTCCTGTCATTAGGCTTATGTCAGTCAGCTGTTCCCCCATGTGTTCCCACTTCCTCTAATCACCTACTGTGTATTTAAGTCTTCTGTTTTCAGTGAGTCATTGTCATATCGTTTGCTTTATTTCCAGGCCAAGAGGTTGTGTCACATTTTCTCATATCAGGTCCATGTTCCTGTTGTAGGTTTTTGTTTAATTTAGCTCACCCAGTGTAGTTTATTGTTATTCTTGCCTTTTGCCTTTTGTTTGCAGTTATTTTGCCAGCCTCAATAAACGGCTCGTTTTTGGTTATTCAAGTCACGTTTCACGTTTTGTTTCGTCTGTATTTGGGTCCACCTTTCACTCTACACACAGTCAGCCCCGCTGATTGTGACAAAAATGCTCAGTTGGAATAATATAGATCTTTCAGCTATGATAGGGCCTGATCATTCAAGACGTTGTTTGTAAAAGAAGGATCTTAAATTCAATTCTAGATTTAATTGGGAGCCAATAAAAACAGTCCAGTATTGGGGAAATATGATCTCTCTTTTTTTGTCGCTGTGCAGCATTGCGCAGATGAAAGAAAGCAGTCATAGGTATTTGTTTAATGTACACACTGAAGGACATATCCTGGTCAAAAGTAAGCCATCCATATTAAGTTTCTGGTTGGATGACATGTTACAATAACCTTGATTTTGTCTGAACTTATATGAAGTGTTATAACCTCAGGATAATGATGCTCAGAACATAACAGCCTTAATCAGGACGTTTAATGATGACTTTCTGAGACGTCAACAGTTAGCCACAACACACACAGGAACCTGTTTCCCACATAATATTCCGATGGGGAAAACCTCTGAAGGTTTCAGGGTACAGCGCCCACAACGCCTTCAACAAGAAGGAAATCACGGGCCATCCAGGCCCATAATGATCCATATAACACCGTCTAATTTGAGAAACAAACTTTTGTTAATTATAACTCAACGTAAGTCACTAAAAATATAACTGGTCTATCAGTAAAACCAGCCTCAGGTTTGTCTGCCCACCACATGACATTTTTGAACACACCGTTGTGTGTGTTTGTTTGGTTTGAGGGGGTGGATGTCATCGTCTTTCAGAGTGGAGTTGCTGTGGGTTAAAGTTTTGTCCACATGCTTGAATGTAGACCCATTTTTGCATGAAAATTACATGAATATCTATAAATAAAAATCCATATTTGCAATTAAATTATTTAAACCCACATCCTGCACCACATCAGCAGGTACACACACATAAACATGCAACCTACGCTCTTCACCACCTACGTCTCAATGCCAACTCTGAGTATTGGGCTGCTTTTGAGCTAGTTTTGATTAGCTATTGGCCTAGTTTTATAAAGCAGACCTGGCAACCCAGACATCCTGGTGCACATATTGTATGAATAAATTCAAACCTATCAGACACATACTGTACCCAGTAAAACACATGTACAAGCTTAGCTGGAAGCTGAGAAGTGATGATATAGGTGGAAGTGAGAGGTTATACAGAGCAGAATTTACCAGCAGGCTGATGATTAGCCCCACTATCACCCCTCTAACACATACACACACCTCACTATATCACTCCTACTTCCCCATCTGTAGCGAGAAAATGTCACACACACACATGTCACAGTATATTGTGTACCCATACACACACATTGCAATAGTAGGAAGAAAGTGCAAAGATGTAGACATAGATGAAAATATTAAAGACCTTGCATGTATGATGTGTTTTAATCTATTTTGTTATACATGCATTGTTTGCGTGAGTCTATTTTTAACCCAAATAGCTGGACCCACTTTCAGGCTCAAAATGCTACTGTCTCTGACAGTGAATTTATCACAAAACAAATAATAAGAGTAAAAAACATCTAGCAGAAGCCAAGCTGAAATTGGGTCAAATCATTTGATAGTGTGCAAGCTTGATTCATTATTTTAGGAAGGTGTTATTTCACAAAGAAGAAACATCTTGTTGATAGTTTCATATGTGGATACCAAAGAGCCTGAGCACTAAAAGCAGTGCTCCAATAAAACATTAATAATTTGTTGACATATGGAGAGGATTAGAGAATATATTACGCTTTCACGACACTATTCACAATAAGCTAATGTAGTCTGATACATGCCCGTACTGAAAGGTGGTAAATGTGTGTTTTGTTTCATATCCTGTCACATATATTCCAGCAATAAAAACACTGACAAATGAAGTGTAAAGCATTGATCATCTCTTTAGAGTGCAACACTCCTTTGGGAAACCTTGGGTCCTCACATGAATAAGGATGTTACTTCAGCACATAACCACCTATATTGTTGTAGATCAAGCGCACGTCAGTCTGGCGGAACACAACAAAACATCCCAAGGTGATGACTCTAAAGTTCCAAGATCCCAAACTAATTGAGTATCCAGGGGATGCTGAACAAGCTGAATCCACAGAGGCGCCAATATCTCCACCAACAGGGAACCACTGCCAGTGTACATCCTGTGGCGAGGAACTTCAGATGTTTTAATGGGTTAGAGGTGTTAGGTAGCTAATTTAAGTAGCTAATGGGAATTGACATCCTGGTCAACAACGCTGGCATCTTCAATGAGATAACACGGGAGAAAACATTTACTGTTTTCCAGTTAGTATAAAGAATTTTTTATTCTGGCTGTGTCCTTACACGGCAAGAACTCACTGTTTCAGTCAGCCAACGGAGAATCAAATGAAGACTATCTTGCTCTCAGTCTTACTGACCTCTCAATGAAACAATGCCTTCTGAGCAAATCTCATTAAAATAGATTGATTTACTTATGTGTATAATCAGAAACACAATCTCTTTTTTTAAAAATTTTTTTTTTTAACCTGTTATTGAAACAGTGCTGCAGGGGCTGGAGTCTATGCCAAGTGACGCTTCATACTCACAAATTAAACCATGACTAATTTAGGATCACCTGTCAGCCTAGCATGCATGTTTTTGTACTGTGGGAGGAAACCAAAGCACCCACATAACCACAGGGAGGACATGCAAACTCAAAAACAGGCTCCAGCTGACCAGCAGGAGTGACCAGCAGGTCACTGTCGCCTCACAGCAATCTTCCCACTGTGAGACGACAGCTGAATTTTTTGCACATTCTGAACCCTCAGCATATTTTAACCTTCTTTTCAACACAGTGTAATTACTGTGTGATCCTCAAGTGTGAAGTTTAACATAATTTCATTCAGTTTGTAGGGCTTTATTTAATGTACGTCTACACTGATGCGATTTCTCTATCTCTTGAACGATTATGGTAAATTAGTTTCTAACAAGTGCTAACCCACTCTGTTCCAACATATTAGTAGCATAATAAGACCACAAAGACACCCAGAGTTTTAAAACTGGAGACTTTAGGTTACCCATTTAACATGCTGAAACTAACTAACTGGTTTTCACATGGAATAATATTAAGTTATTACTCAATCTCTGTTATTAAAGTCCTCTGATGCTGCTGAGGAATTTCCATTGATAAAATGGATTAGCCTAACACTCCTTGTGACACATGTTCCAAAAGTTTTTGTTTGACATTGCATATGGCAGGCATTGAAACCTTTGCATAACTTGTATATAATGGTGGAAGTCTCATTGGTGTACAACTCTTTTCTAATTTAAGCTGCTGAAACGACTCTAATGAGCCCAGGTTGTCTGACATTCTCATCCTCCACCTACCTACATATTATTCATTAAACACATTATTAGCCAATTTACACTCACTGGCCAACTACACATTAACACAGTCCAATCAGCTAATCAACAAGGCAGTATTTACAACAACAACAACAACAACAACAACAACAACAACAACAACAACAACAACAACAACAACAACAACAACAACAACAACAACAACAACAACAACAACAACAACAACAACTTTATAAAGCGCTTTCAGACAAAGTGCTATAAAGCTATTTTAAAATAAAGAGATAAATAAATAAAAGTGTTACACAGCAATACAAGTTAAAAAAACATAAAAGTTAAAAACAATAACAATTTAAAAAAAAACCTAAAAGGCTAACTTAGCTTTAAAAACCTCCAGAGAGCCCTCATCTGGGACTCTCCTCAGCTCTTTCTGGGACAGTGGCGCGGCTGCCCCTCTGTTGGTCTTCCTTGGTCTCTTGTGTTCTGGGGGCCTCTGGATGTCTGGAGTTTTGATCTCCTCCATACCTGCTTCATGCCCTGGAGGACGGGGCTGTGGCCCCCCCCACACCCTCTAGCAGATTATTACATGAAGGAACCTTTTAAAAAACAAAAAAAACAAGCGCGTCCATGCTCACAGGTGTACACACGGGTGATCACACCCACAAACTACACCCTTTTTGGCTCCTACCTCAAAGCACACTGTGTTCTGTTGATCTTATGTGCTGCACAATAATGTTTAATATTTAGTATTTACTGTCATATTCCCATATATCATTGTGATGTTGTTTATTCTATTACTCTTGTTTTCTTCTGCTTGTTTACTTTTTTCTTTCTCAGCAGGTGATCCAGGTGATTGATATATGCATTTTTTTTTTAATTTTTTCCCTCTCATTCTGTTGGTTTTTGTCTTTTGCCCTTCTCCCCCGTCCCTCTTCTCAGCTGTTTCTCTTTCCCTCTTTCTTTCTCCCCTTCTTTCCCCCAGTCAAGTCTGTCCCGTATTCAGTAAGTGAAAATAAAATAAACAATAAAAGGTGAATCAAATGGACCATTACGGCAAGGCTGGGATGGTCAATTTGGTAAAGTAAATCCGTTGGGCATCTTTCTTTGCCTTTAGACAACAATTCTGATGGCAAAAGAACCAAACGGGACAGGCAAAAAAAAAAAAAAAAAAAAAACCTCCAGAGAGTATGCCTGCCTAATATCTTGAGGGAGGTTGTTCCCCAAAAATGGGGCACGAAAAGAAAAAGCACGCTCCCCAATATTTTTTTTTCTGGCTCTAGGAACTTTTAAAAGGCAAGAATCCTGTGATTTGAGAGCAAAACGCGTTGTTTTGCGGATTGCAACAGCACAAGAACTAAAACCAGACATTGACACGCTGACCAAAGGAAAACGATGTCAGACATCAAGCCAGAAAACACATAGGTAAGTAATTTTAAAAACCTATTTAAAATATAATAAAATGTATTTCAACCGAGTGCAATTTAATGATACTTACATGTTGTTTTGTGTTTGTTGTTTTCAGAACATGATCAATGGATAAGGTTGGTGGAGAGCGGATCCACTTGATGTGTTCAAGGACAGGCAGCATGTCATTTCGAACTCTTAGTTGTGAGCTGAGACAATGTTTATTTGTTATTTTGAGTTATATTATACTACTTTATGTGCAACAATGTTTTTGTTGTTTACAGGTTTATGAAGACAAATGTTTACTCCTGAAGGCTGTGGGCAGCCTTTGTTTTTGTAAAATTCTACATCTGTCACATGTTCTTTGTAGCTTTGTAGCTGTATGTTATTCTGACCCTCTCATTTGAGACCAAACAATTTTGATAAGTTATTATCATAACTTGTTTAAATATGTTTCTTTATTTACTTAAATAGTTTGATTGTTGAGCAGTGGAGTAATGTGGGTTTCTTAACTTGACAAATTAGATTAGATGTATGTTACAGTAACAGAACAACAAGCAAACACTTTTTAAATGCATAGTAATATTCGTAACTTGAATGAGTAATAAATACATTTGTCAATATGTTATGAAGTAGTTACATTTATTTTACATTATATTTGGTTGCATTGAATTACATTTATACTATTTTACAGTTACATCTGGCCCTCTGAGGACAACCATTACGCTCACGTGACCCTCAGTGAAAATGAGTTTGACACCCCTGATTTAAAGCCTTGTAGGTGAGCAGCAGGACCTTAAAATCTGCTCGAACCTGACAAGGTAGCCAATGAAGAGATTTCAATACAGGGGTAATGTGCTCAAATTTTCCAGTTTTAGTTAAAATGCGAGCAGCTGCATTTTGCACCATCTGTAAACTTCTAAAACTTTTCTTTGGTAGCCCAGAAAGGAGAACCACACACCCAAATTTTTAACCTTGTCGCTGCAATTTATGATATTTTCAAGATGAAATTTTGGGACAAGTATTGAAATTTTTGGGGTCCAGTGACCATCAATTGTGTCTTATCAGTATTAAGAAGCAGGAAATTATCCGATAACCAGCCCCTAATTGCAGATAGACACGATTCTAATTTAGACACTTCAGCACAATTCCCAATGGTTAATGAAACATATTGCTGCAGGTCGTCAGCGTAACAATGAAAAGCTACATTAAAATAATGTAAAAGAACACCAGGAGGCAGCAGATATGGAGAAAACGGCAATGGGCCAAGTACAGAGCCCTGAGGCACCCCATGCTCCACTGCACAGGTCTCGGAGAGATCATTTTTAAAACTAACAGTCTGAGAACACCAGGGAAGACCAGACAGATCTGGACCCTGGAAAGGCACAGGGTGTGTAAACAACAACAAAAGACAGAGGAAGAGAGACACTGTATACACTGAGGGGTCATAAGGGAGGTGGAAACACATGGGAACCCAGCAGGAACAAATTACACATAACGAGACAGGGGAAGCAAAACTAAACATAATGCACGCGGGACAAGAGAATGTCAGAATAAAACAGGAAACCGACAGAGACCAGCCACAGGAAAACATGGGAAGCACACGTTGACTAAATACAGGGAACAGTGGGAGGAGACAGAGACAAGACTAGGAAGACACACATTGAGGGCGAAATTGTGGGAGGAAAAGTGTTGTTTTTGTGCATGCACACGGAAAAAAAATCTAATTCTGTGTCCATGAATGCAAATCAATAGGTTAAATATTTTGACTACTTCAAGAACAGCTATGATGCTGTGTTGAATCCATGATGCTGCTGGCTGAGACACAAGTGAAAATTAAAAACCAGTTTTGCATCAATTCTAAGCTATATGTCAACAACAACCATCTGACTCTGGACATTGCATTTCTAAGGCTTACACCCACTCAGAGGTGTGACCAGTGTGGATCACAGCCTGCAACACGAATATAGCACAAGTGGTTTCCACACGATGGGATGGTATGCTAAAAGGTGTTGCTTTCCTTAATGATGTGGATGTGCGGCAGGTTTGAGTTCATCACAAGTGCGAATGAATCACAAACCATTTAAGGTCACATTTGATGTCACATACTGCTTTCTGATTACTCATGCTGTCTTCAAAACCCCAGAAAACTCTTGTAGACAACAACCATTTTGTATCTTCTCATCAAACACGTCAATTGAATCTTGTGTTGTCTCTGTGCTTGGGGAAACTGGTGGGCAATTAGATTGGGCCTCACAGAACTGAGAAATCTGTGTTGTCAGCTGTGTAACAGTAGAAATTAGCCAAGCTCAAACACAGACAGATAGTGATATATACTGACACAGAGCTGAGTATATTTAGTCAAGTATGAACACTTTTATTTGAACCAAGGTGTGCACAAGAGGAAAATATTGCTATGGGACTTGCTTCAAGAAAACTGCTGTACAAATTTCTGCACTCCACTTCAGATGTGGGTTTTCTGGAAGCCTAATAATGTGGTTAATTGAACATGTTACAGTGCTCTATATCATGTTTCATCGTGTGTTGCATAATTAGATTTAATACATAAACGGGGAATTTACATAATAAATCATCTACATCTATTAGTCAACAGATGGGGGGGGGGTGTTATTTGAGTGTAAAATTGATACCATCAATCACTAGTAGAGTGATATAAAAAGAAAACTTAGCAAATATGACGCAGTCGCTTTTTATGATGCATGCATTTGGCAAAAGCATTTACTTTGGAGCGTAAAATGGCACAGTCACAAAAATGCAACATTATTAAATGTAAGATTTCAAAAATTGGAGATGATCTTGTTTGTCTTCAGGAGAAATTCTTGTGGATGTAGAAAACACTGGATGGGCTGGATTTGGCAATGCAAGGATAATTAATTGCTATCGTTAAGCATTATATGTGCATTATCTCATACCAGCAGAATTCTCAGTTAAGCTTACTGTGTTTGAAAATGTTTGACCTGGGAAATATTAGATCAAGAATCAGAGGCAAAGGATTGTGTTATGTAAACTAAATAATTCAGCACACTCTGGACCCAACTGGTGCCTTGGATCAGACATCACACACATTTACTGTTCCCGGGTCCCAACTGACATGTCATCAGGGGGTGCTGAATTTCTAGCGATGGCTTGATAAGGCTTTCTGCTGAACTTAATGTAGTGAGAGTCCCAACTGCAGTGTCAGTGGGTTGTTGTTTTTTTTTACTTGAGTAATGAGGTATTATTAGCACAGTTTTTCTTGTTGAAAATACTGTAAACTAACCTCAGGGGGGCTGTGAAGAAACAGAAAATAAGGGAGGGAAACTCAAACAGGCTTAAAGCCAGAACCAATCAATTCTGAATTAGAAAGTGCAGACTTTGAGAACTAAGAAACAAGAGTGGTAAACAGCAGGTCAATGTCCAAGTTTGTGGCAGTTTGTTAAATACTTTATATGGAATGGTCAGTGAGCACTTCCATACACCAGATGCCTGTTTACATCAGATCATGTTAACTCACACTAGATATGTGTTGTATTTTCAGGCTATAATAAATGTATTAGTCAAGATGCAATTGGAAATTAACAACAAATGTACTTTACTGGTTAAAGGCTACAGAGTAATCTTAACAACATTTATGTATCAAACAATGGTCTTTCTATCATGAATAAATAGTTTTATTTTCCACATTAAAGCTGCTATGTTGTGAATGGTGTGGCTATATACATCTGGTTAGCCATGACATTTGCACAAATGGTAAATGGCCTGTATTTGTATAGCGCTTTACTAGTCCCTAAGGACCCCAAAGCGCTTTACACATCCAGTCATCCACCCATTCACACACACTGGTGATGGCAAGCTACATTGTAGCCACAGCCACCCTGGGGCGCACTGACAGAGGCGAGGCTGCCGGACACTGGCGCCACCGGGCCCTCTGACCACCACCAGTAGGCAACAGGTGAAGTGTCTTGCCCAAGGACACAACGATCGAGACTGTCGGAGCCGGGGCTCGAACTGGCAACCTTCCGATTACAAGGCGAACTCCCAACTCTAAGTCCTGAATCACTTAATATATCAAAGCAATTAGTATCTCAGAGGGACAACTCAGGTTCAGTGTTTTGGAAACAAAGTTAGGGAAGCAAGGCTGAGATGGTTTAGACATACAGTAAATAGACACATACTGGACAAAGTATGATGAATATGGATCTGCCAAGCAGGATGAAAAGAGGAAGACCACAGTGAAGGTTCATGCATATCATGAAGGAGGGCATGCACAGGGCTGTGACAGAGGAGGACACTGGGGATAGGCTGAGATGGAGGAAGATGATCCGCTGTGGCACCTCCTGAAGAGAGCAGCTGGAAGAAGAAAAAAATTAAAAATACCCTGTTGAGTTGTCTTGTCAGCAAAAGTTTACTTTTTCTGCTTGTCACTGAAATGAAGTGCATGTCCAGTATATTTCTTCGTGCAAAAGCTTTGGCCATTTAGAATTTTTTTTTTTAAATAGGAAGTCATCAGTGTAGTAGTATGAAACCCACAGCAGGGTTGCACTGGTGACACTTTATAAAAAATATAATACTGAATAAAATGTTGAAAGTGACCATTGGATAAAAAAGGACATTCAGTAGCAGGTCCAATAATTAAGGCTTCAGATACAAATAGTCACTAGTCAAGTCATTTTTATTTATTTAGTATTGGGGTGAGCAATTAATTTTTCCAAGGGGTAGATGAGAAACTGGGACTGTTTTGGACCACACCAATAAGTTGAACTCAATTCTGCTCAGTATGAATTTTATCTCTTTTTAAATTGCTATTGTCAAGAGTAGTTTTGACACCAGCATCGTGAAAAGGCCAATGCTTTTATAATTCTTTAATCAAAATTTCCCCAAAACAGCTCTGAACAAAATGTGTATGATTTTGCAAAAATTCTTTTAACTTTATACAAAGTGCTATTGTTATCGTGTTTGTAATTTAATTACTTAATCTGCAGTTTATGTTCTTTTTTCTTGTACAGTAATAGAAATCTAGTTTCTCTGGAGCTTGAACCAATGTAAAAAAAAAAAAAAAAGATCAGGTTACACTATCTGAGATGGAAATGCAACAGACAGCCACATCAACAGCAGATGTAAGCTCTGCCTTCCATTCTGCATTTGAGAGCTCCATGTCCAGGTCTTTTTTCTCACAAAACTCTTACATTTCTGATCTCAGGTCAAACACTATTTAGTACTTTGCCCAGGCTGATCTACCTGACATATTTGTGGCCTATGTCACCATGTTCAGTCTTGTGCTCTACCAAAAATACAACAAACTGAATGTGATTCGATGCACTTGCCATAATGAAGTGCTATTTTAGCTACATGTCCTCAATCCATCTTGAGATTGGCTTACTGTTTTTTCAGAATTCTGTGTAATAGCGCAAATCTTGTCTCGACTGCGCCATCCATGGATGCGTAAGACCAGGTAAAAACTCCTTGCTTTTGCAGCTTTGCTTGCAAGCCTTCAGTTATATGTTCATTTGCATCAGTCAAGTTCTTGAATTTCTCTGCATGTTTAGTCTTTAAAGTTAAATTCACCTTGTGTTCCTTGTATGTTGTTATCTGTGTGTCTTCCTCTTTTTTGTGTGCTTCTTAAGTCAGAAAATAATTTCCTCTGAAGAAGTGCTGCTTCAGTTCTTTCTTTGACCTTGTGATTTCCATTGAAAGTGAAGGAAGGGTGATTAGAAAGCAAGGTAGGAAATTTTTTGTGTTAGCCTGGTGAAGGCATGGCAAACTGTCCACGGTGTTCCTCGCCTTTTGCCCTATGTCAGCTTGGCTTGGCTATAGCTCTGCACAACCCTAAACTGAATAAGCTGTTAAAAAAATGGATTGATGGATTGAGATTATCTGTCCCACTTTTGCTTGTTTCACCTTTCTCTCATTAGTTTATTGCATTTATAACCCAACATTCCTTTTTTCACTCTGTCTGTTCACCCACCTGTTTGCTGGCCTGTGTTCTTTTCTAGTGTTCTTTCTAATGCCTGTTTAAGGATATCTTCTCATTTCTTCTGTGCAGAAATGTGTGTTTTGGGGGACTTCAAGGTTTTACTAGCTTCCGATTACAGCTTCTATTTTTTTTCTTTTTTACCCAACTATTACATCTTGGATTTGAATCCTTTTTTTTTTTATAAACCACATCAGTAAGAGCTCTGTTTTTCTGTTTGCCTTTGTAATGGTCCCTTGTTTTTCATTTTGTTAGACCAGCTAAGTGAGTTATGTCTTGTTTCATTTGCTTTTTTAAATTTTCTGTTTGACTGACCTCTTTTAAAGGCCCAGATATTTTGTATTTTTGTTTTTTGTTTTACCACAATTTGGGGGGGATAAAAACCATTTTTGATCAGTAAATCCTAACCCTTTAGCTGAACTATAAAGTTTAGAAAATACTATACTCCCACACCAAACCTTCCAAATAAATGCTGTTAACAAGTCCTGTGAAACAACAAAATTCTAAACAGCATTTTCCTTTTATCTAAAGATGTATTTTACATTGTACATGGATAGCATATGGTAAAATATAACACTGTGTAGTAGTTTTAATTTGTTAACTACAGTACTATTATTTACTATTTACCACTACTATTATTATTTTTAAGCATTATACACTTGCAAACAGGTTACACTGTAGATTTAAAACGGTAAAAAAATGAGATTTTGAGCGCTATCGGCAGCTGATGTACAGCTCATTTCTGTTTGCAAGGGGCTGAAGGCCGCTGAATAATTGAAACTGTGGATGTACAGCCACAGCACTGGGCTGGCTGTGATGGAGCCTGGCTGAACAAACCGAGAACAGCAGGAGCGTTTTAGCAGCCTGGCTGCCGCTCTGTGATGGCACCTCTAGTCTGGCAGGGACAGATCGCTGTGTAACAAGCCTCATTATAACACAACTCCTTCGCCACATCAAAGGCTTCCCTTTTTATACCAGGAGTGGGATCACAATCCTTGGGATATTTCAGCACCTATTCCGTCCCCAAACCTTCACATCTCCCTTTCTGGGAGCAGGAGGAGGCAAAGTCAAAGTTTTGGGTCAGTTTTAGATGGCTGCTGCTGAGTAGTGGTGGCGGTGCTGATTAATACTGAATTATGATAATGATCTGGAGGATGGGAAAAGGGCAGATGAGGCTTCTTATTATCTCCCCTGCTCAGGTGATGATAGATCCAGGTTCTGCTGTTCTCTGACATTGAAAAGGGACAGGGACTGACTTTTTCATTTTGTCAAGTCAGCAGGCCCCAAACCAGGATGATGCATTTTTTTTTTTTTGGGCCAATGCCATTGTCCGTTTTTTGGTCAGGGCATTCATGCTGGATTGTAAATATTTTAGGGAGGAGACTGTGACCTCGTTTCCACCTGATCTCCCCCAAACACACACTCACATATGAACCTCTCCTCTGTCCTGCATTACTCTAATTGGAGCTCAGGGTATGCAGGCGTTGCCAGACATTACATTGCCCTCTCTCTGTCTGTGTCTTTCCATGTCAAAGTCACTTTTCAGTCTGTCACATCTCCTTCTCTCTTTGTCTGACAGAGGCCTAACTGCTAGTTTTATTTAATGTTTTGCTTCATTCTTTTTGAGGATGTTGGGCTCTCTGGTGGATATCTTCTTACAGATAGAGACATTGACCTTTGAATTTAAAAGTCACTTAAAAAAAGTCTTCTGATTCTCCTTTTTCCTAAAAGTTAGAGGAAGTTCTTCCCTACTGAAGGTTAACCAGATGGAAAAGTATATATTATTTATTTCTACATTATTCTGGATGTTTCCTTGATCACTGATTCATGAAATTCTAAATCCAGTTCAACCATACACAATCAATACAAACTTTGCTGCATCTGCAGTCTCATATACTAACTGAACACACAATGTACAGTACAAAAGCAGCAGAAAATATGGTGGAAATGCAATGCTGTTTATTATATCTAATGACTGTTTTGCATAAGACAATGAGTCTTATTGGGCCAACCACTTTTTTACTTCACTTTTTTAAACCAGTCATAATTTTCATCCCTGCATATATTTCCATTTCACTGCAGTGGAGGCATTTATTTGTCCCAGTGATCCCAGGGGCAAGACTTGTTTTGGTTGTTGCACCTTATAGGGTCTCCCAAGGGAAAGTGGTACTGGGTGAGGAGCCATATAAAGAGCTATTCACAAAACCCAACTGAAGAAACAATCAAGAACTAGTTCAGCCTGCTTGGGATGTGGTTACCGGGCCCCACTCTGGAGCCAGGCCTTAGCCCATGGGGCCTGGTTGGACACAGCCTGGAGAGGTGACATTGGCCCTTTCTGTAGGCCCATCACCAGGAGGCTCTCCTCTCCCAGGTGTTACAATAAAGTTTAACATCGAGGCATCCATGAAAAACAGGATTTATGAAGTTTGATGCAGCTAGAAAGCAGGAAGTTAGCTTGCTAGTTTCCATTCTAACTGACTTATAATCGTGTGCTACTTGAGGCAGTGACTGAGAGCACCTCGTCGCTGGACTGTTGAGTAATGCTTGTCAGCGCTACTTTAGCCTAAGCCAAATCTGAGTACTCTTCGTGTTATTTCTCAGTGTGAATTCCTGATCTCTGTGTACAGATCTTTCGTGCCCCGTTTGGAAGTTTGGTCACCCAAGCCTGTTCATGAGTGTGGCAGTGAGAGTAGCATGTGTGAGAAAAGGACCTTTTTGAATGAATTGTGCTGTTCGTGTGGAGCTGTGCAAGAGAGGACATTTTCCTGATTCTTCCGTGGAACCCTGGGAACCTTGGACCCTTTCCCCCTCACCTGTATATAGTGCACCGGGAGTGTGTAAATAAAGTTCAGTTCTCTGTGATTTCAGTCTGCGCCTGAGTCCTCCCTGTTTTGCCGTGACAGACATTTGTGAATCCAGAAAAATAGGCAATGGCCATAATACTGAAGTTAAAAAATAAATGTGGGACATCTTTTTATGCAGTTTATTATTGTCAAAGACATGGTCAGTTTAGTCTGTGATAGTAAGGAAGCAAGGAAAGACATGAATCTCATTGTGTGTTAAACCTAAAAAAAAAACATGAGAAAAGATAATACTTGTTATACAACACTTTTGTTCAGATCTAATTTACTTGTCTAATCCACCAAGTTTATATCAAAGTCACTTTTTATTCTTTGACGTGTCTTCAGCTTTTTACAGGGAAGGATGAAAGAGGCTTCAGCAGAGAGGGATGTGATGACACCATAAAACTGTGATGTGTGTTTAAGATTTAAAGAAATGGAAATGTTTAAGTGACTGAACTAAATAAAAAATAAAATTAATGGCTAAAACTACAAAAACAATGTGAACCTTTTTTTAATGATCAAGAGGATCCCGTACCACTGTCTCACTCTTTCATTGCCTCACACTCTTTCCAGATCAAAGTAGTTGCTGTAGTCATTTCAGTGCTATTTAATGAACATATTTCCAGTCCACCCACATGCTTATTCAGAGCCGCCCACATCAAAGAACTTAGGAAGAACCTTGACTGTTGCTGTGATGAAGACGCGGCCTACCGCTCCATTATTCCTCCTCTGCCCCGGGCATCGGTTACAGAGCCTCGAAGTTCCTCTGCTGAATGTCCTCCCTCTCAACAAGGAAAGGCTGCGATAAGGAAGCAGCGTGAAGATTTTTCAGTGGCTCAGCAAACAGAAAATAAAAATAAGACATTGTAAACTTGGGCTGTTATCATTGTGTTTGCTTCATGTCCCTATCAGCAGCAAGGACAAGGACGTGCACATTATGCATAAATTTAAAGCCAATGTCAAATATGTAAACATCCTCAAATTGAATGTGGCTAACAACATTCTTTACCTGTGTTTTGTAGTCCAAGTAATGACTTTTTTTTATTTTTGCAGAGCAGATGCAAAGAGACAGCAAACTGGAGAAGAACTAAATAGTTTGCATGAAAATGAATGCCCATGGCTTCACAAAGTAAAGGCTTGGGGTGAAATAAATAAAAAATATATGTTATCTTCCAACATAACTCATGGAAAATACCCAATAATAGGTAAATGTCCTACATTAAACAATCTACTTGAGTAAATCCAATCACCTGTCAGGTGATCCAATCACCTGTCAAATTAATTAATTAAAAAATATATATATACATAATATTACACACACACACACACACACACACACACACACACACACACACACACACTCATAAAAATCAAAGGCGTAAACGTCAGAGACATGACCTGATGTCACATCAAGGTGCTTCTTCAATGACACCTGGATGTGATAAAGGTTAATTCTGTATAATGCAAGAATTGTTTTCAATTATCACTTTATTGATTAGAATGAAACAAAATAATAATAATAATGGATTGGATTTATATAGCGCTTTTCAAGGCACCCAAAGCGCTTTACAATGCCACTATTCATTCACACACACACACTGGTGGAGGCAAGCTACAGTTGTAGCCACAGCTGCCCTGGGGCAGACTGACAGAAGCGAGGCTGCCATATCGGCCAGCACCAGTAGGCGGTCGTTGTGTTCTTGTCTTGCCCAAGGACACAACGACCAGGACAGAGAGCCCGGAGATCGAACCGGCAACCTTCCGGTTACAGATGCGCTTCCCAACCCCCTGAGCCACGGTCGCCCACAAAATAAACAAAACATTGTCGAGGAAAGTCGAGGAAAACCAGACAAACCTCAGAGATGATTCAAACGCAAGATTTACTTTGGGGTCCATACTGACCTGACTAACCAGTTGCATCACAGGAATAATGACACTAATGTGATCTCAAATTCAGGCTCACGTATGTCCAGAGACGTTCAGGGTTGAAATACATATGTGAAAATGGCTTACATTCACATAACACTACTGGGAACTGGCACTAGGAGTCTCCTTTCAGCATACTTTCTTTGATTAACCCGTTACTTTTTTCTATGGCACTTCTATTGATACAAACAAACTGTTGCTTACCTTCAATGATAAACATAATTTAAAAAAACACATTTGTTGCAAATCTGGGTCTTATCCATCTGACCCAAAAAAATTCCAAACTTACCTTGGTACTAACAATTGTAATTGTGCTGACTTTTGTTTTATGATCATGTAGTACTGTTCCATTATATACATGTCTTTGAGACAAAGATTTGTACATCCAACACATAGCGTGCTGGCTTCTGTGCTGCTTTGTAATGTTGCTGTGGACATGATGGCTGTCAGAATTGTCATCAGCAGAGCTCAGGACTTTAAGTGAGGAGGTGGTGGGAAACTCGCACGTTCCTGAGGAATCTGTCATACTTAGCACCGATTTCAGAAATAGCAGTCATACACTGTCTGACTAAGGTGCCGAAGGGGCAGATGGCTTTTCCCATGAATCACCTTTCCAAGATGTTGCCACCAGATGGTCCAGTGGCACTCCAAAAAAATTTGAAAAATTCAAAGGAAATGGTGAGTCTGACCCATTATAAATCTTATGAATTAACAAGAATTATATTTTCACATCTCTCTGTCTTCCTTTTGTTGAACATCTTCTTGGAATCTAGAACAACAATACATTGACATTAAAAGTTCAAAGCCTAAGATCAAACATCACACAGGGAAGTCAAAGATGGTGTGCTCATGTATGGGACACAGTTTTCCTTAAATTAAACTTTTAGTAACTATTTCTGCACACTTTGGGGCAGGACAGTATGATAAATGAATAGACTACTGTATATAAAAGAAGGACGTAGCTAGAATTACCTTAAACCTGCATTCATTCTAATGGCCAGTGGAGGGCAGCTTTAATTGCTTTCCAATTATTTTAATAATCAGTTGGTGTATGAAACCAGTAAACACTTTTCTGGTGATGTCATGGTCTGAGTTACTAATTTGAAAAGTTAAGTCCTTAACGACCTATTTTGTTTTTTAAATTATTGTCCTATGATGACTAAATACATCGTACAGTGTTAATTTGGTTCCAAACCCTCCCTTGCTTGTGACATCACTGTCTAGACAATTTAGAAATGTTTAGAAAAGTTGACATTGCTAATGAACACTACTCTTACTGTTAGTTACTACAAGAGTAAGTGTGAGATTTAAAAAGATATTTAAACAAGGGTTCATTTTTGGCATAGTTTTTAAAATACATTTAAGCATATGAAATATGATTGACAGCGGGGTTTAGGTTACAAAAGTTTTTGATCACTTTTTCTGCTTATAATATTCATATTATATATTGTATATAATAGAAGCCATATTCCAGCACTTATTTTTCCTTACCTGCACAACTCAATCTCACTGCAATAGTGTTTCCTCTGAGGCTGGGAGTTGCTTATTTCCAAAAGGTTTTTTTTGCAAAGAGGTGCCACCAGTGTTACAGATATTTTTGTTCAGATATTTAAATTATTTTCTCTGAACTTTAGGAGCACAACAATAAAAACACGTTTGGGACAAACTTTTTCATGGCAGACATTAAAGGCCAATGACTTTTATTGTCTGCAGTAGTGTCCTGTTGTCCATCTTTGCTGACTGAAAGATATTTTTCACTCCTACAGATTCCACTTAGTGCAGATATACACACATTGATAAAAGCACATTCAGCTTGTCCCAGAACATTGTTTATTTTCATCTTGATGTATCCTATGGGAATCGTTTCATCACTCATCCAAGTGAGTTCTTCAGTCTCAGCTGCCTGCAGCTTTCACTAACCTTATAAACAGTACATTTGCATAATGACCAAAACAAGCACCATTGTCTAACATGGGTTGCAAGCTCAGTTTCATGATTATTAATATGCAAATTGTCAGGAACATTGATCAATTGGCATGAGTACCATTCCCAGACAGCAATCACTGCAATCACAAGGTTGTAAGAGGGTGAACGGTGTACTCTGAAGCCCCCTTCTTGGTTCAGAGATGGTCATTCTTGTGTCAAATAAATTGGTTCCTTGTGTCCTGACAATAGCCAGTGTTCTTCCCTGTCCAGGATGTGTACGTTCCCATCATTGAAAGAGTAGCCACTGGCCTGTAGGTGTAGGTGTAGACTGTGGAGTTTTAGTTCTTCTGGGTAGTGGTATCTGCTTTGTCACAGGTTGTTTGGTTTCCCTGATGATTCATGGCATTCCTCTTGGCACTGTCCTGGATGATTCTTTAGGCCTGATGTTCAGCTGGGATAATCACATTTACTCAGGGCCTTTTTGATGTGGTGTTCATCTGTGATGCCTTCATTCACCCTCAACAGCTAGTGGCAGATGGCCACTCCTCCCTGAGCCTGGTTCTGATGAAGGTTTCCTTCTGTCAAAAGGGAGCTCTGTCGCCCAGTGCTTGCTCATAGGGGGTCATGTGATAGCTATGGCCTTCTATGTGTTATTGTAGGGTCTTTACTTTACAATATAAAAAGCACCTGGAGGCAGCTTGTTGTGATTTCACACTATATAAATAAAATTGAATTGAATTATTATGGTGCTAGTTTCAGTCATTATGTAAATTTTCTTTTTTTCAAAGCAAGAACCACCATAGCGCTATATTTTATTTATATAGCGCCAAATCACAACAAAAGTTGCCTCAAGGCGCTTCATAGATACAGAGAAAAACCCAACAATCATATGACCCCCTATGAGCAAGCACTTTGGCGACAGTGGGAAGGAAAAACTCCCTTTTAACAGGAAGAAACCTCCGGCAGAACCAGCTCAGGGAGAGGCGGGGCCATCTGCTGCGAGTGGTTGGGGTGAGAGAAGGAAGACAGGATAAAAGACATGCTGTGGAAGAGAGACAGAGGTTAATAACAGATATGATTCAATGCAGAAAGGTCTATTAACACATAGTGAGTGAGAAAGGTGACTGCAAAGGAAAAACTCAATGCATCATGGGAATCCCCCGGCAGCCTACGTCTATTGCAGCATAACTAAGGGAGGATTCAAGATCACCTGGTCCAGCCCTAACTATATGCTTTAGCAAAAAGGAAAATTTTAAGCCTAATCTTGAAAGTAGAGATAGTGTCTGTCTCCCGAATCCAAACCAGAAGCTGGTTCCACAGAAAAGGGGCCTGAAAACTGAAGGCTCTGCCTCCCATTCTACTTTTAAATACTCTAGGAACAACAAGTAGGCCTGCTCTCGCACTGACATCACACATGGGCACCATCTTTGCCTGTAATTGCACAGTTTGGTATCCTTTGAATTTGTTTTTACAATTCTCACTTCATGTGAGTCTATGTTCTGCCTGGTGAGTGTGGCATGTCTTCTCACCAGCTCACAGCTCTTCTTCTCACTCAAAACTCCTCATCTTCAGGTCCCAAAGTGCTACTACATAAGAAGATGAGACTGATTAGACGATACGTAGTGACTGTTCCACACTGCCTGCCTTATTACTTACCCTGAACGGCACGGCCCCCATCTCCTTCCACATTTGAGCCACGTAGGACACCCTGTCCCCCACATACTGCTTAAAAGGTTGGAGGAAAGCTCAGACTGAAGAAGTCACTTGGATGAGTGACAAAACATTTCTCCCACTGAAAATGCTATGTCCAGATAAACAACATGAAATGCATCAAGCCCCTGCAACTGCACATTGTTCACTGAGTTGAACTAAGCATGCAGAGCAGAAGTGTGGGAGAATTCGGGAAGCCTGAAACTATGTTAGTGTTCCCAGCAAGAATATCTGGTATGGAATGTTGATTTTGACAGAGGATATTGGCTTAGTTTGAAAAAGTCGAGTTTAATATAAGATTTAATCAAGGAACTTTTACGTTTCCATTTTTTATTACTTTGGGACACAGAGCGTTGAGCACAGTGATATTTGCAGTAGAAATTAAATTGCTTAATTTCTGGGAGGCTAGGGTGTTTTATGATTGCAGAAAATGTATATTAACCTGATATGTATGTATATTTTGATTTAGTAACTGTTTTTTTTTAATCAAAATGAAATCATATGTGTTCATAAAAGGCTCAGTTAAGCTCAAAATAAATGTAAGAAAATAACTTTGTTTTGGCTTGTTAAAAATGTAAAAGATTTAGTCTCATAATGCAAGTGTATTTGAAATAGTAGCTATGACCCTGAATATGTAAATACAGTAGTGTTTAATGTTGCATGTGGCATTATACAGAATATTAATATTAATGAACTTATTCACCTTGGTGTATGCAGCCCTTGCTGTCAGCAAACACTGGCTGGCCAAAAGCATGCTATAGGAAACACACAAACGTACCAAGATCCTTCATCTCTGTTGATACATTTTTCAAGATGTACAGTGAAGCCTCAGTTGGAAGTTATTGCAACAACCCAGTCTAGTACTGTATACTGTAAATCTTCCCTGAGGCCCTCAAGGAAGTCTGTAATGTATTATCATGGATCATGTTATGGTCCAGAGGCTGGTATGTGTGGCTTTTATATGACTGCATTTTAACACAGCACAGGAAGAGGTTGCGGATATTCAGCTTAAATGTTGTGGTGAATGCCAGGTTGTATACTGTAAAACGGCTGTAGGCAAAACAATTAATCTCCTTCAGAAATGCTGAGCGGGCCGAGGAAAAGAGGTGCGGGTGACCAGTAGTAGGAGGCATTGGGGTAGAGCTCTCATTTCCTGAGAGCAATCAGCTCAGCTCAATATCCCTCACCACTTCAAGGCACTTCAGCCCACTGCAGTGATGCTGCCTTAAACCTGCCAAGCTCTAGTACATCCACTCTTCATACCTAATGATACCTTAATAAGGGTTTATTGGAAGAAAAAACAGCATTGTACCGAAACAGCAGATTTACTTTGCTTCCTCTTAGATTTTGTTACATTTAATTTCTTCAGTTGGAAATTGATCAGGTCCAGATCAGATTCAGTGACAAGTCTCTTTTAATTTAAGCTGGAACTTCTTAATGTTGGGATTTTTCCTCCCACTTCACATCTCAGAGGAACAGCATAATGAAACAAGTAGCTGCACCCAGAACATGTGAAACTGCACTGTGTACCTGAGCAGCAGTGAAATCTCATTTTAAAACTTGAAAGTTGACACTAGTTTTACACAATTCAGGAATCAAACCTATTCTCCGATTGCATGACATAACAGCTATAATGTTTTCAGCAAACTGAGAAGAAAGAAAGAAAAATGTGTGTTCTAACTTATTTAATGTTATGTGAGTGGTAGCCATAATGAGAGCACATCAAATTCTCCTAATACAGAAGAAATGTGCTTTTCCTTTATTGCCTCCTGTAGCGTAGGATACACATATGAAAGGAAAGGAGATTAAACCTTTTATCTGTCAATGATTTACGAAAAGAAATGATCAAAAATGACTAACAAGGGACACAGATCATCAGGTAAATTACTTCTGAGATTTCCATTTTATGCCATAGCTTGCTAATATTGGGCCTTCAACTGTACGTTAAACCCACAGGCAAAATGTGAAAGTAATGTTTCTTGTGTGAAATCAGCTCATTATGAAATTATTGTTGTTAGAACTTTGTAATGTGGATTTTGAAAAGTGCTCTATAAACAAAAACAATGCTATGTTGAAATGATCTCAACGCATTACAGATATGCCCTCATTTTGAGGATATTGCCAGCCCTTAGGATTATCATTATTTAATTTTACGCCATTTACAGATTTTGAAAGACTGAATAAATGAAACGTTGAACTTTATAATGTCTTCCGTAGGAGGAGACAATATCAGTAGACAGCGGGGTGAGCAGCATTTTTAAATCCAGTCAATTCAATTCAATTCAATTTTATTTATATAGCGCCAAATCACAACAAAAGTCGCCTCAAGGCGCTTCATAGATACAGAGAAAAACCCAACAATCATATGACCCCTTATGAGCAAGCACTTTGGCGACAGTGGGAAGGAAAAACTCCCTTTTAACAGGAAGAAACCTCCGCCAGAACCAGGCTCAGGGAGGGGCGGGGCCATCTGCTGCGACCGGTTGGGGTGAGAGAAGGAAGACAGGATAAAAGACATGCTGTGGAAGAGAGACAGAGGTTAATAACAGATATGATTCAATGCAGAGAGGTCTATTAACACATAGTGAGTGAGAAAGGTGACTGGAAAAAATTAATTTTACCTTTTTGATCCTGGTAAGATACAGTGCTTTTTATAGTGAGTTTTCTAACAGGAAAGGAGTTTTGGAAAAGCCATGACTGTTCACCAGTTGTTTGGCTTGCTCATCTTTCATAAGTTTCACTTACCTTGTGTGTCTCTGTTGGCTCTGTGATTTTTTCCCTCATGAGTTTCACTTATGCTCAATTAGTTCTGTGTATGTATATCCATGCTTTTCTCCTTTGTCTCAGTTGTTTTTCATTTGTCAACACCTCCCTGCTTACATATTTGTGACATCAGGCTTATTGTTTAGAATGTAGCTTTTATTCTTTCCTTAACCAACATTACCTTTTTCCCCTGTTTGGATTTTTGTTTTCGCCTTATTGTTCTGCAAAGTTTAGTTGAACACATGCTTAGTATGATACACAAAGACTTATTTGTTGTAGGTTAATATTCTATATTTCATGTTCTCAGCTAAAGAACAGCATATCACAAAACAAAACAGGCCATAAAAGCTTTTCGAAGTCTATTTATCACTGTATCAAAAATCTGCAAAAACCTTAACCTCCTAGGACCTGGCGTCCACATATGTGGACATCACATTTTGGGACGTCTAGACCAAAATACTTAATTTTTCTCTACAAGGGCCTGATATGCACTTACAAGGACATTATGCTGCCACTGTTCTATCAAAATGTGAAACAAATGTCCTCATATATGGATCTCATTTTTCTCAAAAACAAAAATTAGGTAAAAAAAATATCTGGTAATTCTTTGTTTTTACATTCTTTAGGTCCCAATCAACCCAAATAGCAAAGAAAAATTAAAAATGCATGCCATGAAAGATCGGGTCTTAGGAGGTTAAGACCCGAACTCAAATTTATAACGTCTGATTTCGTGTTCAGAGTAGTATGCTGAAATGTACACTCACCGACCACTTTGTTAGGTACATCTGATCAACTGTTTGTTATTGCAAATATCTAATCAACCAATCACATGGCAGCAACTCAGTGCATTTAGGCAAGTAGACGTGATCAAGATAACCTGCCGAAGTTTAAACTGAGCATCAGAATGAGGAAGAAAGGTAAGTATTTAAGTGACTATGAACATGGCATGGCTGTTGCCACACGTGAGTGAAAATGTGAGTCTTTTAGAAATTGCTAATCTACTGGGATTTTGCCGAACAACTATCTAGAGAGTTTACAGAAAATGGTCAGAAAAACGGAAAATATTCAGTGAGCGTCAGTTTTCTGGGGGAAAATGCCTTGTTGATACCAGAGGTCAAAGGAGAATGGCCAGACTGCTTCATGCTGATAGGAAGGCAGAGAAACTCAACCACTTGTTCCAAACTGAGGCATGCAGGGAAAGCATCTCTAAATGCACAACATGTTAAACCTTAAAGCAGGTGGGTTACAGCAGCAAATGACCATTCCTGTCAGCTACGTGCAGGAAACTGAAGCGATTTGCACAAAACTAAAAAGCAGAAGGCTAGAAAACTGGGAGATTTGTGTCATGGCTGTACAACTGACAATTTCACAGAAACTGTGAGGAGCAAATCTGCAGCAACCTTGAATCTATGCCGCAAAAACTACGGCAGCTCTGAAGGCAAAAAAAAGCTCTGAAGGTTCAGCCCAGTACTCGCAAAGTGTAATTTGAATGTGAAGGGGCTCTAACATGTGTTAAAGCACCTCTTCTCTCACAAACGTGTGGCTTCCATGAAACACAGACTTGCAGCTTTTTGGATATTCAAACCGTTCCAGCCTTGACACAAACGCCCTTCGTGAGCAGTGAAATCCTTTGAGCTGGATATTAGCAACCGAGCTGATAACATCCATTTACATAGTCACCCTGACCCAAGTAATGACATTTACAAAAAGCCAAGCCCTCTGTCCCCACACTTATCAGGCATGTATTAAAGTATTTTCCAAGTGCTTTGCTATGATGGAGCAAATTGAAGTTGTGAGATCCGTATGTGTGAGTCAGCAGTGCTGCATGCACTTTAGCCCAAGCCAGTCCTACAGAGTTGGCTGCCATACAATCCCTTCTAATATAATAGAAACCAATTAACTGAGTGGGTGGCTTTACCCAAATCTTGATTTAAAATGGAGCTTTATTAAAAAGAGTTACAATGTGGCAGCATGCTTAACCTGACTGGTGGCAGAGATATGATAAGGAATGTAATCCCTGAGGCGAGAGCTGATTAGCTTATCCAGTCAGAGTCACAGCTAGTGCAGAATGAAAATGGCTACCGTCTTGGGAAAAAAATCTGTTATTTAAAGTCTTGACAAAAAATAATTTTGTGCTTTCATGGACAGAGAGTAAGACAGATGTGAACTGAATGATAATTCATTACTAATTCCTTATTGCCTAAAGTAATTTTACCTGGCTTCTCTTCTCAAAGCACAGCAGATTTGAGCCTGCAAATATGCAATCAACGTCACTTATTTAATCTTCTATGGTTTCCGGGTTTAGGAAGAGAGCATCGCCACTGTGGCTCGACCTACAGCAGACTGGGCTCCACTGAGACTGCTTTCTGAGTTTGATTGGATGGGATGTTAATGGCATTATAATGATGTGTCAATGAGACAGTGATACATCACTGCGATCAAAGTATTGAAAGAACAACACTAATACAAAACATTTTCTTTGTTTCTGTCTTTCTTTGCATGACTGGGAGCTAGTCACGTGATATTTAATAACATATTTGTTGGTATAAAAACAGGCAGTTGCTGCTCACAAAAAGTGAGCTTGTATGCTATCCTTGACAGAGCCCTTCAATGTCAGTCAAACTGTGAATGTAAAATGTAGTGTAAATGGACCCGTGGTAGCAATCTCCAGCTGGCTTGTTTGACTTGGCTGGCCAGCGCTGTGTGTTGTAGGTTCAGCCATCTTTTACTCCTGCAGGTTTCCTGTTTGCCTGCTCCTTGTCAGTGTTTATCTATGGATTACACCTTGTCTGCTTGTCTGCATGTCGCACTCCAATTGCTGCCTCATCTTCTTGCTGAACAAGCATCTCTCTTGGATGGGCACTGCAGTGCAAATGAGGAAACAGCATCTTTTTACACACAGGAGGCTTTATGGGAAAGGTGTTTTGGATTTAGTCCTTGTTTGTCTTTTTTCTAAAAATATAATTATGTTTGCTGAAATTGGCAGTAATATGTTAAACCTCTGCTTTCAAGCTGGAAATTAAAATGTGTGTGGTGGAAATGTGCATGTTCCATTTGCTGTAGTGTATAGATTTCTCTGCTCTAACCTCTGCTACCAACCCAGTGTTTGAGAAATGCCTTTCTGTATGTTAGATAACTCTATATTTTCCTTTACAGCTTCCCTACTTTAACCATTTATTTTGAATACATATGCCAAACTGTAATTGTGGTTTAATTCCAATTAACATGCGACTATAACAGAAATAGTTTCAACATAATTTTACTCCATGTAGTTTGATCCAGTACAGATCAGACTACAACTGGCTACTGTCAACTGTCCACCTTTTGAAAATATAGTAAACCAAAAGTTGTTCATGCCCATGAAATTCTGCAACACGCACAAAAATCATATAAGCTGTTTTTGCTTAGATCAGTGTTTCCCAACCTTCTAGAGCCACGGCACATATTTCACATTAGAAAATCACACTGCACACCACCAAACAAAAATGTCACAAAAAGCATATTGCTCATTTTCCCCATGCACCAGGTATAGCAGAATTGGTCCCCAGTATACCTTTTTTGCTTTCTTCTGACCACTACTCATGCTAGGGCCTTCATCTGGGTGAGAATTTTCTCCTAGACTCAGGTCAGACTGACTATTTTTTCTTTTCAAATATTTATCTGTTGCTATCATGCGCTGCGTTGTCTCACTCACAGCATGGCTATTATGTAATTTCGTCTTTGTCTTCTTCTGTTTTACTGGCAGTTGGCAACCCATTCCATTAGAGCAGGTAGTTGTACTGCCCTCTGGTGGAAGAGAATGTAATTTTCTGCCCGGTTCGCTTAGCGTACTAATCAGGTGGAACCAGATAATCTTCCACGGCACACCTGATCATTTCTCACAGCACACACAGTGGTTAAAATACAAAATCGGAGTAACTGTATCCAATACATCAATAGCACTTATAGCTCAATTGCCAAGCCAGCATACTATCTAATATACTAATGTTTGGTCGTTATCAGTGTTGGGCAAGTTACTTTGAAAAAGTAATTAATTATAGTTACTAGTTACTTCTTCAAAAAAGTAACTGAGTTAGTAACTGAGTTACAAAATTCTAAAAGTAATTAATTACTTGAAAAGTAACTATTGCATTACTTTAAAGAAAATGTTTAACCCTCTGGGGTCCAGGGTATAATTGGCCATTTTTAACTACTTTTGATTTTCCCTCCACATTTTACCTTTAAAGACTATTTACTTTGCCTTGTTTGGTATCATTCTTTTCAGCACAACCTCACATGTCTGAATTTACAGTTATGTTTTCATTTTTACATACTGTATAACACAATTGATCTAAAATCAGACAAAAAACATTAAATCTGAGTAGGTTATTATATTTTTTACTGTAACAACCACAAACATGTTTATTGAATCGTATTTCATAACTTTAAATGCAAATATAAATTGTCAATTTTAAAATTATTTGCACAAGTTTTGCAAACAACAAAGTTATTTGCAGCCATTTAACTTTTACCCTTTTTTAAATAACCATTTCAAACTATTTATGGAACAATCAGCTGTTCTGCATCCAATAAGATGCTACACAAATTATTTGTGCCACTCCAAAAAAAAAAAAAAAAAAAAAAAAATTCTGTCCACTATAAAGGAGAACTTCACAGCCTGATACCTGCAGGTCTGACAGCAGCAGGTGTATCACTCCTGTTCTCTACCTGGAGACAGCAGTCGCCCCATTGTTCTGACACACAACACAAAGCTATCCACAACACTACACACGAACCACACAAGACAACACATTAACTACACACTCCAAACACGCGTCACAAATCTCTCACATCTCAAAACTCTCTCTCTCTTTCTGCTCTCTCTCTCTCTTTCGCCATCACTCCTAAAACTCCCCCATTTTCCTAGACAACCAAATGTCATTTTGCCATCTCATTTTTTGATTGGTCGACATGGTACATTTTTCCACCAACACCAAAGGGCTGGTTTTTTTTATTTTGTATTGTTTTTTCATTTTGGTCATAGGCAGAGAGTGCTTCCTACCGCTGTCCTTAGACGTTAATAGTGACGAAACTATTGAGGAAAAAACACCCGTATATATTGTTTATCATGACTCTGGCCTATCAGCACAATTTAAAAACTGGTATTTATCACCTTGTTGCTTTGTCATCTTAAAGTGGTCATGTGATTGGCTTGCCACGACTGTTCCTCAGTCAACAGCAGCACTCCTGCGATTGTTTTGTCCCCTTAGCTCCAGGTTTTGTGCCAAAAAGTGATCGTCTGCGCGCGCAGCTGCTTAAAGCTGTAGCGCCCAGATTACTTACAGCTACTTCCATGCAACTAATATAAGATGTGGTAAGCTGAACACAGCTTCAACCGTCTGTTTGTTGAAAAATAGTAACGCGAGCGTACCGCATGTTCTTGTTAGTAACGGTAACGTTGTAACAATAGAAATAGTAATTAGTTAGATTAATTGTTACTGAAAAAAGTAACAATTAGTAACGCCGTTATTCCCATCACTGGTTGTTATACATTTCACTTTACTTGTTCAGTTTTTTACATGTACACATCTCTTACCAGTTTGTGGTCCATCCCAATAGTGTGAAAGAAAAGTAACAACATTTAAAATTTCAAAGGATATATTACAACATTTTCTCCTTCTATTGTGCTGAATATGTTTATTATTTAATATTATTTTAGCTAATTAGGCCTGCTGTGGGTTGTTGTGAGGGTATGTTGTTGCTCTCGCTCTGTCTCAGGTTCTTCTTCTTCTGTTTGTTTGTGTGCTGATGACTCCAATCAGCAATCAGCATTAGGGCTTGATAAGATGAGGGAGACGCCATTATCTGGCCAGGACACCATTATCTTAGCTGGATTTGATCTGATACTGTATATATAACATGCCCTTATTTTAACCAGCATGCATTTTTTTCTGTTGTTTATGGGAGGGGGGGGTTGGCGCAGGGGGAGTCAGTTGTTGGTTCTGTTGGTTCTACCTCCCCACCTCCCGTTTCTCCTGAGATCACTTCCATTGCTGCTTATCCTAATCACCTGGGTTCTTACAATGAAGCATGTTCAGCATACACAGTATATCTTCATTATCTGGGTTTTCTTACCTTAACCTTTGCAATCAGGCTAAGCAGGCACACAGAAGAGGTTATCCACTAGGTAAGTCAAACTAGTGGGTTCATGTATAAGACATGGTGTTGGTAGCAAATAACAAATTGTTAACATGGACAGTTGTTAGCCATGTTAGGTCCAAAATACAAGTCCACAGAACAGAGTTGCAGCTGCATGTGTGCGTGTGTGTGTGTGTGTGTGTGTGTGTGTGTGTGTGGTGGAGTCTGTGTGATGGAAAAAGTGCTGTATGTAGTATTAAAAAGTAAGTATGAATATGTTGTGTGTTGTGTGTACATTAAGTTGTTAGTAATTCTCTGAAGGAAAATATACATATGAAATTGATTTAAAGCCAGGGTGAAAAGCTGGGAAAAGATGCTACCTGTGTCACTTAACAGCCTTATCAATCTCACAACCCTGCCATTCAAGCACAAGAAGATCTGACTATATTTACATTATTGTGTTGCTTAAATGCAATCCTATGGCATGCTATACAATGTTAGCATTTCACAGATGCAAGCTTGTGGTGATTCACAGTGCAAGCCTTTGAATTTTACAACTGTCAGTGTTATGCCAAGCTAACTCTCAGTTAGCTCTGTGTCATTTATTAATTTGTCAGTGCCACTGTTTGCATGTAAATGTTGTTTTTATTATTATTTCCATTTTTGTGCCAGAGGGAATTGGCTCACAAAGAAATAAATAGAAAACAACCCCATTAATAAATGAGATAAATAAACATAGCATTAACCATGAATGTAAATTTTGCTATGTTAACATTTGCCTATTTACTGCTGGCACAAAAAACTAGTGGGAATACCATTTTATCTATAACAAAATTATAGGAAAAATTAAATCGAACGAATCACAAAAACAAACCTAACATAGTCGCTGCAGTCACAGTTTATTATTAAAGCACAGAGAAACCTGAACACTTCTAACTATCTATGGGGTTGGCTGGAGACTTACTACATGCCATTGTGCAAGTTGAATGTTAAGTTTAATAGTTCAGTGATTTTAAGGACTCAACCATCGTCAAACATACTGTAGTTTCAATAAAAATCTTAAAAACAAAATGTACCCTCCTCATAAATCAACATTGCTTAAAGGGAAGTGTGGTTGACTCACTTAATTTAGCTTAAAGAATATAGCTGTACAGGCAAGAATATTTTTTAGTGTTTAATTTTGAGGTCCCTCCACCAACACAGCAACATGCAGGCCTTTCTCCACACACAATGCTCTATTAAACTCTAATTTCAGTTATCTTAAAACTCATGTCACCTCAGAATGAATAAGGTCACGACTTTTTCATTTCCTGGCTCTAATTTCTATTTATTCTCTTCATGCTTTTTTGTTCTGGTCAGGTTGAATTTACGAACATTACCACAGAGATAACCTCCCTCTGGTAAATAATGACAGGCTTTCAGATATGAACCGGCCTCTTCTTTTGCTTTCTGGCACGTTGCGATTGTCTTGTTGGTGGAGATAAAACAGTAAAAAAAAAAAAATCCCCAAGGAAATAGCAACACATATCCAAAACTCACACTGGGTCAAACAATCACATTTTTAGACTGGCAAAACAGAGGCTGTATGTTGCTGACGTCTACTTTAATGCACAGGGGGCTAATTGCAGGGAAACATGTTGGAGCATTGTGCACTACCACCTGCTGCGATGTAAGTATACAGAAGTGTCAGATGACACGGTAGTGAAGCTGGCTGAGAGAGATCCAGGTCACTGTTTTTATTTTTAAGTCTGCAAAATTATCCTCTTAGACAGCCCCTAATGTTGAATTTCCTGTGGTTGTCCTAAATGTAACACTGTTGCAAGAAATTAAGCACATGCAATGACAATATGAAGAGTATACCTTACCCTGATAATCAAAACCAAAAGCGAACTATCAATATGAGACCTAAGGAGGACCTATTATACTTTAATTTAACATGTAATGTTATAATTGTGGATTTTAGGTGAATAATAGTGTCAGTATATGTAGTAATCCCTATGACAAAAAGCTCTGGCTTCACAGTGCTCCATTATTCTCTATTTCTATTTTTATATTCTGGATCTAAGTGTCATTGAGAGTGTTAATAACATGATCAATTCAGTTAGAGAAGCCCTACCCACCTGATGATGAACTCTTCTGTTTGCACTGGGCAGCCAATCAGCAGAAGGCTGACTTACAGAGAACTAGAGAGACACTAAAGTTTAAACTGTAAAGTATTCAAAACAATTCTTGTAGAGTTAAATAATTTACACGAGAATATTAAGTCCGCTTTATGCATCTGTTTGAAAAAACCTGTTAGCTGTCAAAAAAATATTTCTTATTTACCTGTTATAATTAACTTTGGAGAAATTCCTGTTAAATTACTGTATTTAAATTTTTTCCTCTCATATGAGCCCAGTTAAATATATCCACATAAGAACTTCATTTTACCCTCAAGCAAAACACTCGTTGTTACATGAGGTAAATTAGAGATGGTTTGGTAGCCCAAGGGTTGGAGGGGTACAGCTGTGAATGCTAAAACTCTCTGGTGGAGCTCTGCATAAGCTGAAAGACTGCTTAATGATATCAGAGTGGCCATACAAATGCAAAACATTTTTTCGCTATTATTTTTTATTTGATGTTAGTCATAATGTGAACTGTTGAAGTCTATCCATGCAGCACTTATAGGAGTTGGGTAATAGCTCTAATCCTTTAGTTGGGCGTCATTCGATGTGTGAAAAAGAAGTAGGTGCAACAAATGTCAATTTGCAAACAGCTGGGAACAGCGGCTGAAGAAGCTTCTGATTGGTTAGTAGAGTCCATGTGAGTAAATTGGTGGCACAGCTGTGGATGCATGTAAGGCAAAACACAGAGCCTGTTTCTGTGACATGGGAAAATCAAGAGATGTCAACCAAAACACCTGGAAAAGAATTGTGGAGCTCCATAAGTGTGGATCAATTTTGAATACAATTTGGTGCCATTTACAATTAAGAAATACAGACAGTTTCTTTCTTTACTCTTAAAGTTAACAAACATGTTTTTTATATTTATCAATCTAAAAAAATAAACATTTAGTCTGATTGGATGTTACAATTAAAAAAGTGTTTGTGTTTTGATCTGAAGAGTTTGTAAATATCTGGTTTCAACTGTATATTTGATGATTGTCAGCACAAAGAGGGAGAGAGAGGAACAGAGAGGGAGATGGAGAATGAGGACAGAACAGAGATGGAACAAGAGCAGGTGAGACACACATGTTAGTCAAATGGTTGTTTACCAAAAGTACCACCGTATCATAGGTCCTCATGTATCTCGTACCTAGTGTTTCTTTTTAGGTTTGTTATTTTTCAAATTCTATATTTATTAAGTTATGCAGGCTTGTTTGCACAACAAGGCTAAATAATTATATAAACTTTTCTGAATCTAAATAGTGATGATGATTTTTAGTGCTGCTATCATCTAGTTCTGATTCTGGTTCTGTCTTGGTTAAGTCCTCAGTAGTATTTAGTATTATTTATTTATTGTCATTGTCAAGAACAATGAAATTGCGTTTGGGGCTTCCATACAACCCAAAAAAAGAAGAAAATAATAAATACCCCTTAAAACCCAAGTGTACATATTTAACCCAGTGTGACTCCAATGCAATAAGACAATCCTTAGCAATAATGTTCGTAGAAATTCAGACAAAGACCTGAGAAACATGACAAAATACAACAATGCAACCCATTCAATATTATTGTACTGTGAGATATGATATCAGATATGATAGTTATCTATTTAAGAAAGGGGGGGGGGGGGGCAGGAGGGGGAAGAGAATAAAGATATGATGCACCAATGCAGACCAGTTCATTGCTATTAAGAAGTTGGATATGGTTATTGTCCGTGAGAGGGGGGCAGAGAGTTCAGGAGCCTCACAGCCTGTGGATACAGGCTGTTGGCCAGTCTGGATGTTCTGGCCTGTATAGACCTGTACCTTCTCCCTGAGGGCAGCAGATGGAAAAGGTGGCGCGCAGGGTGATGTTGGTCCCGCAGGATACTGTGCACCCTCCTCAGACAGCGAGTGGGGAAGATATTACTGATCTCTGGCAGACTTGTTCCAATAATTCTGCCAGCTTCTTTCACCACCCGCTGGAGTAGTCCTGATTTTTAACTGTTGTAGTCCTGTTTTAATTCTGGATCAGTTCTGGGTCTGGTTGAATTGGGGTTTAGTCCTCGTGTCTTGATACAGCCCCGACTTTGTTCTGCCTTGCTGCTTAATTAAAAAACTAGTTTAGGGTGTCCTGCACATGTGATATATATTTTTCCCTATATGAAGTCATTCTTAATTAATTAATCTTTCAGTTATTTCTACCCCCCCCCCCCAAAAAAAAAAAAAATAATAATAATCCCACATGCATACCACCCTTTAGGGCTAAGCCCCGGGTGTTTCAAATGTCTGGCTCCGCCTCTGGCATGATGAAAGTACCGTATTTGGATTCCATTTAATTCAAGGAAATATGTCATCACTGATCAGCACAGATTCAGTTTTGGTGAGTCAGATTTTTCTTTTCTCCTAGATGTGACATGTTTCCAGTTGTGTTTGAAGCCTTCACTTCATGGTGACTGTGGTAGACAGTGTGTTAGAGTAAAGGTTAGACTACCAGGACACATCAAATCCCAGTGCAAGGCCTGTCTATCAAAAAGTGACCTTGGTCCATTAAGTTTTCTTAATGGAAGGATTATGAGATAATGGGCTCTGGGGTATATATGCATTATCACTGGTAGTAGCGGTAGGACATATACAATTTTATGGATTCTTTGAGCAGAATGGGAGGGCCTGTACTGCATGATGCAATTACTAAGCATGCTGCAGAAAGCAGAAGTAGAACGAAGTCTGAAAGTTTCAGCTTTCTCCATGACTGACTGACTACTGCAAAATTTGCGTTTAAAGTTTTTAGACCATTTAAACTTGTATTTGAACACCATGGCACCTTAGTTTCTAACTTGCATGTCATGTCCTAATTGCAACATCCATGGACCAACTAGATCTTCATCTCATATGCTCTACATGCACTTTCTATTTCTCTTCATTATTCCAGTCAAGCAAATAATAAAAAGGCAGAACATATACAGTGTTGTCTAAAAATA
This sequence comes from Maylandia zebra, assembly GCF_041146795.1. NCBI lineage: Eukaryota > Metazoa > Chordata > Actinopteri > Cichliformes > Cichlidae > Maylandia > Maylandia zebra. The sequence continues at coordinate 7,012,297 of NC_135167.1, forward strand.
CCCCCTTATAGGTAGATTTTGTTAACTCGTTTTATTTTTTGGGGCTTGTTCAAGTAAATCAAGTTGTGTCTGTTCATTTATTAAAAAATGGCTTTTGACCCGAGTTGTTGTTGATACATCCAGCAGCCCCGTCACTTCAATGATCGCAACTAAAAAAAACATAAAACAAAAAAGCTGTACATGATTTAAATTCAGCCGTCATCCTCTTTCAAGTAGTCACCTTGTACAGAGATACATCACTCCCAGGACTCCTGTCAGTTCATCAAGCACCATCTGCGACACACACTGGATTTCTTCCACTGAGTCAAAACAGTGACCTTTCAGCTTGAATTACGTTTTTGGGGACAAATTTATGGTGCACACCCGTCTGAATGTTGAAGAAAATGACAAGGATCCTCTTTGCGAGCTTTTTTTTTTTTTTTCTACTGAAAAAGCTGTTGTTCGGTCTCTAGGTTGCCTCCATACAGAGTGCTGTGGGTATTTTTGTTGGTCAATCTGTTATCATCACCATTGCCTATGTTCCTCCATCTGTTGGCAGATTGTCATAGGCTTGACCTCAATAATACTACCTACCTAAAAGCAATTTCTACTATAATTATGATTTCAAATAAAAGAAACCAATTGTAACCATTATGTCCTGCCCCAATCCATCCAATTATACACTGTAAGAGCAGTTTACCTGAATTCATATTAATAAATTATTGATTTTAATAGCACGCTTGGTGCATTTTGTTGTTTCTTGACTAAATCTAAGAGGCCAGGTAGTTTTGAAATGAAGCATGCTTGTTTTAAATTATTATTATTATTTTTGTTGGGGGAGAGCTCACAACTCCCACGCCATCACTTATGAATGTTTCCAAAATTGCTCTCCCATTTTAAAACATAATCCGACACCAATGCCTTGTTATTTTAAATACTTAAAATAATATTAGGTTTTTATTGCTTACTTCTCCACAGCTTCAATGAGGCATGGTCATAAAACTTAAATGACAGCAGTCACAGTAAAAAAAAAAAAAAAGAAAGACGAAAAAAGACAGATGTCTCATTTTGAAAAGAGTCTTGAAATTGCTAAACTGCCCACACTTGCTGGTTTATCTTGTCGCGGTGTGAATGTTGAAGTGTACTGAAAGTGACAGACACCACATTCTTACCTCTGCACCTGTCTCACTAACAACTCTGAAGTCACTATCTCACACTGTCTCTTTCATTCCTGTTGACACTAGTTGTTCTTCCTGCCTTTGGTCTCCATGAGTGGGTGCCCTTAATCACTGTAAGTGACATTTTTCACTTGAAGTCTGCTGAATTGCTTTTCCACTTTGGTTTCATCCCTGAGAGAAAAAAAAACTATTCTCTTTTCCCCAACACTTTAAAAAAAAAATTATTTATTTATTTTTTATTTTTTGTGCAAGAAATAGCCATAGGTGACATGTTTGAGAGACAGTGCTCAGTGCATAAACTTTAAAGAGAAAATATGCAAACACACCCTAAACACACCTTTCTTGCCTCCTGAAAAAGAAAGAAGGCTGTTGTGAGACTTTGGCCTTTTATAATGTTTCCTCTTGTTCCTTCATAGTACTGTTTGTCTCTTAGTTGCCTCCCTGCCAGACAGTGCTGCCTCTTCCACTCTTCTGCTTCTACTGCTATTCTGGCCAAGCTAAGCCAGAACTGTCCCACATGCCATGTCTGTTGGATGTGTGAACAATGCTCGGAGGGAGTGAGGCGAAAACGGACCTCTTAAGTGAGTCAGGCCCAGTCAGGCGGGACGGCTGGAAATGTCTTCCCCTTTGATTCCCCGGGGAACAGCGACGGAAAACAAATGGAGTCTGACTCCCTTATTTTCTCAAGGTCCTGGAAGTGACCTGCCGCTGCTGCGGAACACAGGCTGGAGCACTGATGTTTGCTCCCTGGCCACCGAGCTGTTGGGTGAGCTGTCCAGCGGTCTGTCAACCCGACACAATGGAATGAATCCCCCCCGATCTCTCATTTCTTTCGATCCCAGACACAGACCAGAGCACGGCACGCTCAATGGCAATGCTGACAACTCAGTCGCTCTGGTTGCACATCGATGGCCACTGAGTAATTGGTTGAAAGAAGTTAACAGGCAACACCTTATGTGGCTTTACAGGCAGTAATGATTCACTATCATAATGCAGACATTGCATGAATTCTGTTTCAGTTCAGCTTTGTCTATATAATACCAACTCACAGCAGTAGTCTTAGTGTGATTTATTTTGTGGTGTAAGAACCTCGATTAAAACAGAGAGAACTCCAAACCAATCATCATTTGTGGGGTGTAGAGTAAAACATGGAGAACTGGTGCTGCACTAAACTTCACCCAGCCTTTAACAATAGTTCACAATCACACAAAAAGAATTTCATAATACCAGATATGCTTATTATTCGTCACTGACAGAGGAAAACAAGAACAACCTCAGGTTTCCTTAGAGCACTAAACCAGGCTGACAAAGAGCCAGTACTCTTGAATTTGTATTCAATGACTTCATGTACATCTTTACAATTTAGATTTACTTATGTTGTTCAAGTCATTCAGTTTCTTGAATTTATTGTTGCCTACCAAGGATACAGTCATTCCTAATAATCTTTGTTTTTTTCCCCCCCTATGAGCTACTCACTGATGTGAAAACCAAAGAAAAAGTTTTTTCAGATTGTTTTAAAACTTCAGCCTTACGCAGACAAAAACTTCCATATTTAATTAACACTTTCATATTGAATAGAATTAATGTACCTCTAATGACAAGCTGAAAACCTCAGACTTTTAGAGCTGCTATAATTAAACCTTGACCTTAAAAGACCGGCACTTGATTCAGGTGTTTCCACCAATTAGTATATTGAGCCTCCCATTTATTTTTTAAAAATCCTCGAAAAGCTGTTTCAAATCAATTATATGCACAGCAAGTGTGTGTTAAAGCGCTTCGGTCAAAATTTAGAGCACATCATAGCACTGAAAGAGCTTTGTTGAAAGTCACCAAAGAGCTTTAGACAGTAGACTTATCTCTGCTCTTAGTCTCCTGCTAGAGCTTAGTGCTGCATAACATCTTTGTTCACAACATTTTATCACAGAGACTGGAACATATCCTTGGGATTAACACAACTGTACTCTGCTTGTTTAATTCATATTTATCCAACACATTTTAGCTTGTTCTTTTTTCCCCTTCAAGGCCAGATTGCTGGGATTTCTCCGTAATATTGTACAGTCTTGACCCTTTTATGTGATTGCATTTAGGGCCAAGTATATAAAAAATGGATTAAAACTGAATTGTGATTATTTGTTCATCATTGCTTTCTATGCTGCGGACATGCATGCCTGCTCCAAGAAAAATTCAAGGGATGAAAGGGAAGTTTAGAGGGAGAAATAAAAATAGCCAGTGAATAATTACTGCAACAATAACAGCACACATGCACTCACATTTATCTAATCAGTCCGCACTGGGAATTTGTGCATAATAACAATATTATCTGTCTGCAGTGTGGTTGTCTACAGGCTTGGCACATTTGGCTGCAGGCATACCAGAGTTCAGCAACCACTTATCACACTGCTGCATCTCAGCAAGTGGACGGTTGATTTTGGCACATGAATACAGGATTTTCACCCTAACGCAGCAGAGCTTTAAGTCTAAATTCAGCATTGGGTTAATTATTTAGATGTTGAGTGACACAGAGAGGAAAGCAGGAGCAGAGGTACAGGTAAAAGGTTCAAATATTATTTCTTTATGCACAAGCCGTCCCTAAACCTGATACTGCCAGGCTTTTTCCTGTCAAAGGGGAGGTTTTTTTCTCCCTTGTCTCCACAGGTGCTTGGACCCTTTCTCTCTATAATTTTCTAGGATTTTACTTACAAAGTGGCCTGAATTAACTGCTTTGTAAATAACATTGAATTGAGCATGTGCAGAAACATAGTACACACACACAAACACACACACTGCAGCTGGATGCAACACACCTACTGCTCCTCTGTTCTGAATTAAATAAAGCAAACCAGGTTAGAGAAGGAAGCACAATATGAAATGCATCATCAGTGCTGTGAATACTGACGTCTAAACACAAACTAGTGCTTCAAACTCATATCATGATTCAGAGCCAGGAGCCACAGTGTCTCACCCAAGGACACATTGACGCAGTGTATAGCTGATAACTAGCACAGACTGGTTATGGAATGCACAAAATTACAGAGAGAGAAAACTTGCTTAGATGCAACTGCAAAAGTTAGTTTATACCGTGTCATTTTGATTTGCAGCAGCATGAAAAGGCTCTAATGAAGGTATCTATCATGCTCGTACATTTTATTGACAGGTGCAGAGGATCAAAAACTCTAGCTTCATAAATAACTAAACAATCCAGGGCACTTCTGATTAATTTACTTCTTTTGCTTTTAAAGCACTACTTTGACATTTATTTTATAGTTCTTTTTTTTTTCATTTTCAGAGCTAGATGATGAAACCAGCATGTCTGTCCATTACACTAAAGCACCACAGAAGCATTTGGAAACAGCCATGTTCACACTGAAATAATCACTCATTTCATATTTCATGGTGATTCAAAGATTCACATAGTATTAACAATCAAAACAAACAATTGAATGATCTGTGACCTATAGTGGCTTGAGCTTCTTCAAGTTGAGTTACTGTATAGTTTCTATTATTCTTGTATTTACAGTCTGTGTGCATTACAATAACAAATAAAAACACTGATATATGCTTAGATAAAATTACAGGAATAACATTTTGATGAAATATAAAAATGGATTATATCTATAAGCATTTCTGAACACACATTTATAACTTCCCTATACTACAATGACTACATGAAAACACGGACTGATGCTAACATATTCAAATAACTCTGTTTCAGTTGATTTCTGATTGCCAGAAAGTCTGCATCACTGGCAGTTGAAGCTTTGCTGGCAGCACCAGAGTTTTGTTTGTTTATAACAATTTGCCATTGCTGCTGCTGCTGCTGCCATGTCAGATGGTTCAATAGATTAGATGTTGTATGTTGTATTTTCGTGGTTGAAAGCATTTTGCTGTTGACTCAATAGATTTTTTTTCTGCATCTTTGATGAGACTCAATCAATGATTGAAAGTATACCTAATTTTCTGACCTTCTACTTATGATAGGTGTCGCTACTCACACAATACCGGCATATAAATGCTGACATAGGAGGAGAAGTCAAAACTGGAATCAAAGACTTTGCAGAGTGTTTCTTTGCAAGGTTTTTTCTGCAAAGTCTCAAGTCTTCAAACAGTGGCAACATCTCCCTCTGTGTATCTGTATATCTCTGAGCTTCTGTGTTGGAATATCGGCTGCAGCGTCCCCAGGGTATAAAAATCGAGAAGGGCATAATCAGCCGAAGCGCCACAAAGATTATGATGCATGACACGTGATGTGACGTGAAAATCAGCATCAAAATCAACACCCACAACACCCGTGACAGCATAAAAACACTGTTACAGTGCTCATATCAGAAAAAAGTATTAAGATAATGGATCAAAAGTCACAGTTAAAAAGCTGAAGGCTTGTTTTGATGTTGACACTGTACAAAAACAGCCCCACACAGGCCATTAGAGAGGATACAGGATTAAGCTCCTTTTGAGACCTGGAAGCTACAATCTTTTAATTACAGTCTATGGAAATGAAAATAATGCTTATGTCCTCACATGATAGTTTTATTTGAATTTAAAAAAAAACAAGACAAACTGAAACATATTCATTTACATCCAGTGAAGCACTCTGAACATTTGAAAGGCTTTTCCTTTTACATAAGACAGACTATTGCTTCATCACACTTGTGCTCCACTGTAAATGTTGGCATGCCTTTCTCCTTTCTCTTCACTTGCATGGTCCATTCTCCTGATATTGATTGAAAACCAGGAGTCCAGTTATTTTTTAACCTATGTAATTTGGGTGCTAAGTTAATAGGTCTCCGTGATATGAACCTTAAAGTGCCTGTCATAGTAAAGGCCCGGCTTAAGGGGAGTGACCAGCTAGTGACAGGAAAGAAATGCATGGAGAGTGATAAACAACAGCCTTGAGAAAGCTAAAGATAAGTTTTTTAGTCCTTGTTAGTAGTGAAGCTGCTGTATTTTACTTTCAGTAAAACACTTGGGATTTATCAGTGATGTAATATTAAATTAAAAGCTACCAGCCATTTTTCAGATGTTGCAAAAGGTTGCTTTAAGCACTGTGCTGTTTTTCATTTGCATACTTTTTACATATCGGTTCTATCACTTTAAAACCTGGTTCTGCTTCGTGTGATCACAGTTAATATAAATGTGACTATGAGAAAGTTCCCACTATGATTGTGAGCCGCTTGCTGAGTCATCTAGGTGTTAAATGCATTGCTTACTGGCACCTTGACAGGAGACGATCGTCTGATGTGAGCAGTTTGCTCTCTTTTTTCCCAGCACTAATTATCCCAGCAGGTCACAGATTTGAATATACAACCTTATGCTCACAAACCCACATTTTTCTAAACCATTTCTGGATGCTTTCCACTCAGATCTCACAGCCATGGAGCTAATTGTGAGCTATCTAAAAATCACTTTTTATTTTCCTTTTTGTTTTTTTTAATTTTTCTTTTCTTTCTACAGTAGTCTCCAGTAAAGATAATCACAGAAAGTGAATGTTGAAAATTTTCACTCCAGTCTCAGTATCACTCAGATATGTGATGGCCCAGTAGAGACAGCATTTGTCAGCTAAGACAAGTCAGCCGTAATTAATATCCATCCGGTTTTTGCAGAGGAATTTCTTTGAAATTCAGCACAGTAAGAAAAGATTTTGTAGAAATATTTATATTCGGTTTTTCTAAAAGTTAACTACCTACTTCAAAGAACTGACTCTACAGGGAGTGCAGAATTATTAGGCAAATGAGTATTTTGTCCACATCATCCTCTTCATGCATGTTGTCTTACTCCAAGCTGTATAGGCTCGAAAGCCTACTACCAATTAAGCATATTAGGTGATGTGCATCTCTGTAATGAGAAGGGGTGTGGTCTAATGACATCAACACCCTATATCAGGTGTGCATAATTATTAGGCAACGTCCTTTCCTTTGGCAAAATGGGTCAAAAGAAGGACTTGACAGGCTCAGAAAAGTCAAAAATAGTGAGATATCTTGCAGAGGGATGCAGCAGTCTCAAAATTGCAAAGCTTCTGAAGCGTGATCATCGAACAATCAAGCGTTTCATTCAAAATAGTCAACAGGGTCGCAAGAAGCGTGTGGAAAAACCAAGGCGCAAAATAACTGCCCATGAACTGAGAAAAGTCAAGCGTGCAGCTGCCAGGATGCCACTTGCCACCAGTTTGGCCATATTTCAGAGCTGCAACATCACTGGAGTGCCCAAAAGCACAAGGTGTGCAATACTCAGAGACATGGCCAAGGTAAGAAAGGCTGAAAGACGACCACCACTGAACAAGACACACAAGCTGAAACGTCAAGACTGGGCCAAGAAATATCTCAAGACTGATTTTTCTAAGGTTTTATGGACTGATGAAATGAGAGGGAGTCTTGATGGGCCAGATGGATGGGCCCGTGGCTGGATTGGTAAAGGGCAGAGAGCTCCAGTCCGACTCAGACGCCAGCAAGGTGGAGGTGGAGTACTGGTTTGGGCTGGTATCATCAAAGATGAGCTTGTGGGGCCTTTTCGGGTTGAGGATGGAGTCAAGCTCAACTCCCAGTCCTACTGCCAGTTTCTGGAAGACACCTTCTTCAAGCAGTGGTACAGGAAGAAGTCTGCATCCTTCAAGAAAAACATGATTTTCATGCAGGACAATGCTCCATCACACGCGTCCAAGTACTCCACAGCGTGGCTGGCAAGAAAGGGTATAAAAGAAGAAAAACTAATGACATGGCCTCCTTGTTCACCTGATCTGAACCCCATTGAGAACCTGTGGTCCATCATCAAATGTGAGATTTACAAGGAGGGAAAACAGTACACCTCTCTGAACAGTGTCTGGGAGGCTGTGGTTGCTGCTGCACGCAATGTTGATGGTGAACAGATCAAAACACTGACAGAATCCATGGATGGCAGGCTTTTGAGTGTCCTTGCAAAGAAAGGTGGCTATATTGGTCACTGATTTGTTTTTGTTTTGTTTTTGAATGTCAGAAATGTATATTTGTGAATGTGGAGATGTTATATTGGTTTCACTGGTAAAAATAAATAATTGAAATGGGTATATATTTGTTTTTTGTTAAGTTGCCTAATAATTATGCACAGTAATAGTCACCTGCACACACAGATATCCCCCTAAAATAGCTAAAACTAAAAACAAACTAAAAACTACTTCCAACAACATTCAGCTTTGATATTAATGAGTTTTTTGGGTTCATTGGGAACATGGTTGTTGTTCAATAATAAAATTATTCCTCAAAAATACAACTTGCCTAATAATTCTGCACTCCTAGTTGGCTGGGAAACTGACTTTTTAAAGCTCTCATCTGGTCTTTTCTTTACATGGTCACATTTGTTAAATGCACTTTCAATAATTCACATAAAATCCACATAAAATGGAAGCAATGGACTGAAATGTAACAACTTTCACTTTTGAATACATTGAGAGAAGTTTAGAGATGCTAACGCTGAAATTTGACTTCTATCCTTACTGTTCACATGCACAAGTAAAGCAGGGTGATATCTCAATTTAGTTTCATTCTGGAGACTTGAAATCATTTTTATACCTCCAAGGCTGTCAGACAACACGCCTGGCAAGGACTTCGCTGCTGTCACAGGCTTTAACAGAGTGAATGAAGCTGCGGTGTCAGGACTCTGCTAATTTGAAACATCTAAAAACCTTTGTGCCTTGTTCAAATCTATCAACGCCTGTGATGTAATTACATTTTAAATAGGCTGGGGTGATAAATTGAATCTCTATACTGTTCTGCCCCTTACCAAACTTGATTAATCCATTTTTAATCAGTTGGTGGCAGGGAGGTGCCTTGATGTTTCATTTAACCAAGGATGACAGCTCAGACCATCATGCCTTTGTCAGATGAGTCCTGTTCAGTGTGAAGACAAAGGAAAAAGATGGAGGCTTTTAAATAATCTCACTTGTTTAAAAACTTATCTCCACATTCTTTGTTTGTAGTTGTCCTAATGGCAGTGATGTGTTTGTGTTCTCCTTGCAGGGAGCAGAAGGACCTTAAACGATGACTGCTAAAAAGCAGCCTGCTCCTTTCAGTTACAGTACAGTAGGTGGGTGAGATAACAGTCCAGGCTAAGAAGAATTGCTTCTAATTATAGATGACAGACTCATTCCCCCAGTGTCTTCCTCCTCCCAGTGGCCATGCTGGGAAAAGAGGTGCTCTTAACAAAAGGAACCTTTGCACTTTTATGTTGAGAATGAAGCTAAATGCAATACAGCACTCAGTGATTATAGTGTGTGCTGAATATAAAAATACTTGCATTGTTTTCTAAACCAAGCATGGCAAAAAGCAGTGGTGGAAAACAAGCGCATTTAGTAAGTGTTATAGCTTCTTAACTGATGAATATCTTTTTTATTTGTTATTACTGAAATTAATCACTTGATTAATTTATATATTTTTGCATGGTGTAGCAAAGTGAAGATTTACTTTGGGAAGAACTCAAACATTTAGACAATAATTCTCACAGCAACCATTGTGCTCCATACAAATCACAGCCTCACAGGCTCACAGCCTCAGGGGAAATGCTGGTTTATTTAGCATTTGAACACACCCATTAACACTGTGCTTCCAAGGGGGTTACTAACTGTGTACATAACTTCACTCACGGTGCATGCCTTTTCACAAAAGCAACTGCAAAGCTACTAGGAAGACTGTAAAACTGTAACACAGTTACATCGCACAAAAATGTGGTAAAAGAGAGCATGTTTCTCCTAAATTCATATCAACAAACACTCTGTTTTGCCAACTTTTACAGAATTAAGATTTGCCACCAGCGGCTTGCATCTTACAGTTCTGTAACAAAGAAAGATTTTCACAGGACTCTGTGTAGGCCTATGTGAATCCTTACCAGTTCCACTGGAATTAATGGGGTTGCAGCTGGGTGTTGCTAATCAAATTCACCAGATCATCAGCAAGTGCGAGCACTTCTATGAAAGCAGAAGTTGTTGCAATTTGCTGGTTTGCATCATTCAGGCGTGTCTTAACACAGTGCCACAGTGTTCCCAGGAGGGAAAATGTCAGCAAATTCAATGCTCAGTGAAATTATAATGCTAAGTATTGTAAGGAGCTACATCTTAGAATCTACATTCCTCAGTTAGCATGTTAAATGCTAAAGTTCATCGCAGGAAAATTAGAAAGAGCAAAAAACAAGTGTGGAATGTTTGCAGCAAGAGAAACCCTGTTTCCCACAGACCTATGTCATGCCTGGCAGCATAACAAACCGCATCTGACCAAACCACAATACTTCCAGACTAAGTGGAGATGTCTGACATTAATGCACAGCACTGCATTTGGAGAAAACAATTAAATATAGTATATCAGCACAAAGTATGGTGGTGGTGGAGGGGTGATGGTTTGAAACTGGGCAGTTTGCAGTCATTAAGTCAGCTATGAATTCCTCTGTACATCAAAGTTCCTCCTATCAAGGCTTTAGCTGTTAGAGAAAGGGACGGAGCTCAAATAGAGGAAGCTCCAAGAAGAGCCCCTCCTTTTGACAACAAGAGTTGTGGCCCTTCTTGGAGCTTCCTCTATCTAAGCTCCTTACAGGGTGCTCTTCTTTGGAAGTTTTCTGGGCATGGCCATCTGGAAGCAGACTCAGAGTTAGAGCAACTAGAACAATTCTTATTTGGCCTCGGAATGGTTAGGGATCACATAGGAAGAACGGGAAGGCCTTGCTAGGGAGAAGGAATAATCCGGAATACTCTGATTAGCCTGCAGCACCGCCAGTGTTAGCTGAAATTTTTTTAGGACCCTGAGTGGAAGGACTGAGCACAGCTTTTTAGAAACATTAGTACACAAAATATGTCACTTCACACAACAACAGTCACCTCATGGCACTTTATATTGTAAGCTAAAGACCTACAATTTAGTATTTCCACACTTATAGTTTGTTCATTCTGGTTGCACTTTCTTTTTCGCCAGTAAAAAAAGAGTCAAAACAGGAAACTGTTTGTGAAGCTAGGTCGGCTTTCCTGTAGCAAAGCCTACCTAGCTACAGGAAAATCCAATGTACACGTGGTAGGTGGGTTGGATCAAAGTAAGACCAGGTTGTTCACATAAACCAGCTGCTCTGGATTTCTTTTGAAACTGGAACAGGCCCTCTTCTTCCAGAAGGTTTTCTTGTTGTTGTTTTGATTGATTACTAGCTGCACCAAATTAAAAGTTTAATTTAAATTGACTAAACAGTGCAAATGTAAAAATACTCTTAGTGTATGTCAAAGCAAATTAGCACACAGTTTGGTCCATCACACTTCTATAATCTAAAAAGGTGCAGATCAAATTATTGGTCATGACAGTTTAGACAGTTTGTCATTTAAGCATTTTTGTTTGTCTGCTTATATGCCTCTTCTGATGTGAGCAGGTTAGTCATGTGTGGATCACAAGAGGTTGTCCACACATGTTTCTTACAACCGTCCTCAAACAGATGAACCCACATAGTCAAGAAAATCCAATATCCTACCAAGAAACATAAACTGTAATCATTCTGGGGGGAACATTCTTCTCCTGTGCAACACAGGCATCGAGAGGTGTAAATCTCAGGTCAGGATGACAGTAACGCACCTTGAGAAATTGACTGTAGCATCTTTGAATGTCAGGAGCAGAATGGATGTGAAAATAGAGAAACATAAAGCTGTTGTGGGCAGAGGTGGGATATGTTAACTGCAGCCCCTTGGCTGCATCCTCAGCGGAGCTGGAGAATTGTCGAAAAAAACACATTTCATCTTCTCAAACAGTGGACTGTTTTGGTGAATTCACGTTATTGCAGAAAATGATCACAGGACAGTTACTATGGAAGTTAAAAGATTTGTTCAATTTGTTCAAGTGTTGCGTACCTTTGCAAGTCCGAGGCATTTCATGAAATAATCGTGAAATTTTATCAAGGCAGTTTGTAAAACTGTAACAAAATTAAATCTGTTCATTCGTATTCATGGACATAAATTTTGACACTTTTAATTAAATACAGGTTTGAAAAGTGGTGCAGTATGAACTGCAATGTCTAATATCTTGGTGCCACATTAGGAGTTAACTGCTGAATCAGAAGTTGCAGATATGGCATTTATTGTTATACCAATGTCACAATTTCTGATTTTCATGTTGCTATTTAGTAAAGTGTAGCATAACTGACCACCATGCAGCGAAAACTAGGCTTGTATGCTGCAATGTGAATACATTATATTATTATTATTACATTATGAGAACTGCCCTGTGAACTAAGTCTATCGTTCAATCCCCTCCTTTTAGTGTGCATGTTTTATGTTTTCTTTTTGACTTACCCTTTTCATTTTGAAACTGAAATTCTATTTTCTCTTGTCTACAACAGTTTGTCAGCTGGCTCTTTTTAAGAAAATCATAATGTATAAACTGTTGTCATGCACAGGAGCCTTAAAAAATAATGTTTTCAAGACTTGTGCAGAGTCCACACAATAAGAGCTTAGTCACCCATCAGTCCTTTGCCCTTTTATTTGTCGGGAGGAGGACAAGGACCTGACTTTTCAATGAACTGCTGATACAATTTGTCCTTCAGTCCTTTATATATTGAAAAAAAAATCAGACAAATATGAAACATGCACTGAGTAGAGAAATTTCATCAGCAAACTGCTTTACAGAAAGCATACCATCTATGCCTTCCATTTTTTGATGCAATCATAGCAGCCATGAAGTCCATTAACATCTTAGTAGTCATTGCTCTAGAAATACATGATTACATGAATACTCATGCACGGTTAAATTGTCTCAACCATTGCTATTACTATCGGTATTTTGCTGATACGCCATATGAACACCTGTCAGAGTAGTCTGACACAGTAGGACAGTATGCTATTGTGCATTCACACACACACACACACACGCACAAATACACACACATGGAGGGTGACAGCAGTACCACTGCCCTGAGGACAAGAACAACAGAATGAATGATCCCTGCAACAAATCACTTAATCCAAAAGAAACGTGTGGGTGCGATGTTTCTCAGAACTGAACTATTTAAAACTATCTCTCATCCACGTCTGTATATTAGACTGAATTTGATGGTTTCCTCCATTAGTCTTGATTTGTACACATGAAAATTGATCTCGTAATCTCTTAAAGCAAATTATGCTCCTGACACTGCAGTATTAGCTGACTATATCTTTCATGGAAATTTGATCCTGACCTGATGCAACCACAGCCTACTTTTCAGTCATCTCAATGACGTGGCAGAAATTCTCTCCTGTTTACTTTGTGTTTGTCTAACCGATGTAATTGGTGTTTTTGTCACAACAGCATTCTTTTGTGTGATTACTGGGGACCTTTTAAGTCTATTCATGGAAACATATTATCCTCTCTGCCCAGTGATGCTGACACTGGCAAACCCGTTTAACAAAAATAAATAATAATATAGGTAATGTGAATAAAAACAGAATGGAAGGATTTGCCCTGCTCAAAAGAAGATTCAAATATGGACTTGTTGGTCTAACTTTAATGATGCCATTGGGATGGTTCTTCTCATCTAAAAACAGAAAACGTGCCTCTACGACTGAGAAAGCAGGCATCTTCAGTGCATGGTAAGTATGCTTATCATGACTTTAAAAAAGCATTTAAATGAATACTTTAACCTTTCGAAAATGTGCATAATGGCTGTCTTGGTAGAGGTAATGTCACTTTAATGTCTCTCAATATCAAGCTACAACCAAGAGATGATGACACTGAAACGTTGGAATCTTTTGCCCAAAAAAAAGAAAAGAAAAATACCATCAAAATCAATATATGTTACAGTATATACAACTTTATTACTTACTTACACCTTTCTAGTACTGGGTTGGACTCCCCTTTTCCTTCAGAATGACCGTGATTCTTCATGGTTTCATCCATATTGACATAACGGTGTATGGTATCCTGCTGGAAGCAGCCATTAGAAGATGGGTACACTGTGGTCATAAAAGAATGGACATGATCAAAATCAGTAGTCATTTAGATTGTGGCATTTAAACAGTGGTCAGTTGGTACCAAGGCACCCATGATGTATTAAGAATATATCCCATGCAGCTGTATGCAACCAGCCTTGACTGTTAATGCAAAGGGTGATGGATCCATGCGTTCTTGTTATCAAGACCAAATATCATATAAACCTTAGCCCTATCTGACCAGACAACCTTTTTCCACTCTCCTGTTGTCCAGTTTTAGTTCTTGCGATTTGTAGCTTCACTCTTCTGTTCTTGACAGGAGTGACACCTGGTGTGGTATTTTGCTGCTGTAGCCCACATGCCTTAAGTTTCGAGGTGTTGTGTTCAGATATTGTCTTCTGTGTACCTCAAGTTATTTTCACACAAAGAACTGCTGCTGCTCACTGGATATTTTTTCTTTGTTGAACCATTTTCTGTAAACTCTAGAGATGGTCCTGTGGGAAAATCCCAGTAGATCAGCAGTTTCTGAAATACCCAGACCAGCCCTTCTATCACCAACCACACCATGTTCAAAGTTATTGAAACCACTTTTCTTCTTCAGCAGGCTATTGGCCATGGTTTGGCCATGTGTACATGTCTAAATGGACCACATTTGCATGGGTGGACATTATATATATATATATATATATATATATATATATATATATATATATATATATATATATATATATATATATTTTTTTTTTTTTTTTATTATATATTTATAAAGTGTGACATATTTCTGTTACTTGCATCTTAATTTACTTTTGCATTCAAATATGACAAACTTTGACCAAACTGCCTCACAGCAAACAAGTAAACTATTTCATAAAATTTCAAGAAATTAAAATGTAAATAAAAACAAGTATTTGAAGGGGGAATCATTAAAACAGCAGTAACAACACAATGAATAAAAATAACCCCACCTTTCTACACATTGCAGTTGTGATATGTCCCACCGTGTGATAGATAATGAGAGGTACAGTTATGCATGTATTTCAAATGCAGTTGCACCATCCAGCATAATGAATTGCAGTAATTATGTTTTGATCTAATACGAGCAGAAATAGCTATCTCAAGGTCAGTAAAAGAAAGACAGGGTTTAACCTTAAATATGTCTTAAGTGAAAAATGTTGTCTTTAGTTAAAATGTTTTGGCAAGTCTTAACTAACAGAAAATCAACCAGGAATGTCCCCTCTCTGGTGGGGGGGAAGCGATCCTGAACTATTGTGTGAGGTTGAGAGATACTGGCTAGATATAGCGAGGCTCATCAACACATGGCTTGAGCTCTGGAACCAGTCTGGACTCTGGACTCTGTTTCACTCTGGAGTTAACCTTGGTGAAAGGCGGTGGAAGTGGTGGCTATTTTTGTATCCCCTCGGCTTGTTGCTAATATGTTGGGGGGTTTGCCTTTGGATGGCAGGTTTTCTTCCCTAAACCTTTGGATCTGAACATCTCCTGACTGTTGTTATGTTTTGCACTGAATGACAGTTCAGAGTAACCAAGTGTGGTAATGGTGGTAATTGAGAGTGCTCCTTCTTGTGACTATGTTGTCTTACTGGGAGACTTCAATGAGACTTCATATGGACACATGGCACCAGGGCACTGTATGTTCCAGGTCAATTATTGGTTTGTTAAACATGTCATCAGATCTGTGGCTGTATGTTCTGGATCCTTTGTTGAAGAGGAGAAGAGCTGAGCTATCAACTGATCAAGATCTCCAACTCCCACATCCAAGCAGACTTCAACAATATTCCAAGGGAGGCTGGGGACATTAAGTCCAAATTGACCATGTTTTGCAACTCCATTGCTGTGTCTGCTGCAAGAAGCAGTAGCCGTAAGGTGGTTGGTGCCTGTTGTGGGGGTAATCTCCAAAGTAGATGGTGAACACCATTGGTGAAGGGAGCCTTCAAGCTGTAGGGGTCCTGTTGGCCTTGGCTAGCCTGTGTGCTTCCTAACACTACTAATGGGTACCGCCAGGCCAAGTGGAACATGGCAGAACTGTGGGAAGAGTGATTCTGAAAAAGTGTCAGATGACTCAGGAGTGGAAAGCAGTGCCGTGCTCACATGTTGTATAGTGATGGTGGACTGCTGTAGAGGATATAGTTGGGCTGTGGAAGGCATAGCACCTCCTCAATCCCACTGACACGTCTTCTTTAGAGGATGCATTTAGGGATGAGGGTGACGACTTGCCCATCACTGAGGTCACTGATGGCCAGGCCACTGGAGTGGATGAGTGGATGAGGTTTGTCCTGAGTTCATAAAGGCTCTGGATGTTGTAGGGCTGTCCTGGTTTACACATGGAGATCTGGAGTGGTGAACAAGATTGCGGATAGAAATGGCGTAAATTAGTTTTTCCAAATGGCGGCTTGTCGCCATCTCTTTCCCTCCTAGGTGAGGTGTTCATGGCATATCTCACTGGGAGGAGGGCCTGGGTCAAACCCAGGACAAAAAGGAAAGATGTAATCTCTAGGCTGGCCTGGGAATGTCTTGTAGGTGCCCTGGATAAGTTGGAGGAAGTGACTCAGGAGAGGGAGATCTGGGCTTCTCTGTTGCCCCACGGTCCCAGAAGAAAGTGGATTAATAGATTGATGGAAGACTAATTTTAACAAGAATCAAAAATATTTTTCTAATAATTTTTCACATTAGGTTTACATTATAAATCCAGGGACTCAGTATTTGAGAGACTATTGGCAAGTATAACTGCCTGCAGACCAGTGGGATTAATTACTAAAATTTCAGTTTAATTTTGATTAAAATCGAGGACATTTTATGACAGCACAATTTAGTATCTGCTAAACAACTTGCCAAGGATACAGTACATATTTTCAACATACAAGTTATATGCAATATTATGTTTTTGAATTATAGACCTCTGACAAAAAAGAATATGTTAGTCAGATAAGACATTAACAAGTTTAGGGCAAGATGGGAGATCAAGATCTGATGGTCCACTGCATTGAATACAGCAGTGAGCTCAAGTAATACAAGGTCAACAAAGTCACTAGCATCAAAAATATATAAAACATAATGATGAAAAATTAAAACGACAGATTCTGTGTTATGATGATGATGAAGTTTAAAATAGATGTAAAAAAAAAAACCACATGTATGTATGTATATCTTCAGCCCTTCCCATGAGAGTTGCACGGATGCCCCTCCAGTGGTCCTCCTTGGGCTCTCGCACTCTGGGGCCTCTGGATGTCTGGGGCCTGGATCTCCTCCATGCCTGCTTCATGCCCTGGGGGACAGGGCTATGGCTCTCTACATCCTCTTGCAGACCATTACATGTGGAAACCATTTGAATACAAGCGTGCTGATCCACAGAGGTGTGCACATGGATGTTCACTGTTCGTAGACTTAAATTACACCTTTCTTGGCTGCTACTTCAAAGCACATTGTGCGCTGTCTGTCCTGCATGCTGCACAACAACATTGAATATTTAGTATTTACTGCTGTTTACACTTAGCTAAATTAATGCAATGGTGTTGTGTTTAGTATGTTGCTTTGGTTTTTTTTTGCTTGTTTTCTATTCTTTCTCTCTCAACAGGTGATCCAGGAGATTTTATTTTATTTTTTCCCCTTTCTCACTTTCCCTCTCCCCTTCTGTTTTTCTTTTCCTTCCTCTTTCTTTCTCCCTTTCCTATCCCTCATGTCTGTCCCGTCTGTAACAACTGAAAATAAAATAAAATAAATAATAAAAACAAAGGTCGATCAAATGGACCAATACGGCAATGCCACGACGATCCATTTGGCAAAATAAATCCATTGGGTATCCTTGTTGGTCTTCAGACAACAATTCTGACGGCTAAAGAACCAAATGGGACAGGCAAAAGAAAAAAACAAAACAAAATAAAAAAACAAAAAAAAACCCCATGCATACATATATATCTACATACATATACAATACAATGCTTTTTTCCTGTTCTTGTTTGTTTATATTTTCATAATGAAGCAGAAATCCAAAGAAATGTGAAAAGAAAATACCTAAGTTTTAAGAAAGAAAATTAATTACTGGCAAATATGACAGGGTTTGCTCAGGATGAACACTGCCAAGAAAATAAATTACCATGTTTCTACAGATGGTAAGTTTTTTCTTTTCTTATTCACCTGTAAAAAAAAAAATCATACAAATATACATGCAAACTACCAAGAACAATGTGGGTAAATGATTTAATGGCTTATTAGAAAGATTAAATTTTGACTAAAATGTAACAGAAACAGTGCAGTGTAAGAAATGTCAGCAAATGAATAACAGAGAAAAAAATTAGAGAAAAGGTTTTTATTGACTTATGTTGTGCAGAATACGCTATGACAAAAGAGACTATTAGCTGATCTAAGCTCAAATTCCTTGTAAGTAATACTGAGAGCCGATTTGGAGTTACAGCATCAGAGATTGTGCTTAGTGAAAAATGTACAATAAGATATCAAAAAGAGAAGATAAATCAGCAAAGAACCAGGAAAGCCAAACCTTTTACATGATGTTTTTGCTTTGTTTTGTTTATGGATCTGGGCACAGACAATTTGAGATTATGGGATGTCAGCTGCACTCATCCTAACAGTGTATGCGACTTTTGTTTAGCAATTTCTGTAAATGTGCTGCTGTCTTATCACTTTTTCTACCAAGAAGATCACAGAGGACTTATTTTAAACCAGGCTTTTTCATAAAAGAGAAAAAAAGACCAGCCCAGAAAAGAACCATTGTGACAACAAGAAAGTTCGACGTGCAAAGTAGCTACAAAGGAGAAAAAAAAGAAAGAAAAATATAAACAGCAAAGAAGTTTTATTCTGGAAAGGCTTCAGTCGGTAGCCAGCAGGGTCAGACGCCAAGCCAACAGAGATCTTTGACAAACTCCTTTTTGAGTCAGTAGTTTATTCTGCTAACAGACAAACTGAGCTGCACAGCTTCAGGGCTTTAGTTTAAAAAATTCCACATAACAGTCCTTCCTCCATGGACTCGATATAACAGCATTTTTCAGCTGTGGAGGAACTATTGTTTTAATTGTTGCACTACTACCTGTAGTGAGACACAGCTCATAGGAAATGTTTTCCAGCTACTCTCATCAGCCATTAACATCACCCACAATCCTCACGTCTAGTTTAAAATCTTTATGCGTTGTAAGTCAAAGGCAAGTGCAAGAAAAGTGCACTATTTAAATACTGGTATTTAAACTCAACAGGGGGCAGGCTTTGTGTTTCTACTTTATTATGATACTCTCTAATAAGCCAAAGTACTTTTCTGCACTATTTAAAACTACCACTTGACTTTGGTGACCACTTATACTCACACCGTGACTACCTTCATTTCCTGTGCTATGACTACAATATATTGTAATTTCTGAGGTCCCACTTGAAAACTCTCAAGCACTTATCAATTTCTTCTTTAGCTGCAGTGATGTGAAAAAATGCTTTATTGAAGCAAAAAGGTTATCCAATACCAAAATCACTAATTTAAAAAAGCAATTGCCCCCATGAACTTAATAGTTGGTTGTGTCAACAGCAGCAACCAAATACTTCTGATAACTGGAGACCTGGAGTGTCTGACATTACTTTACAGGGATTTTGGCCCTGACGTCTTTGCAGAACTGCTTTAGTGCTCCCACACTGGAGGGTCTGTGAATATGAACTGCTCTTTTCAGCTCCCACAACACCATCTCAATGGGGTTGGGGTCTCGACTTTTACTAGCTGCTCCACACTTTAATCTCATTTCTTTTAGGCCCTTTAGAGGTGGACTTGCTCCTTTGACCTCATGTTCTCCTTCAGGATTTTTAGTCCGAATTCATGTTTCATGTTTCCCTGAGTTATGGGAAGTCACCGTGGTGCTAAAGCAGTAAGGGACCTTTACAACATTACAGTGCTTTCTTCTTCTTTTACTGCTATGATGTTCTTTCTGTGGAGTTGTGTGTTTGGAGTATGCCAAAAACACCTGTCAGTAAGCTGAACTGCTTACTGACAGGTGAGTCAAAAAGGCACTCTTTCTCAAAGTTTAAGGGTCATCGCTATCCAACATGGCAAAATTTAGCTGAGCCTCAATATTTTTCTGAGTGAGCAACTGGTTTTTGTCTTGCTGCTCTCCTGTAGAGTCTTTTTTGCCCAGTTTCTATCACAGTGGAGTCATGAACAATGACTTTTTCTCTGATATTGTAAGGTCTTTACCCTGCAGTACAAAGTGCCTTGAGATGACTAATGTTATTAATGGGTGCTATATAAAAGAGATTCATATAAATTGCCCTTTATTAAAGTGATAGAGGCCTAAGTTCCTTGGATGTTTTCCTTGGATCTTTTGTGACTTTCTGGATGATGTGTTCTGGAGGAGGTCAACTACTTATTCGAAGGTTCACTGTTTTTTCAAGCCACATTTCTAGATCATGTCTCTCCCTGAGGATCTGTGGAGTCATAGAGCATTAGAAATAGCTGTTTTACCCTTCACAAACTGGTGTATTTCATTCACCTTTGTCTTTGTTTCTCTTTGCTTTTCTTTCTTTTCTCTTAGTGGTAAGAAGTTTCAGCCAACTTGCTTTTGGAGAAGTAAATTGGCCTGGGTATCTATAATAGCTTTGTTAGTACTTTGTTGGATTGTATTTAAGGATCTGACATGGTTTAGTATCAGAGATACAAAAAAATGATAAGAAATTACGATGGCCATAAGTGTATGTGCCCTGTCATTTATTTTCAAAATCTTACTCAGATACCTTGAAAATAATGGGTTACAGTACGGAAAAGGAGGGAAAAAAGCACAGCTTTGATATTTAAATAGCATTATGTTTTAACTCAGTATCTAAGACATAAGTGTCTGACCTATACATAGTAATTCCACATGGGGATGCTTCTATACATATTATGGGGACCCCGAAGTGTCATCCCTACCATGCACACGCAGCAACCATTAAGTGGTCTTAAGAAGTATACCCTAAGGTGACTTAATGGAAGTAAACATTATGTTTTTCAGTTTCTTTTATGTGTTCAAAAGGAGAAATGCCAATAATACGTTTTACTAATACTGTTATTATTAGCTTCACTTTGCCAGGAATTCCCATTTAGATGAAAACTCTTTTACAAGAAAGATCTGGCTAAGTTATCAGACATGAGTCGTAAACTCAAAACAACTAAAAAATACTCCAAATACAACATAATATATGAAATAAAAATACCCATAACTTTACCATTACTCTGACTCTGTAAACATCAATAACCCACAAACGTCAAAACAGAAAAACACATTTTTGAGTTGAGGGGGCTTTACGCAGGAACTATCTATACATCCTCTTTAACTTCCTACATAAAAGCACAGATCTAGAGATGTTTTCCAGAGTATGAATTTATCAGCTAAAAGATGCTTTTTCTAATTTATGCAAGTCTGTGAATATGAACGGAACATGTGCAAAAAAAAAAAACCAACTTGGTTTTTATAGCAATGTTCTGCTAAACTTTAAGACTTGCCTACTACTCCTTTCTTTGTGGTACAAGAGATCTGAGGGCATGTCCTCTTTTAAGTTGCTCAGATTGGAGACATAGCAGAACACTCCCACAACTTAATTAGTCTTCAACAAGTCCATGCTCTGCTCATACAGCCCTTCATCTTCAGCTAGACTCTTTGAAGACTGTACAGTTTCATTGGGTGTTTCATTCTAGCAGACCAGCTTAGCAGTAAAGACGTGTAGGAAGTTTATAAATGGTTGATCAACCAAAGCTTGGTTTTGTTGGAGGAAGTAAGATGGAGGCTTTTTTCCAGGGTACGTCTCCTCTGTCACCTGGTTGGCCTTTTTAGTGAGAAGTAGGCCACAGCGAAGATACAGGTTTTATAAAATCTATCAACTGCTCAGAGAGGTTTAATGGAACAAGAGAGTGACAGTTCCACTCATTCTCATTCATTTGGCAACGGAAGGCTGTCATGTGTTTGATAAGGTATTTCATGAATTTTTTTTTCAAACTTCATTAATGGAAATATTTCAAAGACAAGGACAAATAGAACTTCAGGATGGAATCAGGGGATCGGGAGGCATCTAAGGAGCCAGCCACATTTTCATAGCACTCTGGATGACACTTGAAAAGACCATTCTCGAAGGGCTTTCATATCTGTTTAGTTTTTTAAAAATGAAACTTCATCTTGGATTAGGTCAAAAAGACTATGACAGGTGGTTGTCACAATCAGCCGGCCTTGTGACAAAAAAATCTTTTAGAATGCATGAGACAATTCAAACAGAGCTTTCAGATTAACTTTAGAAGAGATTAAATGTGACAAAAACAATTTCACTTTTTTTAAACATAAATGATACATTATAATAGTGAAATTGTAAATGAATAAATAAGTTAAATAAACCAAAAAAAAAAAAAAAATGCTTTTTAGCATAATATTTATTTTAATTTTTTTTTTCCTTACTTTGGATTAGTTTGAATTTTTTATCTATTACTTTTTCTCTTTTATTGGTGTATGGTTGTCACTCAGTACATAGTTTTCCCCTTGGACTCAATATACTGTGAACGTGATACAAATTGATTTTGACGGGCAAAGTTGAAAAAAAGGTGCACTTGGTTTGCACCTGTATGCAGCACTAGCTCAGAATGGGACATGGGAACACTTATAAAACGGATTCATTTATAAATTATAATTGATCAAAATGAATAAAAATTCACAAAAACACACTGAATGAGCACATTGAACTGCACATCTCTGGAATGGTTATTCACTTTTCTGAAGATCATCTGTTGTTGCTGACGTTTATTTCATATTCTGTCGGCTATTGCAGCTTATCATCTGTATTACTACTAATAATGATTAATTTAAATATTTAAATACTTTGGAAAAGCATAACAGCCTAGTTTCAATGTAGAAAAGTAGTGATTATAAGTAAAGTTGCACAATGAAAATTGGATTTGTGTGTGTGTGTGTGTGTGTGTGTGTGTGTGTGTGTGTGTGTGTGTGTGTGTGTGTGTGTGTGTGTGTGTACAATCCAACTTCTTTACATGCAGACAATGCTGTCTCTCACCAATAAAATTGTGCATTAATTTAATGTAAGCTGTGTCATTAAAATGAGGACAAGCTGTGTTTAATGTTGTCTTCCAGAATAAACTAATATTGCTTGACTGTTTTGGATCATTAAAATGTGGTAGCAACGCAAATGTAATATTATGTCAGAGTCAAAAAGTGTCTGCCCATTTCCATTTCTGTCCAGCCTTCCTAAAACTCAAATGACCAACTATCAGAAGAAGGAGAGAACCAAAAAGATATGTCTCTTCAAACAATTCATAATGTTGTGATACATTTTTCTTCTAGTTGAGAAAAGGAGCTTTTGTCCTTAGACAAAACTAGTGACTTTAGATTGTGTATTTGAAAATGAAGTAGTTACACCCAGTAGTGGAAAGTAGCAACAACATTTACTGCAGTGCTGTGCAACTGTTAAGATATTTTTTCCAAGACGAGCCCTCCCCATAAAACTCTTTGCCATTTATGCATATAGAGTACAGTCTGCCAGGAGTCAGGCAATCAGCTTGAGCTCCATTGCATTATACACACATAACATGCCTCACTCTCCTCAAATCATATATCAAACACACCCTCTCATTATAAGCTCCAGAAATTCCCATCTATACACTCATAAGTATACAAAATTAAAGTTTGGCATCTGCGCCAAACTCCTCCTATATTCTTTCTGCTGCTGTAATAAATCATTTCAAACATAAATGATCTGACTGAACTACAAATTAATTAGTAAATTATTATTAAATTCCTGGCCTATCATTTGTCACACAGTGAGCCTATTTGTTCGGGCCTCTGGACTGTCACAGTGCCTAACAATCATCCTTGACTACACACAATAAAACCACTGACAGGTAGAGTGAATAACATTGATCATCTATTTGCAAAGCTATGTTCTGCTAAGGATTCCTGTCTTTCATGTTTATGCCATTGACGTGTACCACCCACTGCCACAGCCAGTGGCATTCCCCAGTGTCAGTGGTCTCCCCCTACAGGACAATACCCCCACCACACTCTAAAAGTTGCTCAAGACTCGCTCTAAGGCCAGGGTACATAAGGCCTGGGGACCAGAATCTACCTGGCAAAGACTTCAATCCAGCCCATTGGATGGCTTTGGAAAATAGGAAGGAGGGCATATATTTTGGACTCATACTACACCAAAGTAATTAAGTTATAGATTTCTGTATTTTAAACATTTACTTCTTACAATTTAAGCCAAAGAGCCACACTGAAAGATTTTTTTCATCTACTAATACTACAGCAGAATTTCTTTATCATGTAGATAATGTGAAATGCACCCTTTAAAATGTTCTTCTTTTTCTTAAGTGTATAGTTTAATTTCCCTTTTCTGTGACAGAAAGGGGAGTTTCACTGGTTCGGCCCACATAGGATCATAGGTAGTGTGCTATACGTGGCCCATGATGTAAAACGAGTTTGACATCCCTGCTGCTCTAAGGACATCAGGTCTTTTTTCACTTCGAGGTTTTGATCCAGTTTCCAGACTTTTAAGACAGAACATCCTTAAGATATCCTGAAGCAAGTGTGATCTACTGAGGCCCAACAAAGGAACCTAAAGAATGCGCTGCCAGTGTCCTAAAAGCCACAGGACACCCTCAGAGGTCATGTGTCTTTTAAAGATGTTCAAACAATTTTCATTTAATCTCACAATGTTTGGTACGATGCTGCATATGATAATCCATCAAAATTTCTAATTTTGTAATTATTCCTCCAGCAAATTTTATGTAGGAGGAAAACTTTTCATTTAAGTTGATATTATAAAGAAATGCAGATAATACTTCCATACTTTGACTTCTTTGCTGCCTTCTTCAGATAAAAAAAGTTAACTCTCTGGTTTTTAAACTATGTATATGTAAGTTGCATATTTGGGTATGGGCGGTTGTATAATAGAGAATTTTTTTTTCTAAATTGTTATGTTGAATTAAAGCTTCACAAACCAAAAGCCAAAACACACCGAGTCAAGCTGGAAAAACTTCCAAGAAGGCTTTTATAATGAATGCTCCAATGTCTGGGTTGTAGTATGATGAGTCAGTGGAGACGGAAGGAGCAGAATGAGATGTTTGGCAAAGCTAATGCTGAGGGAGCAGGAAGACGACGGACTGATGTCTGAGGCTTGGCTAATGTGGAGTGAAACCAGAGTGAAAGCAGGTAGGCAGGTGGAAGTTACAGTAGTGGAACTGGAATGGGAACGCAGAGCTAGGCTGGCAGGTGATGTCATTAAGAAGCCTAAAAGCAAGAAAGCAGAATTAGACAGAATTAGATGCACATACACACCCACACACACATGCACAAAACTGACTGAACTGAGTATCTCTTTTAGCCTACAGTAGTTGGCAGAACAATCTGGTGGGAATGACTGTAGAGCCATGATAGATCTCCTGTGGGGTGGTGATTAATGGGCTACAGGTGTGTATGCTGATCGAAGCAAAGCAAGAAATGCAGGAAACTAAGAAGCCACACCTCCATGCAGAAACACACTTTTTTAAAAATTCCTCAGTTTGTACATTCTTAATATCTTTCCTCAGTTCTTCTCTTCATATCTTTTTCCTCTTAGACCAACAGGAGAGGCAGAGGGAGAGACATGATGGAAAAGGAGTTCAGGGTAGGAGTATAATGTAATATTCTTGCTTCTGTGGTGTGGTAAGTTTATCTATAATAATAATAATAATAATACATATACATATACATATACATATACATATATACATACATACTTTCATGCATTTGATGTGAAATGAAGACAAACAAGGGCTAACAATAAAGCAAATCTATAAAGATTAGTTTTCAACAGCCACTTGAAACAAAGCACTAATTCTGCCAGCTTTACAGGCTGAATGAGGCTCTTCCAAAGTTCCAAAGAGCTACAATCTTAAAAGCATTGTTGCCTCTGGATTTCAAATCCAGATAAGATGATTGGAAAGGTTCACCATTTGAATAAGGTCTCAGCAGCCCTGACATATATAATATAGGTGCCTGACCATATGTAATTAGCTTATGTGGTTAGGCTTAACACAAATGTACAGCTGTGTATCATCAGCATAGTAATGATAGGATTGCTATGCTATGGTTTAAGTTGTTACTTAGATTACATTTGGTCCAAGGACTGAACCTCGGTGGACCCCGAGGGAAGGAGGAGCAGATTTAGACATAGCTATTAATATGAATTCAGAATTGTCTGTCAGATATGATGAAACCCATGTGAGAGTAGTGCCAGAGATGTGACACATGTAAATAATTTGTCAGTTACAATGTCATGACCATTGGTGCCAAAGGCTGCAGAGAAGCAAAACTAAAATTAAATATTATAATTGAATAGGAAAATCATTGGTAATGTTTTGATGCGTGCTCAATCATCCAGGTAAGTAAATCTCCAAAGGTTGATTCTGTTCATCTGGACGTAGCGTTTTCAGTGGGAGAAACGTTTCATCACTCATCCGAGTGACTTCTTCACTCTCAGCTGACTGCAGGTTTCCCCAATCTTATAAACAGTGCATTTGCATAATGACTGAAAATAGCACTGCTGGAGGAACAATGGGCTGGGAGGTCAATTCCTTCATCATAATTATACAAATTCTCATGACCGTTGATCAACAACCACTGATCAAAGGCCACTTATCAATGGCCATGTATACCATTCACAGAGAGTTTGGGAATGGCTGCAATCACAGCATTGTAAGATGGTGACAGATGTACCCTTAGGCCCCCTCCTCGATTCAGAGATGGTCTTTCCCTTTTCACGTAAATGACCTCCTTGACTCCGCGCTCAAACCAGCATTCCTCCCTGTTGAGGATGTGCACATCCTCATCACTGAAAGAGTGTCCACTGGCCTGTAGGTGTAAATAGACTGCAAAGTCCTGGCCTGACGAGGTAGCTCTTCTGTGTTGTGCCATCCGCTTCGCCACAGGTTGTTTGGTTTCCCCGATGTATAAATCCTGGCAATCCTCCTGACACTTAACAGTGTTAAGTGTCTGTTTGTGTTGGGAGACCCGATCCTAGGGGTGGACAAATTTTTGGTGCAGCGTGTTTTGGGGTTTAAAAGCCACAGAGACACAGTGTTTAGAAAAAATGCGTGTCAGCTGTTCTGATACTCCTGACACACACGGGATCACAGGTTTTCGCTTAGGAACAGAATCAATCTTTGGAGATGTAATGTTTAAAAAATATGGCATCATCTGTCAGTTGTTTTGTTAGCTCAATCCCTGCTGTATTTGTTTTGTTTTTGTTTTTGTTTTTGTTTTTTTTAGATGCCATATTAAGGAAACAATAGTCATTACACTAAAACATGCTGGGTATATTATTAAATTAAATTCACATCATAGCAGAATGTAATAAGATACATATACTGTATTTTTAAATCACACTGGTATACACATGGACAGTGAAAGGCAGAAAGTTCCTTTTCAGCCATGCAGCTGATCATCTTGAAAAACTGAAACTTGCTCATAGAAAGGAACATCTAGGTAGAGTTCTCCTCTTGCCATGGTTTGTATATTCCAACAGTGTTTCACACCTCTCCTTGATTATAGCTCCTTCAGAATGTTTCCTATCTCCTTTCTTCTCTCTCCTCCAGATGCAGTTTAAGAATCCTTCAACCTGGCATAACTGAGATTGATTTCCGGGTCACAGACAGGAGTACGACGGCTGAGAGGAGAGACAAAAAACAGAGAAAAAACAAAAGCCCACAGAAGGGGGCTACAAGACAGACATTGAATTTACAGGGAGAAAAAGAGTTCAGTGAGAAAACAAAGTGAGAGGTACAGGGCTAAAAATGAAATCCGATTTCTAGTGTCAAATTCTGCATCACTCCAAACTGTAAAGCTCAAATATACAGTTAAATTAGCAATAAAGCACAAATCATTATTTGAGTATATACTCAAGGTAGAGATTCTGTTTAATTATTCTTATACAATTTGTTTACCTAAGGGGTAATTGTTTCAACCTGCAGTATTTTCCAATAATGTGGCTCTAGTGGCTCTGTGAATCTTCAACTGGGAAAAGCTATCAAGCTGGATATTTCAGGAGACTACATTCTGTGTTTACCTTTAGTCAGACACAAAAGCAAATGTTTAAAATGGAAAATCAGAGAGCTGTCACTACTTGCCCAGCTGCTGATACTGTTTTGTCTGAGTCATAGTTTCTTTCTCTCGCTAGTATGAGCTATAGAGCCATAGTGGGCGCGTGGATGGAAAACAGCCATGTTGAAATTATCCTTCAAAGTCACTCAGTGACTCGTTTGGGATGTTTGAGCTTCACTGTGCAGAATGATGTACTGCAGAGTTTGACACTCAAATGCTCTTTTTTACATCCGTCGGCTGAAAGTGGAAAGTTTCTCCTAAGTTCACCTAAAATGTGACTTTTGGTGAACTTTTAATGCCTGAAGGAGTTCAGCTTGACTGATGAATGCTTGCATATTCATAGGTTCTGAATTTTTTAGTCAGGTGGAGGTGTAAATGCCATTTTAAAAATTTCTAACTAGCTATGTGAAGATTTTTAATGTAAAAATATCCGACAAAAATGACCATTTTAAGTGCATTGGGTGTTCTTATACAGGTAATCCTCAGTAGCTTCTTGGGGGAAATGTTTTGGGAATTCTTCCAACAAGTGGGTCTAATCTTATCTCACGAATAAAAAAGATAACATAAAATAACAATAAATAATTTATCTATCAATCCTCCAGTAAAATCTCTTGCAATTTTTTTGGACAGAATCAGCTTATCGCCCCTGCATTTTTACTTTTTAAATCTTATATCAGGCTACATGTTGCTCTGTAGTCCTGCAATCCTTGTATAGTGCAGTTGTAATCACTGTTGATTGCATGCAGTTTCTGCAGGTGTCAGTATGACTGTAGCCGGTAGGAGGGACTTGATGCTCCAACTTCTCATTTTGTGTCTCTCTGCTCTCTAGCCAGTCGTCCTGGTCCTGCTTGGAGAGAGGCGACGACGACATCAGAAGCACGGCATTAAGGGGAACACCATGCATCGTGTGCTGTCAAGACGAGTGGACGCTCACATTTTTTCGCTTTGTTGTTTTTGATTTGCGTTATTTTTGTTGCGTCTTTTCTTTCTTTCCTCCCCTCCTCCTCCTTTTCACCCAATCTCTGACGCGCAAGGACACTACAGCATCCATCCACGGCAGAAACGCTCGCATAGAGCATCCTCTGTATAGACGCACCAACCATCCTCCTCCTTCCTTCCTCCCACTCTCCTGCTCTTCTCTTTTGTCGTTCTGTTCTAACCCAGAGGACATCGGGACCTCTTCTATTTCCCCACTTTGCCCGGAGACATGGATCTATGGTTTCATTCGATCCGGATTTGCTGGTGGAGGGTTTTGTTTCTGATGAGCATTTTCCAGGACTATCTGAGCTCCATGCTGGACTGCCCGCCGACCTGCAGCTGCTCTCAAACAGAGATCTTTTGCAATAAGTCCGACAACGGCAGGTTTTTCCCTTTACTCGCCCTGCAAGATACTGGGAGCAATGGGACCAGCGTTGACATAGCGGAGTTATTCAAAAACATCACCTCTATGTAAGTACATTGTACGGATTGTGCCGTGCGTTTCGGAATCATTGATTGATCCCATTCCCTGTATGTTGCTTTCTTTGCATTGATCCGACTTGTTGGCTGATATTTTTTTTAATTCTTAGACTTTTTACACTTCTATTGGTCTCCTTAATGCCCAAAGATCCCCAAGCCATATTTGATAAATGGTCTTGAATGGAGGGTAAATGCGCTTGTTTTCCCTCACGTGCCCAATTAGTCAAATCACTTGCAGCTTAGCAATAAATTGCTCGGTCTTGAACCTGGGCAATGAATGTCGAATGTGTCTCTCCCCCCATCCCTAGTGTGTCCCCATAAAGTTGCTCCTCCGCAGCGGCACCGCAGGCCTACACGTCCAAATGACAGAAGGATGTTGCGGAGAACCTCACATCACCCATCCGCTTGATTTCCGTCGTCATGTACAGCAACTGTTCTGACAGATTGTGCTAAATGAAACAGAAGTAAATGGCGCAGTAAGGTCAACCAGTTACATTTTGAGCCCGCATCCTCTGAGAACGACGCGACCTGACAAACTTTATTGTGTCCAGATTATGCGGAGCGGATTGGGATGTGAAAACGTCACTTGTGGCTTTTTCTCTCCTTTCCACAGAGATGGACATGCAGAAATATTGGTTTCATAAAGGCTTTGCTCAAAACAGAGGCGCTATGTATGATGACGGCAGACTACCCCCCCTCCTCCTCCCTCTCCTCTCCACCACCACCCACCCACACACCCCCAGAAGTACATTCTCATTCTGCATCCTACACCCCCTCGCTCTCCTCTCTCTCCCTCTTTCTCTCTCGCTCTCTTTCCCTGGCATCGATCCTCCCTGCTAACATCAAAGCTTTCTTTCTTGAAAAGTCAGGGGAGGAAGAAAAAAAAGCCGAGCTCGGGCCTTAAATAAGACCTCTGGTGTCGATGAAGCTGATTTGCATATAAAGTAAACATCTCCCGTTAACGCACTGGAATTCCCCGCACGGTTTCCTCCGCGTCGTCTTACGCCACAAAGGACTTTTGCTGTCATCAGTTTTGGTATCCCGTTTACCCTTTATCCGTCTGAGGCAGACAACTTATTTTGTGACACGGTTCATCGCTTCCCCGTGCCGCTAGAGGGTAGCCTGGTACCCTCTATAATCTGGGAATCAAGTGCTGTCTTTACAACACAGGAGTCATTTACGTGACTGTTTTATCGGGGGTACTTTTTCTGTAAGGAATAAGCACAGGTTTAAAGCTCGGCTGTATTAAAAGGAAAGGAAGGAAGAAAGGGTCAGAGTTCACGGCGCACTAGTGATTAGTGTGACCCTCGAGTGACCCTCGTATAAAGATTTCCTTGCCGTGAAACCTGCTCGTTTCACATTTATCTCTCCTCTCATCCACTGAAGTCAACAACCTCTTAGATTGCCAGTTAAAAATGCCAAATATTCAGTTCATACCAAGCACAAAGTCACGCATTGATCGCCTTTTTTGCCTTTGAGAAAACCTAATGCAACTGACCCAGGACTAATTGTGCATTTCATGGCCCCTGGCCAGCTGGCGGCTTTTTTTTTTTTTTTTTTTTTTTTTTTTTTTTTTGGCTGCTCAGTATGGATGGCAACCTCCACTAGCACCACCAGCAGCTCAGTAACAGCATATCAGCATATACTGCCCAGTGTCACATGAGCTAACACGTCTGATTTAGCTGTGCATTCACACCACGCAGCAACAATAATTAGCTATTTAATATATAGTAATTACT
Source organism: Maylandia zebra (assembly GCF_041146795.1). NCBI lineage: Eukaryota > Metazoa > Chordata > Actinopteri > Cichliformes > Cichlidae > Maylandia > Maylandia zebra. Next base: position 7,043,648 of record NC_135167.1, read on the forward strand.
TTGTATTCAAAGATTGTAATCATTTATGTTAAAATGCTACAGCACAATCATTTATAGCATCTCTACAAACATGTATTACCATAAATGATGTTCAAAGCTCAATGCTAATTTATTATCTGGCCAGAAGGTGTGACCTTAAAAAATAGTAACTGGTGCATTGTAATAAAGAGCACTCAGAGACTGCCACATAAAATCCACGATCCCTTCTCTTTGCAAGTGGGGAGATACATGTGTTTTGATGACATGAATTCTATTTCATTCATCTCAGGAAATATTCAGAGGTGAGGGGACAATTTATGGAGATAGAAAGCTAGAGTGAGGGCTCCTAGCTGGAACTGTGGAGGGGATGGGTGGGTGATTGGCCAGCCAAAGAAAACTGCCAAGTCCAGATAATAGTTTTCCCAGTTCTCGCACATTAGAAATTCATCACAAGAGGCATCACTACTTGAAGTGGATAAGATAAGGCCTTGCTGTTATGCTTGAGGGGGAAAAATGGTTCTCTGAGAGCAGCTGAAGCATTTGACGGGTTTGTGTAAGTGTGGCTCTGAGCACAGGTGCGTATTTGTTTTCAAAATCCAATCAGCTTTTCCACCTCGAGTGATGACATTTGGTCTCATTTTGTTTTGTTTCTTCTTCTTTTTTTTCTTTCTTTTTTTGCTGAAAGTGTGGTTTGTAAAGGAGAGGCTAAAGTGTCGGACCAATCTCTATGGTCATTACTGCGCTGTCAAACTGCTAAACGTCTCCAATGTATACTTGGAGAAAAATCACCCTTGCAACCTCCCCATCTCTTGCGTACTTAAGCTGATCCTTAAATTCAACAATGCATCCATGCAATCACTGTCATTACTGGAGTTGTTGCAAAGCGCTGAACTAAAGCCGTATTTCACGGCAGACATTTTGGCTTGTAATTGCAGGAAAAGCACAGACTTCAGTTATATTAATGATGCGTGCATTGCACTTAGAGATGATCCTGGTATTGTGCATGCTGGCTGACTAGGACAGCTTATAGGAACCTGTATTGTAAATGGATAATTAACGATGTCTTTAATTCCATGGACGCTTGTCCTGCTGTGGCACAAAATGTCTGTTGTGAAAAAAATCTTTCAATCAGTTTGCCACTGTGAAGGTAAAAGTGTGAAAGGTCCATCTTTGATTGTGTGATAGTAATCAACCTATGATCTTGCTGCAGTTTCAATGGTAGTAGAAACGTATTCCCAGTCTTAGTTACAAACAGTTCATTAAGATATGAAAATGATATGAAAATGAAAACCGCAAAGCCCTAAAGTGCTGAAATGTGATGTCTGCTGTGCACAAGATAAAAGCACATCATCTGAAGATTTTTTTTGAAGCATCCGCTTTAACGAAACCGTTGGTATGATCTGAAATTTTACAGATAATTACCAAGTTCCCTATATCTGTTTGCAGTGTTCAAGTGTAGCATTTTACAATTTTCTACTTCACTTACTTAAACATGAGGGGAGAAAGGTAATGTTTTCCAGATTCTCAAAATGTAGTTTAAAGTTGAACTGCTTTTATATGGGTTTATGGCACTGTACTGTATTTTGCATGTCTTAATCCTGTACGGGTTTAGTATTTGTCCAATTCAAACATCTTTAAAGACATATAGCACATGTAGATTAAATAAGACGGCTCTGGTGTGTAGAAAAAACCTACAAAAAGATTTTTTTAAAAACCAATTTGACTCTTTCTCCTCTGTTAAAACAAAACTCTGCATATTTTTGTATTTTTGGCTTAAAAACTGTATAAATAGAGGTACTTCATTGAAACTTCAATTGTCAGTGAATAGTGATGAGCAATTTTAAAGTCAACCACCTAATTCTGTTTTAGTTCTCCTTTAGCCCATCTTTAGACACCTTCAAGTACAACCAAGACCTTTGTGTGTCCTGTGGTACCTGATACTGGGATCCTGGCAGCAAATAATTTCCCATGGGGTGAAACCCAGCAATTAAGATGTGGTTAAAAATACAATCTTTCGACTTGATAGAGTTTTACAAAAATATTCCACGAACTGTGTAGGAATTTAAAAAAATTTATGCACACGGCCTCATTTTCAGATGCTCAAGTATAATTGACAAACTAGCTAAATCTCGTTTCTTCCCATGAAATACTCTGCCAGGCCATTACTGTGGCCACATTCAGTTGCTGCCTTTTGGTGGGTCTCTCTGTGTTTAGTTTGGCATGTTTGGGTTGAGATCTGGTGTGTGACTTGGTCTTTGGAGAAGATCCCATTTCTTTGCCTTTAGAAACTCTTCGAGTGCTTTTGCAGTATGCTTTGAATCATTATCCATTTGTACTGTGAAGCACTTTCCAATCAGTTTTGCAGCATTTGACTGATTCCGAGAAGAGAGGATAGCCCTGTACATTTCAGAAATCAACTGTTTTCTTTAATATGCAATAAACACTATTGACCTCCACTGCCAGGCCTCCACACTCCACTCGCTGTACTTTTCTCTTCCAATCATTCTGGTACAAGCCAATCTTGGTTGTCCAACAATTTTCTTGGACACATTTTCCTGGTGAAGTCTAATCTGGCCTTCATGTTCTTGGGTGTAACCAGTGGTTTCATCTTTGTTGTAAGCCTTTTGTATTTCTATTCATGAAGACTGTCCTGATTGTAGACTTTGACCCTTGAGCATGTCCTTGATTTGGCTATCTCATCCACTTGAGTTATCTTATGGTCTTTTGGATTTGTTGGTTTTGCAGAGCTGGCCAGTGCAATGGAAAATGGCCTGTATTTGTATAGCGCTTTTACTAGTCCCCCCTAGGGACCCCAAAGCACTTTACACACCCAGTCATCCACCCATTCACACACACATTCACACACTGGTGGAGGCAAGCTACAGTTGCTTCTTTTTAAGAATGTACCAGATTGTTGATTTGATCTCTCCTAACCTTTTTGCTATCTCTCTGGTAGGCTTCTTTTGGTTTTTCAGTAAATGATGGCTTCCTTGCCTTGTATTGACAGTTTTTTGGACCTGATATTGAGAGTTCCAGTGAAAAACGAAATGCAAGTTCAACACTCGAAATCAATTCTACATCTCTTATCTCCTTAACTATTCCTGGATTTGTAAGAGAACAGGCCACACCTGGCCTTCATGGTTTTTTTATTTTATTTATTCAGTTACTTATCTTAGTATCTTAACAGATCTCATTTTAAGTAGTGTAGAGGCCTGGTTATTGTCGTGGTTGATTTGTGTGCCTAGAACTGTTCCTGAACAGTTTTTTCAATGTTTTGGGGTGCATCGTCTACCTTGGCAGACTATTGACTTGTAGTGTTGTAGTGTACCATTAACTGGCTGGGACCCACCCAAGGGTCCTAAATAGAACATATCTTTGTAATTGTGGGATTTTTCTTTTTTCTTTTTTTTTTTTTTTGAGATTGCAATTTTCCATTAGAAGCTGCATATTACGCAGTGATTGAGAACGCGTTCCTATGGCACAATTGTGATACCATTTTTATTGGAGGTCGAGACTATAAAGCTGATAAACTGTGTATAATTGAATTTCTTCACAAAATAGCAGCAAAAATCCCTTCAGTTTTTCATGGATAGGTTTCAAACATCCACACGGAGATTTAAAACGTGTAATATTTGTTTTAATGTCACACCATATCATGATGTCTTATGATGTCATTCAAATGCACATTTTATGATGGGTTTTTGTTTTTATTGCTGGCAGTCATGTTGTCTCGTGTGAACGTAAAAAATCCAACATCCTCTATTTGCCTTTGAAATGAGAAGCCTCTTCCACAAGTATTATAGCATCAGCTTCTTTAATGTCAACTCTTTCTTCAATCAAAGAGATTTATGTGGATTGTAAAATTGCCATCTGTTTATCTGCAAACAAACTGTGAGTCCCGCACTCTTAAATGATTTACTGTTTATCTGCTTTGCAAAATGCAGCTTGAAGTTTATCGTTTAATATCTCTGAAATCTATAGGAATGTGTGTAGTCTCATTTTCAAAGTCGAAAGCCCTTCCATCATAATGTTGTGTTTATCTTTATTAATCTCGTTACTTGCAGCAGGGGTCACTTTTAAATGTAATAAGCTGCCATCTCCAGTATTTATTTAAAAACTTTATGTGGATACTGCCTTCTTACTTTTTCAGTTTTTAAAACAGCACGGCTCAGCTTTAAACTATCGATCTTTGGACAACTTCAAGTACACATTTTCTATGAAACCAGCTTACAGATGCTGCCAAAGAAACCTGAATTATACAGCAAGGTCTGCTCAGGTGGCTTGTGTAGGCTGCAAGTGTCCCCTGGTTCAGACACTGTGTGTTACTGCATTACATAAACTCAGCGTTTTCTCTACCTCTTGTAGCTCATGTGCAGCCCACAGACTGTGTAACTGTAGCCAATAGCAACTTCAGTCCAGATATATCCGCTACAGAGATCTTGTGTAAGGCTTCTGAATGGGAATTTGATAAGTGAACATTTGTAGATTTTTATTGAAATCGTTACAAGTGGAGTATGTTCTGTTCAGCTGAGCTTTTGGAGTATCAGTTGAACCCATATTGAAAAAGATCTTGTACATTGAATCACCTGTTTTGAGGGGCACTCCAGCATTTTAGGGTTTGGCTTTCCATTATGTTGGAGGACTTAAAGAATGATTAAAATCAAAATCATAAGCAACGATCTACTAAATTTTAGCTTGTACTACTAGTTTAGCTCCAGAAATAGTAGAACATCCGTTTCCCATATTACAATTTCCTATTATGTTTCATTAGACCTTTGCTAAATGTCGTGTCTCTGCTTCCAGACTTACTGACATTTAATATTTGTCTCAACATTATTATATCAGCTTTCACATTCTGCTTATATCTCGTTGTGAGGAGTAAAGTAATTTTTAAAAAATGGATAGAAAAGAATGTTTTTATAAAGTTTGCATTTTTTTGTCATGGTCAGTGCATTAGGACTAAACGTTTAAAGCAGTTTGTCCCAAATCATTTGGTACAAGACATCAGTTGTTTATCACCTGTGAGCTGCTAATACTATAGACGCTTGTAGGTGCTCAAAAAAGGTAAATGCTCAGCACCCACACCCAAAAACCACAATCTGCATCACTAGGTAATATAAACATTTGAAACAAAAAAGAAGGTGTACATCTTAGCAACATAAGAAATTTACAGGAAAGATCAACACATGCACACTACAGATTGTTCTCAAGTTAGCGCAAGCCTGAAATTGATCTGTTTACAGGATATGATAGGGCAGTTTGTATGAGTTTCACTACTTTGGTGGTTCCAAAGTTTTCACCCTGCCACATTCACAGAACTGCAACCTGTAGCTATTAGGGTTATGTTATGCTGATTTTAAGAAAAAATGTATAATTTCCTTAATTTTATATTTTAATATTTAACTGGATTAACTATTACAGTAATAATAGTTAATAATTAGTTAGTAATATTTTTTTGCTTTAGTGATATATACCACAAGTTTATTTTTCAGCCTTGCAGCTCAATTTAAAGAAGTAGCATTAGTAAAAGATAAGAACAATATCCATGATGGGAAACATGAGAACTAACAGGAAATCAAATGACGTTTTAGACATTTTATAATGTTGTCTGCTTTATTTTATAAAAGCATCCTTGAATACTACAGTTGATGAGTTTCAGATGTTTTAAAAATTACTTTATATTTATGTCTGTTTGGAAAATGGTAGATGACTACCTGTTTCCAAGATGCAGTAAGCTGGAACAAATGTCATAGGGGTTTATAACTCCCTGTAATACGGAATGTCAGATGTATGCAGTGGCGTAGAACGGTACACACCTTCCTTCTCACTGAGAAACTCCTACCTTCCTTCCCCTCCTTAATTCTGTCATATTTATTCATTACCTTTGGACGTTACTCCTCTTTACCCACTTCTTTCTCTTTGTTTTCTTTGTGTTGTGATGTTTTGATGTCTGTTTTTCTGATGCCCAGTTCAGCTGACTCTGGTTGTAATTTTGATTTATTTTTCTTTGTCATGATCATATTTCACTTTGAGGTTTCCATAATATTGATTTTGTTTTATTATTTAGGACTGAGAATCATTTTACAAGCTTGCTGAGGCTTCTCTTTGTGATCTGTGTTGGTATAATTTGAACACACAGTTAAATTCTGCCTAAACTTCTGTTATTAGCATATGAAGAACAATGAGCAGAGATTTACACCTGACACCAGCCTTGGAAATCTACTCAGCAAATATCATACTGTATTATATTACCGCACCATTTCTGCACCGTTACTCCCGATTTCTTCGCAAAGTGGTTGATTCATTGACTCATGATTCAACAGTTGATTTTTAAAATATACATATTAGCATGTATTCTTTAGGCTTACTACTTATTCCCAAACCTTCCTTTCTCCAACCTTTGTTTTATATTACATAAATTAGGCAAAATTATATGAATTTAAAATATTATATGAATTGTTAAATATACTGCGTACATTGTTTATTTAAATACAATAAATAAAATAAAATAAATAAACTGTGCAGTATGGAGAAGAGAAGACAGAAATGTGATATCTGAGTCTTAAAAAAAGTAAAGCAAAAGTACTCTTACGTCATTTTCAGTAATATTAACTACACTTTTTTTTTATTACCATTTGAAAATAACCATGACGATTTAATGAATCACTACAGGGGTCTCGCTTAATACAGTTCCTGGCCACACTCTAGACACAAAATTTCACAATTACAAGGATCAAAGTATTAGTACAAGCAAGCAAGCAAGCAAGCAATTTATTTATATAGCGCTTTCAGATCAGCCACGAGCTGAACACAAAGTGCTGTACACTTGACATGCCAAACATGATACATTGAGCATGTTAAAAAAAATGAGAAAAATAGTAATAATAATATAAGATAAGTAATATATATATATAAACACATTTAAAACAATAAAATCAGCACATTAGATTAAAACAATAAAATCAGGGTCAGACTGTGTCATAAGCCAAAGAGTAAAAATGAGTTTTAAGACGTGTTTTAAAAGTGGACAGTGAAGGGGCCTCTCTAATGTGCTGGGAAAGATTGTTCCACAGATTAGGAGCAGCAATAGAGAAGGCCCTGTCCCCTCTGAGCTTCCTCTTGGACCTGGGTACCTCCAGGAGCAGCTTGTCAGCTGACCTGAGAGACCTGGGGGGTGAGTAAGGATGCAGAAGCTCAGAGAGGTAAGTTGGGGCAAGACCATTTAAACATTTAAACACAAACATGAGAATTTTAAAATGAACTCTAAGATATACAGGCAGCCAATGGAGTGAAGCCAGGACGGGAGTTATGTGCTCTCTTTTACGAGTTCTGGTTAAAAGTCGTGCAGCAGAATTTTGGACCAGCTGCAGACGAGAGAGAAGATGCTGACTAACTCCACAATATAGTGCATTACAGTAATCTAAACGACATGAAATAAAAGCATGGATTACCGTTTCAAGATGCGGCTGAGATAAAATAGGTCTTATCTTTGCCAAGCGCCTTAGATGATAAAAACTGGACTTGACAGTACCCCTAATTTGACTATCTAATTTAAAATCACTGTCCATCTTAAAACCCAGGTTTGTAACAACAGATTTAAAATACTCTGCCAGGGGTCCCAAATCAATAGCGGAGGGTTCACAAGGTCCACTAGGACCAAACAGAATGACCTCAGTTTTGCTGGAATTGCATCTTAGAAAGTTTAGGGACATCCAAGATTTAATGTCTTCTAGACATGCTAAAAGTGGCTTAATAGAGAAGGCATCGTTCTGCTTCAGAGGCAGATAGATCTGACAGTCATCAGCATAGCAGTGGAAGGATATTCCATGCCTTCTGAGGATGGCTCCCAGGGGCTGTAAATATAATGAAAAAAGCAGAGGCCCTAAAATTGAGCCCTGCGGGACCCCAGACTGAAAAGTGGCAGAGGAAGACTCATACCCTAAAAAGTTAACACTAAAAGTTCTGTCGCAAAGATAAGACCTAAGTACAAAATAACAGAAAAAATGATCACAAAAACTACTAAATTAAGCTCTTACAGTATAACAGTGTGCTTGCTGTTGTAGAGGTGTATAATATTGCTGGCAATGTTCTAAATGGCTTTAATTCCCCACTGCAGAACAAGGCTGTGCATGTCCAAGACTAGTTTGTTTTCAGTTAAGATAACTGCTATCACCTGAATAAGAATCTATCATGGATTTTTTTTATCAAGTCTCTTTAAAAATAAAGTCACGTGACTGCTGATGATCCTCTGCAGTGTTTGTTTGTTTGTTTGTTTGTTTGTTTGTTTTGTTTTTGCAAGCAACATTAAGAAGATTGCAATATACCTTCAATTGGGTTTGGGGCTGACACTATCCCAGCTGACACTGATCAAGAGTCTTGGGTCCAGTCTGGACACATTGTCATCTCACCCTTCATGCTCAAATCCACACCTGCACCCATTTTTTTCAACATGCATATCTTTGCACTTTGGGAGCAAACTGGACAACCCAGAGAAAACCCACACAGACGGAGGACGAACATGCTAACTTCATACACGTAGGCCCGAGGCATGTTAGGACCCTGAGCTAAACCATTGCAAATGGTCAATATAGAGATTTGCTTTTTGGTGTTTAAAACAGACGCACAAAAAACGGTGCATAATAAGTGGCCTGGTGTTTGATTTAAGAGGCTGCAATCTGCCCACTCAGCTACAAAAATAACTTCAGTATTTTAAAAGCAATTGCTGCAGTGGCTGCAGCACTCGGTGAAAGTACAGTAGCTGCAGCATAGATGCAACAAGGAGGACATTTTGTCTTCTTTTCACAAGGGGCCCATTCAGATTATTGCTCTGTCATCAGCTATGAAATGTCAAATGAAGCTGTTTGCTTTGGGGGTTTAGGTGATCTGACAACCTTTAAAAAATCGTTTTATACCTTCAGGCCTGCTGTATGATCATCAGCGTCATTACCATTGATGCTGTTTAACCACCCAGGGCAGAGTTGCTAACACACGTCCTGCCAATTGGTCCTTACGATACAGACCCCCTGCTGCCTCCGCATTGCGAGGCTCACCTCAGGCAGTGCACGACAGGCTCCTCTGTTATAAGCATATCATCAAGTTTGCATGAGCCTGTCTTTGTGGAAAGTAGGTCACGGCTGCCATCTGAGAATTGGGAGGAGAGAGCGGCGCTTTCGTTCAGATCCTCTGCATGCAGAGTTTCTGTGAGAAGACCCGGCCATGTGGCTGACCCAGCTTCTCCCACGCCCCCACCACCTCAACTCCGGCATCTGCAGGCAGCCCTTGCGCCTTAAAAGATGCATACTAATGAAGCACCTTCCCCCGCTTTAACAATCAAAAGATGCATTGAGGATAGAGGGGTGAAAAAATACTGAAGGCTCTGCTGTTTTAGCCAGGATTAGAAAAACCCTTTAAAGCCTTGCAGCAGCGTTCCAGAGGCTTTCTGTTGACATTTAGTTGAGCTTCTGTTTTCTATACAGCAGATTATGATTCAGTGTCACCACTGTGTGCAACAGTTTATGATGTCAAACTTGTGAGATCATCTCTCTACCTATTTAAACTGAAATTTGTTCCAAAGTGGTATTTTTTCCCCCTTTTTTTTAAATCAGTTTACATGCACTGCTTTTTGCTGTTTTATTTATTCCTAAGGTTGCTTTGTGAATGATCACTTGTAAGGAACGCTTATCAAGCACCTGCTCCTCTCAGATATCTACTTATGAACACAAGACAAGTCAGTTTTATGTCTAATTAGGTAACATGAGCTTTACTGAAGCTTTATTACAGTTAATCATGTTTAAACATGGTATCTGCAGGCTTAGTGAAGCTACATTGAAAGCAGCATTACTGCTAATTCCTTCTTCTGCGTGATATTGATGGATGATTCATAGTGTGGGGAGTTTGTGTGATGGTGGCGGCTTGGAAACTGTCTTTTTTACTCTCTGTCTCTCTCCTCTCTCCTTGGTACTTCTCTAACCACACACACACACACACACACACACACACACACACACACACACACACACACACACACACACACACACACCATTCATTTCCTTAGAGATAACCTCCTCCCAGGTGAGGATGTATGTCTGACCCTCGCAGTGTCCATCACAATGTGTCGGCTCCTGTAGAAATGCCACCTTCCTTCCTTTTCTCCCGGAACCCTAATAAGGCTTCTGCTTGTTATTCATGTGGGATGTTTAGTGTTTCAAAAAACATCAATCATGTATTATCAAGTAGGATGAGTCACCCCACTGTCCTCCATGTCAGCGATGACTGGCAGAGCTGTGTGAATAATGCAGCTGTCTCGATTCTCACTGAGCTTCAGCCATGTTGTCCTACACGGTGCGCATGTTGATGGGTGCTATTCAACACCATTCTCTCTCCTCTTTTGTGAAAAGGGAAACACTTATTATTACAAAGTTCTACTTTTAAAACAACTTCTTCATCTAAGTCCATATTTCATTCATCTGCTGTCCTATATCGTTTGAAATTTCACCCAGATGTGTCTAAGGAGATTCACTTGGAGGTTCGAGCTCATCTCAGCTTAATACTAGAGTAATCCTTATTTTAGTTATGTTTATTTTTTTGGCATTTTTAAGGCCACGGCATTTTGGTAAGCTCTAAATGGGCAAAATAGTTTTTTATTTTCATTACTTGTTGAGGACTTGTTGGCTCTTTTTTCCTGACAAAGCACACCAGTATATTACCGAGATAAGCGCGCAGTGAGGCGCCCTTTCCTGCCCGCATCTGTCCATCAGTTTTCTCTCTGCACAAAACAGTGAGATGTGTTGAAGGCAATATGTGTGCTAATGTTTGGTTGGTAAACACTCATAATGAATTATTGGCACTGCAATCTCGGCTGTTTAGCTTTGACTACCGACGTCATTGGCGGTAAGGACATAATAAAACACAGCAGCACAGATGTTCCCTCATATTTCCCACAGAGCAGAAGCATGCACCACAGCGGCTTCTTTTTATCGATCGCCTAAGATGGTCTGATATCTGTATTTGCTCTGTTCTGTAGAGTATCGGTATTGCACTATATCAAACTATTATGGACCTGGCACACCATTCCGCCATGCTCACCAGTTATTCTCAGTGAGCTGAAGGCTCGGTAGCCACCCAGGAGTTGAGTACCAAGAGGGTTTTTTTTAAGACCCCTGACAGTGCTTTGTGTGGAGGCTGATGAGAACACATTAAAAGTAAATGGCCCACTGAGACTCAGCTCTTCCTCCTCCTGGCTCCCTGTTGCTGTAATGACCTTGTTACTCCAATCAGAATATCACAGTCACTCTCCATCTTCTCTCTTGGACTTAAAAAACTCATCGTTTTAAGAAGCTCCTGACATCACCCTCTCTTAGTGCTGAATCACATTTCCTCTCTCATATTTATCTCCCTTCTCCAATATGCTCTCTTTTTGAAGCATAAAAACCCATAGCCGTTATTTTTGATATTCAGCTCCTTCAGTGGTTCCTGTCCCACACATACGCCAGTGTGACAAAAACTCTACAAATTAATAGAAGTTTGTGGATTTTGTTAAATTCAAGTGGAGCCAAGCTAGCTTGTATGCATAACTAATCTAGGTAGCTACTTGCACCTTCATCTCTATCAAATATGTCAGAATGTTATCTGTAATTCTCTGCAAGAAAGAAAACAAGTTTCTTTACTGTTAATCCTACCAAATTAATATATTATATATAGATAGATAAAAGTCAGACTCTGAATTATGCTAAGCTACGTTAGCCTGCTATTTCACTTGTAATAGTCATCAAATGTAGCGTAACCAATGTTATTGTGGCTCTATATAATTTTTTTTAATCTAATTTTATTTTATTATTTTGATAAAAATAATTAAGACGTAGCCAAGCTTGTGTCTTCTCCTGTTAAGTTTAAGTTAAGTTAATTAAATCACACAAAGACAGAAAACAAGACACTTTCCTGTTAATAAGTAAATATTTTTTTCTTGGATAAAATGTGGCTTTCTTTTGTGAAAATGCTTCTAGAGATTACTTCATGTAAAAGACATCTTTTCCTTCAGGCTTTCTAAAACTGTTATGTTGATTTTTTTTTTTAAATTGCACTGTAAAAAGATAATTTAAGGTTCTTTTATTTATTTATTTTTTGTTTATGTTTGTTTTTTATTTTAATACGATGAAATGTTACTAAAATGGAAAGCAAAAAGAATGATAGGGGATTTATTCAGGAAACTGCATCTCTCAAACTTGCCCTTTGTTATTTGCTTAGTAATCCGGATTATAGTTATTCAGTTGCATACCAAAATTATGAAATGAATTGGGAGGGAGAGCATTGCATTGTTGAAGGAGCTGAATGGACATATTTTTGCTGCTGCTATGACTCGGATTTTCTTTAGAGATGAAGAAGAATGTGAAAGCAGAGACTTCTGCATAAGGATGTCTGCTGAAAATTGTCTTGCACGTGATTAATAATCTGGGACATGGGATATCTGAATTAACAAACAACCTTGTAAGTGCAAATCCACTTATTATGTTATTTACTAGATGCCATTTATGCCAGATGATGCATGAACTTAATGTGGTGCAAAATGAACTATTATCAAGTGTATTTAAGATTTATTAGCGTGCATTTTTTTCCAAACAGTTGTCATTGATTATAGTGCAGAGCAGAATTGTGCATTGCTAAGTCAGTAACAGACAAACATTTAACAAATTTTGACCTCACGCAGCCATAATCAGGACACAAGAGATTTCAACAAATTTCATCATCCTGTATTTTATGCACTTCATGAAACACAGGGTCTGGTGTATAATTAATGAAAAATGCTGGGCTCCACATTATACAAGTCAATGTCAGTGGAGTCAACGGGGCTAAACAACAACAACAACAACAGCCGAGAATGCATACATTACCAGCAGCAGTGGCACCTGTGGGAATTGGATTAATTTAGGACTTTGGCAAAAAGCTAGCCTCCATGTGTAAAACTCGTGTCTTTTCTTTGATGAGACGTTGATGGAGGAACTGGACGGCACATCACTCCAGAGAAGTACCTTGCGTCTGCAGCTGTCTGTGTTTGACATTGTGAACTGTAGCTGCTCTTTTTTTTTTTTTTTCCCAGACGAAGTCATCACCTGTCAAGCATCACTAATGTGTTTATTGTTGCTGGAGAGATTGTCTCGGCTCCACAGAGAAACAGATTGTCAGCATTGTGCAGATTTCTGTTTCTGTGCATTGTTTTATTTTCTTACATATTTTTTCTACTTTTAATACAGTATAATATATAGGTGGACTGAAATATATATTAAAAATGCCAGAAAACCAGACTGCGTGACTTCCTTGTCATTTGGAGTTCATTTTGTTTTTCAGTTTTTCTGTCAACTTTCTGAAATGGTATTGCATCTTATTTGGAGTCGCTTTGCTTTTTCTTTGTTATTATGATTTATTTTTTTCAGTTGTTTTGTAGTAATGTGTGAGTTTTTTGTGTATTTCTATGATAATTCTACATTTTTTGTGGGTGTTTTGAGCCTTATTTGCAGTCACCTCACATATCTTGTTTTTTTTTTTTTTTTGTGTTTGCTTGTTTGTTTTGTGACTTTACACCTAGAAGTTTAACATTCATAGACTCTGAATTGGGCTCCCCTGACACATTGTCCCCTGTTCAGTAATACATGCATTTGTATCACTCATGGCATGTTCAGTACCAGTTGTAAAACAAGCACACAGAGGTGACAGGAGACTGCCAAGGCTTCATGTCTGGAGGTAGACTGATGAAACGAGTCCTTAAGTTACCTTGTCTGGGTGGACAGATTAGAATTGGGCTCACGAACCCTCATTTTGATAAAATACTAAGTGTGTATTTTTGTAAAACAGTATGTGTGTGTGTGTGTGTGTGTGTGTGTGTGTGTGTGTGTGTGTGTGTGTGTGTGTGTGTGTGTGTGTGTGAGAGAGAGAGAGAGAGAGATTTCGTCTTAAAAGGAAGCAGGAAGGAAAATAGCAAACAAATCAAATATTCAACAACCTTGAGCCTCGTCTCTCCTTAGTTCCATCTCTTCTTCTAGAGGTAATTGGCTGACATTGCAGACTTGTGAGAGATTTGTAGTATGTGAGGACTAGATGTTATCACACTTCACATCTCAGTCAGAAAACAAGAAGACAAATTTGGGAGAAAGTTAACAAGAAACCTCTAAGACTTCCCTTTGTGCTCAGATTTCACTAAAGCTGAAAAAGGTGATGTTTATTGATTCAGCCAGAGAGTTGAAATTGTATAGGTGTAGCTTTTTTTTATTCATTGTGTATTGGGTGATAATGATGGAATTCTTCAGTCAAACATCAACAGTGTCAAGCACATCTATTTTGTAGTTCAGTTTGAGATATTAAGACGGAGCCTGTGCATGTGTCAGCCTCAATGATAAGTGCTAAGGATTACTGGGGCAGTTCTGAGAGATTTGATATATTATTGTTGCACACCAATAAATGTTTTTTAAAGTTCTGATTAAAAAAACAAGCATTTTGGTTTAAATTTAAATTGAAAAAATTTATCCATTATTTTTATTTTTACAATTTTTTTAGAAGCATGATTCACAGTTCAAAATAGGAATTGAGATTGTGCAGCCCCCCAGTTCTAACACTTAATGAAACAAGACATGAAACTAGCGCCCTTCCTCTTTTCTTTAAGCAAACCTTCTGATTGCCTGCTCCCTTGCAAAGAAGAGATTTAATCTGTGGAAAGGCGGAGCATCTTGAGCTGAGATTAGCAAAATACATGTGCATATGGCGACCTCATAATTTGAAACATCATCAATGTTTAAAATGAATACCCAGCATTGTAGCAATATACATGACGTGAATATAAATGAAACACCTTCCTGTTGTTGAAGAAATGGATCTTTGCTTTGTGGATTAAAAACCACTCTTGCACCTGTAATAATAGACAGTTTCTTTTAGATGTACACATTTCCCCTTGATTCCACTCTTTTTTTCACTAAGCTAATTAACTCATGGCTCTACTGCCACCAGTCAATTATAGAGTAGACAATAATTTCAGCATTTTTTCTTTCTTTTTTGCTACAAGCCTGCAATTAATTTAAAAGTACATTACTTAATAATTTGTTCCATTTTTGGACTGCCAAACTGCTTCTAAGGCTGGTGGAAATTGTATTGTTGATCTTTCAGTCTGCTGTGCATGCAACTTTAACTGTTTTTGAAGGGAAATAATCTTTTTCAACATTACCAGAATCAAAATCAATAATAAAAAAGACACAAAAATCTGTAATAGAATATTGATGGCAGTTTTATAGTATTAGTGATCTGTATGAACTTTTATGGTAGTATAGGACCCATTGCAGGAACATTTAGTGATTAAGGAGCAGCTTATCCATTGTTTAATGTAAACATATGTTATATGAATTGGCCATACTGAAACAGACTACTTTTTGGGGAAAAAAGAATTGGTCTGATCAAATCTGGATGGACCTCTAATCTTGATAATCTCTTTTTAAGGTGAAACTTTAAATAACCCAAACCTTTGAATACAAAAAAATCGTTGATCTTCTTTTTTAAGTTTAGGTGATGATTGCACTGTGCTGCCTCTCTTCCTACACTTCCTTGTCCTTTTATTCACTAAAACAAGACACCTTCCCTCATTCTGGGCCCAGTTAACCAGTTGCTATGTGTAGAAACAGGGTTGTTATTTTGACACCTGGCTAAATATCACCATAGCTCAGTCTAATTCCAGCTGTGAGCGTCGCTTCTTTGCTGCAGGTGTGAAGTCCTCCCATCACAGTCCTTCGTCAACATGGAAATGCTAATCTATCTGGAGCTCTAATTAGCAGAAGGACTCAGGTGGAGAAGTGTCACACACATGATTCAACTTAACCTTTTGCTTTGATTTCCCTCAGGCTTGATTCCTGGTATTTGCAGGAAACAACTCTGTTTGCCCCTGTGGCTTCTAACACTATGTTATATGGTCTTGTGCCATTTTCAAATTGGTGTCCAATTTTATGCACTTCAGTTGATATACACCCATATGCTGTGTTTATGCTGAAATCTTTGTTGTATTATTGTGATTATAGTCCGGTCATTTCTCAGAATTGCTCTGACTTTCATTCCTTGTACTTTGTGCCTAATTCAGTATAATGTAATTCTCTAATGTAGTTTTAGATAGCATATTTTTCTCAATATGTTACAGTATAGAGTTGTCAAAAACTCGAGTTGACTGAAGAGACACCCAGTCACAGTTTGGCTTCTTTTACAATGTGACGTCACCAAAAAGAGTCTAGGAGTTAAACAATTGGAGACAAGAAAGAATGGCTGTTAACACTCCTTTGGGCAGCATTGTAGATGGGTCCACAGATTTCAACACTTGTCACAGAAAATTGTGGGTCCATCCATGGGGCAAACCAGCAGAGTCTTTCATTTGACCAGTGCAGGGAAGCACTCTGTCAATCAGACATTGTGTAAGTTGTCATTTAGGACAGGAGAAGTACTTCATCCAAATCTTTTGGATGAAATACTGCAAAAATCAAAACATTTTATAATTATTACTTGTGTGCAGTGTGCTTTGGTGTCTTTTCAGCAAGTTGTATACATCTGAAATCTTATAACTTGGCATGGGCTGAGAGTCAAATATACAAAATAGATGCCCTGATGTCACAAATGTGTGTGCAGCTCCATCTCTACAGGCATCGCTATCATCCAATTTTTATATATGGTAAGAGCTTGTGGGGAGAGATTGCTACAACAACTGGAAAAGATGAAGCTTTCTGTGGATAAATGTGAAAAAACACAATTATTTGTGTTTCAATGAGGTATGTCCTGTGCTATGCTCCTACTTTTTGTATGTCCTGTCCATTGGTGTGTATTTCTCACCAGTAACACCTATAATTCAAGAGGGCTAAGGCATGCCTTAGGCACGAGTACAACAATTTTTTTTAAAAATGTGCTTATTAAGCTTAAGATGCTGAACTGGTAAAGCAATTATTGTACCTGATGCCCATTTTCAGTGCTGACACCATATACCTTTCAGGTCATGTTATTTTGCAGTCAGAACCTGGCATAAAATTAACCCTTCAGACTTCTTTCTTCTATCAGCATTTCATCTTCTATCGCTCTACCCTCTTATGTTTTTTTTTTTAAGAAAAAATTAATAAACAAAGCAGTAACTGATGATGATGCTGATGACTGATGTGGGATTTTATGCACAATGCACCAAAATGAGTGAAGATCAGTTTCAGAGGAAAAGGGTAAGAAAAGAGTAAAAGCTCAGTTTTTGGTAAATTATTTTTTCAGGTTTCTGAAAAAATTAAATAGGTGCACAAAAACCTTCGAGTTTGATGTGTTTAAAAAAAAATCTCCCTGAAGCTCACATGTTGGGTTGATCATGTCACTTCTTAGCAAAAGGGAAAAGTATCAAAAGCAAGAGCTGACACCAACATGTTTCACCATGACAACAGTAGTAGACTGGCATAGCAAGTACATTTCTGAAAACTCCGCAAGGACTGACTCTTGACAGCAGTAATGTGAATGCACAGATTGAGAGATATGAAGGATTTTTACTTACAATATAATTAAACTAAACACCATGATTATGTTGAAGAAATTACATGACTTGCATTGTGTAGGTGGAAAGTGAGAGTTTACAGAGTTTCTACACTGAAATTTGCATTTAATGCAATGGATCATACAGTTTTGGCAGCTTGCGGTTTGTCAGTGCTCATGTTGCATGTATGCACATCATTCTGCTTAAATAGCTATCACAATACTGCCAGTCTTTCAGTAAGACGTTGTAGTTGTAGAAAATACCACTGCTGTAGTGCTGAAAATATAGACTCATGAGATGTGAAGAAACTCCTCGACACACGTGGGTTGAGCAGACTAGTATCTATCATGCAGAAACATATATTACCTTTATTGTTCACTATTTATGGGTGTAGGGCTCTTTGGGAGATAGATTGCACCTGCAGTGGGCGTAAAATTCCTCTTATAAATATTCAGATTCCAACCGCTTTTCGACAATTCTGGCAAATTCTCGTAGCACTTCAGTGCCTTGATCATAAGAGGTATATACTCTTCTCTTACTTACTAAACATTTGCTGTTTCGTAAGTAAGGGATAAAATGAGCAGAAGTCATTTCTATTGTGTGTTAAACTTCTTGGCAGTCTCAGTCAAAATGCTGAAATTTGCATTTAATGATAGCTTTGAGTTTACTGCTAGATTGTTCCATGTCAGCGCTGTTGCTGGAAGTATGTGGTAATGTTGTCAGACTTACTACCACCCATAAGGCATGCAAAAGTTGGTCCAATAATTTATTTTTTTGTGCTCAAGTTTTCTTCTAGAAAGAGGGGTGTGTGTGTGTGTGTGTGTGTGTGTGTGTGTGTGTGTGTGTGTGTGTGTGTGTGTGTGTGTGTGTGTGTGTGTGTGTGTGTGTGTGGTGGTGGTGGTGGTGGTGGTTTGGGGGTGGGGATGGGGTATGATTTTGCTGGAATGCGTTACCCTTATCTCCTATTTTAACATTAACCCACAGTTCTTATTGGCACTTTATGCATATAGCTGCTATTTCATTCTTTATGCATTGAACAATTAAAGAAGGATTATTTTTCAAATGACAAATGTAACAGTCAATCACGAACAGGACAACATCAGCAATAGGTGGTCACCGACTAAAGATAAAAGAACTGCAAGATAAAGAAAGGAAAATGAACAGAGAAGTGAAAGGATATTTTTACTGTAAACTATAAACTGGAAGATAGAGAGAGGCTGTGATGGAGTGCAGTGAAGTGTGTCTCAACTCAAATTATAGTTTTTTTTCCCCAGCTGATGGGGACTGCTTGGATAATGCAGGTGAGACTCTGTTC